>NC_064645.1:536488103-537130916 GCF_023864345.2 Schistocerca serialis cubense
GGGACGAGGGTCAACGAAAAGAACAAAGTGCAGGCTACACTCTCTACTGAAAAGGGGAAGATGAAAATGAGCCTTGTATCCATGTTGTAAGGTTTGCTGTGAGGAATCAAATGTCTACTTCCTATTGCGTGCCACTGCTTGGGAGAATTCCGACCAACGTGTGCAAAACAGCAGACCATGGTGTCTCAGAATACTGTGCTGATTTTTCTGTGACTGTCCAGCAGCCCGGTCACTCCCGGAACTGCAGTCCCCTTCGTTCACAACGTTGTCCTTTGCCACCTCAATTGGCTACTTCTGGCTGCAGCATGTGCACAGTCTGTTCCCAAACGCACATCTTCTATACCAGATCAGTGGAAGCAGCTGGTCTATGTGCTCATCTGCTATGCAGATACTGACTGAAGTGGTGCTATATAAAATGATAGTTGGAATTTCAGATTTCGGCGTGAATTTTAGTTGTGGAATTCCCGACCGCTATAGGTCTGCTAAGTGTATTTTAGTGAAACAACAGAGAATTCCTAAGTCTGTTCTCTCAGCTACACCAGGATGAAGGAGGAGGAGGAAAGGATTTACCATGTGATAGGGTTGTAACAACAACAAATACCACAACACAGTGTGCACCACAGTGTACTGAGAAGCACTAAACCACAATCTTTGTAGTTGTCACAGCTACATGCAAGAGATCGCTGAAAACGCTTGTTCATACAGTCCACTCACACCCCAGATGTCCAAATTTTAGCACACTTGTTCCCTCATACATCGCCAGCGCCAACTCTCAGAGTTCGCAGAAACTGCTGGCAGACTACAGCCCCAGTGGAGGTGCGGGTATGCCAGAGTGCACCACCAAGACAATGGAGAGCATCTGGAGAAGGCTAGAGTGGTAGGAATTCGGATGTTACCAATACATCCAGTGCAGACACTTGACAGCGATCAACATGAATTGCTCAATTTTCCATGGAGAATACACGCAACACATGCGATCACAGAGGCAGCTGAACGCATACTGAGTAGAAGATGGGTCGTTCGCGAACTAACGGGTCCAAAGGAACGGTTCATCAAGATGAACGGAACGAGCGACGAACGAATTCTAAGGAGCGGTCTTTCATAGTTCACTTCGGTCGCGGCTGTCTACTTATAGTTCCCGGGAACGGGAAACGGTCGGTCTCGTTCCCGCAACAGCACGTCGGCCGATCTCGTTGCCCCGTTCCCGTGTGTCCCGGTCTCCATCTCGCTCGGCCAGACTCGTCCTTCGCGTGACCACTCGTCGCAGTTCCACTGCCGACTGCTCATAGATAGTTCAGTATCGAGTTGTTACGCGTTTTGTTCACTGCGCACACCCATTTTAGATATGTTTCAAAACTTTTTTGAACTCTGAACTTCTCGTTCTTTTCGTATTCTATTCAGCGTCCATGACCGGTAATTAAAATGTACACTCCTGGAAATTGAAATAAGAACACCGTGAATTCATTGTCCCAGGAAGGGGAAACTTTATTGACACGTTCCTGGGGTCAGATACATCACATGATCACACTGACAGAACCACAGGCACATAGACACAGGCAACAGAGCATGCACAATGTCGGCACTAGTACAGTGTATATCCACTTTTCGCAGCAATGCAGGCTGCTATTCTCCCATGGAGACGATCGTAGAGATGCTGGATGTAGTCCTGTGGAACGGCTTGCCATGCCATTTCCACCTGGCGCCTCAGTTGGACCAGCGTTCGTGCTGGACGTGCAGACCGCGTGAGACGACGCTTCATCCAGTCCCAAACATGCTCAATGGGGGACAGATCCGGAGATCTTGCTGGCCAGGGTAGTTGACTTACACCTTCTAGAGCACGTTGGGTGGCACGGGATACATGCGGACGTGCATTGTCCTGTTGGAACAGCAAGTTCCCTTGCCGGTCTAGGAATGGTAGAACGATGGGTTCGATGACGGTTTGGATGTACCGTGCACTATTCAGTGTCCCCTCGACGATCACCAGTGGTGTACGGCCAGTGTAGGAGATCGCTCCCCACACCATGATGCCGGGTGTTGGCCCTGTGTGCCTCGGTCGTATGCAGTCCTGATTGTGGCGCTCACCTGCACGGCGCCAAACACGCATACGACCATCATTGGCACCAAGGCAGAAGCGACTCTCATCGCTGAAGGCGACACGTCTCCATTCGTCCCTCCATTCACGCCTGTCGCGACACCACTGGAGGCGGGCTGCACGATGTTGGGGCGTGAGCGGAAGACGGCCTAACGGTGTGCGGGACCGTAGCCCAGCTTCATAGAGACGGTTGCGAATGGTCCTCGCCGATACCCCAGGAGCAACAGTGTCCCTAATTTGCTGGGAAGTGGCGGTGCGGTCCCCTACGGCACTGCGTAGGATCCTACGGTCTTGGAGTGCATCTGTGCTTCGCTGCGGTCCGGTCCCAGGTCGACGGGCACGTGCACCTTCCGCCGACCACTGGCGACAACATCGATGTACTGTGGAGACCTCACGCCCCACGTGTTGAGCAATTCGGCGGTACGTCCACCCGGCCTCCCGCATGCCCACTATACGCCCTCGCTCAAAGTCCGTCAACTGCACATACGGTTCACGTCCACGCTGTCGCGGCATGCTACCAGTGTTAAAGACTGCGATGGAGCTCCGTATGCCACGGCAAACTGGCTGACACTGGCGGCGGCGGTGCACAAATGCTGCGCAGCTAGCGCCATTCGACGGCCAACACCGCGGTTCCTGGTGTGTCCGCTGTGCCCGTGCGTGTGATCATTGCTTGTACAGCCCTCTCGCAGTGTCCGGAGCAAGTATGGTGGGTCTGACACACCGGTGTCAATGTGTTCTTTTTTCCATTTCCAGGAGTGTATTTTATAATTACGTAAATTACACAAAATTACGTGGTATGTAATACATACATCTTTTCAGGTAACAAAATGACGTATCAGCTTACTTCACTACAGCAGAAGAAGAAATGCTTGTAAAAAGGCAATTTTTTTTTTTTTTTGTTTGTTATTACACATGCAAAGTACGTCGGCACGGCACACACGACTGGCTATTTTCCGTCTTTTTTGATCCAAGGTATGTTATGCGAGGCAGGCCGACTTACAATCGAATGAAGCCCGCACTCCATAATCGAGTGTCTGGTGTCACATTTTGTAAAGAGAACATGATAACTTCTACAATATCATTTCAGTGGTACGGGGTGACACATGAAAACTCGGCCCCGAGTGCTAGACTGCTCACTGTCGCCCACCAATCGTCATCTGTTGTTTCGAAGTTGTTGTTTGCTTTAGCTTATTTGCTATTTCTTCACTGCCTAATTATTACATGTTTATCCATTCTGATCGTAGCGGTCAACAAATCGTGCGTAATTGGCGAGCAGTCTGTACTCGGGCCCAGTTTTTCATGCGCCACCTTATATTATTTCACTGCGATCAGCCACATAACGCTACAGTTGGCTAAATGAGAGGTTTTTCAGAATCACGAAAATTACAATTGTATGAGAACTCTGTTATGAATAAAAACTCTGTACTCCAGGAAGGAGGCAAGTGCTCCCTCTTGGCGCCTTCCATCTTCAGTCACCTATGATACTAATTTTCAATTTTTTATAAGAACCATATACAAAGCTCAAATGAACGGCGAACGAGTAAAAACGAGCGGTTCCCAAAAAAGAGTGATCACCAGTGAACTAGTTCCCAAGGATGAACGAGTTTGCCCATCTCTAATACTGAGTATTAGTTCACTATCCAGCTATCCAGAGAGCGCCATGAGGACCACCAATGGGACTTGTCCCCGCATCTGTGGGCAAGAACCGACTAGCCGGATGGCCTGAACTTTTCTGTGTACCCACTGTTCCCAACAGCCTTAAGACGGAAATGTCAATTCGTTCCGGCCACCACGGTTTCGTCCCAGGAAACCAACCACATATTTATCACTGTAATTACAATTAAATATTACATTGCAGCCCCAATCTGGTGACATCGACAAAGAGTGATGTACCGCAAATACCTCCTCCTGACTACTGTGGCTCTGGGACGAATCTCACATTGAAATATCAATATCTCTATCCTCCTTATGACTGGACATAATTTTCCATTAAAATCTTTCACCCCCCCCCCCCCCCCTATGTCTATTGATGCGTTGAAATCGCAATTCTCCGCATCAATTCCATACCTCCCTTGCGATCGGACATAGTCATTTTCTTTGCACATGTCTGAACACTGAACGCAGAAACCTGACATCCAAATACACACTTTATAAGCCTGCTGATCACAGAAAATCTATCATACAGCCCCTGCTAAGTAAAATACTTCACCAATAACTGAATGCTGTTGACACCAAACAACACTGAGTGAAAATCCGCGATCGATAGACATGCTCCGTTTGTTTCTCTTGCGAGTGGTACCATTGTGTCTTAGGAAGAGAGAAGTAATCGTCTTATAAGCGACCAGCTATTAAAAACACGATCATGACGATGTTACTGTCACCTGCATAAAAAGCGGTCTTGGTTCTACAGGTACATACAATTATCTGTAACGATATCCTTATTAAAGGGGTCTGGGATTTTCACCTGCCTCGAGATGACTGGGTGTTTGTGTTGTCCTCATCATTTCATCTTCATTGATGAAAGTGGCGAGACTGGACTGAACAAAAGCTGGGAATTTGTACAGTCGCTGGTAACCAAACATCAAACTTTACAAATCGAGTATGGTATTGCTTCTGAATGAAGTGTTCTTCCACACAAATACTGCAACATTGAATAGAGACAGTGATCGTGGGGTGCGTATTAACAAACCGAAAGTGTGGGTGCACGTCGCCAGCAGTGTATGCTCGTAATAAAATTACCCTTCTCAGTGAATTTAGGAAGTGATTCGGCTAGGGATTATTAAGACGATATTTGCAACTCCCTCATCCCAGTGCTAGATATTTCCCATGCTAACAAACGGCATTTGTAGCGCATTCTATTTCGATACCATGTAGGCAGTGTTACAGAGGTTCTGTGATATATCCACAGGTTTATAGGCGAGGGAGGACAACGGCTGACTGAGAATGATCCCATACAGTAGCTGGTGTGCTATGTGAGGAATCATTAAAAATGCAACGCTAGATTAAAGTCAAAAGAATTGTACAAAATTCTATGGCCAATACACTGGCTTTTCAGATTTATAGTGTTACGCTTTCTTGTAGAAATTCTGTCTGCAATTTGGAACCAAATCTATCCATTCAACCACACAATTGTGTCGGATCCTGTGGAGATGTTTTTTTTTTATTACAGCTACTGGTGAACCATATTTTTGGCGCTCTCATATCTCGAAACGAGACACCTCTTTCAAACCTAACTGCTAATGACATCATACAACAAAACTCCAAAGTTGTTTTAGACAGTCTCCCTGCATATGGTAACTGTTCATCAGTCTCTGCCCCACCCTCCAAGAAGCTTCGTCCAGTGATCGCTCCAGTCTAAGTTGGAACTGAGAAGAAGTCAGAGAACATTATGTCCACCATCTTCTGCATCTTGTGGAGAAACAGGGTGAACTGGGTTAATGCAACAGGACCATGTTTTGGCCATTTGGTGGAAATGGGAACATGTTGTCGTAGTTCTGCGAACCATGTATAATGTGCAAGGTTAGCACCAAACAAAGCTTCCTCCTGCAACACAAGCTAGTAGAAAATACAGTACAAGCAGTTATGGTGGTATTTATTATCGCGAAAGTTAGGAAGACGTCACATCACACGGGAACTAGAAGAACGACAGGGATTTCGTTACTACACTGTGGTGCATTTCCAAACTACATAAATCTACAGCAGTCTGAAGGAAATCTGCGTCTCTCAGGGTGCATTCATGTCTATCACCCAAACATTCTCCTCCTCCTCGTTTTTTTATACCATCCAACAGAGGAAAAATTCGAACCATAAAATCTTCACTAATGTCACCTGATAGAGAACTCGATAAGATATTACACAATCCCTCTCTTCTGATATACTCAAAACAATTAACATCTGCGTACTGACATTGAGCACATGTGGCGATCCTATTAAATGTACAAGTGTTGGTCCCTTGGAGCAGGAGGCCATGATCGAAGTTGCTTGCACAGACCAATGAAAAGTTTCATCGCATGTACCGTAGGAGGACCATATCCCACAGATTATCAATTGCAGGAGAGGGTCCCTGTGTTGTTCATTCATAAGCAGTTTGATACGTGGTTTTTCTGTTGCAACACATCCAAGCAGTTATAACTACGGCTTTGTACACCACTATACATTTCGTTTTTCCACCAAAGCTTCGAGGTTTGTGTCAGATGCTAAACCAACATTAACACATTTTAATCCATTGGCTCTCACAGAAAGCTTGGCAAAGCATGGTGTAAACTATGTTGCTCCCACGTCACACAGGATGGTTGAAATAAAAGAGAGAGGCAGTGTTTGTTACAGACAAAAAATGTGGAGGATATCGCAACGTATGGAAACTGGAAGTGTTTGCAGCACTGTGGATCATTTCCAACGAGCTGTCTGAAGGTGATGACCTCTGCATTTAATCTCATCAGCGACCGCTACGGTCGCAGGTTCGAACCCTGCCTCGGGCATGGATGTGTGTGATGTCCTTAGCTTAGTTAGGTTTAATTAGTTCTAAGTTCTAGGTGACTGATGACCTCAGAAGTTAAGTCGCATAGTGCTCAGAGCCATTTGAACTGACTCCTCATATTGCAGCCATGTAAGTGGTCACTGTTTTGGTGTCAGACATCCCTGAAAGCTCTTGCTCCCACCAAGACTCTCTCCATCTCAAACAAGTGGTGTCAGTCAATCATTATGTGGTAATCCACAGCATACCAGTGAATGGATGGGATGGTAAAGTCACCGTCCATATGATATGATGCACTGTAATAAGCACCACAGTTGATAGTGCAATCAGTTTTAGCAATTTTACCCGTTTTTCCGTAAGTTTTGGCCAATGACACAGCCACATGCTTCCCAATTTCTGAATCATCGCTAAACCACCCTTGCGCTCCTTGTGTGTACCATATACTCGATTGTGAATGTAGATAGATGACTGTTCAGTATTTCCATTCTCTGCCATATACACCAGAGTTTACCAGACAGCGTCCTATACTAAAGCAGTTAGGTTATGTACATATTTCTAGCACTTTGATTATAGTGTAGGATTTATTATTACGATTGCCCATCTCTCGCTTTGTGGATGGGAGTCACAGAGTATTCTCACATTCATAGGATAAAGCTGGAGCTTGAAATATTCCACATTATCTTTGACCAACCCTCCCTGCATTACTGTCACCGATTTAATTTGCAACTTACCAGAAGTAGGACAGTACAATACCAGCTACATTCCAAATCTTCTGAAGGAACAGAGTGAGATGAGTCCGTAACTGCTGTTTAGTGAAGACTGTTCTGCATCATTCTTATTCACGGCTTCTATCCAAGTGCACAAGATTTCTCCAGATGCTTGCATCCCTTATCGCTGTATAGTAGATATTAGAGTATTGTGGTGATATAACAGATGGTTAAGAAGAATAAACGTGAGGTTTATGCATGATGGAGCTCCAGAGGAACGGAGTTTGAAGCATTTTTCGTAAATCAACTGTGTTACCAGTTCTAAAGTATTGTTCTAGTGTCTGGGTTCAGTACCAAAAGAGAAATAATCATAGAACATAAACACACGCACTCTTAAGGCTGCTGATTCTACACTTAAACACTCTATAATGTTAAAGCCATGTGATTTCCGAAATATTAGTCATGCAGACTGCAACACTCTTAATACTCTAAGGCAGGACATATATGACCATCATCTGACATACATCCACCCTGCAATTCTTCTGTCCCACTCATTACAGTGACAGACTTCAAGATGATGAAAATACTTCCATCTACACCAAACAAAAACATAGATTCTTTGTGATGCATGCACACTATAACTTTCTGGAGGTGTATAGCAACCACTGTTAACATCCAGTTATGGTTCGTAAATTATGCCATGCTCGTGACAATCCTATAAAATGATCGTAAGCAACGAAAAATGCATCTTATAAGGAACCAGACAAATGCAACATGTGAAATTACACTCCATCCTGCAATAAAGCCATAGAAATGACAACTGTCAAGCAAATGTGTACACAGGATTTGCAGATTTTTAACACAGCGATCCCTTCGATCATCACTTGGACAAGCGGTAGTCGAAGGGATCACTGTGTCAAAAATCTGCGGATGCCAGTCACTGGACCAGAGGTGGGATTCTTCCTACACGTTGGTCAGTGGGTCTGAAGATGGCATTTGAAGTTAAGATGGCTGAAAGGCGTTTTGATTCAGCATTTTATATTGACCAACTGAGGTCCTGCAACCATCTTTACAGGGGTGGTCATACAGAGAAATTACAAGAGTGTCATTGTATTTCCCTAGGGCACTTTGCCTAGTCTGTGAAAGCAAACTCTAACCGCAGACGAGCTTGGCCACGTGATTATGGAACAGTCGCATTCCACTTCACAGTAGGGCCTGTTGTTACTGCAAAGTTATAGAACGGAAAATGAGAGCGAAAAATGTCTCCGCGGACTGCCACGACGACTTACAATTACCGCCATTCGATTTCCTGACAACTGATTATTCCATCGTAGAAGACGAAATGTGTTTGCAAATTAAATCTGAAGAAACCAATGATAGGATGTGGGATTACTAAATTTTAATTTGACCATTTCTTCTACTTATGGATTTATGCCCTCTATTTCTTCACTATCAGATTGCGACGTGGATATGACAATCTTTGTGACTGTGGTTCTTGTTTGAGTCGCTACTCAGAAGCATAATTTGGTCTGTGTGTTGCTCATTGCAACCTGACACCATCATCCTCTTCGTATTGATGTCAACAACTGTTACATAGTTTATTAATGCTGCAGTTATTACCTTATAATTAACTAACCAAAAATCTCTATCCTGTACAATTGTTCCCATTGCACTTCATACAACATTTCTACTTTTAACATTACACGCGGTGTATCACAGAACATTAGTCTCTTCTGGGCAGTTGCCAGGTGTACATTCAAATGAGCGACTTGTTTATTCCGTAATTTTGCGCATGATGCAGTCATCATGATAATACGAACGCTGTATGTGTTGTGGATACACTTTCTTCGCTTTAATGCAGTGGTTTACATTTTCTTCTGTATCCTCATGCCATTGATTACTTGATTCTTCAACCTTTTGGGAGTAAATTTCAATCCCAAAGGCAACAGAGGACCCTCCGCCTCTGTTCATTCCTCAAGCCCTTCTTGACAAGACCATAGGATGAATGAGGCTGAATTACACTGGGTTTTCACAGGCCAGTCATGATTATTAATGAAAACCTAAAAAAAATTATAAAATATGTGATGGTCGACGAAATTTAGCCGTTCTTTGTGAATGAAATTCTAAATGTAGAATAACTCGAGACATCGCATGGGTAACTGAAACAAGAAAAGGACACTGGATTCTAATGATTAGAAATAATTTTCGTCGTTTTGTAGTGTCCAACTTGTGCCAAAATCACAAGGAGGTGTTTATATGTGCTAAAGACTACGAGAAACAATAAGATATTAACTGGACTGCATCATGATGAGACCAAAATGTAGAAATAAAATAGAAGACTGCAGATCATATCCAGAGCTGGTATAGGCTCAGATCATAAGCTCATAATGATGAAGTGTACACTGAAACTGAAGAGGACAGAGAAAAGAGGAGTGTACAATGAAGGAGATTCAATGCGAAAAATCAAAGACAGAATGAGACAACACAGAAGTTTTATGAGGCAGTATCCAGCTGCTTGAGTAAATGCATAGAGAGAAGCTCGGTAAAAGGTGAATGAAGTGTAATAAAGATGGAAATGATTGCGACACTGTGTGACATCAAACGAAGAATGATAAAGGATGCCAAACACCACAAATAGCTCAGAACATGCCAGTTCGTTAGTCGAAAAATAAGGATGCTCAGACTGTGAGAGAAAGACATCAGTACAGGTTGCTTAGAAATGAAAATAACAGGAAGTTCACACCGGCTAAATCGGAATGGATGAATGGGAGACGATTGCAAGAAAAATCCGTACAACGTGCAGCCAAATTAAATGTGACTTCGGAGAATTAAAACGTTAAGTGTATTAACCTACAAAAGGCAGACGGGAGACATATGAAATAAAGAAGAAACGACAGATAGATGGAAGGGGCACATCGGAAAATTCTGTGCTGAAGAGGAACTGTCCTGTAACGTTATGAAAGAAGGTACGGAAGTTGTGGATATCGCTCCGAATGACACCATCCCAAACAAGTCAGCAGCTACTGAAATCTATGAGAAGTATGGGAACCAGATTATTTTAATGGTTGTAAAAATAATTGAAATGAGTGGCAACCAAATGCAAAGACAATTAAGCAATTGGTCTGATATGTCACTCTAGTAAACAGCTTGATAGAATAACATAGAGATGAATGGCTAAAAATAATCAAGATGTACGGGTGACACATTTGGTTTCAGAAAAGGTACCAGAGAAACGTTTCTGAGTGTCGACTTGTAGGAGAAAGACAAACGCGGAAAAATCAGGATAATTTCGTAGTGGTTTCACACCTTCAGAAGACAGCAATTAAGGAAATGAAAGACCGTTTCGGAAGAAGGATAGAAGTGTAAGTGGAACAGCAACCACGCAAAGATTTACAGAAGGCATTTTAGTCAAAAGTAAGAAGGACTTTAGCAGACATGTTAGAATGAGATGGACAGCATTTTGTAGTAAATGACTTGAACGTCAACAAAACTAAGACAAAAGTAATATTGAATAATAGAAAGTAGATTTGAATAATATCAAAATTAGCTGTTGCACACTAAAACAAAAAGACAAAGAACGAGAAGTGGTGACTTCGCCATCTATGAAGAAACACACACAAGATGACCAAAAACAGGAAGATATCAAAAGTGAATTATTGCAGACGAAGAATTCTTTCTATAACAAAAGAAAGCTAATTAACGATGCCGTTTATCTCGTATTGTACGGGTCATCCAGTATCTGAAGTGGAAATTTTGCATTCCGTATCATGAACTTTTGTCCCGTAAAAACGACCGTTTGTCCTTTTTCGTCTCTAAATATTTTAAAATTCATATTTGATTTGGGGGTCGTAGAAGTTCAGAATAGCGGTATTGCTTTTTTTTACATTGAAGCTTTAGAATAAGGAAATCTCGTGATGTCTCGCCATTCGCTGGTAAAGCTGAGCACGCCGGGCTGTTTACTTCATCTTCTGCCGGGCACTTCCATGTATTTTCCCTTCCAATTTCCAATGTGATTGTTCATGCTGTTTGAGACTAACAAGTTATCAAAGCTCATCGAAGACATCAATGTTAAGATGTCAGATTCTAACGAAAATTCATTGAAAACGACTCCTATGAAGAAAGTTAAACGAGTAAAGACATATTAAAATCGATTACCTGGAAATCGCATGTACGTGGGTCAACCTGTCACTAGATAATGCCACAATGCCCTATGTTCCGTCTGCGCGCGAGAATTCTCTACATCTCATGGTGTTGAGTCAGATCTTAAGCAACATACTAGAAGTGAAACCCATAAAGGAAATACAAGTCACAAAATAAAATGAAAAATTTGACTCGTATTTTTCAAACCAAATGACCTCTCAAACACAGCAAGATAAAGTATGTGCAGCAGAAATACGGTAAACACTGTGTTTCACGCTGTTCAATATAACCACAGTTAAGCCAGCAAGGATTGTTCGAATAAACCTCATGTTTTTGGGGATTCCAGTATTGCTAACAATGTTTCTTGTGGAAGAACGAAGGGAGAAAGTCTGACGCAAGATACACTGGCCCTACAGTCTCTAAACGATGTGACCGAACTTGATTGTAGAAAATGTTTCTTTTCAGTTGCAACAGACGCCAGCAATAAAGGCAATCGTAAAAACGTATCCTCCCTATGAAGTATGCTTCACGTGGTGTACAAACCAAACTGCTGGACTTTTATGAAAGTGCTAATGAAACAGCAAGCTCGATTCATGACTGTGTCATTAAGGTAGTTAATGAAAATGGCCTGCCTTTAGACAAGACTGATGCCTATGCAACAGACAACACTAATGTCAATTACGGTAAGCACAATTCTGGTTTAAGCGGCTTCATGATGCACATTGCAGAATTTTTAAATCAAATTGCTCAGTTCATATCGTTCATAATACAACGAGGCATGCAACTGATTGCGTTGATATAGACATAGAAAACGTTATTCTGAAAATACATAGTCATTTCCCCACATCTGCGAAGGGCCGCGAAGACCTGAAGAAATATTTTGAGTTCGTAGACAGTGAATGGGTGGAGATATTGAGACACGTTACGACTCAATAGCTTTCTTTAAAACGTGGAAGTAGAAATATTAATTTACAATTGGCCTGCTATCAAAAGCTACTCCAAATTACTGGGAGAGGTCTGTTCCAATGATCAGAAGAAGTATTTTGATGCAAAAGATGAACTTAAGGATACATTGCTAGAAATCCATTTACTTTTCTTCAGCAATGTAGCTAAGATTTTTGCTCAGTGCATCAAGATCTTAGAAAAAGTCACCGTTCCTATAGTTGACACGACGAAATATGCTTACTCACGAGAAAACTGGAACAAAAGAAAGAAAGAAGATCAGTTCTTCGGAATTGCAATTAACAATACAATGGAAGCTCTCTCTTCTTCAGAAAGAACCAATGTGGAGAAAGTTTTATGCAGTTCTATCAAGAACACTTAAACTACCGTCAACAATCGCAGGAGAAAGTCGCAGCGAAGCTACAATCTTTTTTGGTTAAACAGAAGGATAGATTTACTTCCCTGGGAGCTATAGTGAAGTCCTCTAATTAACTGAAGTAATTGATATCAGGAACTTTCTGAAGAGTTTTGTCTTGTTGGCAAGTTCAGAACATGGCTCAAACAAGTGATTCTCAGTGTTTATTGGTCATCAAGGACAACAGAAATTAATAGAATTAGAAAACTTGTGTCTTTTTTAGTGAGCGTCCCTGGATCAAACGCATTTCGAATGCATTTTCTCCTTAATGTCTAACAAATGGCCACACAGTACAAACAGGTGTTTAATAGATCTGATTAAAAGTGAACTGCTAATTACTATAAACATGAATGTGTCTCGTAAACAGTTCTATTGCATGATAGAGTTAGAGCAGTTTTAAAGTCAGCTAGGCAAAAGTGAAGTACAGGTGGAGAAAATAAAATAGTTCTATTACTGTTTTTCTGCTTGCTTTGTCATACCTAATCTATTGTACTGCATGTACTGTTAAGAGACTGTAAGTTCCTTTCTTTTACGAATTTCAATAATTATCTCATTCTTTTAATGAAACTAATTATAATGTTATTGAAATTGGTACATAACGTTTGATTTCCTAGTATTTATGAATTGTTCCATATTTTTGTGAAAAATCCCGTGTTTTAGATAAATGTTCCTTATTTCTTACACCCAAAAGTGGCAACCCCAGAGCCAATACAAGTATCTCTATTTTTCTTTGGTAAGCACGATTACGCTGCCTCATTTGCCGGGCCGACTCCAGAAATTTTGCCGCCCTGTGTGAAAATTCCAAGGCCCCCCTCCCCTTGCATTTTCAGATACAGTCAAACTTTTTTATAATGTCCTTCATCCATGATGTTTTACTTTCACACATCACACTTCCTCCAATTACTCACACGTGTTTATGACGTGAAAACTTGTAAGACCAGAGCCCGGTATGGGGCACCAGGAAACGTTTATGGTGTAATACCATTTGAGTTATAGCTCCTAAATTATGTCAACCAAAATTGTATCAATCGCAGAGTATACAGGGTGTCGGAGGAATGCAAAAGATTCCAGTAAACATGGGCTCTAAAATGCATACCTCAAGGGCTATGAGCACTTCTTCATCTTCGATGGTGTGAAACAGATCTCTTCTGTTGGAAACTCTTTGCTTTCCATGTTTTTCGAAGCGTTGGTATGGACCAAAACAAGAAAAGAAGTCCAGTAAACATGGGCTCTGAAGTGCATAGCTTAACAGCTATGAGCACTTGTTCATCTTCACTACTGTGAAACATGTCTCTTGTACTGAACATGTGTTTATTGCTCTTAAGGTATGCATTTTAGCGCCCTTGTTAACTTTTTGTTTTGGCCCGTCTCAAAATACGGAAAGCAATGAGCTTCCAGTTAAAGAGATTTCTTTCACAGTATCGAAGGTGAAGACGTGCTCGTAGCTCTTAAGGAATGCATTCTAGAACCCATGTTAACTAGAATCTTTTGCTTAAAATGGTCGTTCCTGTCATATCCCTGTATAAGGAAAATCGATTCACTTTTTTCTCGTTCCCTGAGCAGCGGGGAGCGTACATCACAAGTTCTACATTGTCGGCAGTACTGGTGGCGCTTCTGCTGCACAAGACGGAAGGTAATAGGAATGCCTTATTTGTGGAAAACAAGTGTATACATATCCAATCCGTAGAACAAAAAGGAAAAACGACTATGGTCGGAAATCGAGAAGACGTGCTTTCCGACATGCCACAACCTCCAGTTTTGAAAACATTTTTATTTATTGCATTGAAAAGTTAAATTCCAAATAAAGTTGTTGGAATGCAAATTGTGTGTAATACGACGAAAGAGCATAAAAGTTCGAGCAGTGCAGTTTAGTTGCTTCAGCTCCAAAATAAGGTTTGACAGGTTTTTTTATATATGATCTTAACATTAATATCCATTGCTTATGGTTTCAACACAAGAAAGAAAAGCGAATGAGGAACACTCAAAGAAGTTACAGACAAAGCAGAAAAAATTAACAAGAGCTTGACAATAAGAAGAGCAATGTAAAAGGTATTAATGGCAGATCCAAAGGAGAGGAAGTGACGGGGAAAGGATTCCACTCATCGTTCCGCGTAAACGCCACTTAATCCTAATGTTTGTATTGAAAAGACTATGGTGTGTGATGGGCAGTGCACATTTTACTTATTCTTTTTTTTTATTTCAGTCTATTGGCTTTGGGTCGTGCCAATTCAGCCATCTCACTAATGGAAAGACGATAAAATGTAGCTTATTGAAGACGAATTTCTTGTCAGTTACCACGATACAAACATAAGGGCAACATAAAATCCAGTTCCCGAGTGGAGAAAGTATCTGACCCAGCGTGGAATCGAACCTGGCCCCCGTCGATTAGCAATCTGTCACGCTGAATGCGCAACTACCGATTCGGACGTTACTTATGCTTTAGTTATTTATTACATAGTATTTTTTTTTCTCAGCTATACTGCTGCAATAGGTGTTTAAGCTTGTCGTATAGGAGCTGTTACGCCATCATTTGCTGGCATTTATCTTTATTTATGAATTGTGAAGGTTTCCGCTTCCGTAGGGCCTTTCAAGCTGAAGTGGCGTCCTATGCACTGGCTCGGTTCGCTCCCCCCCCCCCCCCCAACCCTCCCTCCCCCCACCGCCCTTGAAGAGGCCCTGCTCTCTCGCGTAATTTCGGTAAGCCATATCGAGTAACAGTGCTTATCGAGTAAGATCTTTCAATGGGAACTCTTGTTCGCTTACATTTTAGTGCACCCTTGTAAACAGCGTTGTCATATTGCCACTGGTGTAAACATTTAGCAACATACGAGTGTGAAAGGAAATATCAATCCACCCCATTGGTACACCTTACCATTGTACCTTACAGAAATTATCACAGGAACTTCCCGAGACGCTAACACTCGGCATTTAGTTAATATGTCACTGAATATATCACCCTATATGCTCTCTAAATAAGACAATAAAGAACTGACAACTGTTTTCAAATAATTTTTGAGGAAGTAAGACATAACGCACCTTCACGCATTTTGTCAGTCTGCTTTAGGGAAAACACAAATAACAAAAACCAAATACGACTATGGCTCCCTTTTCGCTATGAAACTTCCTCTGCAAAGGGGTAACTAATCCACTATTAGAGCATCCCGTAATTATTTTCTTAATACTTTTTTATTCAGATGCGGTTCGACGATTATTTTGCATTGGTGCGTCTGACCACGTTAGATAAGAACATGGTGCTTAAGCAATATGTTCTGTTCAAATGGTTCTGAGCACTATGGGACTTAACATCTGTCGTCATCAGTCCCCTAGAACTTAGAACTACTTAAACCTAACTAACCTAAGGACACCCCACACACCCATGCTCGAGGCAGGATTCGAACCCGCGACCGTAGCAGTCGCGCGGTTCCGGACTGAGCGCCTAGAACCGCTAGACCACCGCGGCCGGCCAATATGTTCTGTAATAGTGTCACGTCCGATCACGAAGCGCCCTCAAATTCCGAGCCGGTCAGTACAATCTGAAGAAACAACCCAAAATCAATTTTTTTTCTTTGTTATTGTCATTTGGTTTCACGACCATACATCCGCCCACAACTTATGTCAAACAATTCTCAGTTTTAAGACCTATTTGTATACAGTGATAGGCATGTAATGTGACCATTTCGTAGCATTTTGAAATATCTACTGCAACGCTCCAAGCGCTTCCAGTCTGACAGCGATTAAAATTCATTTATCTTGAAGCAAGAGATCAGCTTCCCTGTATCTATTAAAATGGCACTCTTTTATAGCAATGCTTCATACAAATAAATCAGGGGTATCTTAAATAATTGCACTCTGTTAGTGTGACCAGATGTCCCGTATTTTACGAGATCGTCCCTTGATCAGCGTTAAGTGTGCCGTGTCCCGTAAAAATACCTTTACATACTTGTATTGTCCCGTTTCCGATAACCGTCCCGTATACTCTGAAATATCGTGTTTTATGTAAGGTGTAGCATAACCAAATGTAGAATGAATGTGGTCATCCCCAAAGAATAAAGAAAATGCGCACTTCGACAAAATCAAACTGAACGAGACACGATTTTTGATGTTCCTCGACTGTGTTCAGTTCAAATGTGCCTTTGTTTGGAAGGCTCGGCGAAGTCGAAACTTGAGCAAAGTTCGATGAAAATATTCTGAGAAAAATATGTGAAGATCAGCTTTTTGAGGAAGCGAACAAACTGTAAATGAAACACCATGAGTTAAAAACTCAAATGTGCTAGTGAAAAATGATCTATCGTCGTTGCATCTCACGGTATCTGCTGCTAAAATTCGCGATTCATTGTGTTTGTTCTAATTCTACCTGGCACTAATGCTACTTCAGAAAGAGTTCTCTAACACAAACGTTTCATGGATTGATGAAAAGAAATTGTTCATGAAATAATTACAACTAAGGCTCAGTTTGGTAACACATGTGTCGATTCATTTCAACTGCTAGTTTGGTTCCATAGTTTGATTTTGGAAATCTGGTCATCTTTATTTTCTGTTCAGTACTAAAAAAAGGAATTCAATGGCAAATTTTGTATTCACTATTTTCCTAACATTACCTGTAACACACGACGCGAAAAATTTAATCAGTTTTGTTTCAGTAATTCGAACATCCAGAAAATGGCTCTAGGGAAAACAAAATACAACCGCATGTGCTTCCTAGTGCAATCACTACAGCGTTTCACCCAGGAACTTACAACCAATTATAATGATTAAATTAGACTACCTTTGTGTATGCAAATTACAGTGATACTCAGACGCAAAGGCACAATCCAGCTGCACATGTCATGACCGCCGCCGCCATCTCCCCCATCTTACCAGAAAAAAAAGAGGGAAACGGGCGCTCTAACGTACTCACAGTTGTACGTTGCATATGAACTGGCGGGCAACACTAAGTTATATTGCAAACGGGGAGTGGGGGGCTGAGAGATGCTAAAAAATTTGTACCCCCAGGACCCAACCGTGGATCCTGTTCGCGAGAGACGCATACAGGCTGCTGCGTTCGCCGCCGCCAACCCCGCAACTAGAAAAAATATCCCAAAGTGAATTCTCATGCCACCGTCACTTCAGTATCAGAAGAACATAAAACAGATCAGTAGCTAGTGCACCTACAGCCATTAGCCGTGAAATCTCCAACCCATATCGCCGGGGTCAGGCAAAGCCAAAAGCGATGTGTATTCCAAAAAATTGAATACAGAAAATATTCGCATTTATCTGACCGCTATCCGGTACACAGAAAAATGATACGTGCAAATCTCTTACAAACTAGAGGCCTGCCCCCTCACGTCCACAAAGTCTTAACTAATAGCAATTAAAGTAGTTAGGAATTAACAAACGGTTTTTCGATACTTTTGAATCTTATATTGTAAGAAACTGTGACTGAATTCACCTAACCCCCTAAACCAATGAAGTACATTACATCCCTTAGCCTTTCTACAAGCTGCCTGCCTTAAAAAAAATAAAGTCTGATCCGTTCTTGTCGAGACGGTAACTGATCTCACCCGTTGAGAGTAACAGTGCGTCTACTTCCACACAATTTACGCTACACCAAATAATTACTCCCGTTTCATATATCTAGCTAGTATCTTACACTACAGTTGCTTAGCTTACGTTAATCGGAAAACATTGCACATATGGATCTGAAAGAGAAAAATCATTTCTTGCGAATAAAATTTCTGTTCTCCGCACTCACATTTGTAAGGTCCTTAACCAAAAACCACTGTATTCACGGAAATCGTCTATTTTGAATTTCAGCCGTACAGTACGCGCAACAAGCATAAAGTCACCACAACACATTTTCAGCTTCATTGTAAAACATAAAACAAAAATGAAAGAACAAGGAACTGCTGAACCTCATTCTAAATGCTACGGAAAATGCCCTTTCCAATATCCACTATTAGTGAAAAAATTAGCAATACTTATTACGTACATCAGGAAGCACACTGGTGCGGTACTGATGACCTACGCACTACACCTCATTACGTGAAACGGAGCGAAAATTACGTCTCCTGTTAACATGTAGTTAGTAACCAATGACTTGTATTTGGGTAATTTTAATTGGATACTCAATACAAACCATTGCAATAATCAGTTAATATAATTTTGAACAAACTTCTCAGTTTGCATTAATGGCATGCATGATTTGCTAAAGTACCTGGAGTGGCATCATATGCAACAAATTATCCATCTCATACCACTTACCTTTGAGATAAATTCGTTGACACCTGCGATTGTGTTTGAAGTTATTTGCATCATTGAGCTAAGATTTAAGACAGAAGCATACTACCGTTAACATAATGCGTACGTACCACCTGTATTCCAGCAACGTCAACTCATCGTTCAAAACAAATTTGAGCAATTCATAAAAAGCTTGCTACGTAATAAAGCCCCTTTCCACCTAAAAATCAACACCTACACGTTAATTTCTTTATGTCCACAGGCATTTACGTAGATCATTTCGTCAACACTGAAGTAGTCTGAACAGTACTATAGGCAGGTACTTCAATCTCAAGCGGTGGACACCAACCAACAGCAACACCCAAAACATTTAACTTTCACATACTAAGAAATTCATGCTCCGTTACTTATAAATACACCTATCACAACCTGCCACATTTCCACTTAGAAAAAAATTACGTTCCTTATCTCAGGTTATTAAGCACATCAGGATGATACAGCAAAGGAACGGACACTCAAACCGGGAACAGACTCACATGGAAACTGGATTCGTCAAATTAAAACACCACAAGTTTAAAAAATCTCAAGTTTCAGACTTTTATTTGTATTGGACAATTTGTACGTACATCTTCAGGTATGCAATGTGAAGTCTAGCGTCCAGCTACGTCAGCGCCATTATCGTAGTAACCACTGCGCCTCTGGTGAGCGCTCACAGAACTTCATAGTGCAACCACCACTAGATGGAAGCAGCACAGCAATGTGCGGCACTTATCGAACTATTGCTGCTCCCCAATTCCTGAACTAGAATCCAGAGCCAATAATGCTTCCAATTTCGCACCACTATTTGCACAGGGCAATACGTTTCCTACACTTACCGCACAGGAATTCATCCCTGAGAAAATAAGCTCTTCATAATACTACCAATATCCCACTAATATGCACATACTTGGAAGGGTTGAAATAAGAAAGCACATTTAATTCTAGCCACTTTTAGTCACTCATTAGAATTACAAGTTCACTACATACTCCCTAAATTTACAGCAATTTTCCTTTCCTAACACTTCCCTTTAAATGCCAAAAAACAAAGTTTAGAAAATATGGTTTCAACTATCAAACATGGAATGAGCAGAGCATGTACAGTCATCAACTGACCATGTAACAGACAGGTATTCTCTTAAGAGAAAAATGTTACAATACATGTATCTACATGTTTACATCAACTGCAACTATTTAGGAGATCTTCAAAACAAAATTGAATTAGTACATACTTTACTAGAGAAACATTTTATTGCCTCTTAAGACTGATTCTTGCTGGCAGTTAACACTGAAAGGTGCACATTTGTATCAAAGTGGTCAAATTTATTCCACTGCTGAGGTTTTTGTGGTCTATTTTTCTTTTTTCAAAAATCTTTGTACAGTAAAATTGTATTCACTGTTCACAATAAAAAAAGGTAGCTATTCTATGTTACAGCATGACGAAACATATTACAACTCGAAAGTAGGAGTGGAAACAAAACACTTTTAAAAAGGAAACAACTCAAATGAAACAAAATCCTCCTGTTATTACAAAATATTGTTTCTTTCACAACTTAAACTCACACACACAATATTCGTCATTCCATTTGGTTGTAAACGTTTCTTTACATTTCATTATTATTAATGAAGTACTTCCAATATCGTCTTTACAAGGCTGCCCTCAGCCTATAATCCCTGCTTTATTTCAAATTCGTAATGGGGGAATATTCACAGTTTAAGTGAGAAATGAAAATCAAATTTAAATAAAACCATGTGTTGTGAATGATTTAGTATATTTTAAAATCCCCCATATAAAATTATTAAATTCATATTCCACTTCAAAACTTGGAGTTAAGGAGTGAGCCTGGGTATCAGTGTTAAAGTTCTCCCATTCTTTCAATACTGTCACACAATGTATCAGGACTAAACTACCACAGTAAAAAATTAGTCACTCATACAGTAAAACAGGGTACATTGCAAGGGTTTTTATTTATTTATAAAAAAGACCTACCGGTACCTTAGCCCAAATGTTTCCAACTAACACAGCACACGCCATAGAACTTCAATCTTCAGAACTGTTTCGATGGTTAGACAGAAAGAAAAAAGAATGACTATGTAATCCATCATCGAAGTCTTTCAAACTGATGTGAATTTTTTCACTCCATAGTTCCAAGCTTTTAGTGAAGCAGGAACACGTCGCTCACTTTCTGTATACAAGTCTTTATAGCACACTTCTCATTATGCATCCTCTTCATCTTCTTCACCTTCCCCTTCTCCTTCACCCTCGTCTTCTTCCTCTTCTGAAACAAGTACATTTGAGTTAAGTAAAACATAATGCAACAGTTCATAAAGGCACAAATATAATCATGGAACACTTAAACCAATGTAATACAAACCTTCTCCCTCATCTAATTCTTCCTCTCCTTCTGGAAGTTCTTCCTCTTCTTCCTCCTCCTCTCCTTCCACATCTTCCTCATCCTCTACGTCATCCTCCTCGCCATTCTCCTCTTTTTTCTGTTTTTTCGCATCTTCTCCTTTAGACTGAAAAGAAGAAAGGACTTGTAAACGTACATATCAATTTTGTTTACAAACATTCATATGACGTGTGAACTAATTAACTGTATACAAAAACCACGAAATATTTACCAACTGTCAAACTTAAGTAAACACGTGATTTTTACATGGGAAACTAAACTTGAGCGCATATATACTTATTTTATTTGTACGTATCAACACTGCAATTTCGCATTTTTTTTAAACAAAAAAAAACAGCAACCTACAACACTTTATGACTGCTTTATTACGCCACAGCACAGCGAAATAAAACATTCCCCAAGAAAGGTTGTGGCTGTTTGCGGTTTTTCCAGGGATATTTACAAATTTTAAACAGCATTTTCTCAAAAATGGCAGCTGGCATGTTGGAGGAATTTATCTATTTTATTTGCACTTGATTACTTGTAATTAGTGTTCTAGCTCAAATTATTCTGATTAATGGCGAAACTAGAGAGCAACGATTGTGCTGTCAAGATTTCAAAAACAGATCATTGCGAAACTCTTCATAGCCTATGCCTTAAAAAAAAAAAAATAAACTAATTGCTATGAAATTATTCGTACCGTCATATAAAACAAATTTGCGCTACATACTTGCGGCAGATGCGCTAAGGTATTATTTTTTAATCACAAAAACGCCGCATGGAAAACATTCTATTCGTGCACGACTCAATATAAGTTTTTACCAAGTACCACAAAGCGCATCTTAACACAAACATGCAACGCTAACTTCATTATGATAAGTGACGATACGAAACACTGGAAAAAATAGTTTTTTAATTTATTTATAAACTGCTTTAAATACCCGGAAAAGGTCTGTGCAATACTGCTGTAATTAATCATTCAAACATTCCTAATTACACAGCCCGTCTTTCGATAATCGGAAAGTACCGCAAAGTGTTTATGCGTGCCCCGGCAAGCAATACAAGCATATTACGCAGGGTGCCTCTTCTCTGGAAGCGTAACTTACAATACAAGTAAAAAACTTAATGGCGAAACTAAAGACAAAAGAACCTGCGAAGCGGAATCAGCGTAAAAGGAACACAGAAAGAGCGCGAAGATCAAGACATAAAGGAACAGCAAACCATTGCTAACGACATCGATTTTCTGGTAACCTGTAGAGAGGCTAGGTTCTCGAGTCCGCCCCTCTCCGCGTCTATGCTTGTGATTGGATGCCACGGACAACTCCCACCCTACGGCTCCTCCCCCAACTAAATCTCCCCTTTTGCGACTTTATGGCCGCATATTACTATATGCGCTATCTATGAAACACGCCGGAAACGATAAAACAGACACGCAAAGGAACAAAAAGGGCATTTTGATTAGCTGTAAATATGTGGAGCATCTAATGATGAAACAAAGTCAGCAAGAACATACTGCTAGCCGAAGTTTATTCACAGCAACAAGTTAACGTAAAGCATTTTATATAAAACTGTTATAACACGCATAAATTATCACACTCAAAAATCGAAGTCTCGGAAGGAAATCCTAACGCCATGACTAAGCCATCATAGAACTATTTTTAAAAATAGTTATCACTACGAGTTCAAAGATCAAAAATAAATAAATAAAAAATAAATACGATACTGCAATTTCACATAACAGCTACGCTACGACATTGAATTACATAAGTTCAGTCAAAAACTTAACTCGAGCTTAAGATTCCCGCGCAGTGCTACCATTTGCAAACCCATACCGGCATTCACATAATTGAAGTTGCGAAATCGGCTGACAAAATGCACACACAACGCAGATAACATTAACAAAATCTAACTTTAACACTGATTATCTTCACATTTTCACCAAATACGAATGTTATGTCAACACGATAGCACGCACAACCCAACACTTTAAAGCGTCGTCCTACATTACCACACGAGTAATGCTTCACATATATTACTCACCTCTGCTGGCCTCTTAGTGCCTTTAACTTCTGATTTTGCATCACCTCCCGCCTTCTCGTTGTTTTCTGTAACTTTGTCGACAGCGACTTCAGAGTTATTTTCCTTAGAACTCATCTTTACCGGAGAGATTCGAAGTGTACTTCGCGTAACGCACTTCCAACTGGCTTTGTTCAAAAATGAAGATGGCGCGGGCTTGAAGCTCGATAAACCGGTGATTGGTTGATGACGCAAAGAACTTTGTCGAAGTCCATATAAGAAATTGAACTAGTTATTTCGAACAGAAAAAATATTTCTCACGTAAATTCAAAATAACTGCAGATGAAATTTTGAATTTGGGCAGAAATAAAATATATAATTTGCTAAAACGAGGGGTTGGAGAGTACATTCACCGAAAATAGCAATTGGGTTTGAGGCTACCAAAGCCTGTCAACCAAAGATATATCTGTAGTTTCCGCAAGATCTCGGTGACACGATGTCGATATATAGGTAATGCAAACTTTGTCAGTACTAAAATTCATGAATTATGTTTCAACTATTAATACTCGAAAAATCTTTAAGAAATATTACTTAATTCTCTCATAGAATATTCTGTAAGCAAGTAAGAAAAAATGTAATGTCTATCACACGTACTAACTGCTTAAAAAGACGCGAACAAATGAATATATTTATTACATTTGCGTTATTTTAACCTTCCAGAATATCCGTCCATGAGAACTTAGTTCTTTTCATTGGTATATTTTATTATTAAATTCCATTATAAAATTTACTTTTTTAGAAAGGAATACTGCAGAGAACATCTATCAACTTGACCCTATTGTGAACTGCTATTTACTGAGCAAATATATTTTAAATTCATTAAGCATTTGTTTCAACAAAGAATAACTGTGACTGTGGAGCAGCTTATATCTTTGTCGTCGATCTCCACGACTGCACGGTACTCTGTCGGTGTAGGTCTTTGATTGCAGGCAACATGGTGAGTAGAAATTGTGATTGATGTAATCCGTAAGCATCTGTGAATTGCAATGGTATTGGACATTATGTTACATTGTTTTATGTTCCTAAAAATATCGTCTATGGTATTTTTGTTTAAGTTAAATAAGTTAGTAATTCATTTATTTTACTGTTGTTTGATATATAGGTTAACGTCCCGAAACAACGTAGGACGTTCTGCAAGAAATGCAAAAAGCATAAGCAGCACAAAGTAACTCAGTACAAGAAGTCTAAAGAAAGACAAGCGTCACAAGGACGACGCCGTTACGACAGAAAGCAGCAAGGTTTCGGTGGACAGACGAAACCCATATTCAGGAAAAAGGTGAGGTTGTCATTTACTGTACATTATATGTATGCTCCGGCGAAGTGAAAAATGTGTTGGCTGTTAACTTCTGCTCAAGTGCCAGGCAATTACATTCAGTGTTAAAGTGGTAGCTAATCACTTATCCAGATAAAAAATGGTGTTGTGTACATTTGATGTTGCAAGTATAATGGTGGATGGGACTGATCATTGTGTGTTAACCAAAGCATTTCGTGTACTACAGCCAGTTTCATCCAGATGAGTAATTAAAGTGGTCAGCATTTTTATATGCAAATTAAGGAAATAGCTTTCACTGTGTTTAATAATTTGCGAGCAATAATTTATGTTGAAAGATTAAAGTAGGTAATATTAAAATGTTAAGTTTCAGTTCAAATTTAATATTTCAGGCGAAAACTACGAAGAAAATAGTTCTGAGAATGGAGTGTACAGAATGCAAATACAGGAAACAAGTTCCTTTAAAACGCTGCAAACATTTTGAACTTGGTGGTGACAAAAAGAGGAAGGTATGTACAGTTGATTTAAGACCTACAGAAGGATGCATAACCAGTTTCTCCCAAGAGTTTTCGAATTATAACCATGTATTACACTGCTTTAATAATGGTTATGATAAAGGAGTATGTTTTAAAGGTTATGCATCCTTTCATCATTTTTGTTGTGAGCAATTTCCATGTTTGGTTGGTTTCTAATTTGAACTTTTCTTTCTGTTGTAGGGCCAAATGATCCAGTTCTGATTATTTGTAAATATGGTTTATTAAATAAAATGATAATAACATAACAAGTTCCTTTTATTTATGTAAGTTTTCATAAGTTCACTAACAATTAGTCACTGGAGTCAGTGTCAGATTCAATCTCTTCCCTCACTTGTACCTTGGACAGTGCTCCATAATTGCTGAAACCAAAACAAGACAAATTAGAGTATATTAATGAGTGCTAATGATGGAGAAATTTTCAGATTTGAGATAAAGCTGATTTATGTTTGACTGTGGCATGTGCATGAACTAGAAGTGACATCTAAGTAACCAAAGTATTTCCCAGTTACTATTAACATTTAATATATAGTAAGCCAGAACAAATTAACAGTTGCATCATAAATTCAACGTTAAATAAGTCAAAAGAAACAGTTTGTAAAATAGCACCAAGGTAATGAAGTAAACTGGAATTTTAATGATGAGGTTTATTCATATTACTGTAGTCATTACAACACAGTATATTTTGGTGTATTGTCCGGAATAACATGCCTTTGCTGCTGTTCAAGCAATTTTAATACTTGACCTCCAATTGTATTTTCATTTGATCAAGAGGAAAATGTTATGAATGGGGAAAATAAGATTGACAGGAAATGCTGTTTCTGTATAGTGCAAGAATTAAACAATCTGCAGGTACAAAATGCTATGGGTACCTACTCAAGAACACTTGGATCCATTCCTTCAGCTTGCATCTTCATTCTTACTGCCTGTACTGGAACCCCCACTTGAATCATACGTACAAACTTTGAAAGTGCAGGATCAATTTGTGGTTGAGTGTCTGGTTGCTCTGTTATGGTTTCAGTAGTAACTGGTGGCTGCAGTTCTTCTGGTTTATCTGCACTATAAGACACTGTAACTGGAACCTCATCAAGACCTGCAATGGAATTCAGCTGAAAGTTGAAAAAGTAAATTCTTAATAAATTTTTAAAGTTCAAATTGGGACAATATGACAAAGAATTTAAATGTTTTGTAAGTATTTTTATTGCCATGCAATACCTCACAAGATCAAGCCACTACTCCTGCTTAAACATGTGAAATTGTAATAGCAGATGGTGTCTTTAACTGTGTAAGTACTTAATCTGATGTTTTTAAAGTAATTAAGAATTGACTGTGTCCAGTAGTTTCACAGAATGCTTGTGTTTACAGCAGAAAGTTTCCCCTAGACTATTCTTTCTATTTGCTTGTCAGTGTTACACTATTTGAGGCTTGGGCACAAAGTTACACATAATACAAACATTTAGTTGATGCAGTTTACTTGACACTGGGGTTTCACTGTAAAGATGCAGAGATGACAAAAGGATTGAAAGCACTTTTAATGCCACATTTTGCATAAATAGTTGAAGACTCAAATACATATCCTGATTTGCAGAAGCTAATTTTTACTAAACTCAGTCCTTTAGCTTTATTTTCCTAATCAGCTATTGTGGAAGGTACTGCTGTTAGGGTGGTGGCTCCATATAAAAATAATTTTAATAGTGGTTTACTACCTCTTTATTTAGCTTAACCTTGAAGAGAGCAGACATATGGTGGTGGTCAGTTTTGAAGCTCTAGTGTCATAATGAAGTGCATAGATGTAAATAGCAAGCTGAGGCATATGAAAGGTGAGGATATTGGTATGAAGAATATAGTATGGATGCATAATTACTTGGTTCTAAGAACACACAATTATCCTAGGGAAGCTTATGCGTAATACAGTCTACATGTCATGAAAGAGGGGGTGGTACTTTGTCACCAATTAAAGGAATTACTGCTGGAATACATAGTATATCTTTAGTGTTACTATCTCACACAGAACACTTTGGTAGAGATGAATTCAGCTTTCCTGCACCTTAGTAATGCTTTATGTGTGTGTTTTCTAAATACACTCATGATGAACATACTCTGGGGCATGTTGAATCTGTCAATGTAAGTATTATCATTTCATACAACTACTGGATTATTACATGCTAAAATTTAATGATTCTGTTGGGTGTTGTTATCTATGTAAACATATTTTGTAAAAATCTAGTACAATAACTTTTTGTGCTCTAATAGGACAGTGTCCTTGGAATCATTACCGTATGCCTGCAGAGCATACAGTCTTGGTCAAATATATTTCCACTTTTTGTAAGGGAATATTGTAGTTCCCTGAGAATCCATTCTTAAGCAAAAGTTATAGCTGTTGTAAACATGAACCTTGGTTTCACCACCACATTGCTCTACTAGGCATGGTCCTATTAAGAGGTGAAAGTCATTGCATTCCTCTAACCTTTGAACTGACTTTGCCCCGCCAGTTATTTAGGGAACTTCAGTTTAACATTCCTAATTATGTGCATTTCCCCCCCCCCCCCCCCCCCCCCCCCCACACACACACACACACACACACACACACACACACACACACACACACACACTATCAAACATTGCAAGAGTTGTTGGAAGTGAAAAGTGAAGGATACAAGGACTGATTGTTTTGCACAATGCAAACTAAATGGTTAATAAGTGTCAATTTAACACCACGCAGCTGGCTGTGTTGATATTGCTTCAGCATAGTTTAGGGAATCGCATTTTAACCTGTATTGTGCATTCATTTCTACATCACCATTATCAGATGAGTCGCACAACGTGCCTGACAAATTTCATGGTACCAACCTGCAAACATTTGGTTTACTAATTTGAGACAGTCTAATGAGCTGCTTAACCTGGATCAAAATTTACTTTCTCTAATTATTCAAGGGTCATGTTGGCCCACCAGATTTGACTTTTTCCAAGGAAAGTGAAGTTTGCATGAAACTCATGCTTAACTCAAATCCTTTTACATCTGACCAGATCTGGTAATGATTTTTATCAATTTCTGTTCAATACTGCATTAGCACATGAGTAATGATATTACAGCAATAAAAAAAGCCTATAATTAAATGTGATCTGACCCCAATGCCATGTGTGTATTGAGCTGTAATATGAAGCTTCCAAGACTGGATCTGGGAGTATACTCTTTCTTTGAGATGATATTGAGAACATATGTTTACCTTTTCTTTAAATTTTATTTTTTAAGTTCACAATGGGCACAACCATACTGGTAAGACCAACACAATGAGGCCAAAATTGCATGTATTTGACCAATGACTGGGTGCTAAAGCATGACTGGCTGTGCCTAGAGTCGGAGGCCGCACATGTGCGCATGTGATCTCTAGCTCTAGAAGAGAACTTTGCCTGAAAGCTGAAATATTTCTAGAATTCCTCTATGTGATGTGTAGTAATATGCCCGTTCCATATTGCAGTTATCTGTAAAGTTAGTTTCTTCCATCAGAACACGAGGAAAGAAAAGTAAGGTAGGTAAATCACCTGATTTCCAGGGTATGATGTTTTAAGAACACAAGGGAAGAGGTGAGATGGGATGAGGGCGTACAGTCAAATATATTAATATGAAATTCAGTACATTTCACAGAAATGACTGGGAAGTTACTGTACATGATGGTTTCAATACTGAGTTTTAAATTTGATAATAGTGAAAAAGATCACTTAAGAGTTACTAATGTCCTACTTAGGTTTGCCCTTACAATAAGAGTGCAACATATCACTATATGATTATTTATTTTTAAAAAACTACTTTCTTTCATGCAACAGCTGTGAGCCTCGTAATAAAGGGTTTAATTGAATGGAAGCAATATAGCTTCCCTATCAATAAGATGTTGACTGGAATACGCTCTTTCAAATTCTGAAGGTGGCAGGGGTAAAATACAGGGAGCGAAAGGCTATTTACAATTTTTACAGAAACCAGATCGCAGCTATAAGAGTCGAGGGACATCAAAGGGAAGCAGTGGTTGGGAAGGGAGTGAGACAGGGTTGTAGTCTCTCCCCGATGTTATTCAATCTGTATATTGAGCAAGCAGTGAAGGAAACAAAAGAAAAATTCGTAGTAGGTATTAAAATCCATGGAGAAGAAATAAAAACTTTAAGGTTCGCCGATGACATTGTAATTCTGTCAGAGACAGCAAAGGACTTGGAAGAGCAGTTGAATGGAATGGATAGTGTATTGAAAGGTGGGTATAAGATGAACATCAACAAAAGCAAAACGAGGATAATGGAATGTAGTTGAATTAAGTTGGGTGATGCTGAGGTAATTAGATTAGGAAATGAGACACTTAAAGTAGTAAAGGAAGTTTGCTATTTGGGGAGCAAAATAACTGATGATGGTCAAAGTAGAGAGGATATAAAATGTAAACTGGCAATGGCAAGGAAAGCGTTTCTGAAGAGGAGAAATTTGTTAACAGTGGGTATAGATTTAAGTGTCAGGAAGTCATTTCTGAAAGTATTTGTATGGAGTGTAGCCATGTACGGAAGTGAAACATGTAAGATAAATAGTTTGGACAAGGAGAGAATAGAAGCTTTTGAAATGTGGTGCTATAGAAGAATGCTGAAGATTATATGGGTAGATCACGTAACTAATGAGGAGGTATTGAATAGAATTGGGGAGAAGTGGAGTTTGTGGCACAACTTGACTAGAAGAAGGGAATGGTTGGTAGGACATGTGTTGAGGCATCAAGGGATCACCAATTTAGTATTGGAGGGCAGTGTGGAGGGTAAAAATCGTAGAGGGAGACCAAGAGATGAATACACTAAGCAAATTCAGAAGGATGTAGGTTGCAGTAGGTACTGGGGGGATGAAGAAGCTTGCACAGGATAGCGTAGCATGGAGAGCTGCATCAAACCAGTCTCAGGACTGAAGACCACAACAACAATATCAATAAGATTTACATAAGAAAATTTAAATGTCATGCTTCTATGTCTGCATCTACTTGATTACTCTGAAATTCACAATTAAGTGCCTGGCAGAGGGTTGATTGAACCACATTAGAGTTACTTCTCTACTGTTCCACTCTAACAGTGCACAGGAAAAATGAACACTTAAATCTTTCCGTGTGATCTCTCATTTCTCTTATTTTATTATGATGATCATTCATACCCATGTATGTTATTGTCCACAAAATATTTTCAAACTCTGAAGAGAAAGTTGGTGATTGAAATTTCATGAGAAGATTCTGTGTGTGTGTGTGTGTGTGGGGGGGGGGGGGGGGGGGGGGGGGGGATGATAATCTGCCTTTGTTTTAGCGATTGCCACCACAACTTGCAGGTAATATCTATTACACTATCACCTCTATTTCGTGATTACAAAATGAGCTACCTTTCTTTGAACTTTTTTGATATTCTCCATCAATCCTATATGATGCAGTTCCCATACTGTAGAGCAATACACCAGAAGAGGACGGACCAGCGTAGTGTAAGCAGTAGACGTGTCGCATTTTCTAAGTTTTCTGCCAATAAATCAAGTCTTTGGTTTGCTCTCCCCACAACATAATATATGGGATCATTCCAATTTAGGTTATTCGTAACTATAATCCCTAAGCATATTGTTGAATTTATAGCCTTTAGATTTGTGTGCTTTATCCTGTAACCAAAATTTAGTACTTGTATGGGTGGCTCTTCACACTTTCATTATTTAGAGACAATTGTCACTTTTTGCATGATGCAGATATCTTGTCTAAATCATTTTCCAATTTGTTTTGATCATTTGATGACTTTATAAGATGGTAAATGACAACATTTTCTGCAAACAATTTAAGAGCGCAGGTCAGATTGTCTCCTGAATCATTTACGTAGACCAGGAGCAGCAGAGGGCCTATAACACCTCCTTGGGCAACACCAGATACCACTCCTGTTTTACTCGATGATTTTTTCCATTGATTACTGTGATCTTTCAGACAGGAAATCACGAATGCAGTTGCGAAACTGAGACAATACTCCCATAGGCACACAATTTGATTAGAAGTTGCTTGTGAGGAATGTGGTGCCAAGAGCCTTCTTGAACTCTAAAAATATGGTATCAATTGACAACCCCTGTTGATAGCACTCATTACTTTGGGAGAGTAAAGAGCTGTCAGTGTTTCACAAGAACGATATTTTTCTGAATCTGTGTTGGCTTTTTGTCTATAAATCATTTTCGTTGTGGTAACTCATGATGAAAAATACCACATGTTTCAAAATCCTTCAACAAATCAACATTAGCGATTCGGGTCTGAATTTTGACGAGCAAGTGGTTGTATATGATTGTTGACTATGGAGCTATTGTTTCAGTAGACTCTGAAAGGAATGTAGCTGGTATACAATATCGACTGGAGGCCTTGCCATTACAGAGTGAGTTAAGCTGCTTCACTACACTGAGGATGTCTACATAAGTTACTTCTGTCGGCCGTTGTTCTAGAAATGAATATTGGAATATTTACTTCCATCTTCTGTGGTGAAAAAAATTCAGAAAGCTGTACTTACTAACTCTGCTTTACTGGTACTGTCATCCATTACATCACCATTATTGTCATGCAGTGAAGGTATCGATTGTGTCTTTCCAGCAGTTTACTTCACATATGACCAGAATCTCTTGCATTTTCTGCCAGATTTCGAAACCAAGTCCCCTTGTGGAAACAATAAAAGGCATCTCTCACTGAAGTTCCACTAAGTTTTAAGCTTCTGTATAACTTTGCCAATTTTGGGGGATTTGCGTTCTTTGAAGTTGGCATGCTTCTTTCATTGCTTCTGCAGCTCTGTTTGGACCCACTTTGTGTACCAAGGAGGATCAGTACATCTCCTATTAGTTTATTCGATATATATCTCTCTCAACTGCCATCAATATTATTTCTTTGAATTTAAATCACATCTGATCTACACTTACATAATGAGAGTGGAAGGAATGGACACTGTCTCTTAGGAAGGCATCAAGTAAGTTTTTATCTTCTTTTTTAAATAGATGTATTTTGGTGGGTTTTGATGTTACAGCCTGTAGTCTAGCTACAACAACATTGTGTTCACTAATTCCATAGCCATCATGACGCTCCCTATTTGCTCAGGATTATTTGTTGCGAAGAGGTCAGGTATGTTTTTGCAACCACATACACTTTGAGTGGACTCTTGAACTAATTGTTTAAAATAATTTTCTGAGAATACATCCAGATCTATTTCGGAAGACATTTTATGCCTACCACTGACTTTAAACATGTATTTTCATCAACATATTTAGGGTGGATGGAAGTCACTACCAATTATAATACTGTATGAGTGGGGTACCTATTTGAAATGAGACTCAAGTTTTCTTTGAACTGTACAGCAATTATATTGTCAGAGTCAGGGGGGTGGTAAAAGGAACCAATTACTAATTTATTCTGATTGTGAAGTATAATCTGAAACCATACTACCTTACAGGAAGTGTCTTCTTCAAATTCACTGTAAGGTAAATTACTTCTGGCAGCAATGAACACTCCACCACCAACTGTATTTAATGTATCCTTTCTGAACACAATTGGGTCATTTGTAAAAATTTAGGCTTAACTTATTTCTGGCTTGGGCTGCTTTCTGCAGCAGATTTACTGAGTGAACAGCGTAAATGTAGTAATCAATAAACTTCTTTCCTTTCATCATTTTGTGGAGGTTGTCAGCGAGAAACTTTTGTAAAGGTTTGAATTATGGGTAAGGTTTGTTGCAAGTCGCTAAATGCTCTCATTTTCAAATACTGTATGAATAAAATATGGATATTCACATGTCGTGGGCTGTACTGCTTTTTCACCCCCACCTCTTTGACAGGTAGGTTCTTACATTCCCCCCCTCCCCCCCCCCCCCCACACACACACACAGCAATAATCTGCAGACAGTAAGTGATAAGTGAACCAAATTTGTTTTAAATCGGTCGCGGGGATTAGGAGATGTGGAACATACATATATGTGTACTTCCATTTTTGTAACATGTATGGATACTATGACTTCAGTTTTCCTTTATAGGTGGCCAAGGCAGTCAGAGACAGGGTGGCTAACATCTGGGATTAAACTACATTGTACTAGGAAGAAAGAAATTTATTTCATGCATAAAACTAACTCTACTGAAAGTCAAGGTGCACTACAAACAATACTGCAAAGTTCTCTAGCTTCTCATCAAAAGTGTAAAAACAATTGATTGTGCACAAAAAATTCCAAGAAGAAAAAAATTGCCTTGTAATAATTACTATCTGCAATAGAAGATGTTTGACAGATGATGTCAAATTCAAATCATTAGTCCACCACAAGCTGCCATCAGTATATGGGGAGGGGAAGATTCCTTGAGTGCGCACAAAACATCAGCTGGCACAGTGTTAGCATGGTAAATAGACCAATTTTAACTACTCAGGATACAGTGTCAGGTCCAGCTGATATGTATAATGATGTCTGTGGGGACAATAGGTGAAAATACAGGGATCAAAAATGAACCATCAAACACAGATCCATTGGATTTGTTCAAAAACCACGGGAGGGGGTGGTATACTTACAAAAGGCCATGAGACACAGGAAGATAACACTTTACTTACGCCACAGTGAGAAAGAGTTGCCTTTATCAAATACTGGAATGTAAGGAAAACACTGTCCAAGTGACCCATGAAAAGGTTGGCATAGAAAAGAGCCATCCTTGTGCCCATGACCTTGCCCCTGATCTGTTCGTATGTCTGGTACCCGAAGGTAAAGTAGTTCTTGTTAAGTACAAATTTGATTAAAGTGAGCAGGGAGGATGTCATAAGTTTGGAATCACTTGGGCACTGCTCGAGGTAATATTTAGTGCGGGCCATGTACATGGGGGATGTAGATATAGAGGAAGGTGGCATCAATGGTGAGATGCTAGTGCGACGGGCATAGATTTAGTTGAAAAAAGATAGAATTAAAATACCCCCAATAATCTCTTTTATAGACTGATTGCATTTCCTAAGTATTCTACCAATAAAGTAAAGGCTGCCACCTGCTTTACCTACGACTGAGCCTATGTGATCACTCTGTTTCATATCCCTACATATTATATTTCCCTGTGTTCCAGGTATGATTCATTGATGCTATAGTCAAAAGGCTACATTTTATTATTTTGTGAAGTTCACTATTTTACATCTTAAAGCAAACTACCAGTCTTTGCATCACTTTGAAATCGTATCAAGATATGACTGAATATTTGTGGAGCTTCTTTCAGACAATGTTTCATTATAGTTAACTACATCATCTGTGAAAAGTCTGAGGTTACCATTAATATTATCTGCAAGGTCATTATTATACAACATGAATAGCAATTGTCCCAACACACTTTCCAGGGCACACTCAAAGTTGACTCTCCATCCAAAATAACTTGCTGTGTCCTCCCTATCAGAAACCCCAATCCAATCACAAATTTAATTCAATACCTCATACAATCACACTTTTGATAATAAGTGTAAATGTGGTACTGAGTCAAATGATTTTTTAGAAATCGACAAATATTGGATCTGATAGACTGCCTCTATTCATGGCTTTCAAGATATCATGAGAGGAAAGTGCAAGTTGGTTTTCACATGATCAGTGTTTTCTGAAAACTGAACAACATGCCTCAACAGTTAAAATATCTTTGATACTAACTGAAGAAGGGCCTTCATGTCTATCTGGTCATTCTTCTTTGGCTTCCCAAATTTCCTTCGTGAAAATGCCACAAAGATAGGTGCTACAATAGTTCCTCACTATCAAGAACCATGGGAGATAAGTATGACAGATAGAGCTTTACGGCACATGAAACCAATGAAGCAGCTGATTTATTATCTAATCCTCGTCCTTGTTCAATTGATGGGATATTCCAAGACTTCTATGAGATTGAGAAATAAAACCTTGATCATTCTCCTCCTCTGCCCACTCCACTCCATTCAAATATGTGACTAGCATGACACCTGTGTTATAAACATTTTCCTTTTTTAACTCTAATAATTACAAAAGAAGGTACAGCTGTCATCAACTCAAAGGCTGGTTTAAACACCACAGTGCACAGGCACAGCCCTACTGGAGGTAGAAAGACATTGCCTTCCTCTGACCTTTGAACTGACTTATCCAGTCAGCTATATGGGGACCTACAATTTAAAATGGAGTTTGGACTACAAATCAACTTGGTATTTTTCACGTTAACAATTGCTGCCAGAGAAGAATGAAGTAAGGGACATAAAAATCGTAGTTCAATACACATATTCTAAAACAACCACAGATTGTAAAGACACTTGTATTAAGGCAAACATATGTATAAAGCTGATACAAAATAAAAATATTTACTTGTATTACCTTAGTTTCAAGAATACAGAGTGAAGCTTCAAGTTTCTGAAGTCTACTATCAAATTTCTCCAAACGTAGCTCACATGATTGTGAAAATTTATTTAGAAAAGATACAGTGTTGGTTATGAAATGGTTTATGAAGGCATACATCCTCTTCTGATGAATTGGTGTCACCTTTAAAATCAAAACCATTTAAAATTACAATATGTTACCAGGAGATATGGAATATAAACAGATTATTATTCAGACTGTAACAAATGCATAGCAGCAACAAATGTAGTCTGTTACTACATTTCATTGGCTTAATAAATAAAGTAAATTATTTATCACAATATGTGCAAAATATAGTCACACACACGCACACAAAGAGAGAGAGAGAGAGGTCCCTAAAGTATATTACAAAGGAAAGAAGACAGATACAGACAATAAATTAAACATACATGTATCCGGCAGAGCACTACACTAAAACTTAAAGGGCTGATCACTCTGCAACACACTAACATCTCAGTGATAAAAATGGTGGTATTTCTGATGGAAACAAAGTTTTAAACAGCATAACACATTTAGCTCATTGGCAGTTAAAATAGGAGTCTTGTCTCCCCAGTCAAAAGATAGTGTTTGTAACAAAAACTGCATAGCAGGAATGATCTTCTGCAGAACTTTCAAGCCTTGCATGAGAAGACAGTGCCTATGTGGATTTGGGTCAGGATGGATTTGTCTTAAAGAAGGCCTGAAATGAGGTAATAGACAGTTGGATAGCTCATTACAGCAAACACAATTTACTGTCCCTCATTTCAGACACAATTCTGCAAACTCGAGTGACAAACAAGGAGTCAAATCTGAGAGAATAGCTTATTTTGTTCTCCGTAGGCCTTCCAAGTAGTGTCAGCATCCTCATTTCACAGGATACCAATGCATCAGACTGCTCATCCACTATCAGCTTATGAAACAGATAGAGAGTTTTTGAACATTTCCTTTGCCGATAGATTTGCTGCAACACTTGCAAGAGACGAGAAATATCTTCCCTTGATTGTACCCTACTTACACCAGCATCTTCAGAACTGCATATAGCCCAACATCAAACACTATAAATTTGTCGTTTTAGATTGCAACTTGGAAACAGCACATTTCCCATTGGTCTGCAATCTGGAAAATTTATCTGTACCAATGGGTTGTGCAACCCAATAATGACTGAGGAGCAACAAGCTGAAAAAGTGTATCCGCTTACAGAGAGAAATTAAATGAACAAAGAATGGATGTATGTGTGACAATTTTAGCAACGAAAAACACGTAATTCGACAAACAAATGGCCAAATACAGAAGAAAATAGCAGGTAACAAAAAATTAAATCCATTTATATAATGATAAATCAAGACAAAAATGTAATCTTTGCAACTTAATTCCTAAATTTCTTCAATGTTCCACGTATGCTTTCACAAATACTAAACAGAAAATAAAAAAAAATGGAAAGCCATATTCATACTACAAATTCCACTCATTTCATTTCAGCTATCATACCATTCACCTTAATTTCCCATAAGTTTAACATAGTCTATAACCATCAGTAAAGGAAAAGGCAACACTCCAGCATTTCAAAGTGAATTTATGAGACAACTACGTATAGCCTGATCACATATTGGATAACTACAAAACTCTTTCACCTTTTCACCCAAAAGCAAAATTCAGAATGCAGTGCACAATGAAGAGCAGCTGCTGATGGAAAATGGCAGCTCCCCAGCCTCAGCACAGGGTTGGATATAGGACTGGTTCTGGAGAGACCTGCAGTTAGTGTGATATCCTTATTGTGGATACTATTTATAGTCTTGATGTAGATAGCCTTGCTGATCCATAAGTTGTGTAGTGATAATTTAACTGGGATTCTACAAAAGCTTAATAAAACTGGAGCATATGTTCCCTGCTACCAGGACCTGTGACTACAGCACTTAAATGTATTAAGAACCTCGAGGGATTTTATTTTCAACTACAACTATGAATCAAACTTGGGCATCGAAAAGTCACAAACTTTAAAACTTAACATGGTGTTTCTTGCCTGCAGATCATTACATTACAAATTTAACTATAAGAATTGAAATCAAAACATGCTTACACACACTCTTACGTAAATAATAATAATAATGATAATGTAAAATAAGTATGACCAGACCAGCTCAATCTTCCACTCTCCTAACTTTAATTTCCTGCTGGCAAGTTGTTGGGAAGGCTGGAAGAGAAACAAAAAAAATGACAAGTCTGTCCACGAATAAGGAACATTCCACTGGTGTCTTTACTATGGACAATATACTATTTTATGACAATAACAAATAGGGTTACACATAAAACAATTCTTGAATGACACGATTCTACAACTCAAATTTGTCAGACACAATGTTGTGAAAAAAACACTGAGACAGGAAGAACTGTATGGTTAAAGACAGCAGTTCACATAAGCTACACGAAAAACAGACCAAAAGGCATCTGTGAATAAGGATAACTGGTAAGCTCCTTCCACAGGCGTGTGTGTGTTTTTCTTTCCTCTGCTGCTGCTTGGTAAGTAGATTTTTTTTTCTATCCATTTATGTTATATTATCACTAATTGAATATTTTCATTGTTATATCTACCATCTTTTTTGGTATGTATATGAAGGAGGGGAGCTACTGTAAGGATTTTGATAAGCTTTTCACTAATAGACTGATTCACAAGCAAAGTTTGTGAATTTAATTTATTACCACTATGTCAGACAAGTCATCTGGAAATACACACATCAAAAAAAGTTTTGCATCACCCCAGTTCCCAGAACTCCTGAAGATAAATGTTGATGGTGGACACTGTATCACAGACACAGTCCCTTTGACTGTTCAGAGATGTCACTAAACCTGCCCAAAGATGTAAACAACTATGCATGAGCAGAGCATATTCGACGGAGGGTGTCAGACAGCCGATCAGTGCCAGTCATTCCAGCAGGAAGGAGGTACATGGCTCGTGTTATCTGTAGTTCAACCATGCCTAGATGATCAATACCGCAGTTTGATTGCGTCCACATTGTTACTTTGTGCCAGGAAGGCCTCTCAACAAGGGAAGTGTCCAGGAGTCTCGGAGTGAACCAAAGCAATGCTGTTTGTACATGGAGGAGATACAGAGAGACAGGAACTGTCAATGACATGCCTCGGCCAGGCCACCCAAGGGCTACTACTGCAGTGGATAACCACTACCTATGGATTATGGCTTGGAGGACCCCTGACAGCAACACCACCATGTTGAATAATGCTTTTTGTGCACCCACAGGATGTCGTGTTACAACTCAAACTGTGCGCAATAGGCTGCATGATGTGCAACTTCACTCAAGATGTTCATGGCGAGGTCCATCTTTGTAACCAGGACGCCATGCAGTGCGGTACAGATGGGCCCAACAAAATGCTGAATGGACCGCTCAGGTTGGCGTCACATTCTCTTCATCAATGAGTGCTGCATATGCCTTCAACCAGACAATTATCGGGCACATGTTTGGAGGCAACCCGGTCAGGCTGAATGCCTTAGACACACTGAGTGCAGCAAGGTGGAGGTTCCCTGCTGTTTTGGGGTGGCATTACGTGGGACCAATGTATGCCACTGGTGGTCATGGAAGGCGCCGTAACAGCTGTATGATACGTGAATGCCATCCTCCGACCAATAGTGCAACCATATCGGCAGCATATTGGTGAGGCATTTGTCTTCATGGATGACAATTCGCGCCCCCATTGTGCACATCTTGTGAATGACTCCCTTCAGGATAGCGACATAACTTGACTTGAGTGGCCAGCATGTTCTCCAGGCATGAACCGTATCGAATATGCCTGGGATAGATTGAAAAGGACTGTTTATGGACGATGTGATGCGCCAACCATTGTGAGAGATCTACACCAAATCGCCGTTGAGAAGTGGGACAATGTGGACCAACAGTGCTTTGATGAACTTGTGGATAGTATTCCACAACGAATACAGGAATGCTTCATTGCAAGAGGATGTGCTACTGGGTATTAGAGGTACTGGTGTGTTCAGCAATATGGACAACCACCTCTGAAGGTCTCGCTGTATGGTGGTAAAACATGCAATGTATGGTTTTCATGAGCAATAAAAAGGGTGGAAATGATGTTTATGTTAATCTCTATTCAAATTTTCTGTACAGGTTCCAAAACTCATGCATTTAGATACTAAGTGCTACTCATGTGGAGCCAGAGGAGGTTGCTAGAATAATTTATATTTCATGCATATTGGCTGAAATATGATGGGTTAAAGTCCTCTGCCATGTTTTTTTTTTTTTTTTTTTTTTTTTTTTTTTTTTTTTTTTTTTTTTTTTTTTTGTATGCGAAGGTCAATCTCAGGAACCACTGTTGTGATTTCGACATGATTTTCACTGACAGACAGACTGAATGACAAGGAAGGTTTGTGTGTATAATTTTATAAATATTTTGTGTAAACTGGCTGAACTATGATGACATTTGTCAATTAAGTCACACCTCCTGAGAACTTTCGTGGCATGTGCTGCTTAAACCGTTGAAGTTATACAGGAATTTGGAGTTAATAATCAGTTACTTAATACTGTTATCTGAATTTTAATTATAGCTCTATGCAGTAGCCCATGAACAAAGTTACTGCTATATCAGATATGTGATCCGGCCATAGACACTTAATGCTACCCATGTGAAGCCAGAACAGGTTGGTAGCCGCTACTAAATTCATAATGAAACCTGCTAGGTTTCAAATGTCCACACAAATAAATAAATCAACAATTTGCATTAGCTGTTTTTTCTATGCAGCAAAAGAGGCAGTAACAACAATTACATGGATACATTCATGGTCTTTTCTAGTTTGAGGGGAGGGGAAGAGAAGAAGTTGTTCTGTCTCCTACATGAATTTAAAAAATGCTATTCCAAAAGGCTATCCCATGAAGTATCATGGGACACAGATGAAGTATGTGATGTCACAAAGGAAAATGAAATCCCTACCTCTCTCAACAAATCCTCTGTAGCAGTTACGGCTGTATGTTGTACAGCAATGAGATTACCCTGTTAAAACTTTCCCCCACTGTAAGGAGCTGTCTCTTGATTGTTTGTATGGGGACTTTCATTATAAATTAGAGTAGTTAAATGGTAGGTCGACCTCCCCCCTTTCCATAAAACTCCTCCATTAGCAAGTTCCAGGCAACTGTACCACAATTAATCTTGCCCATGAATAATTCAGTGACATTTTAGTATCATTTCTCAAAAGGCTGCAAGGTTCTCTGCAGTTGACCTGTTTAAAAAATTCTCCTATGCCAGGAATTCCAGTTCTTTGAATGTATCCACACATCATATTTTAATTTATTTGTTCCAGTGGAGTAAAGGAAGCATTTTACTAGTGAGATACTTTTGCTTCCACTGTTTCCCTTTCTTCCTGTCACAGTGGGTATCCAGCAACCAGTGAGGATTTTTTTATGGACAGGCTAGAACATTCAGAACCATTTTCCTCAATTATGTTTAGCCATTAAATAGGAATCTATATCTATACTCCATAAGCCACCTTACAGCATGTGGTGGAGTGTAAGCCTAGTACCATTATCTTTTCCTACCTTCCCTATTCCATTCACAAATGGCGTGTTGACAGATTCACAAATGGTGCGTTGACAGATTCACAAATGGTGTGTTGACAGAATAATTGTCAGCAAACCTCTATATGATCTCTGATTTTTCTGATTTTGTCAACATGATCATTGTTCAAAACATATGTGGGAGGAAGTATGAATCTCAACTCTTCCCCAAATGAACACACTTGGCATTTCAACAGTACACCAACCTTGATGCATAAATCTCTCCTTTAGGTCTTCTACTCGAGACTGTTGAGCATCTTGCAGCTACTAAACAAGCCCATGATGAAATGTATCTGCTCTTCATTGGATCTTCTTTCTCTCTTCTATTAATCCAACTTGGTGAATACCCCAGACTGATGATCAATCCTGAAGAGTCAGTAGGACAATTTTTTTTTTGTAATTCACTTTTTTTAATGGTTGAATTACGTTTCTTTCAGTTTCTCCAATAATCTGATCTTTCTACAATTTGTTTTCTCTAATAATATCCTCCTAGGTATTTTACAGTTATTACTGTTTCCAATTATTTGTTGCAATAGTGTAATCAAATAGTAGTGCATTTATTCAGCAATTTGTGCACAATATGTTACATTTATTTGTCATGGTTCCCATCACGTCAGACTAAAGGAAGATATTGAAGCAATTCAGAGGTGTGCTGCTAGATTCGTTACTGGTAGGCTTGATCAAAGTGTGAGTACTACAGAACTGCTCTCTGAACTCAAATGGGAATCCCTAGAAGGAAGGAGACATTCTTTTTGCAAAACAGTATTGAAAAAGTTAAAACAATCACCATTTCCGACAGACTGCAGATTGATTCTACTGCCACCACCATAAATCTTTCATAATGACCACAAAGATAAGACAACAGAAATCAGAAGCTCCTTGGAAGCACATAGACAATCTTTTTCCTCTCTCTCCATTTGTGAGTGGAAAGAGAATGCCTAGTAAGGTACCATCTGCCACACACCATTTTGTGGTTTGTAGAGTATGTACATTGATGGAGACTGAGATCTACTGCCAGTTACTGCACCAATCACCAGTCCTCTGCATGTCTTCCTGCATTTAATTACAGTTTTCTCTTCTTGCAACTTCCATAAATCACAGTGTCATATGCTAAAAGCATTGCAGAGCTTCCAACAGTATCCACTCGATCATATACGCAAACAATAACAGCCCTATAACACTACCTTAGTGTACTCTTGAAATTACTTTTATCCTTTATCAATTTTGTTCCATTAAGTGTAATATGTTAAGTTCTATGTCCTCTAAAGTCCTGGACTCCGTCACAAATCTGGACCGTTAGCTAATAAGTATGTAGTTTGTTCACTAAATGACAGTGTGGGTGTGGATATGTATTGAATCCCTTCCAGATGTCAAGGGACATGGCAATGCGAAATCCGTATTGATTTTTATAAAGGAGATTTTTCTCCCCCGAAAATGTCATAATGTGAGAGCATAAAATATGTTCCATAATTCTACAGCAGATTATACATAAGTGATATAAGCCTCTAATTATTCGCATAACTTGTAACTCTTAATTGCTCCAGTGACATACAATAATCTACTGCAAGAAAGTGAGCAAGTTATTTTGCGAACCTGTATTTCTGTCTTCTCTCTGTCATCTATCATTTTGGTGCCAATTTTGCTTCTCCCAATGCTCTCCTTACACTCATTATGGTTTAGTTTGGCATTAATTTCATTTAAATCTGTGCTGAAGCTCCTTTTGCATTTTTAGAAACTTTCTAACACTGGTATTATACCATGATGTGTCTTTCCCATCCCTCACAACCTTGTTCGGAAGATACCGGTCTACGATGTATTGTACAATTGTTCTGCTTTTACCTACTGGTGTTCTGCACCTTCATCCTTAAAGCTGAATATTTGATGCTGACTGCTAAGATATCCTGCAGTTTGCATCCTGTTTCTTAACATTCCTCACAAGCTCTATGGTCATAGATGCTATCAGAGCCATATGATCACTGATTTTCTTCTTTACTTTAACAGTATCAAAAAGTTCAGGTTTTTTAGTTACTATGAGGTTTAAGAAGTTGCCTTCACAAACTGGTTCTTTACCTATCTTCCCAAAGTAATTTCTGACAACACATTCAGCACAATCTCACATGATTTCCTTTATTTGGCGCTAGTTTTAATTCCAATACTCCCTCTTTATAAAGCTGTTAAGTTAAAGTCTCCTTCAGTTGTGATAGCACAACCAGAAAACATATTTTGCAATATTCTTCAATTTCTCTCTGAAATACTCTGCTATTACAACTCCTGAGGCAAGTGACCAATAAATGTGTCCAATTACCATGTCTGACCCACCTCTAATGCTTAAATTCATCAAATTATTTCACATTTGAAACCTGTAATGACTTTTCTAGGTAGAAGAGTGTGTTTTTGAACACCAACAGCACTAGCATCTACTGTCCCTCCAATATATATATATATACTAATCTGCGTTTCGGATTACACTGGTATACATTTCTGATTTCAAGCAAATTTCTGTTCCTAATACTATGATACTATGTGGGCATTTTACCTTTAATACCTTATCTGGGATGTTCCTGTAGTTAACTAATACCAAATAATATTATCTCATTCTGATCTGCAAGGACAAAAGTTCTCGTCTTGGAGTAATGTGACTTATGTATATTTGATCTGGGCCTTTGAAGGGGTTCCTTTAACCTAAAAAAATGAGCTCCCCAAGCCAATTCCTTCACATTCTGTGCACCTGACCCACTGAAGGGGCCACATTATTCTTTGCAGAAAAAAGAAATTTGAATGTGAGTTCATGGGATTATCTACTCAGCCCCAAACTGAAGATGGCTTCAGGACACAAGCTGCAATTTTCATTTATGCCAACTTATGCTAAGATGTGCAACCCATTGCCCCCAGTGCTTTCAACAGCTGCTAGCAGAGCCTCCTTCACATCTTAGATGAGGCCTTCCTGCAACCAAATGGAATGCACACAGGCCTTCTTTGCTGACCTGCCTGCTATTACTCTTCAGGGCTCTATTACATGCCTGACTATGCAGTGCCCAATGATCGACATTACAACAGTGGTACAAATCTAGCCTTGACACCACTAACAGTTACTGTTTATTCCTTGAGCTCTCAGCAGAATTGTATAACTTTATATACATTAGCTCCCTTGGAATGGGAAAAAGACTACCTAACTTTACTGCTAGCAAATTCTGCTCTGGACTAGATGTCTACCTCAGTTATTCCTGAATGCTTATGGACCTGACTATGCCATTTTCTGTCCACAGAAATGCAAGAAACAGGTAAGTGAGATTAAAATGACAAAACAGATTACCATGGCTGGCTGATCATGAGAATAAAAAGGAGAAGCCAGCCAATCTGCAACACATTAAAACATCCACCCTAAAAGCACTAGGGTGGAGGACACAGAGCAACAAAGGACATGCCCTAAAATTTAGATCAAATGATAAAACCCACCCTCATGAATAAAATGTAAAACTAAATCTGCTGATGAGGCGTTGTCAGGTAAAATTTGCAGCAACGAGTCCAGTAATCGAAGATTTAGTAGCAGGGCAGTCAAAGTGGGACAGTGCACCAGAATATGGGCCACTGTCAACCAGGCACCGCATCAACAATGAGGCAGGTCTTCAAGGTGCAGGAGGTAGCCGTGGGTCGCCCAAGCATGGCCAATGCGGAGCCAGCAGAGAACCACAGAGTCCCTGAGAGAGGCCCGCATGGAGGACTGCCATACATTCATAGCCTTCTCAATGGCACGTAGTCTGTTGTGCGTACTGAAACTATGCCATTCCGTCTCCCAAAGCCGCTAAACCTGGCAATGTAAAAACGAACGCAGGTCAGTTATTGGAATGTCGATCTCCATAAGCAGTTTCCGTGTAGCCTGTTTGGCCAGCCTGTCAGCAAGTTCGTTGCCTGGGATTCCGACGTGTCCTGGGGTCCACACAAACACCACTGAACGACCGGACCCTTCCAGGGCATAGATGGACTCGTGGATGGTCACTACCAAAGGATGACGAGGGTAGCACTGGCTGATAGCTTGTAGGCTGCTCAAGGAGTTAGTACGCAGAAGAAATGACTCCCCAAGGCATGAACGGATGTGCTCAAGAGCATGAGATATAGCCACGAGCTCTGCAGTTTAAACACTGCAGCCATCGGGCAAGGTATGCTGTTCAATATGGCCTCCGTGGACATATGCAAAGCCGATGTGACCATCAGCCATCGAGCCATCCGTGTAAACCACTTCATGGCCTCGGTACATGTCAAGAATCGAGATGAAGTGACCGTGGGGAGCTGCAGGGTGAACAGAGTCCTTTGAGCCATGTGAAAGGTCCAGGCAAAGCCACAGCCTAGGTGGTATACAGGTGGTAAAGTCAAGGACTCCAGTTCAGATAGAAGGGATCAGACACAAACTGCAATTGTAAGCCCTGACCTGGGCCACCGATGCGGGAGGTGAACCTCCGTGGGCGGGAAAAGGAGACGTTAATTCAGATGCGCAGGAGAACTATGAACGTAACTGGCAAACAGTTGTGCACGCCTGACCTGCAATGGAGGAAGCTTTTAGCTCGAGTCCGGTGACCAGCCTCCTTGCGGAGGCTGGTCACCGGACTCGAGCTAAAAGCTTCCGTCGCTAGTCGAAACCCACAGTGGTGCACTGGGTCGAGTAAATGCAGCACTGAGGGTGCCGCTGAACCATAAACCAGGCTCCCATAGTCAAGGTGGGATTGAACAAGGGCTCTGTATAGCTGCAGTAGCATAGAGTGACGTGCACCCCAGTTGGTGTTGCTCAGGCAGTGGAGGGCACTGAAGTGCTGCCAGCACTTCTGCTTAAGCTGACCAAGGAGAGGAAGCCAAGTCAATCGGGCATCGAAAACCAGTCTTAAAAATCAATACATGTCCACTACAGTGAGGGGATCATCAGTAAGGTAAAGTTCTGGTTCTGGATGAACGGTACGACTCCGACAAACGTGCATAACACATGACTTTGCGGGTGAAAAGTGAAAGCCATGAGCTAAAGCCCATGACTGCACCTTGTGGATGGCTCCCTGTAAGCGCCGCTCTGCAACACCGGTACTGGTGGAGCAGTACGAAATGCAGAATTCGTCTGCATACAGAGAGGGGAGACGGACGGCCCTACAGGTGCTGCTAAACCGTTAATGGACACTAAAAATAGAGATACACTCAATACAGAGGCCTGCAGGCCCCTATTCTCCTGGGTATGGGGAAACTATGGGGGCCACCAACTTGGACACAGAAAGTAGGAAGCAACAGGAAACTCTGGATAAAAATTGGAAGTGGGCCTCGGATACCCCACTTGTATAATTTTCCAAGGATATGATGTCGCCAGGTAGTGTCATAAGCTTTTCCTAAACCAAAAAGGACGGCAACAAGGTGCTGGTGTATGGAAAAGGCTGTTCACATGGCAGACTGGAAGGACGCAAGACTATCAGTGGTAGAGCAACCCAGGTGGAAGCCACACCCTGGCACGGACCCAGCAGTACACATGACTCCAGAACCAAACCCAACCACCGACACACCATACGTACCAGCAGCTTACAAAGAACATTGGTGAGGCTGATGGGCAAATAGCTATCCACATCAAGCGGGTTTTTGCCGGGTTTGAGCACTGATATGACGGTGCTCTCCCACCAGTGCGATGGAAAGATGCCATCGCACCAGATCCAGTTGAAGAACATGAGGAGATGTCACTTGTAGTCAGACGAGAGATGTTTAGTCATCTGATTGTGGATCCAATCGGGCCCAGGAGCTGTGTCGGGGCAATGTGCAAGAGCACTGAGGAGCTCCCACTCTGTAAATGGGGAGTTATAGGGTTCACTGTAGCGTGTAGTGAATGAGAGGACTTTCTCTTCCACCCACCGTTTGAGAGTGTGAAAGTCTGGGGGGTAATCCTCCGATGTAGAGGCACTTGCATAGTGCTCGGCAATCGCATTTGTGTCGGTAGATAACACACCATTTATGTTAACACCAGGAACACCTGTTGGTGTCTGGTACCCAAAAACTCGTTTGATCTTTGCCCAGACTTGGGAAGGTGACGTATGGCACCCCATGGTCGACACGTATCTCTCCCAACACTCCGGTTTCCGCCTTTTGATAAACTGGTGAATGCGGGCACGGAGCCGTTTAAAGGCTATGAGGTGCTCCAGGGAAGGGTGCGGCTTATGCTGCTGTAGTACTCACCGACACTCGTTAATCGCCTCAGCGACTTCCGGTGACGACCAAGGGACTGTCTTTCACTGAGGGCACCCTAAAGGACAAGGGATCGCATTTTCCACCACAGATGATCGTTGTAGTTACCTGCTCAACCAACACATCGATGTTCCCATGTGGGGGAGATTCAACAGTGAAAGCAGAGGTGAAAGTTTCCCAGTCTGCCATGTTTAAAGACCATGTGGGCAGGCATCTGTGGGCCTGATGCCAGATCAGTGACATGAAGATGGGGAAGTGGTCACTACCACACAGGTCTAGTGGATAGATGGGAAAAGGCCAGGACTGCAAACAGAGAGATCAATGGCCGAATATGTGCCATGTGCCACACTGAAATGTATGGTGGCCCCAGTATTTAAGAGGCAGAGGTCGAGATGTGACAGTAAATTTTTGACATTTCTGCCTCAGCCAGTAAGAACTGTGCCACCCCACAAGGGGTTACGAGCGTTAAAATCTCCAAAAAGTAGGAAAGGTTTAGGGAGTTGATCAATCACTGCAGCCAATATGTTCAGGGGTACCACACCATCTGGAGGGAGATATACACTCCTGGAAATTGAAATAAGAACACCGTGAATTCATTGTCCCAGGAAGGGGAAACTTTATTGACACATTCCTGGAGTCAGACACATCACATGATCACACTGACAGAACCACAGGAACATAGACACAGGCAACAGAGCATGCACAATGTCGGCACTAGTACAGTGTATATCCACCTTTCGCAGCAATGCAGGCTGCTATTCTCCCATGGAGACGATCGTAGAGATGCTGGATGTAGTCCTGTGGAACGGCTTGCCATGCCATTTCCACCTGGCGCCTCAGTTGGACCAGCGTTCGTGCTGGACGTGCAGACCGCGTGAGACGACGCTTCATCCAGTCCCAAACATGCTCAATGGGGGACAGATCCGGAGATCTTGCTGGCCAGGGTAGTTGACTTACACCTTCTAGAGCACGTTGGGTGGCACGGGATACAGGCAGACATGCATTGTCCTGTTGGAACAGCAAGTTCCCTTGCCGGTCTAGGAATGGTAGAACGATGGGTTCGATGACGGTTTGGATGTACCGTGCACTATTCAGTGTCCCCTCGACAATCACCAGTGGTGTACGGCCAGTGTAGGAGATCGCTCCCCACACCATGATGCCGGGTGTTGGCCCTGTGTGCCTTGGTCGTATGCAGTCCTGATTGTGGCGCTCACCTGCACGGTGCCAAACACGCATACGACCATCATTGGCACCAAGGCAGAAGCGACTCTCATCGCTGAAGACGACACGTCTCCATTCGTCCCTCCATTCACGCCTGTCGCGACACCACTGGAGGCGGGCTGCACGATGTTGGGGCGTGAGCGGAAGACGGCCTAACGGTGTGCGGGACCGTAGCCCAGCTTCATGGAGACGGTTGCGAATGGTCCTCGCCGATACCCCAGGAGCAACAGTGTCCCTAATTTGCTGGGAAGTGGCGGTGTGGTCCCCTACGGCACTGCATAGGATCCTACGGTCTTGGCGTGCATCCGTGCGTCGCTGCGGTCCGGTCCCAGGTCGACGGGCACGTGCACCTTCCGCCGACCACTGGCGACAACATCGATGTACTGTGGAGACCTCACGCCCCACGTGTTGAGCAATGCGGCGGTATGTCCACCCGGCCTCCCGCATGCCCACTATACGCCCTCGCTCAAAGTCCGTCAACTGCACATACGGTTCACGTCCACGCTGTCGCGGCATGCTACCAGTGTTGAAGACTGCGATGGAGCTCCGTATGCCACGGCAAACTGGCTGACACTGACGGCGGCGGTGCACAAATGCTGCGCAGCTAGCGCCATTCGACGGCCAACACCGCGGTTCCTGGTGTGTCCGCTGTGCCGTGCGTGTGATCATTCCTTGTACAGCCCTCTCGCAGTGTCCGGAGCAAGTATGGTGGGTCTGACACACCGGTGTCAATGTGTTCTTTTTTCCATTTCCACGAGTGTACATTGCAGACAGTTATTTCCTGTGTTGTCCATATCCTGACAGCCACAGCTTCAAGAGGGGTTTGAAGGGGCACAGGTTCACTGCGTACTGAGTTCAGGATGTAGACTCAAACTGACACTCTATTATAGTTGCTGCGGTTCCTGTAATCTCCCTTATAGCCATGGAGGGCAGGGGTTCACATTGCCAGGAACCAGGTTTCCTGGAGGGCAATGCAGAAAGCAGGTGTAAAGCTTAACAGTTTCCATAGCTCAGCCAGGTGGTGGAAAAAACCACCGCAGTTCCACTGGAGGATGACATTATCGTGAGGCTGAGGAAGCATGATGTGTGCAAGGAGGTAGGTTATGCCTCAGGGTCACCTGCTGCCTCAGACTGAGTATTTGTAGCCATTTCTATGGTGGATGAGGCATCAGTGAGATCCAGGTCTGCAGGGGACACTAAGATCTCCACTGCATCCTCAGATGCAGAATTGATAGGGAGTGGTGGGGTTGGGCATTCAGAGGGTCCTGTTTCTTAGCAGATTTCTTCTTAGGGGCTTGCTCTCCCGAGCACCACCCAGCCACAACAAAGGCCAACTGGTATGATGGCCATTTCCGGGAGTCCTGATGCCCCAGGAAGACAGGCAGGCATCTATTCCTTGGCATACATGGGAAGTCTGCAACTCAGGCATCAGCAGTGCGATCCCTGTGTTGTCAGGGGGCTATCATCAAATGGGTACATGACAGCCCCACCACAACAGACTGGCTACCATGCTGGATATTGGGCGCAGAGAAATCCAATATTGTCATGGGAGCGGAAGAGGACAGGAGACAATGGAAGAAGATGACATACCCCGGAAAGTGTCCTCGCCAAAATACTTGAATCGCAGGTGGAGATGCAAAGCCATGACAAGAGATTTTGGAGATCGAATCTAAGAGCGTCCTTAGCCATATGGCCTGCACTTCTGTAGAATTTTGAAAGTGGCAGGTCAAACCATAGAATGGGACCTGAACTCATGGGGCCAAAAAGTGTGAGACTCCTTTTAGTCACCTCTTACAACAGGCAGGAATACCTCGAGCCTATTCTAACCCTCAGACCCGCAGGGTTTTTTTTTTGCTGGATCAATTCCCCAATGTTCATCAGATTTTTGCATGTGTTAATGACGTCACTGAAATTAAGGATTTTACGCAGCTTCACAGCATGGTCAAGACAGAAGTCAACTGAGGAACTACAATTTTATGAAATTTATGAAATTACCAAATTTCATAAAATTGGAGCTATTTGGTGGATTTCCTTCCTCTGCTATGTGATTTCATCACTGCTAATAGCCACTACAAGGAAGTTCATTAAGATCCATAGTATTGATAGTTCCCACGTTTATTGCTCTTCAATGAAAGTTTGCCTGAGTGGGGAATGGCCATTTCCACAATAATAAAGACGCTAAGGAGTATTTCTTAATGACTTCGAAGTTCCCATTGGGCCTTCCAACCTCTGTTGCATATAGGACTGTGACAACTTCTTATGTAACTGTTATAATTTTTAAAAGAGTCACTTTTTTATTTAATGAAAACTGTTCCAGTTGATGTAGAGAACTTCACTGAGTCATCTACCGGCTTCAGCATTTACATCAAGCTGTTTCAAGTGGTTCTGAAAAATTTTGCTGTAGACAGGCAATGTCACACTCCAAACACAGAAAAACCATTTTTTAATTTCACAATATTCTATCATCATATCCAATTTTACTTAAAATTGCACAATCTTCAGTTACAGAAGGCTAACCTGTAACCAACTTGCAAACATTGTGTTCAGCAAATACCAACCCAGCCATTTTTGAGTAAGCTCCCAGAGGTGATTATCATTTAATGCCACCCAATGAGAATGAGATTGTGCTGCAGAAACAGTAAACGACAGCTCCCTTTTGAATATGAGCTTTGTACCACATTCTCTTCTGTAATAATAGCATACAATTCATTCATGATAAACTTTCAGACATCTTTCTGATAAGAGTGTCACTACACTTACATTGACAACTACAAAACTGTTCTCTTCCTTGCGCCAATTTAAAAAAATTTAACAAAGAAATGCTCATAATGCTTATAACTCAGTACTGTGGTACACAGATTTTAATTGATAACACTTGTCAGTACTAACTGAATGGGACAATTATCAAATTGTAGAATTAACTGAATTTTTTGTGATGTGTACAAAGTATTTTGGTGTGAGAATTACAACCTCCTTTTGCATTCCTATTGTTTTAAGGGTTCAAGATGTTCAGTTCTTATTTAAGAGGAAGTGTGTTATGCTAATCAATAAAAAAAAGGTAGCTGTCATATACTGGAAAGAAATTACAGTGATGCAATATTTGTCCTGTTTTATTTATTATTTGCTGCGTGTGTCTGACACCCCATTTTATTTGAAGAAAGATGCAGTAGTAGTTTCTAATGTAGATACTGTACATACTGTTGTTAATTCAAACTGAAAAGTATAATTAATGAAAACCATAAATTAACTACCCGGTAGTTATCTGCAAGCATTTGTCCTAAGCTCGGAAAAGACAAACAACAAAAAGTATTAAAAGCAGATGATGTAACATTAGTAATAAACACACTGTGCAAACAGGAACCAGAGGACAGGTTCTGTGGTGGTGGTTGTGTTCTTGATGCTACATACTGATAATAAGTTAAACCGAAAAAAAATCTCATTGTGGATCTCCTACTATGACTAGACTCAAGACAGTTTTGCCAAGCAAATGTGCATCAATTTTGAGATCATATAAATCCATCACTTGTATTTTAATTGGCTGATGTCCTTTGGTAATTTATTTAAAGGTGACTCAGCAGTTAGCCACAGAGCATTCACCACACAAAATAAAGTAACTGGAACTGTACATGCTTTGTACATCAGATCTTGCAATCATCTATTTAACCAATTTGCAGTACTCCTAAAACTGTCTGATCAAATTCCTCACCAACAAACCATACTACTTTGCTTCAGAAAGAGACTTCTCTGTCCAAACACTTATGCTTATTCAATCCTGGACTTTCCATTGTTTGATTCTGTTACACTTTTGTATGGGGTGTACCAGCCTGTTATGATGCCAGAACCCAACTCATGTCTGCTTTCATGTTTATTTGATAAGAGCTCCAAATGCTGGAACAGCACTCAAGAAATGAACACACTAGTATCATGTATGCAGTTTCCTTTACAAATGCTCTGCACTTTACCAAATTTAAGTCTTTTACTTAACTTCCTTATTACTGATTTCACAAGCTCAACCAATCGCACACTGCAACATAGTAACCATAGACATTCACCCATTATGTCAGACTGCAGCAGCTTACCATTAAATTTGTAATCAGATGAAAATTATCTTGCATTTATCCACATTTGATGAGATCAGTCACACGGAAACTCATTCATGCCATTATACACTATCTTTTGACTGTCTAGTGACAATACTTTCCTGTATACAAAAGCATCATCAGCAAATAATCTGACAGTGCTCATGGCTCCATCTCCTAAATTACATATGTACATTGAGAACAATAGTGGTCCTATTACACTCCTTTGGGATACACCTAATGCTATTTTCCTTTCTATTGAACATTTTCCACCCAGGACAACACGCTTAATTCTATAAATCACAAACTATTTGAGTCTCTCATAAATTTGACCTACAGAAAATGACACATACATATTGAAGCATGTCTTGATACACAAAAAAGAAATATATTGTGTTTTATATAAGCCAGAGTTTAAATAGCCCAAGAACCTGTCACATATCTGTAAAGAAACCCTGTTGGGTATAATTTTGTTATTAGTCAACAATGAGGCACAATGTCAAATATCTTTAAAAAAAATCTAAGCACACAAACCACTTGTTCAACTGCATCTTCTATTTGCAAGCTACTGTGTATGAATAAAGCAAGCTGGTTATCACATTTGTAGTTTTTTCTGAACCAGTATGATTCTATCAAAGGAGCTTCTTTTCCTCCAAGAACATCATTAAGTTTAAGCTTAAAACCTGCTACAAGATCTGGTAACAGTTGGACATTGCCAAAACTGGTCTGTAATTTTGAGCATCCATTGTTTTGCCCTTTTTGTAAACAGGATTGACCTGCACTCTTTACCAGTCGTAAGAGACTATTCACTGGATGAAAGAATCGATCTAAATATGACCTATGAGAAGTACTACTTCTGAAGCATATCCAATGTAAAAATAAATAGGAATTCTGAGAGTACATGTTCCTTGTTCACTTTGAGCAGTCTTGTTTTTCGCTGCTGGAGATATTATTTCAATACCTCTCATTTGTGAGTTAGCACAGTTGTCAAACAATGGTAAAAATTGTAGTATTCTCCTGTGTTTTATTTTTTATTTTACATGTCTAGTTCTGTAGGACCAAACTGAGGTGCAAATCTCCAAGGTCATGGAACATATCAGTACATGAAATTACAACATAAAAATAATAACAGATAAAATAAAATGTTTGTATTTTGTGGTCTTCAGTCCAGAGACTGGTTTCACGCAGCTCTCCACGCAGCTCTCCACGCTACTCTATCCTGTGCAAGCGTCTTCATCTTCGAATAACTACTGCAACTTACATCCATCTGAATTTGCTTAGCATATTCATCTCTTGGCCTCCATGTATGATTTTTTCCCTCCACACTTCCCTCCGGTACTAAATTGTTGATCCCTTGATGCCTAAGAATGTGTCCAACCAACCAATCCCTTCTTCTTGTCAAGTTGTGCCACAAATTCCTATTCTTCCCAATTCTATTTGGTGCCTCCTCATTAGTTACGTGATCTACCCACCTCATCTTGAGCATTCTTCTGTAGCACCACATTTCGAAAGCTTCTATTCTCTTCTGGTCTAAACTGTTTATCATCCATGTTTCACTTCCATACATGGCTACACTCCACACAAATAGTTTCCGAAAAGACTTGCTGGCACACAAATCTATACTTGATGTTAACAAATTTCTCTTTATCAGAAAAGTTTTCCTTGCCATAGCCAGTCTACATTTTATATTCTCTCTACTCCGACCATCATCAGTTATTTTGCTCCCCAAATAACAAAACTCATTTACTACTTTAAGTGTCTCATTTCTTAATCTAATACCCTCAGCATCACCTGATTTAATATGACTACATTCCATTATTCTCATTTTACTTTTATTGATGTTCAACTTATATCCTCCTTTCAAGACACTGTCCATTCCATTCAGCTGCTCTTCCAGGTCCTTTGCTGTCTCTGACAATTACGATGTCGTCAGCAAACCTCAAACTATTTATTTCTTCTCCAAGGATTTTAATTCCTTTACTGCTTGCTGAGTATACAGATCGAACAACATCAGGGATAGGGTACAACCCTGTCTCACTCCCTTCTCAACCACTGCCACCCTTTCATGTCTCTCAACTCCTAATAACTTCTCTGACTGCCATCTGGTGTCTGTACAAATTGTAAATAGCCTTTCACTCCATGTATTTCACCCCTGCCACATTCAGAATTTCAAAGAGAGTATACCAGTCCACATTATCAAAAGCTTTCTCTAAGTCTACAAATGCTAGAAACGTAGGTTTGCCTTTTCTTAATCTTTCTTCTAAAATAAGTCGTAGGGTCAGTATTGCCTCACTTGTTCCCATATTTCTGCGGAATCCTAACTGATCTTCCCCAAGGTCGGCTTCTACCAGTTTTTCCATTCGTCTGTAAAGAATTTGCGTTAGTGTTTTGCAGCTGTGACTTATTAAACTAATAGTTCGGTAATTTTCACGTCTGTCAACACCTGCTTTCTTTGGGATTGGAATAATTATATTATTCCTGACATCTGAGGGTATTTTGCCTGTCTCATACATCTTACTCACCAGATGGAAGAGTTTTATCACAAGCGGCTCTCCCAAGGCTATCAGTAGTTTTACTGGAATGTTGTCTACAACTGGGGTCTTGTTTTGACTTAGGACTTTCAGTGTTCTGTCAAATTCTCCACACAGTATAATATCTTCCATTTCATCTTCATCTACATCCTCTTCCATTTCCATAATATTGTCCACAAGTGCATCACTCCTGTATAGACCCCCTGTATACTCCATCCACCTTTCTGCTTTCCCTTCTTTGCTCAGGATTCGTTTTCCGTCTGAGCTCTTGATATTCACACAGGTGGTTCTCTTTTCTCCAAAGGTCTCTTTAATTTTCCTGTTGGCACAATCTATCTTACCCCTAGCGATATATGCCTCTACATCCCATTTTTCCTCTAGCCATCCCTGCTTAGCCACTTTGCACTTCCTGTCGATCTCATTTTTTAGGCGTTTGTATCCCTTTTTGCCTGCTTCATTTACTGCATTTTTATATTTCCTCCTTTCATCAATTAAATTCAATATCTCTCATGTTACCCAAGGATTTCTACCAGTGCTTTTTACCTACTTGATCCTCTGCTGCCTTCACTATTTCATCTCCCAAAGCTACACATTCTTCTTCTACTGTATTTCTTCTACATCTACATCTACATACATACTCCGCAATCCACCATATGGTGCGTGGCGGAGGGTACCTCGTACCACAACTAGCATCTTCTCTCCTTGTTCCACTCCCAAACAGAACGAGGGAAAAATGACTGCCTATATGCCTCTGTACGAGCCCTAATCTCTCTTATCTTATCTTTGTGGTCTTTCCGCAAAATGTAAGTTGGCGGCAGTAAAATTGTTCTGCAGTCAGCTTCAAATGCTGGTTCTCTAAATTTCCTCAGTAGCGATTCACAAAAAGAATGCCTCCTTTCCTCTAGAGACTCCCACCCGAGTTCCTAAGGCATTTCCGTAACACTCGCATGATGATCAAACCTACCAGTAACAAATCTAGCAGCCCGCCTCTGAATTGCTTCTATGTCCTCCCTCAATCCGACCTGATAGGGATCCCAAACGCTTGAGCAGTACTCAACAATAGGTCGTATTAGTGTTTTATAAGTGGTCTCCTTTACAGATGAACCACATCTTCCCAAAGTTCTACCAATGAACCGAAGACGACTATCCGCCTTCTCCACAACTGCCATTACACGCTTGTCCCACTTCATATCACTCTGCAATGTTACGCTCAAATATTTAATCGATGTGACTGTGTCAAGCACTACACTACTAATGGAGTATTCAAACATTACAAGATTATTTTTCTTATTCATCTGCATTAATTTACATTTATCTATATTTAGAGTTAGCTGCCATTCTTTACACCAATCACAAATCCTGTCCAAGTCATCTTGTATCCTCCTACAGTCACTCAACGATGACACCTTCCTGTACACCACAACATCATCAGCAAACAGCCACACATTGCTATCCAGCCCATCCAAAAGATAATTTATATAGATAGAAAACAACATCGGACCTACCACACTTCCCTGGGGCACTCCAGATGATACCCTCACCTCTGATGAACACTCACCATCGAGGTGAAGCTCTCTATAACCTCTGGTTCTTTCAGTGTTTCCAGGTCCCATCTCCTTAAATTCCAACCTTTTTGCAGTTTCTTCATTTTTAATCTACAGTTCATAACCAATGAATTGTGGTCAGAGTCCACATCTGTCCTCGGAAATGTCTGAAAACTTAAAACTTGGTGCCTAAATCTGTGATGTATCATTTTATATGAAACCTTCCAGCGTCTCCAGGCCTCTTCCATGTATACAACCTTCTTTCATGATTCCTAAACCAAATGTTTGTTGTTGTTGTTGTGGTCTTCAGTCCTGAGACTGGTTTGATGCAGCTCTCCATGCTACTCTATCCTGTGAAAGCTTCTTCATCTCCCAGTACCTACTGCAACCTACATCCTTCTGAATCTGTTTAGTGTACTCATCTCTTGGTCTCCCTCTACGATTTTTACCCTCCACGCTGCCCTCCAATACTAAATTGGTGATCCCTTGATGCCTCAGAACATGTCCTACCAACTGATCCCTTCTTCTGGTCAAGTTGTGCCACAAACTCCTCTTCTCCCCAATTCTATTCAATACCTCCTCATTAGTTATGTGATCTACCTATCTAATCTTCAGCATTCTTCTGTAGCACCACATTTCGAAAGCTTCTATTCTCTTCTTGTCCAAACTAGTTATCGTCCATGTTTCACTTCCATACGTGGCTACACTCCCTACAAATACTTTCAGAAACGACTTCCTGACACTTAAATCAATACTCGATGTTAACAAATTTCTCTTCTTCAGAAACGCTTTCCTTGCCATTGCCAGTCTACATTTTATATCCTCTCTACTTCGACCATCATCAGTTATTTTGCTCCCCGAATAGCAAAACTCCTTTACTACTTTAAGTGTCTCATTTCCTAATCTAATTCCGTCAGCATCACCCAACTTAATTCAACTACATTCCATTATCCTCGTTTTGCTTTTGTTGAAGTTCATCTTATACCCTCCTTTCATGACACTGTCCATTCCGTTCAACTGCTCTTCCAAGACCTTTGCTGTCTCGGACAGAATTACAATGTCATCGGCGAACCTCAAAGTTTCTATTTCTTCTCCATGGATTTTAATACCTACTCCGAATTTTTCTTTTGTTTCCTTCACTGCTTGCTCAATATACAGATTGAACCAAATGTTTATGAAACCCAAAAAAGAAGAAGAAGAAGAAGAAGAAGAAGACAAGCCATAAGTTTATGTAAACGCAATCAACAGTATAACATAGGAATCAGCTTAATTTTTCACGGAACTCCTCCATAGAATAGAAGGAGTGACCCATGAGGAAACTCTTCAGTTTTGATTTGAAAGTGCATGGATTACTGCGAAGATTTTTGAATTCTTCTGGTAGCTTGTTGAAAATGGCTGTAGCAGTATATTGCACACCTTTCTGCACAAGAGTCAAGGAAGTGTGATCCAAATGCAGATTGGATTTCTGCCCGGTATTAACTGAGTGGAAGCTGCTAATTCTTGAGAATAGCTGATATTGTTAACAAGAAACAATTGTAAAGAATATATAAATTGAGAGGCCAATGTCAGAACACCCAGAATAGGGAACAGGAGTCAACAAGAGGTTCACGAACTTACACAACTTATTGTTCGAACTGCCTGTTTCTGAGCCAAAATATCCTTTGAGAATTGGAAGAGTTACCCGAAAAAGTAATACTGTACACCATAAGTGAATGAAAATAGCCAAAGTAGACTACTTTTCATGTCAAACTATCACTTACTTCAGACACCAATCAAATAGCAAAAATGGCAGCATTAAGTCTTTGAACAAGATCCTGAATGTGGTCTTTCCATGACAATTTACTATCTGTATGAATGCCTAGAAATCTGAACTGTTCAGTTTCATTAATCATATGCCCATTCTGTGAAATTAAAATGCTGGGTTTTGTTGAATTATGTATTAGAAACTGTAAAAATTGAGTCTTACTCTGATTTAACATTAGTTTCTTCTCTACAAGCCATGAACTTATGTTATGAACTGCACTATTTGAAACAGAGCCAGTGTTGCACACAACGTCCTTTACTACCAAGCTATTGTCATTAACAAATAGAAATATTTTAGGATTACCTGTAATACTAGAGAGCATATAATTTACGTAAATAAATACAGAACAGGAGAGGCCCTAGCTCTACATCACAGCCGTTCTCAACACTGTGAATTATGACCTTTTGCTGTCTGTTGTTAAAGTAGGAGGTGAACCAATTGTGAGCTACTTCCCGTATTCCATAATGATCCAACTTCTAGAGCTATATTTTGTAATCAACACAATAAAATGCCACAGTTAAATCAAAAAAGATGTCTAGCATTTGAAATGTTTTGTTTAATCCACTCTATACCTCACAGAGAAAAGAGAATATAACATTTTCAGTTGTCATACCACTTCTAAAACTAAACTGTACATTTGATAGCAAATTATGTGAAATAAAGTGATCAATTATTCTTACACACACAGCCTTTTCAGTAACTTTAGCAAACACTGATGGCTTAGCAATAGGTCTACAATTGTCTACATTATTCCTTTCTCCCTTTTTATAAAGTATATTTAATACAGAGTACTTTAATCATTCAGGAAACTGACCATTCTTAAAGGAAGAAGTACAAATATGTCTAAGTACAGGGCTAACATGTGCAGCACAGTACTTTAATATTCTGCAAGGCACACCATGACAGACCTCAGTCTTCAGTGATTTAATTACTGATCCAATCTTCCCCATGTCAGTATCACAGGGGAGTGTTTCACACATCACTCTCCTAAAGGCACTTTCCAAGAGAGTTACATGATTCGCTGTAGAAACTAAGTTTTTATTTAATTCACCAGCAATGCTCAGAAAATGGTTGTTAAATATTGTACTTATATCTGACTTATCGGTAAGAGAAATATTTTTACTATGGATTGACTTTATATCGTCAGTCTTGTGCTGCTGATCAGACACTTTCTTCACAACTGACCATATGGTTTTAATTTTATCCTGTGAATTATCTATTCTATTTGCGTACCACATACTCTTTGCCTCCCTAATAAAATTTTTAAGCACCTTATAAAACTGTTTATAATGGGCTACTGTGGCTTACTTGTGACTACTTCTAACATTCTGATATCATTCTCAATTTGTTCTGCATGGTATCCTTATCCCACTAGCCAGCCACCCAGGCTGCCTTTTACTGCTAGTACCCTGTTTAGAACATTGTAATGGAAAGCAACTTTCAAAGTGCATGAGAAATGTGTTAAGGAAAGCGTTATATTTGTCACCTATGTTACTGGCACTATAAACATACTGCCACTCTTGTTCTTTAATGAGGTTTAAGAAACACTCTATTACCTTATCTACATAGTTTGCAATTATACAGGGTGATAATAATTAAACTTTCAAAATGCTGTACAAATAACACCACTGGTCAGAATGACATCAAATTGCAATGGAATATTATCGGAGAAGGGGGAAAACGTACCACAGAAGGAAAAAAAAAATAGTGTGAAAATTAATCAATAGATGGTGCTGTATGTGTCAGAATATGTAAATGAAAACACATGTGATGTGCACGACTCATTGAAGTTGGTATAAACATGCTGGGTACACAGCTTTTCCTCCTTTCGTGTCTGCAATGTTCGCCATGACTGCTTCAATGCAGGATCGCACTCTGCAAAAGACAGGTTCTTTTGGTGTGCAACCTAGTAGAGGGAGGAAACGAATTGATTCGATGTCAGTGGAAACAGTGGCCAAAGAAATGCAGGAGGAGATGAGTGGTGGTGCAGAAACATGTAGTGCGTGGAGAATTGCCCGAACATTGGACATACCCGTGGCTCGGTGCGTAAAATCCTACGAAATATTCCTACAAAACATCCTTCTTTGCTATTTACTCAAAATTACCCATGTGCACGAGTTGCTTCCTGTTGACCTGCCAGCAAGAGACCTTTGCTTTAGAATTTCTTGCTTGCATGGAAGTGGATGATGATTGGCCGTGGAAGATTTTGTGGACAGACAAACCCCACTTCCATCTGACAGGATATGTCAATACACAGAATTGTCGAATATGGGCAACGGAAAATCCACACGCAAATCAACCACTACCACTCCATCCTGAAAAGGTCACTGTGTGGTGCGGTTTTACGGCATCATTTATCAAAGAACCATATTTTTTTCGAAGATACGGGTGCTTTCGGTCCTGTTATGTGTACTGTCACTGGTAAGCACTATGAGAGTCTTTTGCGCAACCACGTCATTCCAGCTTTCCAACAGTGTGGATATGTGGATGGGATCATTTTTATACAAGATGGCACACCTCTGCACATTGCAAATCCAGTTAAGCAGCTGCTGAAGCACCATTTCGGAAATGCTACAATTATCAGCCACCATTTCCCTACAGCCTGGCCATCCCGATCACCTGATCTTATTCCATGTGAGGTCTGGCTGTGGGGCTGTCTGAAAGATGTTGTGTTCAGTGTTCCGATTGCAAACTTAGTTGCATTGAAGGTATGCACTGCCAACACATTCTGAACGTGACCCCGGAAACACATTGATCAGTTGTGGAACATGCTGTTTTTCAATTTCAACTTTTGCAGGAAACAGTGGACAGCATATTGAACATGTTTTGTGCCAGTCACGGGGAAATTAATAATCCGATTTGATTTTGATTTATGCTTTTTATGCATTTTTTGGCCTCAGGACAATTAAAAACCGTTTTTTCCCATCCGATGTGATATGACCTTGCCATGGTGGATGGACTTACATAACTAACAGTGTCACACCTGGTCACTGAGTAGTACAGTTTGTTTAATGCCAAATGTACACCTTAGGCATTGTTTGCCATTTTTAGTCGACAACTATTAAATTATAATGCTTACAGCACCATCTATTGATATACTTTGTAACCATTTATTTTTCTGCTCTATACTTTTCCCCCTTCTCCGAAAATATTCCATTGCAATTTGACATAATTTGTCAATGGACTCAAAAGGAGTACTGTTTTTTTTTACATACATGGCCATTCCAACACTCCACAAAGAACTCCTTGAAAAACAGCCAGCTAATCTGTATCCTGGAAAAGGAAGCCTCTGAATTGTCAAATTATTTAAGTGGTGCTCTGATATACTAATAATGTCAGAGTCAACATCTGCAAGCAGTTCACTAACTTTATCTCTAATACCTCTTATATTTTGATGAAACATGCTATTTCCTTCTTTACTTGGATATCTAACCTCCTCTGGATGTGATTCCTTTGTTAGAGGACTTCTTTGGGCAGGGATACCTATCAGCTGACTTCAATCTAAAAAAGGTGCAGCTCTACCACCAACTACTATAAGAAGTTTTCCGTGAGCGATCCCACCACCAACCACTACACTACCACTTATAAGTTTTGCCAGCCTCCCCATCTCATACCTACTGAGGTGCAGGCCATGACTAGTGAACTGGCACCACTGCAATGTGAGCCATGCCGTCCGTCACCAGTGCCTTCTCCAGCCGATGTTAACACGCCTAACAGCAGCATTAAGATGAGAGCAATCATGACACTGAAACATCTGCACAAAGTGCACATTAGTGCCACCAGTCTGAGTAGCTATCTTTACCAGGTCACCAGTTACATCATACACCCCGTCCCTATCAAGACTATTCCCTGCCCCACCCACAACCACTACCTGATCCTCTTTTGTAAAATTACTACATAACTTCCCTATGTTAACAGTTACCCGAGTCAACCCTGCACTAGGCTTAACAATACTGGTGACCTGGTACTCAGTCCCTAACACTTCCTGCAACTGCTGGCCCACACTTCTGCCATGTGAACTACCAAGCAACAGAACCTTCTGCATTTTTAATGCATTTCAGCTTTCTGTCTATTTTCTGGATGGAAAGTTTTATTTGTCTGACCAGAACTTTCTTAGTCTTGACACAGAGCCCACTATGTGGAAGCAAAAATTGCCAGCAAGTTTTCTTTACTAATTTACTTCTTTCTCTTTTGTACTTTCCACAATATTCTCTGAATGAGTCTATTGACCTATGATGGGTCTTTCTAGACTTTTTTTAGTTTGCTTGGTATGTAAACAGCTTCACAAAAAAGTGAGGCACCCACAAGGGGGTGAATAAACAAAATGTAACTTCACGGGTTGAGCGGGTACATGATGTTACTTCATTGATATTTGCCCACTTACTGGTACAACACTGCAACACCTCTGACCTGGATACACACACTGATTCAGGTGGGGAGCATCTCCTGTGGCAAGGTGATCTACAACTGTTGCTACTAGTCTTTGATATCATGGATACTAGCACTGGAACAGAGTTGACATCCAAACTTATTCCTCACTTGTTCTATTGGGTGCAGATCTGGGGATCTTGCTGACTACTGGAGTACCTCAACACCACACAGTCAGTTCATAATGACACATGTTATATGTGGACAACCACTGTCCTAATGATAAAGATGATGTCACAACACTGATGTACAAGAGGTAACACATGAGGATGCAGGACATCTGTGACGTTTCATTAAGCTGTCAGAGTTTCCTCAGTCATTACCGGCCTGATCTAAGTCATACTCAATGGCTCCCTACACCGTAACACCAGGAGTAACACTGCTAAGCCTCTCCAAAACATTGGAAGAATGAGAACTCTTGCCTGGTCATTGCCATACTTACTGACGATGCTCATCTGGGTTTGTGCAGAACTGCAATTCATCACCAATCACAATGCAAAGTCATTCATCGCTCCTCCTTGCTTCCTGCTCATGGCACAGCTGTTTGTGTTGTGGTGCAAGGGACATTAATTCCCATCCAGCTACTGCTAGTCTATAGCCAATGCTATGGGATGACAGAATCTTTCAAGGAGTCCATGAACTGTTCTCAGCTGACAAGCAGAGTTGTGAAGGGGTTATGATGTGCCTGTGCACAATATGGAAAGCCTTACCTGTCATGATTAGATATGCTCGACCAGAACCTTGAAGATGAGTTTACCTGCCCTCATGTTCCCATTTAGTTCAACTAAGGGCCACTGTCACATCCGAACACCCCATAAAAATTAGGCCCCTTTCAAACTTTGACAGGTGTTGATAATGCTGTCTCACACGAGAACACATCATCTCCATTCCCTTCATAGTGAACACTCAATGTCTGACTCTGTTCACACCCCTTTCATGCCCTACCAGGCTCGGTAACAGTATTATACACTAACAACACTAATGCACTCTGGTAACCATTTGACCAGTCACAGAGTATTGCAACTCTAACCATTTATACACTTGCCAATGGTGAGTTTGTGTACTAAATTACATTGACATCCGACCATGTCTTCTAGCTATTTCACTTTTCTTGTCTACCAGTGTATTTATAGAGTGAGCTTTGTGATGTGTTTACGCTTTACCCATTGCTCTTCTGTGTTTCGAGATTTGAACTAGGCTAAAGGTTTGCAGCTTGTTATTTAGGTAGGTTGTTTGTATCAACCCTATCAAACACAAATACTGTCCAGTTTTTTTAACAATCTTTTTGCTTTTGGTGATCATTACCTCTGTAAAGGCAGAGACTAAGTTTTGCATTGTTAAGTTATCTGGTGCAAACTGTGTGTGATCAAAAGCATATTGTACAGTAGGGAACAATCAAGTGAGACAGTGCAGTTGTTACGACACTGACCTTACATTTGGGAGGACAGAGTTTGCTCTATTCAACCATTCTGATTTAGCTTTTCCCAAATAATTTCAAGCAAATGCTGTGATGGTTCCTGCAGTAAGGCCAGGATCCACCACCTGGCCTTTCCTTGCAAAGACATATTTATATATTCTTTGCATATGTACAGGGCTATTACAAATGATTGAAGCGATTTCATAAATTCACTGTAGCTCCATTCATTGACATATGGTCACGGCACACTACAAATACGTAGAAAAACTCATAAAGTTTTGTTCGGCTGAAGCCGCACTTCAGGTTTCTGCCGCCAGAGCGCTCGAGAGCGCAGTGAGACAAAATGGCGACAGGAGCCGAGAAAGCGTATGTCGTGCTTGAAATGCACTCACATCAGTCAGTCATAACAGTGCAACGACACTTCAGGACGAAGTTCAACAAAGATCCACCAACTGCTAACTCCATTCGGCGATGGTATGCGCAGTTTAAAGCTTCTGGATGCCTCTGTAAGGGCGAAGAAACGGTTGAACGCGTGCGGGCAAGTTTCACGCATAGTGATGTGAAAGATTCAGTGTTTAAACCTCCTCTACCAAGAAACGTGCCAGAACTGCGAGCTCGCATCAACACTGCTTTCGAACTCATTTATGGGGACATGCTGCGCCGAGTGTGGGAGGAACTTGATTATCGGCTTGATGTCTGCCGAATCACTAAAGGGGCACATATCGAACATTTGTGAATGCCTAAAAAAACTTTTTGAGTTTTTGTATGTGTGTGCAAAGCATTGTGAAAATATCTCAAATAATAAAGTTATTGTAGAGCTGTGAAATCGCTTCAAACATTTGTAATAACCCTGTATATTTTGAATTATCTATTTTCATTGGCCCCCAATGACCTTGCCGTCGGTGTGGTGGATTGCGGGCCTCAGCGATAAAGTCAGATGTACAAGAGGAGCAACCATAACAATGGGTATCTGTTGAGAGGCCAAACAAATGTGTGGTTTCTGATGAAGGGTCGCAGTCTTTTCAGTAGCTGAAGAGGCAACAGTCTGGATGATTGACAGATCTGGCATTGTAATGCCAAACAAAACAGCCTTACTGTGCTAGTACTGTGAATGGCTGAAAGCGAGGGGAAGCTACAGCCTTAAATTTTCTTGAGGGCATGCACCTCTACTGTGTTGTTAAATGATGATCGCATCCTCTCGAGTAAAATATTCCAAAGGTAAAATAGCCATCCATTTGGAGTTCTGGGTGGGGACTACTCAGGAGGATGCTGTTGTCAGGAGAAACAAAACTGGTGTTCTACAGATCAGAGCATGGTTATTAGATCCCTTAACTGAGCATGTAAATTAGAAAATTTAAATTTAAGGAAAATTGATGGGCTGAAGTTATATGTACTGGGTATTATTGAAGTTTGGTGGTGGGAGGAGCTGGACTTCTGATCAGGTGAATACAGGGTTATAAATACAAAAGCACATAGGGATAATGCAGGAGTGGGTTTAATAATGAATAAGAAAAATTGGAAAGTGGGTAAGCTACTATGAACAGCATAGTGAACACATTATCATAGCCAAGATAGATACAAAGCCCAAAATTACCACAGCAGTACAAGTTACACACCAAGTAGCCTCAAGGATGATGAAGAGATTAAAGAAATATATGGTGAGGCAAAATAAATTATTCAGATAGTTAAGGGAGATGAAAATGTAATTGTTGACAGAAGGAAAATAGTAAGTACATGTGGACTTGGGGAAAGGAATGAGAGGAAACCACCTGGTAGAATTCTGCACACAGCATAATTTAATCATCGCTAACACATGGTTTAAGGATCATGAAAGAAGATTGTGTATGTGGAAGAGATCTGGTTTCAGACTGATTATATATTCATAAGACAGAGATTTTGGAACCAGATTTTAAAATTTAAGACATTTCCAGGGAGAGACGTGGACTCTGACCACTATTTATTGCTTATGAACTATACATTAAAACTGAAGACTTTGCAAAAGGTAGGAAATCAAGGAGATGAAACCTGAATAAGCTGAAACAATCAGAGGTTGTTGAGAGTTTCAGAGGGGGCATTAGGCAATGGTTGACTAGAACAATAGAAAGGAATACAGGAGAAGATGAATGGATAGCTTTAAGAGCTGAAACAGTGAAGGCAGCAGAGGATCAAACAGGTAAAAAGACAAGGCCCAGTGGAAATCCTTCGATAACACAGGAGATACTGAATTTAATTGATGAAAGGAGGAAATATAAAGAGGCAGTAAATGAAGCAAGTGAAAGGGAATACAAACATGTAAAAAATGACACTGACAGGAAGTGCAAAATGGCTAAGCACAAATGGCTAAAGGACAGACGTAAATATTTAGAAGCATATTTCAGTAGGGGAAAAATACATACTGCCTACAGGAAAATTAAGGAGTTTTTTGGAAAAAGAGAAGCAGCTTTACGAATATCTAGAGCTCAAATGGAAAACCAGTACTAAGCAAAGGGAAAGCTGAATGGAGTACAAAGACAGTATTATAGAAAAAGAAGTGGACAATGATGAGAGAGATGATACTGCGAGAAGAATCTGACAGAGCACTGAAAGACTTAAGTCAAAACAAGACGTCTGGACGTCTGGAGTAGATGACATACTGTCAGGACTACTGACAGCCTTGGGAGAGCAAGTTATGACAAAATTCTTCCATCTGGTGTACAAGATGTATGAAACAGGCAACATAGCCGCAGACTTCAAGAAGGATGTAATATTTCCAATTCCAATGAAAGCGACTGCTGACAGGTGTGAAAATTACAGAACCATCAGTCTGGATTTTGAAGAAATGTATGAACACACAAGGCAATACCGACCCTATGACTTGTCAGAGTGGGAAAGGCAAACCTACATTTATAGCATTTGTTGATTTAGTTACAGCTTATGACAATGTTGACTGGAATACTCTCTTTGCAATTCTGACAATAGCAAGGGTAAAATACAGGGAGTGAAAGGCTATTTAAAACTCATACAGAAATCAGACAGCAGTTATAAGAGTCTGGAGGCATGAAAGGGAAGTTGAGAAGGGAGTGAGGCACAGTTGTACTCTACACCCAATGTTGTTCAATGTGTACACTGAGCAAGAAACAAAGGAAATCAAGGAAAAAATTTCAGTGGGAATTAAAATTCAGGGAGGAGAAATAAAAACTTTGAGGTTTGACAATGACATTATAATTCTGTCAGAGACAGCAAAAGACTTGGAAGAGCAGTTGAAAAGAATGGACAGTGTCTTGAAAGGAGGGTGTAAGAGGAATATCAACAAAATCAAAACAAGGAAAATGGACTGTAGTCGAATTCATAAGATGATGCTGAAGGAATTACATTAGGAAATGAGACACTGTGGTGCTATAGAGAAATGTTGAAGATTAGGTGGTTGTATCACATGACTAATGAGGAGGTACTGATTAGAATTGGGGAGACAGGAAATCTGTGGCACAACTTCACTAAAATAAGGGATCAGTTGACTGGACACATTCTGAGACATCAAGCATCAGCATTTTAGTATTGGCAGGACATCTGGAGGGTAAAAATTGCAGACGGAGACCAAGCGATGAACACAGTAAGCAGATTCCGATGGATGTATGTTACAGTAGTGAAAATGCTTTCACAGGATAGATTAGCATGGAGAGCTGCATCAAACCAGCCTTTGGACTGAAGACGACCACCACCACAACTACAACAACAAATCCTGTTTCAGTGTGAGATGACCACTGGATAAATAAACAAATGAATAATGTTCACAAATCCTTATGTCTCTGGCAACACTTCAAAGGATCAAGTCTGTCTCCAGCCAGGAGATGGAAGTACTTCTTTTGCATGTGGATTGTCAGACTAGTTTGTTTGAGGAAGTTTTCTGACAATGTGTTACAAATGACTTCAACTGACTGACTGTCCTTACTGTCCGTAATGTGTGTGCAGTCAATACTTGGCAAATTAGTCGCTCACTTCTGCTACTATATGCTTGAGGCACTACTGTGCTACCATGTTCAAGCTATCTTTGAATGACTTCACGACTAATGTGTCTGAATCTAGTTGATAGATACATTGAATTATTAATCTATATCATAGTCAGAGTCGAATCGAGGATTTTGGTCAGAAGGAAGGGGTTGCTGAGCTCCCAGAAATTTTGTGTCACTTTGCCATCTCCAAATTCTGTAGAGTAAACAAAGGGTTTTTTCTTAATCTATTATGAGGAATCTTCAGAAATTTAGTGCACTGTGACCATAATGGGCTATTGCTTTCTTGTTTTTTGAGTGTTGGCAACATTGAGTGGTACAGGGGGATCCCCCAACCAAAGAAAGCTTAGTAGGAAAGTGGTAATATGTAAACTCATATTGCAGTTTTCCAGTTATGTGCAAGATGATGGCAAGAAATCCCACAAAGTGTGAGCCACAAGCTGTGGTGTGTGTCCTACTTGCGGAAGGAATAACATCTACGGAAGTTTTTTTTTGCAAATCAAAATGGTTTATGGTGAAGGTGTTATGAACATAATGAGTGTGCTTCTGTGGTGTAGGAAGTTTAGTGGAAGCAGAACAAATGTTCACAATGAACAGAGGACTAAAAGATCTTCCATTTTGACTGAGGAGTTGGAGCAAAAAATCGAGGAAACTGTACATGACGACAGCTGATTGATAGTGGATGAAATTTCTGTGATGTTTCCACAAGTCCCAGAACTCTATTATATGAGGCACTCACAGAATTTCTGCCTTAGGGGGAGACCATCAATGCACAACAATATTGTGAGACCCTAAAAAACTGCAAAGGAGCATTCAAAATAAAAGGAGGGGAATGTTGACTAGAGGAGTGTGCTTGTTGCAGGATTATGCTCATATTCACACAGCCTTAGCCACCTAGGTGCTCTTGAACTCGTTTGGTTGGGAATTTTCTACCCACCCGCCACATTCCCCCAACTTGGCGCCTTCAGATTATCATCTTTCAACATCCCTGAAGGCACACGAGTGGAATTAAATTTTCAACCTACAAGCAGTTGCAGAAAGAGGTTCTGAAGTGAGGGAAGGAGCTGGCAGGAGAGTTATTCGTGGAGGGCATAAATGAGCTTGTGCCATGCCTCACCACATCTACTGAATGGGATGGTGATTATGTAGAAAAACAGTCAACACTTGTATAAACAAATATACTTTTTATAATAAAGTACAAAAATCTAGTACACTTAAGTACTGCAATAGGAAGAAAATTTTAGAGTATGTGAAGGATATGTAGAAAAGATGTTGATGATGGATCATCATCATCATCATCATCATCATCATCCGGGTTGGGGGTTGCAGCCGTATAGCCTCCCCTTGGAGCCACCTCTGATCTACATCAATTGACTCTAATGTGATATCAAAAATTTTGCTACTTTCTACTTTGGGTTCCAATAACCTTTACATTCGAAAAAGTTTTGCAGCAACCTCATGACTTGCATTGATGGTGTTTATTTTTATCACAAACCTCTTTCTCAGTACTCTTTTGATCACAGGATTGATCGAGATTGAAATCTTGGCTTGTAAATTCATGGCCTTTACTGTGAAATGTTGTAGTTAACAACTAATAGCTTGACATTTTAATTCTCCACTGCTCCTGGGGGATTCATTGTTGGATTATAAAATATGCAACAGATCTAGGATCATCTAGCAACAGGCTGTCAGAAGTTGTTGGGACATGGAACTGGCAGAGTGTGCAAGTCATACAGACAGGAACAGAAGCAAGAGAAAGATTATGGATTAATATTCTGTTGATGGTGAGGCCATCAGACACAAAATGCAGCCAAGTGTGAGCATGGACAAACAGGGAATTAGTTATAGGCTGGCTTTTCAAAAGAACCACTGTTGCATTCATCTTGAAATGAGTCAAGAAAAGATAAGCAGCTATCACTAATAACAGTTTGTTTGCAGGGTCAAGAACTTTCCTTTGTACTTGTGCGTACTATCAGTTATGAAGAGGGAATATCTCTGTAAGAACTAATGTGGGCACTTGAAACAAAATACTTTTAACTCACATCACTACATTCCATTACAATATTTAAATGGTGTGAGAGAGGTTCCCAGATTGGTGCCTTGTCTCTTGATTTAAAGGAAACCTATACTGCAGCTTAGCTTTGTACTCTGCTAAGCATAAGCTGAGGTATATTCATTGACTGCTAATCTGACATCACAAAATCTGTGTCAATGTTTCCTAACTCCAGAAGTATGGACTTTTATTGGACCTCAAACTATGTAATTGAAAAAGCAATACTACTTATCTGCCAATCAGTTATTTTCATTTTTGATAATTGTTTAGAATATGGAGTTTTTCTTAGAGCACTAAATGCTGCTACAATTATACCAATCTACCAATAGGACGACATAATAAATCTGCTCCAAAACTGCTGCCTATTATCTACCGTTCACTTTTCTACAAAGTTTTTGAGTCTCTTATGTACAACCATCTTTAGCTGTAATCAAGTCCTTTTTAAGCAGCAGGAGACACCTCAATTAAAAACACATGCTCTTCGAAGAAGGAAGTTCGGACTGGTGTGTCACTGGGCTCAGGCCTTGGTCCAATTCTTTTCATCGTTGCAATTTCTGGTTTATCATCTAATGTAGGAGCTAATTCAGTAACATGTTATGCAGACAATGACACTGGTCAATATACACCACAATACTGTGGAATTGCATCTACGAATTCAAGAAAAATTAATTGGTTTCCATCTAATGAACTCCTTTATTATCCTAATAAAACATAGAAATTAATCCCAGGATTAACTAAAGATCTAAAAAAACAAATCAGTTAAATCTTTTGGCTTTCACACTGATTTTAATTTAGATGGGGAGGAGCATATTAGTCATGTCTGCAACAGAATAGCTTGGGTATGCTGTCTAATTCGGGAATAGACAGACACAGTCACTTATGAGTGTCTGAAGATGACATTCTCTAGTCTTTTCTAGGCACATATCTCGTTCAGCATACTAAAATAGGGACATTCTTGTTACGTCATTGATATTTGGAAAATTAGAAGAAGAAGAAGAAGAAGAAGAAGAAGGAAAGAAATCAGAATAATGAGAAAACTGAATCCTAAGGAACAATGTTGTCCCCTTTTTAGCAAGCTGAAGATGCTGAATGTTGCAAATCTACATACCTCTGCAGAATTACTTTATATCAATAACAGTTTAAGATACATGAGGGGAATATACACCATCCCAACACCAGAGGCAAACTGGTCCTCAATGGACTAAGACACACACGGGTAAAGAACGGAACTAACACAAAATAACATGAAACTTCCTGGCAGATTAAAACTGTGTGCCCGACCGAGACTCGAACTCGGGACCTTTGCCTTTCGTGGGCAAGTGCTCTACCATGTGAGCTACCGAAGCACGACTCACACCCGGTACTCACAGCTTTACTTCTGCCAGTATCTCGTCTCCTACCTTCCAAACTTAACAGAAGCTCTTCTGCGAACCTTGCAGAACTAGCACTCCTGAAAGAAAGGATATAGCGGAGACATGGCTTAGCCACAGCCTGGGGGATGTTTCCAGAATGAGATTTTCAGTCTGGAGCGGAGTGTGCGCTGATATGAAACTTCCTGGCAGATTAAAACTGTGTGCCCGACCGGGAGTTCGAGTCTCGGTCGGGCACACAGTTTTAATCTGCCAGGAAGTTTCATATCAGCGCACACTCCGCTGCAGAGTGAAAATCTCATTCTGGAAACAAAATAACATGTTTAAATATCTTTAATACACTTCCAAAATCTGCTTGGTCCTTCCCCTATACAAGAATTAATCCATCCAAATAGATGTTTTCTTAGCAGACAGAACATAGTACATTGTTTTCAAAAGCTCGATTTCAGTTAGAGAAGAGACAGAGCCAAACATAGCACAAGGAGTATGTGAGGGCAGTTGTGTTCATGATACACTGAAGCAACATAGTTACTAATTTCAGTAGGTTACTTGGATTGTACAGATAGACAAAAACACTTCTCTAAATAAATGAAAATTAACATAACTCTAGCCGTCCATTTGGCATTTAATTTATTTACACTACCAGTTTCGATGTTCCATTCCACCATCTTCAGGCCCCTAAACAAATGTAAATTTGGAGGAATCCAGTCTCGTGTGCAGTCATAACAGGAGCCAATATTAAATAACTTCTGTCTGTAGATCTCTGCTTTACATGATGCTATCACTTTGTTCTTCAACCGACAGTTAAACAAAGCTTCAGAGCCTGATGCAATCCCTATTTAATTCTATACTGAAACTCTATACTGAAACAGTAGTTGGAAGAAAGCACAGGTCACACCCATCTAAAAGAAGGTTACTAGAAGTGATCCACAAAACTACTGTCCAATATTCTTGACATTGATTTGTTGTAGAATCTTATAACATATTCTGAGCTCAAACATAATGAGATACTTGAAAATAATTACCTCCTCATTGCCAACCAGCACAAATTCTAAAAACATTGATCATATGAAACCCAACTCACATTTTCCTCACACGAAATACTGAAAGCTTTGGATCAAGACAGTCAGGTAGATGCAGTATTTCTTGACTTCTGAAAAGCATTTGAATCAGAGCGACACTTGTACTTATTGTTAAAAATACAATCATGGGGTATCAAGTGAAATTTGTGACTGGACTGAAGACTTTTTGGTAGGGGGGGGATGCACCATGCCCATGTGGAGTTGCTAGTCTCCTATTGGGCAGCTTCCCAGGTGGCAAGCCAGGCAATGTTCACTAATATGGTGGACACTGGGGAAATAAAATACCCAGGACAGACCAGAACTAGCAAACCACAGCCTTGTGGCTGGAAGTTGGGTCTCCAAAGGCTAAGGGAAAAAATCCTGAATAAAAATTACATGTCTACTGGTAGAGATTTGATGTAGGGTTGACAGCCACTCTGCAGAATATACCTGTTACGAAACTTCAACAAAGAAAAGCCGCATGGATAAAGGATGATGGACGTGGCATGGACACGATTGTGGAGGAAGGGTAACCAAATGATGGAGACAAGAAAAATAAGAAAAGAAAGAAAAGCAATATAGATCAAAAATCAGATTTATTTATCGGTACTTGGAAAGTGAGATCACTATACTGCCCAGGAGCCTGGAAAGTGATGCTAGAACAAATAATGAACCTGAAGTAGAGCATCATAGCATTACAAAAATTAAGATGGACTGGGAGTGGAATCCGAGATAAGAAAGAAGCAAACATATTTTATAGCTGTAGTGAAAGGAACCATGAGTTCAAGACAGGATTGGTGTTACATCACCATCTAAATCACTTGGTAATAGGATTCAACCTCATAAACCCAAGACTATCAAAACTTAGGATAGAAGGGAAATTCTTCAGTTCCTCCACAATTAAAGCTCATACACCAACTGAAGAATCAGAGGATTATGAGAAAGAAGCTCTCTACAAATCTCTGGAAAGACATTATGATGAATGCCCAGGATATGATACAAAACCCCAGATGGAGACCTAAATTCCCAGGTGGGAAGAGAACAAATCTGTAGACCAAATGGAGCTATGTACAGTAAACATGCCATAAGCAATGACAATGGGACACAATTGATGCTATTTGCAACATCCAGAAACATGGTGGTAGGCTCCACATTGTTCTCAAACAAGGAAATACATCAAGGAACATGGACAGCACCAGATGGAAATACAAAAAATCAGAGTGACCACATACTAATTGACGCAAGGATATAAGGAGTTTAAGAGGTCCAAATATATACACAGATGACTTCCTAGTTTGAGCATGGATGAGGGCAAGAATATTTAATGCAGTGAAAGGAACTCAGCCCAGGACACAGAAATATTATATCACAGCTTTAGAATTCAAGGAAGGAAGGGAACAATACTAGGAGAGATTAATTCAGGCCTTTGAAAACACTGGAGAATGTAACAACATTGATGAGCCATGGGGAATTATAAAAAAAAGACAGTGCAGATAGCAGCAAATAAGATACTTGGGAACAGTGTGCAGCAAACAAGAACCTCGTGGTTCAATACCAAATGTGGAGAAAAAAAAAAACATACAGAAGGACATTATTACCACATTGTATCAGAAGGATAAGGGAAGAATATAATGAAAAACAGATAATTGGAAAAAGGTCCGATCAAAGGAAAAAGAGGGAGTGCGTGTAGGCAAATTTTGAAGGAATCGAACTTCTGAGAAGTGGAAATGAGACAAGGAAATTTTATACAGAAGTGAATAAAGCACAGAAACCTTTCAGGAGCAGAACAAGTTTAATAAAAGATGAGAGAGGTAAATTATAGAGGTGTTGCTGCTTTGATAAACTCCTTAATCCAAGACCAGTTGTATCAAGGAACCCAACAGAAACACAGGAGGAAGAAAACCCAGATAACAGTGTGAACCCACTGAATTTAGAAGAGGCGAGAACTGCAATGAGGAAACTAAATAACAACAAGGCAGCAGGAATGAATGGCATTCCAGCAGAACTTCTCAAGCAAGGAGGCTCTAAATTGGAAAGAAACATCCTGAAACTGGCTAATCTAATGTGGGAAGTAGAGAAAATGCCTCAAATATGGAAAGAGGGAATTATATGCCCTTTATATTAGTAAGGACACCAGATGAATGCGGTAACTACAGAGGGACCACACTGCTTAATCTGGGATATAAAAGCCTCTCTAACATACTGTATGATCAACTCCATCCAATAATACAGAGGGAAACAGGGCTGTATCAGTATGGATTTATCCCCAGTAAGTTAACTATCAACCAGACAAATTCCGGGAAAAACAAAGGAATATGGGCTTGGAGTGTATCATCTTTTCATTGATTTTAAAGCAGTGTACAATAGTATAGAACAACAGTAAATATATCAAGCTCTAGGAGAACTGGGCATTAAAAAAAAAAAAAAAAAAAAAACTACTTGAGGAAAGTTGTCCAATAGGCTGGAAATTAAAAATGGGATACACTAAAGTGAAGCATTGGCATGTCTCCTACTCCTCGCCGCCCTGGAGAAGGTGATGAGAAAAGAAGAATTTTGAAGTCATCTAGGCTGAGGTGGGCTGGACATGTGACAGAGATGAATGATACAGAAATACCAAAAAATATTTTACAAAGAAAGCCAGGTGGGCAGAGGGAATGTGGTTGACCGAAAACTAGATGGGAGGACAGAGTCATAGAAGACCTTTTTGGAAGATGGGCTACTGGAGTTGGAAAATGCTAGCAAGGAACTAGGATAAGCTGAAGGCAATAATTGAAGAGGCCAAGACTCATCATGAGTTGCAGAGCCGCAGAAGAAGATGCAGCATGTTATCCTGGATGAAGAGTCACTGTCAGATGTAGAAGTACTTTCAGGTGTGCCCATGGAAGTGTGTTGGAACCCTTGTTGTTCATGTTGTACATTAACTTGTGGGTAATGTGAATAGTAACCTCTGACTTTTTGCAGATGATACAGTTATCTATAATGAAGTCTGAAGAAAGCTGCATAAATATTCAGTCAAATCTTGATAATATTTCAAAGTGGTGCAAAGAATGGCAACTTGCTTTAAATGTTCAGAAATGAAAAATTGTGCAATTCACAAAATGAAAAATAGTAGTACCCTATGACTATAAAATCAATGAGTCACAGGTGGAATTGGCCAACTCACACAAATACTTGGGTATAACGATGTGTACAGATAGGAAACAGAATGATCACATAGGCTCAGTGATGAATAGAGAGGGGGGTTACACTTCGGTTTATTGGTAGAAAACTGGGGAAGTGCAATCGGTCCACAAAGGATATTGCTTACAAGTCACTCAAGTGAACCAATCTAGAATACTGCTGAAGTGTGTAGGTCCCTTACCAAATAGGACTAATAGAGATATTGAATGTCTACAGAGGACAGCGCGAATGACCACAGGTTAGTCTTACAAGTGGGAGAGTTTCACAGAGATGCTAAAGAAAATGAACTGGCAGACTATAGCAGACAGATGTAAACTATATGCTTTAATTCTTCCAGTACAGTGACTTGAAAACTTACATTAAGAAACCTACCCATCACTAACCTTTCTTAACCTCTGAAGAGAACTTTTCTTTCTCGCATAATAAATTAATCATAATGTTAAAATAATATCCTGCTGAATATTAAATAACTGTCTTTTTCTGTATGTCTTCATTTTTAAAGAGAACATGGTCAGGAAAAATAAAGAGAGAGAATTTTTAAGTAAACTGAAAAGTAATCTCAGGAACTGTTCATGTATTCAGACGAATAGTCTAAAAACTATATTTGCTTTGAGGAATATTAAAAAGCAGGTGATATTAATAAATTGTTGTTATTATTATTATTATTATTAACTGTCACTCATACATTTCACGCTGCGTTTGAGAACAATGTTTGTATCAGCATCATACAGAAGTTTTGTTCTACACCAGACCACAGCCTAAAAACCTGGATAAGTAAGTTGATTATTATAAAACATTCTTGAAAATGTCAGAACAGAGTAAGAACTCTAATTTCAAGGAGTTCCTCAAACAAAGACAGAAGTTTTTAAAACTCAAGTTCTTCCTCAGTGCTGATTGATCCAAAAAGAAAACTGGGAATTTTTTATTCATAGATGTTCACAGTTAGTTGTCTGTATACAATTTGGATTTTATTGCATTGCTTAAATACCTCAAAAAGCCTCAGAAAAGCACTATCTCCATATTGAGCTAAGACATGTGATCAATATAAACAGTATTTCATTAATTTGTCTTTACATCTTATTATTTGCAATATTCAAAGTAGCTCATAGAATTTCTAAAACATTAAAATACAAGAATAGAAAGTGTGAAGTATTAGAAACTATAGATAGATCACACGACATAATTTGGAAAATCCACTGCTTAGAATCAATGAAGCACTATAGTTCAGCTATTTTTGTAGTAGCCTTGATTATTGCCATATGTCTTTTAAAAAAATGAAGAAACAGTTTATTTTGCACATTTCCAGTCACTAATAATATACGGAATAATTTTTTAAGGGAAAATCAACTTACGGACAGAATATTTTCAGAATATGTAAGTGTGTTAAGAATTGTATCTTGTGTCATATTCTACAATATTCTGTAGAGACCTCCTAAAAAAAACACCCTTGGTATTTTGACAGTTACTTCACAAAATACACATTCATTAATGCCTTGCCTTTTGTTATCATCACTATTTCCGTTTTCTTAAACAACAGTGACAAGCTAGGACTATAAACAGATCTACTAAGCATTTAAGGGTTTACCAGCAGGAAAGGAATCAGGTAAGGGGTTCAGATTTATTTAACAATCTGCTTGAGCACATTAAATGTTATTAGGCAATGAGATGGAGTTTTAACTCTCAATTTAAAATAAATAAATAAATAAATAAATAAATAAATCTGTTAAGCAATTCCTACGCAACAGAAGACCATCATCACAGAAACTAAAATTTAATGTTTCAGGTTATTTTATAGTTAGAATTAGCACTATATTAGAGTAGTAACTAGAATAAACAGTGTAATACTGTAGTCTTTTGTAACAAAGTCATTTCGTTATATTTCACTTGAACAAATAAACATCTTTGACTTTTTTCCACACCCCAGAGACCACTCTCCACAGGATCCACGGATTTATTTCGTGGTTTAGTTTGGTTTCAAAGGAAGCAAAGTTAATAATAAATTTCTGACCTGAATGACTGGCATCCAATTAACACACAGGACGAAAAATAAAATAAAAGAAAGAATCACAACACCATTTCACAGAAACGAATATGAGCATGTGATAAGTCATAACTTCTGCTACTTGACTCATTCATTCAAACTGGCAGGTTAAATGGAAGAGAGGGGCTGAGAAGATAGTGTGTCAAAATTTCTGCTTGCAAGACATGAAAATTTGGAGCAGCTGTCAATAAAATGAAGAAGCAAGCCAGAGAACAAAATCATCCAACAGTAAATAGAGCTATTTTGGATAAAAATCCTAAGACTAATGTTAAAATTAAAATAAACCTTAGTATTTTTAAATGGGGCAAGACCTACCGGTGGCTTATGCTACGGGTGCAAGGTGTCCCCAATCTTTTTCAACCTGAATGAAATACTGAAAACTTGGAAAGAAATACCAATAGGTCTGTCTGGTATAGACTGAAGTTAGTTAAAAAAAATTGTTTGCAGATGGTCAACAGTTTTACAAGAATGTTATTGAAGTAAAATAGATGAAAATGGCAGTGTTTTACAGAGAAATTTCGAGAGAGATAAAAAAATTGTTCTCACTGACACTGTCTTTGAACAAGTATATAAATCTTGTCACTTATGCTGTCAAATGTGTCTTAAGAATAAATACAATATAGCTAATATATTATAGCAAAGGGACATTCAAACAACAAACTTGTTATAATTACAAATCATAGCAGAAGTACACTGAAAGACTTAATGTTTGACAGACAGAGCAGCAAAGATATTGGCAAAACACTGAACATAAAGCTGTATTGAAATGCTCTGGCAATAATAAGCAAAAATGAAAGAATTACATTAACAGGATGCCAAGTGTCAGGCAGAGCTTGAAATTATAAATCAAAGTATTTGAAGATGAAGTGGACATTCCTGTGATGTAGGTCAACTCCCACAACCAGAACAACTGGAAGAAATTGTAACTTTGAGTGAAAACTTTAAAATCTGTCCTTAAACCAGTATTATAAAGTACACATTAGAAACTGCATGCTGAACAACACACTGGATGTCAATGAAATATGGAAAAATGATAGACAAAGGATGACAGTGTTTGAAATGTTCTATATGGCTATAAGAATTGTACGAAATGAAGGAATATTACATGAGGTGCATTTGGAAAACTGAAAATAAAAGGAAAGGTAAATACTGAGAAAATCTACAATTACACGAGATTGTAGTGAAAAAGACGGTATAACATTCTCATTCCCTCATCTCCAAAAACCTTTATGGCACAAGTACTTTAGAAGCTCACTGGTAGACAGCAACTAGTTTGCATAACACAGGAGTTGGCAGTTTTTTTTATTTCTTACTCTAGTGGTTGCTCTACTGCTAGTTGTGTCAAGTTTGTTCTAAGATCAGTTAGATTAATCATAAATAACTGTTCATAAACGGAATGAATTTCTGCCAGCTTTCCCTCAATCAATTTATTCATCTTGTTCCACATCCTTGAAGGTTCTCCACACGATGGGTTCTACGGTATATGACAACGAAAGAATGACCATATTGGCTCTTAAGTTGGACACCACTGTGGCAGTTTATATGGTACCTGCATTGGTGTAGGAACATAATGCAAATCCACACACAAAACTTTCACATGTACCACCCAAGATGACATCAACTTGCTGTCTAAAGCACCGAAACTTTTTTTTAGTGTTGAAAGAGCAGACAAAGGCTGATTTCTACATACATTGGAGTGAGCTCCAAAACACACACACACACACACACACACACACACACACACTCTCTCTCTCTCTCTCTCTCTCTCTCTCTCTCTCTCTCTATGCACTGAAAAAATATTAATCCCCATGCCAAACACGTAACATATGAATACCCTGCAGGCACGCTCTGAGGAGACACTGTAGCTACATGAAAAAGTTGAAAAGTGATTCGTTCCAGTTCCACATGTAAATAAAGTAAACAAACGCTTTTCTATTTGTAATCTCACTGGGCTCGTCTGCAAATTCTCTTCCTTCTTATTCAATTCTTGGACAGAGAAATCAATTTCCCACAGAGCTATGAGACTGGTTTATAAAATCGGTTACTGTAATATCAAACAATGTATCCTACATTTACTAGTCGGCCATGTGCAGTTTGACGTTGCGCAGACCCCTTTATCACGCCATGTAAACAAGTATGTAAACTCGACTTCCACAATGTTTAGAGTTCAAATAAGCAAATAGCAGTAGCGGTGGAAAACTTCGTTTCTAACGATGGGTGGGAGATGCCCCAAAACGAGTGACACTGTATTGATAAAATTGCAAGTATACGGTTATTTTTGCATTCTTATGGACTGAAATCGTACAACACAAGACCTTATGGACCGACAAATTCGTAAAATACACCGTTTATAATTTCGTGTTGGGTAAATGACTGATTAGACTTGTACTTGGTTAAGAGGCTTTTACCTGGGTGTAATCCACTCCAGGCCCAATAATCGGCAAACCATCAACATCCATTATAATTAATAGAAGAGTAGTAATATATTTAACACATTTGTGTGGTCAAAGAAAAGTATTCATTTTAACAATTGACAGCCCTTAAATCTGCAAGGCAGGACTAAATGCTTTGACCAGCGCCATCTTATTTGTCGTAGTAACAAGTGAGCATGTCAGCCCGTGTTTATAGTAAACTATTAAATTCTTCCGGGAGAAAACCGTCTGAGAAGAATTGAAGCTTAATTGTTCGAGGTGCCAAAGTTTAAAGTTTTATCCTAAAAAATTTGTAATGGAAGTTCTCCCGTCGTTAGATACAGTGTACCAAGCGGTTTTTACACTGTACCATAATCCAGATCCAACAGAGAAAGAAAAAGCATCATCATGGCTTGGAACATTGCAGAGTTCTGTAAGTACTATTATTTTGACTTAAACTGAATATTTTCCTGGTATGGTTTAGGTGGCGTGATGTTTAGGTAATGCTACCTGCATGCTAACTGTGGTAGCGTTTGATACGACCATCATGTTAATGCATTCATTTAAGAGTTGCCTTTCAGGTTTATGCTTGGAAGATAGCTGATGAAATGCTGCAGCAAAAGCGGGATTTAGAATCTTGCTATTTTGCTGCTCAAACAATGCGAACAAAAATTCAAATGTCATTTCATGAGCTTCCGTCAGAAGCGCACAACTCCTTGCGTGACTCGCTCATGGAACACATAAGTCAGGTTACTGACGCAACCAATACAGTCATTGTTACCCAGGTAAGGTATTTACTACATGCCGAGTTTAGAGCCCTAGAATTGCAATGTTGGGGATTATCCATCGATAATGCTCTAGTTTTGTAACTTTACTTTCAGCTTTGTCTTGCTCTTGCGGATCTGGCACTTCAGATGCCATCATGGCAGAAACCTGTGGTGGATTTGATAAGTAAATTTAGCCAAGGGAATGTATGGCCGTTGCTGGAAATTCTGACAGTTATGCCAGAAGAAGTTAACTCAAGATCCTTAAGGCTAGGTGCAAACAGAAGGCATGAAGTGATGCAGGAACTGGGTTCAACAGCGAGCACTGTTACAGAATTCTTGGTGAGTCAATTCAGCATGCAATGGATAAGGAATAATTTGTATGAACAGTGTCTTGAAATCTTTCAAGGCGTGTGTGTTTTAGACGGTGATTAACTTGAAAAATATGTACAAGCTAAATGAGAGGGATGGGACTGAAGTAATAGAAGTACCGCAGAGCTAATTTGATATTTCAGGTATTTTCAGGTGTCAGTAGGTACATTTATATAATGTGAACCCTGTGACCAAAGAATGACATAGTAATCACGAACAAATAAATTTGCAATAATGAATTAGGCCTTCATTTATATTTTTGCTATTGCACTCCTATGGCTGTATTGCTTCCGGCATGAAACAACTGTTGTATTATGAGCCAAAGTTATTATTTGTATTTGTTTTCATATTTTGTACAGTGCCTGAAAAGATCACAACATATACATAATGCTCATGTTGCTATTTGTTGTTGTGTATTAGAATACAACAAATTTATCTGTTTCCATACACTATGGTTAGTTTTTCCTGAAATTTCAACTCTGTGGTAACTGACAAACAGCTAACTACAGACATGATATTGCACTCTACCAAGCTGCAAATGTCGTGAATACCATCCACACTCTTGCCAGAAGTGGCATTGTTTTGAGTTGTGCAAGAAGTGAATGCAATATGTGAGGGCTCAGATGAATATGTAAAATTTTACTCATAGCAGCAGCAGCAGCAGCATAGTGTGCTGATGTTGGGAAAGACTAGCCATGAAGTAAGTGATCAATGCTGTTCTTGCTCTATTGTTGATGGGCATTTGTATGTAACCTCACACTCAGTAAATTAATTATCCTTGTAAAGTGAACATTTTGTAACAAAACGTGTGCATTACTATGAATTTCATGTAATTCACTGCATTGATTAGTCCTTGCCAACATAAGCTCAGTACGCTGCCACTATCAGAAATAAAATTTAACTAATGGGCCCCTCTGTGATGGGGACAGTCACTGACTAAGCATGTTCACAGAACATGTCAGTAGTAAATTGCTTACCCAATGCCAATGAATTGCTTTCCTCAGCATAAGTACACAAATTATTGTACACTAATACTCTGTAAGCATTTTGTGTCAGAATAATACCATCTACAATTTTCCAAAAATTTTGTTCCTTCTACTGCTAATGTTGTTGTATTTCTTTTTCCATGAATAAATTTGTGACAGAATTAGGTGTTGGGAAGTGATCACACTTTTTTACTTTGACCGAAAACTAGCTGTCCTTGAGTTCACTCAACAAGTTTCAGAAAGCTAAAATTGTAGCCTATGGTTTCGAGTCTTATTTACAGTGACTGGTTTGTTTTCTGAACAGTGTAGGTACCGATAAACACTTTTATGGGTGCCACCAAGGCTCCTGCAAAGCTGTATTTTTCTGCTATTAGTTTAGACTATTTCGTTGTCATCTGGCAGGCGTGAAAACTTGATAAACTTTGTTCTTTGAGGAGTCATTTCACAGTGATATTGGATTTGTCATTATAATACAATATGCTAGGTCACACAATTTTTAAAACAAGTTGCAGGAAAATTGTTTTATAGCAAAGTCATTTATCAAAGCACTGGAGGCCAACTTAAAGCAGATTTTGCATTTTGAATGTATACAAGTGAGAGACTTATCTTACAGTTCTAGTACTGTAATTTAATGGAGAAAATAGGTAAATTATGAAATTGGGATGCCACTACCAAAACTGTTTAACACTTCCGTCCTAAACATTTGGACAAAGGTAAGGCAGTACACTTAAGTTAGAAACTGCTTATAATGCTGCGATTGTAAGGTCAAAACTTAACATTCTGGGTTATGCTTAATCCTTTTGACAGGATTTCATTCATTTCCTTATGTCCAGTGCTCCCTTTTGATTCAGAGAGTGACATTTATTTGTCTCTTTGCAATCTCTTACAACATTTTATACCCATTTTACTTCATCTTTAACTTCCAGATGTGGATATTGTCTGCAAACTCTGTTGTGGTATTGTAAATTTGGTAGTGAGACTCTTTGGGACTTTGTAGAGGCTTAAATTATAGGAGAATGTATTAGTTTTTGTTGCTCTCTACTACTTTCATAAGTTTGTTGTTTGTTATATCCATAAGATCCTGAGTGCTGCAAAGAGAATCATTGTTTAACCAGTCCATTGTTAGACCCATACATAAAATTCATCATTCTTGATAGAAGCAATATCTGAGGAACTATTTAAGAAAGCAGATAATGGATGTAATACATTCCTTGTCTGGAAAAGTTATTAGTACCCAACTGCTGATGTTGAATCATTCACAGCCCAAGGGAGTGAGACTAGTTTTGTTTAAATAAGTATTTGACACATGCTAGTCGATCAATACTACTGCACATCCTGTGGCAGTTGTTGATACCTTGCCAGCTGGAGTGGCTGAGCGGTTCTAGGCACTTCAGTCTGGAAACGCGTGACCGCTATGGTCACGGGTTCGAATCCTGCCTTTTGCATTGCTGTGTGTGATGTCCTTAGTTTGGTTAGGTTTAAGTAGTTCTAAGTTCTAGGGGACTGGTGACCTCAGACGTTAAGTCCCTTAGTGCTCAGAACCATAGGAATCATTTGTTGATACCTTGACTGCACAAGCTTGCATGTTGCAGAGAACTGTGATCATGGCTACAGTGTCTGGATCATGAAGATGATACTGGGTTCTGGAAGAAAACTGCCCACCCATAAATTGAGTAGTTACAGGATGAGCAAGTATCAATGCAAAGAAATTGGTTGATATGTAGCCCATTGGAAAAATCTGCTGCACCTTTCTGTATTATGTTTGCACATACATCTTGGACCCTGTCTAGTGGCTGTATCTTACCATCAGTTCGTAGAACCAAGCTCGACAGCCACAACAAAATACCTCTCCCAGTGGCCTGAATGGGCCTCTACTTTCAACAACAGTCGACAAAATAATGAGGTTTGGGCAGCCAACCCTTCAAATCGCTACTCTAAAACTGAAAATTGCCTCTGACTATGCATCAGATCTTTTTTCCCAGAAACGTGCATCTTGTTTGCATTTAACTTCTGCTCGTGTTTGATGAGTCGACTCCCAGGCTGCCACAATAGCAAGATCAGGAGGCGTATGGAACCAGTAAACATCTCTGAGGTCCCCCAATGGCAACTGCTAGTATGCGGGTGGAGTTAATTCTTGCACTTGCGTAAAATTTACGTTTGTAATTGTTAGACTTTGGTTATGTCTGTTTAGTTTTTGGATCTGCAAGACAATACTGTTTCACTGTCTCTCAGGAGGACACTGGACTTTATACATGGATTTAGAAAAACATTCCCAGAGCCAACCTGTGCATTGAGACTACTGGTCTTACTTGCCATATGCTGACAACTTCTCCTTTTGTGTTATGCATAGGTAGTTTCTATCTGTGCCCTCTTTTGTGATTGTTGCTGCTCTGCAATCCACAACTGGAAGTTTCTTAGCTACACTCAGGGTTTGAAACAATTTACTGTCCAAACACAGGAATATGTAAAGGAACCTCACTGTAGTTTCTCTATTTTGTAACCTGGTTGGAATGAGTCGCCATAAGCTCTCAGTAAATGTGGACATTACAAGATGCAGATAGTTACAGATTTTTGCAAGTGTATTTGAGTAGTTATTTAGTAATGATTCAGTTATGTATATATATCTTTCAATGAATTTAAAAATGGGGATTACAGAAGTGTCCAATTCCACCCGTCTGCTTTGACCCATGACATCATCAATATGGCGGAAATGGCTATTGTAAGCATCTCGAAATTGGCGCCTACGATGTCACTACATACACACGGCAACAAACACGAAAATACTTATAAATAAGACAATAACATCTCTCTCCAAAAATACAATCAAACTAACGGGACAACCACAGGAAATTAGGGGTTTTAGGTTGAGGACAAGCTAAATATAATAGGGGGAAAAAAAGAAAAAAAAAATGCCGGAGTCTGACACTTCCCTTGACCTATATAGGTCAACCACAGGTAACGATACCAAAACACCAATACCTACAACTAAAACTATGAAAATTGGGATAGGACATTTCCCTTGACCTACATAGGTCTACCCCAGATAACGATACTAAAACACCAACACCTACAACTACGAAAATGGGAATCTGTCATTTCCAGTGACCTATATAGGTCAACCACAACTATTGATATCAAAAAAACCAACACTTACAACTACAAAAAATAAAACCAAAACCACAACCTCAAAAAATCCACAAATCAAACTTCCCTACATAAATTAAAACACATTGAGTACACAATAAATACACAGAACATCACAATTCGAGAAGACAGGGGAAAAAAATTACTTACCACGAACAAATTCCAGTGCTGCAAACTAGGTCGGCCATCCGAAACCCCCGCCCCCAACACATGCACAAATTAATTGTCTTAACCACACTACAAACAACAAACTAATAACACCTAACGAAAACCCCAAACACACAAACAAACAAAATTGATAACCCACTGAAATAATTTCCAAACCTTATGTTTGGAATTACAAATACTGCCGAGTGTATACACACACACACACACACACACACACACACACACACACACACACACACACACAAAACACCACCACCACCACCAGAGGATACCATGAAACACAAGAAGATGACATCTACAAACACAACCAACTCAAAATCACCGTGCCGTGACATCACACACAACAACACCCTTACATCACGGGTCAAACTAGACAGGTGGAATCAGACGTTTCCATTGACCATAAAAATGTGGAATTGTTGACTGTCATCATGTGTGTCACTTTCTTTTTGCGATTTGCCTCCATGTTATTGAGAATAAATTGTCCTTGGCAGTCCTTAAACTACATATGGAAACACACACTCCCACCCACCTCAGTGTTAAGTGGTAAACTCTTAACCCTCGAGCAGGCATGCCTGTGAATAAAATGGCCCAGTCACAAATAACATTGTTTTGCCCTGTTCCATTGTTTTACAGTTGTGAGCCCGATACCTATTCGTTCATTATAGCTTCAGCTAACACAGTAATAAGCTGTGTTGTCACATGTTCAAGTGAGCAGCAGTGATACAAAGTAAACAGCAAGCTAGGTGGGAAAAAATTACAATGCAAAAAGAAAGAAGAAAGGCACAGATTCTGAGCTGTCAGCTGAATTCCACAACGAGGCAGTTATCTAAGAGGTAATCAAGAGCCCATGCAACTGTGCTGTTTAATGATTTGTGTGGGTCATTACTGTGGAGTAACACTTGTGTGTGGCAGCAGAGATAAAGTGAGAGGTTTATTTTGTGTGTTTAATTAAAGTGATTTAGCTCATATAACATTAGATTATTTTATTTTTGTTTAATTAAACTAAGATAAAACTACAATTTTCTTCATATGTGTTTACATTGGTGACATAAAGACAGCTATTCTTAACCTGTGTGCAAAGTGCTCCATGCCCAGGTTCGTTTTATGTAAGACAGTATGCTTGCTCGAGGGTTAAGATAATCTTTAACTAGCAGTTGTTTGGTTCAGGTGAACACATGTTCATGAGCCATGTGTTCTTAAGTGATTGCTGTTGTTCATGGTGATGGGATGTTCAAGAATTTGGAGAGAAGAATATTGGCTGGATTCCTGGGTTGTGAAACAAATAGGTCACCAGGTACAGATGGAATCCCAGTTCAGTATTACAAAGGGTGTTCTATGGTATTGGCTCAGCTTACATTTATCGTGAATCTGTCACCTAGCACAAAGTCACAAGTGGCTGGAAGAAAGCGCAGGTGACTCCTAAGAAGGGTAAAAGAACAGGCTTGCAAAATTACGGATCAATATCCTTAACATGGTTTGCTGCAGAGTTCTTAAACATATTCTCAGTTTGAATCTAATAAATTTCCTGGAGACAGAAAATCTTCAGCCCACAAAATAGTACAGGTTTAGAAAACATCACTCATACGAAACTCAGCTTTCCCTTGGGTCATTCCATGTCATACCAACACAGGAAAGTGTAATTTTCAACCTGAATGTCGCCAATTTTTATCAAATTTTGTGTGTGCACTGCACGTGAGGAGAAAATGAAGAATACGAAGTTTCGAATTGTAGCACAAGTACAGCAAAAATAATGGCCACCTGAATTTCTAAAAATGTGCAGAAAATTCAACGAACACTGCTGACAAAAATGGCTTTTACCTCTGTTGTAATAGACATAGACCTGTGAATCAGGTAATTTTGCAAAGAGCTAAGAACAGGCTTTCAAATGATGTCAGTCTTCACCATATGCAAACAATGTACATAATTAATTAGGTCAGTGACCTTGATGTTGGATATCTCAACATATCTCACCTTCAGAATTTAAGAAAAAAATATTTTTTACTTTATGTTGTACTAGACAACATAGTAGAAAATCAAGTGGGATGATGTTTGGATTAGGAGATATATAGCTAAGTAATATAACAAAGCAATACAAATTGAATGCAGACTGCAACAGGATGACATAAAGCACTGAAAAACATGTTACCTGTTAAATAGATCGGTTGACACCAACACACAGTAAGGTAGCAATATGAAGGGTCCAATAGTAAGCATTTGTAATAGGCAGTGTGCACACGTGGATGGTTGATACGATCAGTGGCATAATGATAGACCACAAAGTATGTGATACATGTAGGAAAAGATTGACACCGAAACTAGGGTCTGTAGTGATATGGTTGCATTAAATTGCAGTCTGGCATTCCTTGAGACGTCACTGTTGGAAAAGAAGAGGCAGAGAGAAAATACATGCACAGAAAAAGTTCAAGAAAGTTCCAAAGTAAATACGAGAAAATGCAGAGGATCAAACAAATGTGGAATCAGAAATAATAATGCAATTGAAAGAGAGATTCAGTACTAACGCCACAAACAGTGAGAAGATCCAAATATTGATGCTTCTTCTGAAAAGTTGGAGTATTCAAAGGATTGAAAATGAATTTGGAACCACAAACTATTTAGGAAAGAGTTGACACATGATGCCGACTGTCAACACATCCAACACTGTTTTGTTATTATCATTTGTAATACAACACAGCCTAAGTGTTATGTCAGCATGCCAGAACTGCTTACACATACATTCTTTCATGACATACCTAGGAGTGTTGTATGACAGAAATGGTACTGGTGAAATAACATTCAAAATGTGGGCATCTGCAAATTGAATAACTCTTTGAGCACGTCAGTCTTCTGTGGAAGGTTAATTGAAAAACATTGTCAGAAGATTGAAAAAACCTCCTACTGGCCTTCATTATAGTTACCAAGTGTGAAATTTCAGAAACATCTGAAAGAGACACTTGCTGGCAATGAATACATTGTTATGTGGTTATTGAGATAATTATGCTTTTGTCCTCCATGACAAGGTCCATCCACTGGAACACCGCACAGGCCACCATTCATGCATTTGTTATTTATTATATGCATCCAGAAACCCATGCAATTGATAAAATTAAATTTGTTATCATTTCAGAAACCTTAAACATGACACTGTAACTGTTCATCTTCCCAACATCATTTGGTTAACTTCATGATATCCCATTTCCATAAAAAACACAAGTACATTTATTTCTTCTCAGAGGGTGCTGCAGCCCAGTACAGGCAACGCAAAAAAAGGGGGGGGGGGGCAAATATATCCTTCCATCAGATTGATTTCAGCATCTGTGCAGAGTGGTATTTCTTTGCCACATCACATGGCAAAGGACCTTGCGATGGTATCACTGGTATCATCGAGAGACTTGCTTCCCCTAGTTTGAATGGTGTTCCAAGAACATTACAATGTGTCACTTTCATTACAAAAATTACAGTAAGCATTATGAGCAGCATCTCTCCTTCAGGAGTGGTATAGCGCAGATTTGTACAATTACAGATACCCACAAGTTACAGTGTGTTATTTCCACCGGCCATAATAAAATCCAAACAAAGATTTTCTACAATTCACCATACATCAGAAATGAATGTCTAACACAGGTACAATAAGACTCACTAGGTTTGTTGTATTCATGTACGAAAGGCATTGCTGGCTTGGATGTGTTTTGAATGGTGATGAAGATACCAGTGGGATTACAGTAACTTCTACATCCTCAAGGGCCTTCACCTTTATTTGTATACCACAAGAAACCTGATGTCTGTACTGTGGGCAAGAAAGACATTCTTAGAAGGTTGATGGGAGAACAACAACAGGTCACCAAAATATGCACAAACAGTGTTGTACAAGGTGTCTCAAACCTTTTGTGTCAAATTAAAACAGGTGATAGCGGATCCACACTCACGTATATTGAGGTAGGAAACTAGTGATGGAAATTGTGTATTTATTGTGTTACGGACATACACACCGTACACTGCATGACAACAACATAGCTCGTAGTAATAGTTCAAAGCGATGACCGCCACTCTCAATACATGTATTGCAACCGTGCATGCTGTTCTGCCGCAGTCTTGCAAAGATGCCGGATGTCTGTTGTACACTGGAACAGACAATGGGTGATAACAGTGTACACCCCTGACCACTAAATGGACATATTGTGCACAGCTTAGGTCATAGCACATGTATCGTGACAACAGCATATATGCACTGTTGCATTAACCTGTGCCACACGCACCCCACTATCCCTGGTGTCAGTCGATCAATCGCATCAGACAGCTTGTGATGTGTCTGTGGTGAGGTGTGTCACTGTGTACGTGACACTTGGTCAGATGGAACGTTACTCATCATGAGAGTTGGCAGCCATGCATTTAATGTAAGGTGTGGCAGGACATAGTGCCCATAAGACACCACGAATGTCAAAGAATGCTTTCACAAAAAGCATCACCCTAGCTGGAAGAAGTTAACCTCTGTGGATACCAACTTATGAGAGACAGGATCATTCACACCACAGAGAACCAGCCAAGATTACCACCAAAGACATGTTCAGACATGAGACTTTGAGGAGATGGTGTTGGATCGTGTGGCTGACTGCTCAACAACAAGCAACTGTCATCTTGCCTGTGAAACACATGCTTCGAAGGATACTGTGTGGAGAGTACTTGTGGAATAAAGAATTTGTGCAAGCACTGGAATCAACAGATTTTGAGCCCCATGTTCGCTCCTGTCAGTGGTTCATCCACTGCAGTGCTGTAGTGCCAAAGTTCGTACAGTTTGTATTGTTCATGAATGTGACTTCATTCAGCCGTGATGGTGTTTTCATCAGCCGAAATGACGATGCCTGATGCGACGACAACCTCCACACCACCCACAGTGGTGGCCATCAGCAATGATTCTCTGTCAATGTGTTTGTGAGCATTATGCAAGCTTAGCTAATAGGACCTTATTTGCTACCTCCCCATTTGAGTTGTCATGTTACCTGGTGTTCCTGTAAGATGTACCACCACAATTCTTGGATACTGTATATCATGTTGTCTGCAAAAGGATGTGGCTTCAGCACAGCGGTGCACCAGCCCACTTCAAAGTTAGTGTCTGCGAGCACCTGAAAAACATGTGCCTTCATCGTTTGATTGGAAGGAGAGACCCTGTTCCGTGGCTAGCACAATTGCCTGATCTCACACCTCTGGACTTTTTTCTCTGTTGTTACATCAAAACTCCCATAGAAATGGATGAAGACCTGCTGGCTAGGGTCTAAGCTGTCTGTCTCATGGGTCAACACAGACAGGGATCTTTGAGATTGTGCAGCAGAACTTCATCTGTAAAGAAGACCTCATATAGGACACTAGTGCAGCCCATTCATGAGTGCAGCTAGTGTGTTTGGGATCCATACCAGGTCCTATTGAAGGAATACACCAAAGCAATTTAGAAGTGGGCTGCTAGATTTGCTACCGGTAGGCTCAAACAAAGAAGATACTTCAGGGACTTGAATGGAAATCCCTGGAGGGAAGACGATGTTCTTTTAGAGGAAAACTTTTGAGAAAATTTAGGCAACTGACATCTGAAGCTGATTGCAGAATGATTTTTCTGCCACCAACATGCATTTTGCACAAGGGCCATGAATAGAAATTAGAGCTCATGTGGAGGCATATAGATAGCCATTTCTCCCTCATTCTGTTTGTGAGTGGAACAGGAAAGGAAATGGCTAGTAGTAGTACAGTGCACCCCCACTGCCACACACCAGTACATATGTAGATATAGATAGTATGACAAATGTAATAACAGTTATGGGCCTTGGTGGTAAATGGATGTTGAGATAAAATATAATGTAGTGAACAAAGCTTGAAGCACCTGCTTCACCACAGTTTTGTCTGGCTTGCTGAGACATTAGGACTCTTTCTGGATAAAGCCTTTTTCCTTATATTCTTGTGGAACCTCTGTGAATCTTTAAGTGTTCTGTTTAATATTCAGAGTAGCACTAACACACAGTCCAACAACAGAAGATAGGAGTTCTGTTGTTGTTGACATAGACCAGAAAAAATCACACCACAAAATGAAAATAGAATTCATATGACTTGTCAGAATGTTCAGAACTGAAAAGAGAGAAGGATCTTTTCTACATCAGGAAGCACTATAGAGGATAGCAAGAACATCCTCATTCGTAACAAGATTCTGAATATTATGCCTGTTAATAGACCCCTTGGCCTTGCCAGGCTGTATGAATTATAATTTGCAAAACATTTTGGTGATGGCCACATTCAACAAACTCACTCAACACTTTTAACTGGAGGAATTGATCTACATTTATACTCCGCAAGCCACCCAACGGTGTGTGGAGGAGGGCAGTTTATGTGCCACTGTCATTACCTCCCTTTCCTGTTCCAGTCGCGTATGGTTCGCGGGAAGAACGACTGTCTGAAAGCCTCCGTGCGTTCTCTAATTTTACATTCGTGATCTCCTCGGGAGGTATAAGTAGGGGGACGCAATATATTCGATACCTCATCCAGAAACGCACCCTCTCGAAACCTGGCGAGCAAGCTACTATCACGGTTACCAAATAACCCTGTGACGAAACGCGCCGCTCTTCTTTGGATCTTCTCTATCTCCTCCGTCAACCCGATCTGGTACGGATCCCACACTGATGAGCAATACTCAAGTATAGGTCGAACGAGTGTTTTGTAAGCCACCTCCTTTGTTGATGGACTACATTTTTTAAGGACTCTCCCAATGAATCTCAACCTGGTACCCGCCATACCAACAATTAATTTTATATGATCATTCCACTTCAACATCGTTCCGCACGCATACTCCCAAATATTTTACAGAAGTAACTGCTACCAGTGTTTGTTCCGCTATCATATAATCATACAATAAAGGATCCTTCTTTCTATGTATTCGCAATACATTACATTTGTCTATGTTAAGGGTCAGTTGCCACTCCCTGCACCAGGTGCCTATCCGCTGCAGATCTTCCTGCATTTTGCTACAATTTTCTAATGCTGCAACTTCTCTGTCTACTGCAGCATCATCCGCGAAAAGCCACATGGAACTTCCGACACTATCTACTAGGTCATTTATATATATATTGTGAAAAGCAAAGGTCCCATAACACTCCCCTGTGGCACGCCAGAGGTTACTTTAACGTCTGTAGACGTGTTCCGTGACAAACTGAAGTTGAATAATAATAGGAGATGATGGCCCCAAAAATGTGAAAAAGATGGTGAGAAAAGTAAATGTGTAAGTGCAGGAAAGTGTTATTTGCAACTTACTTACCCTGCCCAATTTGATAAGAGGATGATGTATTTATTCAAAAGATGTGCCATGCGCACCATACAAATTCATATCTTAAATTCCGGAATGTCAGATGTGTTATTGCAGTTCCATTGTGGAAATGGTATCCAGGAAGAGCAGTCCCTAAACAGAAGTCCTTTCAAGGTAATTAGATGATTTACAGTAAAGGGGATGTTAATTTAATGACAATATTATATTAGGAATAGGTGAATCTCTCTCTCTCTCTCTCTCTCTCTCTCACACACACACACACACACACACACACACACCTGCTGTATGTCAGTAGTGCATTTACCCCAAAATTTTCGGGCAATACTGTTTCACTGGCTATTGATTATGGCAGAAGTTAAGATCAGGAGATGTTGCTTATGGAGGAGAAACGGCTTTTTTATCCACAGAAATGTGCATAAATTGCTCTTATGAACACCCTGTTTGGAGCAGTAGTTGTTTGGAGCACTGTTTGTTTGGAGCACTGTTTGGAGCAGTAGTTGTTTGGAGCACATGGAATGGATGGAAATCCAAGAAATAAAAACAAAGCAATGAATTCTTTTTGCTTATGCCAAAAACAAATATAAAGCTCTATAATCTCACATGGGCTTTAAGGGAGACAGTAGCTAAAGATAATGCTTCTGTTTAGACAGAAGTAACAGCAGTCTCCAGAAAGCTGCATATGTAAGTGCACATGCAGGAGCACCCACGACAATGAGACTATGACCACCTCTGATCTAGGACCAGGACAAATTGCTAACAATTCAAAGAAAGTAGCTCCAGAGATGCAACATGATGTTATAAAACATAATTTATTAGGATTGCAGTTTGGAGATAATGTTAAGCTCAATATTGCTTTAATCAAAAGTAACGGGTGGGAAGCCTGCTGCTTCGACTGCGAGGAGAGTGGCTGGCCGCATGGCAGCTTCCAGCAATGGAGAGTGTGACTGACCCCTGGCTTGGTGGTGAGAGCCCTGGAAATGCTGGGCGCAGTTCTTGGGAATGTTTGTTGAGATGCTCGTGACCCCTGGAATCGCTGTGGAACCATGGAAACTCTGGGAACTCTAAGACTGTTTTGCAAACCTGGAATGGGGGGGTGTCGGCAGCTGCCAGACATTGTTTTCCTGTCGGCAGTAACAGCTGTGGTTCCCAGTCGACCATTATACCGGGAAATTCATTTGGAAGTAGCAAGAGAGGCAGTGGGGTGTGAAAGAGGGAGATAGCAGGAACTGAGTGCCCAATGACAGCTTGTTGCTGAGGTTTCTTGTGAAACAGCCGGTTATAAGAGGGCAGAGGCCAAGAGTGGTGTAGTAGACTACAGGAGTGAATTGAGTAGTGAAGACAGTGAGTGTTGGTCCAGAGTTGCAGCCAGTAGTGGAATCGTGAAATGGTGACAGTGGTGTGAGGAGTTGGAAGCAGTTCGGGGAATGAGAGGGCAGTTCAACAAGGACTGGTGGAGAACGGAGAGGCACATTGCTCACTGTCAAAGGTAAAGTGCCTTAGTAAACTGCCTGTAATTTCATCTATGGGTGAGAGCGAATAATTTTGATTGGTTGAAGACTGGAGGACTAGTTGTTTGTGGGTTTTACTAACTCTCAGGAAGAACTGGAAGTGCCTAAGGGTGTAACAGAGGCTAGTTTAACCTTATTTGTCATAGTGTAAAAATGGAGCATTTATTAGGCCATACAGAGACTAGAGGAGACCTTGCATGTCAAAGTGTAAAAGGGTGGAAACAGTTATTAAAGGGCGTGAATTCATATTGAATATACTTTGAATTTATATTGTCATATCACTCTTTAACAGTTACTTTCTCCACCTCTCTCCACACGTAAGTGTTAAATATCATATGTGCTGTCCTTCCTTTTTCAGAGTCCACTGTAATCTTTGTGTGATGATAGGCCAGGCTTGTGTATAGTGTCTGTGTTGGTTTCCTTATGGTTCAACAATCCTTATGAATTGATGCTCGGTCATTGCGATTGTCAGATTCACCACTGATTTCTGTTTAGAATATTTCCCCTTGTCTCATGGAATGAACCTTTTCTAGTGAGGCTGGCAACCCAAAATAATTAGTTACTGTTGTTTGGGGAGAGCTGATATTAAAAGCTGCCAAGAGCTATTGACTTGATTAAATAGTATACATAAGGAAGGACATTGCAATGTACATAACAAAAGCTCTCCTCCATCCCAATAAAAGACCCCCAGGAAACAGGACACAGCCAGAGAAAGCAGCATTGGATAAATGATTACAAGTTGTCCCAGTTTGAATGACTCCATTGTGGACCAGGACACACAAGCAGATGAAGTAACAATAACCCCCCTCCCTATCACCCTACATTCCCACCTACTCTCCAAAATCCTGCACACAAAAGTACAGAGGTAAAGAGAAGTTTTTTGATATGAGATAAAATATTGCAATGTAATGTGACCAGTTTTGGAGCTCCTGCATCTCCCTCCGAACTAACCTTGAGCCAGTAGCCGCGGAAATCTACACTGATCAGCCAGAACATTATGATGACCTACCTAATAACTGGTATGTCCACCTTTTGCACAGATAAAAGTGGTGACACATCATGGTATGGAAGCAATGAGGCCTTGGTGTTGCTAGAGGGAGTTGGCACCACATACACACACACAAGTCACCTAATTCCAGTAAATTCCGGGAAGAGGGGCAATGAGCTCTGATACCACATTCAGTCACATTCCAGATGTGTTATATCGAGTTCAGATGTGGAGAGTTGGGGGGGGGGGAGGGGGGGGCATCACATTAATTGGAAATTGCCACTATCTTCCTCAGATCACTCCATCATATTCCTGGCCTTGTGATATGGCATATTATCTTGTTGAAAAATACCACTGCCTTCAGGAAACATAATAGTCATGAAGAGGTGTATGTGATCTGCAGCCAGTGTGCGATAATCCTCAGTTGTAATTGTGACTTGCACAAACTCCACTGGACCCATGGATGCCCACATGAATGTTCCCCAGAGCATAATGGAACTGCCACCAGTGTGTCTCCATCCCACACTACAGGTGTCGAGTAGCTGTTCCCCTGGAAGACATCAGTTCACACTTTCCCGTTGGCATGGTGAAGAAGGTATCAGGATTCATCAGACTGTGCAATGCAGTGCCACAGTGCCAAAATATAGTGCCAGTGGCAATGTGCGTATTTTACTCATAGTTGCCAATGTTGTGGTGTTAAAATTGGCACATGCATTGGTTGTCGGCTGCAGAGGCCCATCGTTAGGAGTGTTTGGTGCACTGTGTGTTCAGACGGATTTGTATTCTACCCAGCATTTAAGTCTGACATTAGTTCCTTGACAGTTCACTGCCTGCCCTGTTTTACCAGTCTGCCCAGGCTACGATGTCTGACATCTGTAATGAGGGGTATGAGGGGTAGCCACCCAACTCTATGACGTCTGGATGTGGTTTTGCCACATGTTGAAGAAACTTGCCACAGCACTCCTCGAGACCCAACAAGTCGTGCAGTTCCCAGAATGCTTGTGCAGAGCCTTTGGGCCATTATAATCTGCCCTTAGTTAAACTCATACAGATTTCACGCCTTCCCCAATCTACACACAGACAGCATGCTCACTGATACTACATGCACTGTGTGTGTATCTGATTTGCAGTCATTCCTTGCCAGGTGAGACTGTTACCACCTGGACAGGTTTGTATCAATAGCAGGTCAGTGGTCATAATGTTCTGGTTAATCAGTGTATATGCCATCTAAAATTACATTTGTGTCTTATATTTTTGAAGATCTAATCCACTTGATGTAGCTGCTCTTGAAGACTTCATTGATCAACATCTCTGCCCTCTCTTCTGGAGACTTCAGTGCTCATCATATGACTGCATATCCATACTCTAGGAATCATGCAGTCAGGAAGTTTCTCCTGCATAATAAGATCTGCTTTCTGAATACTGAGAAATTGTCACACTTTTTCAGAGTGCAGGAAGTGGCAGACACCCACTGTTCAACCCACTGTTTTTCCAAAAGGGGCAACATCTCCAACACATCACCACTCAAAAGGAGGCCGTGAAAATGGATAATAATCAGAGGCAGAAGGGCACTGTATGTTAATTTGTCATTGTTGAAAGAAGAGAGTGTGTCCACGACGTGATGGATCGCATCACTATAGTGATCCATCAGGCTACAGAAGTGTCAGTTCCAAAGTAGTCAGGAAGGATCCCTAGGCTCAAGAGTCCCATGGTGGAATGATGACTGTCAAACTTTAATTATCTTTGCAAAGGTAGTAACAAAGGCCAAAAGATGAAAACCTAGAAAGGTTAGTGGTGAAAGGTGGCTGTCATCTGCAGTGGTAGTCCTCACACTTAAAAAAATTTGCGTAGTTTGATGATGTACACACTTTCATCATTGGGAGTCAATTGGGATATGTTGTTTGGATTTTAGTTTGTCAAGTTCAGAGTATGTAAACACCTTGCCCAATGTATGACAACAAGATATAAAAAAATAATGGTGTACTCAGTAACTTGAACATTCCACAGGTTTTGATTTTAGTCATTCCAGTATTTTGCTGAATGAGCTTCTGTGGGATTTCAGTGTGTGTCATGCCTCTTATTATTGTTCCTTCATATGTATGGTTGCTTGATTGTCAATTATTTTCCCTTCATATGTACTCTTCAACATATGTATGGTAGCTTCATTGTCAATGCACTGTTCTATCAGTTGATTCAAACCTGAAATTCCAAGTTCTTGTCCAAGGTGTCATTCAAACAAATGTTGTTGATCAAAGAGACAGTGGCATGGTATTCTATTTCGGCCATTGGAGTTGCCACAAGATGTTGCTTTCAAACATTCCAGACAGTGGGTCCTCCTCACATGATAAGAATTCCATTGGTGGACCATCTAGTTGAGATATCACCTCCATAATCAGAGTTAGGGTAGGCAATCAATGTTGAGCCTCCATCAAAGGATATATCATACTTCATAGTTCCTTATAGGAACTGAAAAGTATGTTTCACCATTTTCCAGTGACTTACCTTTGATGTACTACTGTTGTTGTTGTTATGGCCTTCAGTCCTGAGACTGGTTTGATGCAGCTATCCATGCTACTCCATCCTGTGCAAACTTCTTCATCTCCCAGTACCTACTGCAGCCTACATCCTTCTGAATCTGCTTAGTGTATTCATCTCTTGGTCTCCCTCTATGATTTTTACCCTCCACACTGCCCTCCAATACTCTTGATGCCTCAGAACATGTCCTACCAACCTATCCCTTCATCTAGTCAAGTTGTGCCACGAACTCCTCTTCTCCCTAATCCTATTCAATACCTCCTCATTAGTTATGTGATCTACCTCTCTAATCTTCAGCATTCTTCTGTAGCACCACATTTCGAAAGCTTCTATTCTCTTCTTGTCCAAACTATTTATCGTCCATGTTTCACTTCCATACATGGCTACACTCCATACAAATACTTTCAGAAACGACTTCCTGACACTTAAATCTATACTCGATGTCAACAAATTCCTCTTCTTCAGAAACGCTTTCCTTGCCATTGCCAGTCTACATTTTATATCCTCTCTACTTCAACCATCATCAGTTATTTTGCTCCCCAAATAGCAAAACTCCTTTACTACTTTAAGTGTCTCATTTCCTAATCTAATTTCCTCAGCATCACCCGACTTAATTCGACTACATTCCATTATCCTCGTTTTGCTTTTGTTGATATTCATCTTATATCCTCCTTTTAAGACACTATCCATTCCGTTCACCTGCTCTTCCAGGTCCTTTGCTGTCTCTGACAGAATTACAATGTCATCGGCGAACCTTAAAGTTTTTATTTCTTCTCCATGGATTTTAATACCTACTCAAAATTTTTCTTTTGTTTCCTTTACTGCTTGCTCGATATACAGATTGAATAACATCGGGGAGAGGCTGCAACCCTGTCTCACTCCCTTCCTAACCTCTGCTTCCCTTTCATGTCCCTTGACTCTTATAACTGCCCTCTGGTTTCTGTACAAATTGTAAATAGCCTTTCGCTCCCTGTATTTTATCCCTGCCACCTTCAGAATTTGGAAGAGAGTATTCCAGTCAACATTGTCAAAAGCTTTCTCTAAGTCTACAAATGCTAGAAACGTAGGTTTCCCTTTTCTTAATCTAGCTTCTAAGCTAAGTCGAAAGGTCAGTATTGCCTCACGTGTTCCCATATTTCTATGGAATCCAAACTGATCTTCCCCGATGTCAGTTTCTACCAGTTTTTCCATTCGTCTGTAAAGAATTCGCGTTAATATTTTGCAGCTGTGACTTATTAAACTGATAGTTCGGTAATTTTCACATCTGTCAACGCCTGCTTTCTTTGGGATTGGAATTATTATATTCTTCTTGAAGTCTGAGGGTATTTCACCTGTCTCATACATTTTGCTCACCAGATGGTAGAGTTTTGTCAGGACTGGCTCTCCCAAGGCTATCAGTGGTTCTAATGGAACGTTGTCTACTCCCGGGGACTTGTTTTGACTTAAGTCTTTCAGTGCTCTATCAAACTCTTCACGCAGTATCATATCTCCCATTTCATCTTCATCTACATCCTCTTCCCTTTCTATAACACTGCCCTCAAGTAAATCGCCCTTGTATAGACCCTCTATATACTCCTTCTACCTTTCTGCTTTCCCTTCTTTGCTTAGAACTGGGTTTCCATCTGAGCTCTTGATATTGATAGAAGTGGTTCTCTTTCCTCCGAAGGTCTCTTTAATTTTCCTGTAGGCAGTATCTATTTTACCCCTAGTGAGAGAAGCCTCTACATCCTTACATTTGTCCTCTAGCCATCCCTGCTTAGCCATTTTGCACTTCCTATCGATCTCATTTTTGAGACGTTTGTATTCCTTTTTTCCTGCTTCATTTCCTGCATTTTTATATTTTCTCCTTTCATCAATTAAATTCAGTATTTCTTCTGTCACCCAAGGATTTCTACTAGCCCTCGTCTTTTTACCTACTTGATCCTCTGCTGCCTTCACTACTTCATCCTTCAAAGCTACCCATTCTTCTTCTACTGTATTTCTTTCCCCCCGTCTTGTCAATTGTTCCCTTATGCTCTCCCTGAAACTTGGTACAACCTCTGGTTTAGTCAGTTTATCCAGGTCCCATCTCCTTAAATTCCCACCTTTTTGCAGTTTCTTCAGTTTTAATCTACAGTTCATAACCAATAGATTGTGGTCAGAGTCCACACCTGCCCCTGGAAATGTCTTACAATGTAAAACCTGGTTCCTAAATCTCTGTCTTACCATTATATAATCTATCTGAAACCTGTCAGTATCTCCAGGCTTCTTCCATGTATACAACCTTCTTTTATGATTCTTGAACCAAGTGTTAGCTATGATTAAGTTGTGCTCTGTGCAAAATTCTGTCAGGCGGCTTCCTCTTTCATTTCTTACCCCCAATCCATATTCACCTACTACGTTTCCTTCTCTTCCTTTTCCTACTGTCGAGTTCCAGTCACCCATGACTGTTAAATTTTCGTCTCCCTTCACTATCTGAATAATTTCTTTTAACTCATCATACATTTATTCAATTTCTTCATCATCTGCAGAGCTAGTTGGCATATAGACTTGTACTACTATCGTAGGCATGGGCTTCGTGTCTATCTTGGCCACAATAATGCGTTCACTATGTTGTTTGTAGTAGCTTACCCGAACTCCTATTTTTTTATTCATTATTAAACCTACTCCTGCATTACTCTTATTTGATTTTGTATTTATAACCCTGTATTCACCTGACCAAAAGTCTTGTTCCTCCTGCCACCGAACTTCGCTAATTCCCACTATGTCTAACTTTAACCTATCCATTTCCCTTTTTAAATTATCTAACCTACCTGCCCAATTAAGGGATCTGACATTCCACGCTCCGATCCGTAGAACGCCAGTTTTCATTCTCCTGATAACGATGTCCTCTTGAGTAGTCCCCGCCCGGAGATCCGAATGGGGGACTATTTTACCTCCGGAATATTTTACCCAAGAAGACGCCATCATCATTTATCCATACAGTAAAGCTGCATGCCCTCGGGAAAATTACGGCCGTAGTTTCCCCTTGCTTTCAGCTGTTCGCAGTACCAGCACAGCAAGGCCATTTTGGTTAGTGTTACAAGGCCAGATCAGTCAATCATCCAGACTGCTGCCCCTGCAATTACTGAACAGGTTGCTGCCGCTCTTCAGGAACCATACGTTTGTGTGGCCTATAAACAGATACCCCTCAGTTGTGGTTGCACCTACGGTACGGCTATCTGTATCGCTGAGGCACGTAAGCCTCCGTACCAACGGCAAGGTCTATGGTTCATGGGGGGGATGTACTACTAAGTCTTCTTAATTAGATAATATCAAAACTGATCTCTGGTTGAGATATTGCTGCAAGGCACAGTAGACTCCTTGTAACATCACTATAGGTTTCTGTCTCTTCCAGTGGCTCATCGCCGGCAAGATTTTTTTCATCTGCCACCATTTGACAGTCTATAGGTGCAGCTACTAGATATATATCTCAAACTTATGTCAGTATTACGAAAAAGATATATTGCTACTCACCATGCAGTGGGCCAGCCAGTGGGTGTGGGGTTGTGTGTGTGTGTGTGGGGGGGGGGGGGGGGGGGGATTGCACATGTGGGTGCGGGTGTGGGTGTGGGCTATGTCGGTTGAAAGCCATTCTGGCCGAAAGCCTACTTGTTTGACCGTCTTTTTGTTGTGCCTATCTGCGATTCAACATCACTAGATGACACGTAGCAATCTATCCTTTTCATAATATTGTCACTATTCCATACTAAATTTTCAATTGTCTGAACTGAAATTGTCTTAAGATTTTATTTGTATACATTGGTGACTTACAAACTTTCCTCTGAACATGTTTTAGGTTCCATCCCAAGATATGACACATCTTTTCAGATATGACACATCTTTTCAGATACTATTTCAGACTTCTGATTCAGATTGTTAAAGATGTCAATATTGACATCATCATCATCATCCTTCCAATAACTGGTCCATCATCAGCAAACAATGCTTCTGTCTCTATTGTAGTAGATACGAAGATCATTGTCAATGTTAACAAATCCTAGTGAAATCAGATAATTTGAGACTTTCTCATTCCAGTTCTCTGGAGATTGTTTTAAGCCATATAATCTTTTCTTCAGTTTACAAACTCTATTTTTACCATTGCTGGATGTGTTAGGTGGATTCATTTAGATCTCCTCTAGCATATTGCTGCACATAAATTCTGTATTTACATAAAAAATTATTTTCATTTTATTTTTAGCTACAAGACTAAGAAGCAGTCTAATTGCTTTCTAACGTCCATCTTGGTCTTTACCCAGTACCTAGCACAAGTTAAAGGTTTTGCATTTTTTGGAAGTTTTAAATGACTCCAAGCTTTGAATTTTATTAAGGATTTGTATTCATCAGACATGACTCTATACCAGTTTCTACCTCTCAATGCATTTGAAATAGAAATATCTTTAACTTTGCCTATTATGCCAAAGTTTGCATTATTATAGTGTTGCACAGGATCCATTTTGTAGTATGGAAATTGACAGGTTGCCCAAGGTTGTGTTATATTAATCAGCCAGCATGCTGCAATCTTCAGATCCATCACAGAATGACTCATCCGATATCTGGTCTTCTCCTGGATACTCTATTTTATTCTTCGTCTCTCCAGTGCAAATCTTTACTACAGTAGCTTCTTCATTACCTTCTATTCTTTCGCCAAATATGACATTATCAGAGATAACAACGTCCTTCTCATCAGGTAGGTAGATTCTGTAACAGGGTGAATCCAAATCTCATCCCTCAAAGGTTTGTTACTTTCTTTAATTTCTTTTCAGTCTTTCTTTGTTTGTGATCCTAGATCATAACATAGCAGTTACTGCCAATACTTCTTAACTTAGTTAATATCAGTTTTCCATCCTAACCACAATTCATGGGACTTTGCCCTTTTATTGAACTTCTTCCAATTTGACTTAGCATAAAGATGCATAAGTTTTCGATTCATCCTAAAGATTTTCATTCAAGTTTCATGCATGTATTGCTGATTGTGTTTGACAACTGTTCGCATTTCACTTTCAGTTTTACCATGTACATGTTATTGGTCTTGATGTGAAAAACTCAGCGTTCGTCTAGAAACTTTTTAATGAGAGCATTCTTCATTTCGATCCCATTGTCTGACTTAAAACATTTAACTTTTTTCTGAAACTGATTTTCTACTATTATCATGAAAGTTTCTAATCTGAAAACAGCTTCCTCTTTAGTCTTCAGAAAAGAAAATGTTCAGAAACAGGAAAAATCATCTTTGAACGACAAAAAATACACCACTCTTCCTAACGATTTGAGATTTATTTCTCACAAGTCAACGTGAATTATGTTCACAGTACTTTCAGCAATCTTCATATTTGTTAAATGAGATTTGTGATGTTTGCTGTAGATACAACCAACTCACAAAAGATACAACCAATTCACATTCATTCATTTCAGTTTTCAGTATGATCAATGCCATGTCTTCCTAAAGTGTTTCTGAGGTATGTGACATTTTGTTGTCCTAACGTTTCATGCCACATTTTCTTTGAGGTTAGTATCAAACATTTGTTTCATTCTTTTGTACGAAAACATTCTTTTGTACAAAAAAAACCTTTTTTACAGTTGTCACTTGCATCTTCCTGTTGCTATAGTTTCCCGATAGACTGAGATGTCCACACTTGCAATCTTTACGTAGTCTTTATTGAAGACTTTAATAACATATAAAACATTTTCCAGAACTAAATCATAACACAGTCCTCCATCAAAGACATCTTATTCTACATCTGCTACTCCAATTCCTTCTTATTTAGTAGCATCACCAGTCAACAATGTAAATTGATTTAATTTTATGTAATTTGTTAACCAGTCCCTTCTAAATGTTGTGTTGCTGTGTGCCAAATCTTGGTACCAAATGTTTTTTCCCCCCTACTGGCCCGGGGGTTTGAATAGGCCCGAGGTATTCCTGCCTGTCGTAAGAGGTGACTAAAAGGAGTCTTGCACCTTTTGGCCTTCATGTGATGGTCCCCTTTGGGTTTGACCTACATTTTTCAAAATTTTCTCGAAGAGCAAGCCAATTGGGGAAGGGCGCCTGACATGGTTCATCGTGTCCATCGTGCATTGAGATCTTTAGCCCACTTTCTCATCGTAGCATTGCAGTCCCACTCATCCTCCATCTCTTGGGCAAGGACACCTTCCTGGGTGCGTTTTCCTCCACCCACTATGCAGTCTCATTTTCTGTGCTGACAACGACCATGGAATTCTTTGCATCTCATATCCAGCATGGTAGCCAGTTCATTGTGGTGGGGCTGCCATGCACCCTGTTGGTTTTGGTCCCCTGACTACATGGGGATCCCCCTGCTGATGCCTGCACAGTTAACTCCCCATTTATACCAAGAAGTAGATACCCATCACCTTGGGGCATCGGGACTCTTGGCAGTGGCCATCCTGCCTGGTGACTTTTGCTGCAGCTGGTTGGTGCCTGTGGGGAGGGCCCCTGGTCGGACTGGGTGGCATCAGGGCAGATGACGCGCGATGAAGCATACCACAGTTTTTTGTAGAGCATTTAGAGGACAAGTTTAGGGAGGTGGAGGGCTTGTCCAAAATGCGGTCAGGGTCAGTCTTGATAAAAACGGCATCCTCTGCCCAGTCACAGGCATTACTCCCTTGTGACAAGCTGGGGGATGTTTCAGTTACCATGATGCCTCGTAAGAACTTAAATGTGGTCCAGGGTATTATATTCCACAGGGACCTTCTTTTGCAGTCTGACAACGAGCTGTGCCCCAACTTAGAGCGACGAGGAGTTCATTTCGGCCAGCGCGTCTATCGGGGTTCTAGGGATAATCAGGTTGCCACCGGTGCCTTCATCTTGAGCCCTTCAAGGGTGACACATTACCCAAGAAGGTCAAGGTGATGGTCTACCGCTGTGATGTCAAACCATATATCCCTCCCCCAATGCGGTGCTTAAAGTGCTGGAAGTTCTGTGTGTTCCTGCTGTACTTCCAGTATCACATGTCGAGATTGTTGATGTCCGTCCCATCCCAATACTCTATGTGCCCCACCTCCCATCTATGTCAACTGCGGAAAGTATCATTCCCCTTGCTCACCGGACTGCAGGATTTTACAATGAGAAAGGAAAATCATGGAATACAAGACCCTGGGCTGCCTGACCTACACTGAGACTAAGAGGAAATTCGAATGTCTACACCCTGTGGCTATGGCCACCTTTTATGCCGCCGCTACGAGAACAGTTGTAGTCCCATCAGTTCCACGAGTTCCAGTCGGCTCTCAGAGCTGGAAGACTATGCTTGCCCCATTGAATGTGGGGGCAATTCCCTCCATGTTGCTCCCGCACCACCTCCCGCACTCACCCCCCAGCCGTCGGGGACACCAGTCCCCACTTCTCACCCAGAGAAGTGTAAGTCTTCTTCGGGTCCTCTCATTAGGAAGGGGTCCATTGGGTCACTCTGTTCCCAGGTTTCTGCTACTATGAAAGATGACACTGCCCAGTGGCTGAAGTGACCAAAAGCAGCTGGTCATGGGACTTCCTGATCATCCTCTGTCTCAGAGACAGAATCAGTGAAGCCCTCCCAACCAGAGAAACCCAAGGATCAGTGAGAGAAATCCAGGAAGAAGATGCCCAAACCCAAGGAAATTGCAGTGGCACCAACACCACCGCTGCCTGCAAGCCCTGCGTCTGTGGATGAGGTGAAGATTCTGGCGTCCGCTGAGGACCTAGATCTCGCCAGACCCTCAGACACAATGGATATAGCCTGTTCAGGAAATAAGTCGGTGGCAGCAGGTGACCTGAGGTATAGACTACCTCATTGAGTGTTTCATGCCTTCCCAGTTTCACAATCACATAATCCTGTAGTAGAATTGCGGCAGGTTTGTTCCACCACATGGCTAAGCTATGGCAACTGTTAAGCTTTACACCTGCTTTCTGCATTTCCCTCCAGGAAACCTGGTTCCCAGTAATGCGGACCCCTGCCCTTCGCGGCTACAGTGGATCTTACAAGAACCACAGCGAATATAATAGTGTGTCAGGTGGAGTTTGCGTTTATGTCCTGAACTCGGTATATAGTGGGCCTGTGCCCCTTCAAACTCCTCGTGAAGCTTTGGCTGTCAAGATACGGATGACACAGGAAATAACTGTCTGCAATGTATATCTCCCTCCAGATGGCCTGGTACACCTGAACATATTGACTGCACTGATTGATCAACTCCTTAAACCTCTCCTATTTTTGGGAGATTTTAACCCTCATAACCCCTTGTGGGGTAGCACCAGTCTCACTGGCCGTGGCAGATACGTCGAAAATTTACTGTCCCAACTTGACCTCTGCCTCATAAATACTGGGGCCGCCGCATATTTCAGTGTATCTCATAGTAGTTACTCGGCCATTGATTTATCAATTTGGAGCCCAGGACTTCCCCTTCTATCCACTGGAAAGCACATGACGACCTGTGTGGTAGTGACCTCTTCCCCATCTTCTTGTCATTCCCCCAGCATCATGCCCATGGACACATACCCAGATGAGCTTTAAACAAGGCAGACTGGGTAGTCTTCACCTCTGCTGTCACCAGTGAATTCCCCCACATGGTGCCATCAGTGTTGTGATTGAGCAGGTCACTACAATGATCATTTCTGCGGTGGAAAATGCGATCCCTTGTTATCTAGGATGCCCCCGGCAAAAGACAGCCCCTTGGTGGTCACCGGAAGTCATTGAGGCAATTACAGAGCGTTGACGAGCTCTGCAGCAACATAAGTGGCACCCTTCCCTAGAGCACCTAATAGCCTTTAAGCGGCTCCGCGCCCGCATTCACATGCTTATAAAACAACGGAAATTGGATTGTTGGGAGAGGTACGTGTCAACCATTGGGTGCCATATGTCACCTTCCCAAGTCTGGACGAGGATCAGCTGTCTTCCTGGGTACCAGACCCCAACAGGTGTCCCTGGCATTAACATCAATGGCGCGCGCTCTACTGACACAACCGCGATTGCCGAGCACTTTGCTGAGCACTATGCTCAAGTCTCTGTGTTGAAGGACTACCCCCCCAAGACTTTCGCACCATCAAACGGTAGATGGAAAGGAAAGTCCTCTCGTTAACTTTATGACACAGTGAACCCCATAATGTCCCCTTTACAGAGTGAGGGCTCCTCAGCGCTCTTGCACATTGTCTTGACACAGCTCCTGGGCCGGATCGGATCCACAGTCAGATGATTAAACCTCTCTCATCTGACTATAAGCAATATCTCTTCGTCATCTTCAACCAGATCTTGTGCGATGGCGTCTTTCCATCACAATGGCGGGAGAGCACCACCAATCTGGTGCTAAAACACAGTAAAAATCTGCTTGAAGTGAATAACCAATGGCCCATCGGCCTCACCAACTTTCTCTGTGAGCTGCTGGAACATAGGGTGTGTCGACCATTGGGTTAGGTCCTAGTCACGTGGCCTGCTGGTTCTCTGTCAGGGCGGCTTCCGCCAGGGTTGCTCTACCACTGGTAATCTTGTGTCCCTCGAGTCTGCCATCCGAACAGCCTTTTCCAGATGCCAACACCTGGTTCCTGCCTTTTTTGACGTACGTAAAGCAATGACACGGCCTGGCGACATCATATCCTTGCCACATTGTATGAATGGGGTCTCCAGGGCCCACTCCTGATTTTTATCCAAAACTTCCTGTCGCTCCATACCTTCAGTGTCCAAGTTGGTGACTCCCATAATACCCTCTTATTCAGGAGAATGGCCTTCCACAGGGCTTCGTATTGAGTGTATCTCAATTTTAAGTGGCAATTAACGGGCTAGCAGCAGCTGTAGGGCCATCGGTCTCCCATTCTCTGTAGGCAGATGACTTCCGCATTTCATATTGCTCCTCCAGTACTGGTGTTGCCGAGCGGCACCTACAGGGAGCCAGTCACAAGGTGCAGTCATGGGCTCTAGCTCATGGCTTCCAGTTTCCAGCCGAGAAGTCGTGTGTCATGCACTTCTGTCAGTGTCATACCATTCATCCGGAACCAGAACTTTATCTTAACAACGATCCACTCACTGTAGTGGAGACATATTGATTCTTAGGACTGGTTTTCGAAGCCCGATTGACTTAGCTACCTCACCTTGGTCAACTTAAGCGGAAGTGCTGGCAGCACCTTACTGCCCTCTGCTGCCTGAGCAACACCAGCTGGGGTGCAGATCGCTCTACGTTATTGCAGCTCTACGGATACCTTGTTCAATCCCGCCTTGACTATATGACTCTGGTTTACGGTTCGGTGACACCCTCAGTGTTGCATTTACTGCTGCACCACTGTGGCATCCGCCTAGCGACGGGAGCTTTTAGAACAAGTCCAGTGACCAGTGTCCTGGTGGAGGCTGAAGTCCATCCATTGTGAATCCAACGTGCACAACTGCTTGCCAGTTATGTTACACAGATTCATAGTTCTCCTCAGCATCTGAATTACCGTATCTTTTTCCCACCCACAGCAGTTAATCTCCCGCATCGGCGGCCAAGGTCACGGCTCACGATTGCGGTTCTCGTGTGATCCCTTCTCTCTGAACTGGAGTCCTTACCTTTACCACCTCTTCTTGAGGTCCATTAATGTACACCTCCGTAGTGTACACCTCAGCCAAAGCTTCGTCTGGACCTTTTGCATGGCCCTAAGGACTCCGTTAACCCCGCCGCTCTCGGCTGTCACTTCCTCTCAATTCTTGAAATATTCTGGGGCTCTGAAGTTGTTTCCACCGATGGCTCGAAGGCTGATGGTAATGTTGGCTTTTGCTATGTCCACAGATGCCATATTGCACAGCATTCCTTGCCCACTGGTTGCAGTGTTTTCACTGCAGAGCTTGTGGCCATATCTTGTGCACTTGAGTTCATCTGTTCCTGTACAGACTTTTCATGCTGGCTTGTGTTGACAGTGTTTACTTTGTTTTGATATGAAAGCATTGTGGGACATACTGCATAGTTCTGTCGCATTTACTCTATCTTCTTCCAGACACAAACCTTCAAATAAGTGTCTAGATTTTTGTTGGATGCTGCTATATTATCCCAAGCAGTACAGAAGAGGTGAAGTTTCGGCAGTAACATTCCAAAAATTCACAACATAATCCAGCTCTCTTTCACAGCTTTGCCTTTGCTGCTAAATCTTCCATGTATTCTTGAATCTGCACACAGTTTTGAATAAGTAACTTACTAAAGTCATATTTGTAATGGGAGAAATTTCTCTGCAAAGCTTCAGTTGTTAAATCTGATTTCTAACTTTTTAAAGCAGCATTTGACTAGAAGATTTAAGATTTGCTGTTTTCCTGGTGAACTTGCTGCTGACATTCAGCTCTATAAAATTAGTGCATAATGATCTTTCTCACTCCAGGACTTTATATGTTGTTCAGTTTCTCCTCCTGCTGGTTTAATTTCCTGTCTGGTTGATATTGAATATAATGTCTTTGACTTAATGTTAAGTCTAGTTTGAATTGCCAAGTGATGGTAATTGACATTTCCATGCTGATTCTCTGACAAAATTCCCAATTGCAACTTAATAGAATCCATTGATAAGTCAAAAAATGTAGTTAAAGCACATAACTGGTTTTGCTGCTGCCAACGTGCTGGCTGATGCTACTTTGGACTACTTGTTGATGTGCAATGCATCACTGACCTGTTTGTGTTCTCCTTTATAAAAATGGACGAATAATTGTGTGTCCAAATTTCTTCTCTTTGTGTATCCAATTTTCTGGTTTTAGTGATAAATATTTATTTATATGTGAATCTAGGCTTTCCCAGTATTTATTGCTGTTGAAATTTTCTCGTGCTTCCATCCTGGTAGCTACATTCAGATTCTGTAATGTTTCGAGGAGGTGATGAGAGTAACACCCATCGAAACATCGCTGAATTTGAGCATAGCCACCCAGATGGAAGCCTGAGAAGATTTCAAGATTTCATCACAAGTAAATATTTGTCGTCATTATTTTAACCAATTTTGACTGAAGATTTTGAAATTTGGTCATCACCAGCCACATTGGGAAGGCCTTATAGAATATGATCAACTGCTACTTAGTATGACCCTCGAATCTAAGAAGCTGTTAAGCCAAATCAGGTGTGTCCTCAGTTGCACATCACTCATCATTTGACAGCTTGACCCTTACGGAGGCAACAATACAGGAAGCCTTTGTGTACAGGGGAAAGTTATCAGGCTCTTTTCATGTACAGCCTGATTCCTGGTTGTATGTTACATCAGATTTAGACTTAGTTTTATATATATATATATATATATATATATATATATATATATATATATATATATATATATATATATATATATATATATATATATATATATATATATATATATATATAATTTCTTTTTTTTTTTTTTTTTTCCGTGATTAATACTTACAAAGATTGGTGTAGCTCAGGGGAGTTCGTTAAGTGTCACAGTTTTTGATGTAACAATTTGAAGTAGCAACAGTAAGAAGTCCAATCAGTTGTTCTTGTAGCCAATTTTCCAATCTCCTGCCCATAGTTCAGTCTTTCAGCCAATACTCCCCAAACGGCACTGTGCAGACTGGAGACTCAGTCAGAAGCTACATGTTCTTCATATGTCCCTGAGAAAAGATGTGTGTGTTAATTTTGGCCACATGTGTTGTGTTTTTAATATGCTGACCTTGTGACTCTGGACACCATTATCAGCTTTAAGGAGACAATAACATATCCTTTCTCTCACGTTCGATGAAAAAAAGCACAAGAACTTTTAAGGCTCTTAAACATTTTGAAGTGGTTCAGTGGCAGGTCCTGGATTGCAGACAGGTTTTTTTTGTAAACCTCTTTTGATCCCAGCTAGCCAGTGGCTGTATAATTTATGGATCGCAAGACTTATTATCTAAAAATGTTTGACAGTGTTCTCTTTGGAGGTATTAAGTTAGTTACTAGCTGCTATAGAGAAAGTGCCACAAGTACATGCATGAAAGCTGATGATCCATCACTTTCCATTAGGTGAAAGTTCCTTATGATATATCATAAGATAAAGTTGCTCCCCCAATTGCCAGTATTTAAACTGTTTGCCCTGACAGTATCTGACTACATTTCACTGTATCAAATAATTGTAATAAAACCTTTCGGGATTTTTGCAAAGGAGTGCCTCACAAATTTATGATTTGTGAACACGATCATCCTCATCCAGGGCACTTAGTGAGCAAGTGTATATTTAACTTTTTGACATAGGAGAATTTTCTAAATTTTTAAATGGTCACCATAATTTTAGAGACAGACAGGCAGCAGCTCTCGCTACAGAGCGGCAAGTTAAGTGTTCATCTTTTTCTGTGTCTTTATTACATTTCATGTGTGTTTTTCTGTTTAAGATGTTTAATCTCACATTTTTAAAGGCTGAATTCACTCAGTTTGTAGTGCAACAGTTGCTCACTGAACAGCCAGCTACATAGCTCGTTAACGCATTAGCATCTGTTGGTGACACATCAGGAGGGTAGAAAGTTCCATATCTAGGATTCTGTCTGCTTTTATAGTTTACTTCTTCAGTTAGTCTTGCTAGGATGGTTAGGATGTTTGCATGCTGTGTGTGGACACAGGAGGAGCCAGCTGCAATTCGAGAACAACTGAATGTGCTTTTGGCTACTGTTAGTCACCTTCAGGCTCCTGCCTTGGGGTGTGGCAGTGGCACTTGTTTTGCCCACAGACTCTGTTTCAGAGGTACCTCCTAGTGTACCTGATGCAGTGGATCTATCCTCACACTGGGGTGACTGGCAGGTAGTAATGTGTTTGCATCGCTCGAGGTGGAGGGTCGATGTGGAAACTGGCCGCCTGGCCTCGCCCATTCGCCCTGTGAGTGAACAAGTGGCCGCTACTTCAGCAGGGTCTGAGCAGGCATATGGCAAGAGGGGTTTACTGGTTATTGGGAGCTCCAACGTACTACAGAGGTCATTAGGCAGATAGCACTCAGGGCTGGAAAGCAAGTCCATGTGCACTCAGTACGTCTGCCAGGGGGCCTCATCCAAGATGTGGAAGCAGTCTTGCCTGTTGCTGTCAAGTGTACAGCGTGCAGTCATCCACAAGTTGTAGCTCACATCGGCACTGCAATTTGCAGCATTGTTCAGAGTTGATCGGGGTCGTTTGGTTTGGAGCCAAGTGGGGGGTCTCAACCAAAGGCTTCATTGACTCTGTGATGGTCTTGGCTGCAGATTTCCAGACCTGCATTATTATGTGAGGATTTGTAGGACTCCGTTTGAAAGGTCAGGTGTGCAATACACAAAGGAAGCAATTACTCGGGTAGCAGAGTACTTGCAGAGTGCACATGAGGGTTTTTTAGGCTAGACGATAGTTTGAGGTCCTCTAATGGACACTCATCAGTCGATGTGCAGTAAACTGTCGAAGTATTCATAATAAAGTTCCTGAATTTACTGCCCTCCAGAAAGTTCTCATGCTCAAATCGTTCTTGGGACGGAGAGCTGTCTGAATCCCAAAGTGGAAAGCTCTGAGATATTTAGCGAGTTGTGGATTTTATATTGGAAAGGCAGATTAGAGACCATAGGAGGAGGAGTGGTCATTTCAGTTGGCAGAAATATTCTCTCTCTTGTGGTTGAAGTTGAGTGTGACAGTGAAGTTATCTGGTTGCATGTACCATGTGTAGATGAAACAAAGTTAATTATTTTATGTTTCTACCAGCCACCCGATTCCACTGTGTCAGTACTAGAGTTATTCAAAGATAGTTTACAGTCTGTAGTGCATAAATGCCCAGATCATGCAGTACTAGTTGTGGAGAACTTTAACCTACAGAGTATAGACTGGGATACCTGTGGATTCATTAGAGGCGATACAGACAGACAGTCAGTCAGTCAGTCATGCGAAATGTTTTTGAACATTTTCTGAAAACTACCCTGAACAGCTAGCTTGGCAGCCCACACAAAGTGGATATATGTTAGACCTTGTAGCTACGAATAGGCCGGACCTTATCGACAGCGTCAGTATAGAAACGGGTATTAGTGATCATTATATTTGTCATTGTAGCAACTGTGGTTATGAAAGTTAATAAATCAGTCAACAAGATTAGGAGAGTGTTTGTGCTAGATAGTGCAGATAAGCAGTTGTTAGCACATCACAGACAGTGAACTGACATCACTTAGTTCCGGTAAGATGGATGTTGAGGGATCATGGGCAAAGTTAAGCAGATTGTAAATCGTGGTCTGGAGTGTTCTGTGCCTAATAAGTGGATAATGGCTTGAAAAGACCCACCATGGTTTAATAATGAAATTCGTAAGATGCTGAGGAAGCAGAGGCTGTTGCACTCACGGTTCAAAAGTGAATGCACAGGTAACGGCAGGCAAAGTTTAGTAGAGTTTTGGCCATCTGTGAAAAAACCTATGCACAAAGCACCCAACTACTACTGTCGTTCCTTAGCAAGGAGATCTGACTGAGGAAATTCTGTTAATATATAAAATCACTAAGCAGGTCTAAGGTTTCCATTCAGTTCCTTGTTGACCAATCTGGTGTGGCAGCTGAAGATAGCAAAATGAAAGCCGAAGTTTTAAATTTCACTTTCACCAAGTCGTTCACATAGACTCATACAAATATATCGCCATTTGGCCATGGGACAGACTACTGTATGGATGACATAATAATAACCGTCCTCGGCATGGAGAAACATCTGAAAGATTTGAAAGCAAATAAATCACCAGGTCCGGATGGAATCCAAGTTTGGTTTACAAATAGTACTCTATGGGATTGGCCACTTACCTAGCTTTCATTCTCTCACCCAGCACCCAAGTTTCAAGCGACTGGAAAAAAGTGCAGGGACTCTTGTAAGAAGGGTAAAACAATGGACCCACAAAAAACTGTAGTAGGGAAGGTGAATGGTTGACTTCAGTTTATTGGGAAAACTTTAGGGAGGTGTGGTTCACGTGTAAAGGAGACCGCATGTAGGATTCTGGTGCGACCTATTCTTGAGTCCTGCCCGAGTGTTTGTGATCCGTACAGGGTCAGATTGAAGGAGGACATCAACGCAATTCAGAGGTGGGCTGCTAGATTTGTTATCGGTAGGTTCGAACAACAGATAAATATTTTGTAGGTGCTTCGGGAACTTAAATGGGAATCCTTGGAGGGAAGGCGATGTTCCTTTCAATTTAGAGAACCGGCATTTGAAGCCAACTGCTGAACGATACTACTGCTGCCAACATACATTGTAGCTATTTAAACTGCGCTGGTATCTACTAACCTTGTTTCTCTCAGAAGTTTAAAACATGTTTTAGCCCCAAACCTAACCCTAATTTTGCAATTTGTAACACATTAAAAACAACAACCAGTGAAATATTTGTGACAGCAAAGATTGTTAATGTAGTTCCTTTTTGTTTCACATGCAAGTGTTTATGCTATGCTTTTAGAACAAACCTAACCACAACATTGTAGTTTGTGACATGTTCGGAAAAAAGTAGTGAAATATTTGTCATAATGAAGGTTATAGTCTCAGGCTAAGCTATAGGTCACTCTCTCACCTCAAGCTGGTTTTTTAGCTTTAAGATTCGATGGCTTCACAACTCACAAACACACTTTCATGTCCAAACATAATGATCACCTCATAGTGACTGACATAATCAAGAAAAATAGTTGAATATTTGTGGAAACCAATAATATTAACAGCATTTCTGCTCATAATACAAGTATCAGTAACCAGCAAAAAGAAAGCAAAATTGAAACTGCATCACCATTTATTCATTTAGATTGTACAGCAGTGTGCTAAAACAAAAATAACTCTGATTCATTTCAGTTTGTTTCCTCCACATACTTTCGAAGAAGCAGCTATTGAAAGCTATCTTACAGCCTCTGTGCCCTCTATGGTATTTGTATGGACACCTGTCTTCGAATTCCTGAAAATCAGTTGATTGTTATTGACATTAAGGTGCTGGAGACCTTCATTTTTTTGACATTTATATGTGGAGAAACAGTGTGATACTACCATTGTTCGTGTCACAGTATTCTCTTTATCTCATCTGTAAGAGAACAGCTTTTGAATGGCTAGGTGTACCGAGTGAGGTGGCGCAGTGGTTAGACACTGGACTCTCATTCGGGAGGACGATGTTTCAATCCCGCATCCGGCCATCCCGATTTAGGTTTTCCGTGATTTCCATAAATCGCTCCAGGCAAATGCCAGGATGGTTCCTTTGAAAGGGCACGGCCGACTTCCTTCCCTGTCCTTCCCTAATCCGCTGAGACAGATGAACTCGCAATTTGGTCTCTTCCCCCCAAACAACTCAACCCGTACACTGCAGGGGGGGGGGGGGGGGGGGGGAATAAAACATTTGTATGAACCTCTGTGCATACTGCCAAATGGCTATCTTCCTGGGGTTTTTTGCCCCCTCCAAAAACTACTTCTCGCAAAACTGAGATTTATCAGTCTTAACAGTCCGCCCTTCACCACTAAGTTTCTCATACATTCTTGCGCAGATTTCTGCAAAATTGTCTCCAGTCAACCACAGTTTGCTTGACCAAATCCAGTTCTTGGTATATAAACTTTAGTTTACACTCATAGACCCATAAATAAGGAAATTGCAGAATGGTGCTAATTTCCGTCTTGCTTCCAGAAAGCCAAGATTTCTTTCTGATAGAACACTTTGGAAAGTGACAGTTTTTGCTGCACTTTCAAATTCCATACACATGACTCTTAAAGAGCCATTTCCCCACCACATTTGCTAGATCTTTGTGTCCCAGCAATAAATCCATGAGGCATGCATGAGTGGATGGCATCACTGTGCAGAATCAAATTACTTTAATCGTTTCACTTTGTAGGATTCACTGCCATCATTGCAAAAAAATTCTGTAAAGACTGTTAAATACATCAAACAAGATCACGGTTTCAATTTCAGCACTAGAAATACATTACTTATTTTTCTCACCTCTCATTGGTTACGTGAAACTATCATTGCATTGACTACACAAAATTGATGCACTGCCAACCTATGAATAATAGATAAACACTGATGTCACTACTGCTGGGTGTGACCTATAGTTTAACCCGAGGCATTGTGATATCTGTGGGTATGCGCAAGCTGACATTGCAGCCAGAGTAGCCTGTGAGAGACAGATGATAATTCAGTCTACCATTCCATTACAGCCCACAGTTATGAAGAAAGTTGGGGATACAAAGCAACAAGCTAAGACACGTGAAGCCTACTACAATGCCAAGACAGACATCTAATTACTCAGATGGAAAGAGGTGGCCCTAACAAAGACTAGGCCATGGTCCTATGACACACGGCCGTTTTTTACATGGAGAAGCAGCTCCAGTTGGTAGTTCTTGGGTGCATCCCGATTGCATTGAATCACATCCTAATTGACAGTGTTGTGCATTCAGAAAGAATGAGCAGATTAGTGACCTACCATCTGTATCAGGAAATGCACAAGAAATTTTGTATGTTATCTGGACTCCTACCCAAACTATTAGGTACAAATATTTCCAGGTGTTTCTGGATGACTCATTAATAAATACCTCTCAAAGATGACTCAACCACTTTTCTTAGAAATGTGTTGTTCCTGTTATTTCTGACACGCAGATACACACAAGGCTGAACACTTATGGGAATCGGCAAAATGCCGTGAGCAGCGAAGGTAATGGGCAAGGGACACTAAATTATTAGTGTGTGGATAAGTTGAGAATTTGGGTCTGATGGGGGGCATGCTAGGGTAGTCCATGCAGTTGCAATGACCACTGTGTCCAGATGGCGTAGTGGTCAGAGCATCTGCCTAGAAAGCAGAAAACCTGGTTTCGAATCCTGGTCCGGCACAAATTTTCAAATTCCCTCATTGATTTAAATCAAGCCCACTTGCAGCCTGTGTGTCTAATTCCTTTTTACTCCTGTCATTAGTGCTCCTTTTCTCTCTCTCTCTCTCTTTTTTTTTTTTAAAAAAAATCAGGATACAACTTTTCATACCTTTTAGCATAAGCATGCACATACGTATAAAAACAGTGTAGGTGCTAATGGCCTGTGTGTTACATACCCTAAACTCCATTGTATCCACCAAGAGTTCATGAAATAGTGGACCTTGTTTATGATAGCATTAAAGCTTTGTTAGCAAACACAGCTTTGCATGTTGTCCTTGATGGGGGGACTTTGCTGATGATGTGAAAGTGGTTACTGAAATGTGTATTACGGAAGTTTCACACTTCAGGACAAAAATAAGTGACCCATTGGATAATATCTGAACTCCATGTGGCTTTTTGCAGCAACTCCTCAGAATGTATAAGTATATAAAGTGTGTCTTGCACTGCTCCATGGAATGAAATTTTAATAGTAGTTGATGAGCAAGAAGGCCCTTCCAGAAGGAGAGAGCTGTCTTTTAATAAAAAAAAAAAAAGAATATGCTGTATATTAGAGTTTTGCCCCGAGGTTGGATTCCTTCTTCACCTTGTGTCATCAGTTGACCCAGAATACTTGGAAGATATTGCATTTCCAGTTTGGAATCCAAACAAGGAAAGAGTAAAGGTAACCACTCACCATATAGTTGAGGCTGCAAGCAGAGGTGCAATGACAACCTGATTCAATATGTAGATATGGCTCATAGTGTATTTCCTGTAATGTGTTGTCAATGGGGCCATATATGTTTCCCATTACAAGGAAATTTTTTTATTAAGTTAATTTGAAGTGCCCACTCGATGGAGTGGTACCGGAATAGTTATGTTTGGTTTATTGACATATGTTGATAGGGACAGCAAATTATGAAGAAGCTCATTGCACACTTTTACATGCCCCCTCTGTAATCATTATAAGTCAGCTGATTTCATGCTGCTCCAGAATGTGTATGGTTGCTGCCAACATTAGCTATGTAACAGTGCTCTGTGCCTTAATGATAAGTAGCCATTGTGAATACAGTGTTGTGCATAGTGATTGTTAATATTATTTACAAAAGTGAGTAAAGATGCTGTACCTGGTCCTCGTAGCAGCTCGCCATCAACTTTCATGACATTACTGTAGTGGGTGAATCTATGGCATATTCATTTCTTCTATAAGCTGTAAGGTGGCTGCTCTGAGAGGAGGTGATTGGGCTTGTCTCGGTAGCAAGTGTGCTATGAGCTGATTGCAAGCTTCTACTCCCAGCATCCTCCACCCAGGATGGATAATAGTTATCAGTAAGTATTACTCCAACAGTTGCTGAGTAGTGCAACTGTATAGCAGTCAGTATGACATGAGCCTTAACGCAAAATGAGGCAAGTCATCAAAGGAAAACATGACGAAGAAATGGTTACTGATCTGCAAGTGATACTGGACACTAGAGCACTTTTTTGACCAGGCTGTTTGCAAAAATGTTCCAGGCTGTATTAATGCTGCAACTGCATGTCTTATTCTTGCTCCCTTTCTAACATGGCCAGTAATGACAAAAGATCTGTAAACATTTGTTTGCCACATTTTCCTTGCCCATTGTTCCCCGTCTTGTATGCAGATTCACCTCACATTATCTGCTACTATAATGAAGCAGTGCTAATCAGTTGCTGCTGGAGTACCTCTTATCATCAGTGTTTTGCTATCATTATTGCCACATACTGCCAGAGCGAATATTGTAAGAGAGTTAATGGGGACCACTCTTATCAGACTTGTACCTTACATCAAAGACAGGCCCTGCATATGACCTCCATATAATTTGATTAACTGCACTCATTGTACCCAATGATTCTATCCTAGCATGCCTGCAATGTGTACTAACAGAGTACAGTGTTGAAACAACAGACTACTGTTACACCGGATCAGTCTAGTTTCTTATCGTGTGGAACACATTAATTTGTTCACAGTTACAACACAGAGCTTTAAGACATTGCCTTTTACATTGCTCTGTCATTGTGCCATGCAAATAACATACTTCCATGTCTTGTCTTCGAAAATGTTCATTTTTCATTCTCTTGTAGCATATTTTAGATATGCACAGCAATTTTTAATTTGGTGTAAACAGTTGAGTACCTCATCACCCATCTTCCAAACTCCACAGTTCTGTGGCAAAACTAGCAGGACTAGCGCTCCTGGAAGAAAGGATACATGGCATAGCCACAACCAAGGGGATATTTCCAAGGTAGGAGATGAGGTACTGGCAGACATAAAGTTGTGAGGACAGGTTGTGAGTTGTGCTTGAGTTGCTGAGTTGGGAGAGCACTTGCCCGCAAAAGGCAAAGATCCTGTGAAGTCTTGGTCCGACACACATTGTTAATCTACCAGGAAGTTTCAGGATTAACTTGATTCATTATTCACCTTCTTAATGAATTTACTGTATCCTACACGGAGTTCTACTGGATCCTAAAGGCACAGGAGCATATGGGGTTACCTGAGCAACTTATATTTTGATTCCCAGCTTCTCAAGCATTTAGATACATCTACCAGGGAGATAAAAAAATATCCAGGTCATATTTAGCTTTCATCTTCTGCTACAAAAGTAAGTGCAGTTGGTTTGTTCTGTTCGACACTGATTCATGTTGGAATCCAGGGAAATATGCAGAGCTGAGTAAACTTAATTTGGACACAGGGTGTTACAACATGCTGTGTAGACCACTCACTGAAGTGTGTGGACAGATGAGTGGGAGTAAACAAGGACAGTGTGAGATCAGTGAAAACTACTACTCTACTATGATAGGTCTCCCTTCAGTCACTTGAACAGCAGTAAGTTGCCCTGAGTGTACATAAAACACTGTTTCTGAAGTTTGGCTTCTATTCAAGCAAGATGATCCACCAGTTGGCAGTGGTTTTGGCATAGTCATTTCAGTATATCACAGTTTAATAAAAAGAATCTTCAGGAAGTGAAGTTCTTAGTTCTGCTGATAGGTGCAGCACAAAAAACTAATGTAGTTTTCAGAACCACTAATTCCCCTACCTTTCTGACCGTCCACAGCATTATCTCTCTTTCCTCCTTGAAAAATTGTTGAGCAGTTCTGAATGCAATGATAGTGTCTTGTACTGTTGTGTGTTCATCACCTCTGGGCAGTCTCATGACTTTATAGTCTCCTCAAGTGCATTTTCCTTTTGATACATTTTAATATTGTATAGCATATAGTGAGAATATAACTACTTCAAATGGATTTTAGGTAATAAGATGAGTGAATTGTGTTTGTAGGGAGTTAAATTGTGTTTTCATTCTGTTAAAAACAGTGGTAGCTTGATTAGCTAGCCCATATACATCAACCCTGTTGTTTTAGCTGTACCTCCTTGTTTTGTCATTAATCTCATAAAATGATAAAATTAAAATTACAGCATTTGATTACCTACCTCCATGGAAACACCTATCAGTTATAAAATTCTGTCTTATACTATCAAAGCATTACTCCTATAAATCTCCAGACGTTTCTTCTTCTTCTTCTTCTTCTTCATGGAGGAAATTGCACATCAAAGTCTTTTTATTGACATATTGAAGTATTGACCCATGATCGTTTGAGGAACCTAAGTAAATTTCCCGTTTCTATTGGTCCTTCTGATCGCAATAATATGTTTTATTAAGTCGTCTCTATCATGACATAAATGTCTGTTAAATGAACACAGTTGATAATTTATTTTCCAAACAATCCAGCTCTAAACTTTGAGTGGCCACATAAAATAGAAGCAGAAAATCTCTTAAAGCTGGATACAGCACTGGTCCGAAACAACTGTTCTTTTCTTGACAAGTTGCTTGATTTAAAGAACAAGTAAATTCAATGCTTAAATTTCATTTTAACACTTTAGCCCCCATCTGCTCTCCATTTGTTATCCTCATTACTTTAAGCCATGAATGGAAATAGCTTTCATGTAATAAATCAGTAGTATTGTGGAGTTTCCATTGCTTGCAGCCACAATAATAATTGTACATTGGCAAGCCTAACTGGGGTGGGGGCAGATGAAGGGAAGAAATGCAACCAAATGATGTAAGGGCACCAAAAATTCATTGAAACAAAGGTGATTTGAAAACATATGAATTACAGAAAAGTATTATTTCTTTGCAGATGCCCAGTATTTAAATGGTGGTCATGTTTCCTCCTGTCCGTTGAAATGATCCTTACAAACAAGGAAAAAGTATGTTCAGTGTTCCTTGAATATAAATATAACTCCTAACAAGAATATAAATATTTATGAAAAAGTTAGATAAAGAGTCCATACTCACCAAAAGTAAGGATTGCGATTGGGCTGCCTGTGACAGATGACTGGATACTTATTCTTGATCGTGATCACTACTTTTGGTGAGTACTACTACTTTGTCTGTCTTTGTTGTATTTTGTACATATTTTTTAGGTAAGGCATTGAAGGAAGTTACTACATCATAAAATTTTACTGTGTTTTGGGACATTTAGAACTAACAATTGTGGAGGGTCTTAGGAAACTGACTGAGACACACACATATGAGAGTACTCCAGTTCCAGTACAAACTGTATATCCCTGCAGATGGCCACTATAACATGGCTTAAGTGTTGACTGTTGTAGGTATTTTACATTGTGATGTTACAAAATACCCAAAGGGGGTGTGAAAGAATCATATACGGCCCACACAGGCATATATCTTCATAAGATCATAAAATGGTTAATTATCTGTACATTATAGAGTTGGAGTCAATTCCACTGTTGGTAGAGAAGTTACCCCCTGTCTGCATCAATTAAAATTTGTATTAAATTAATTCTAATCCCGTCCCAAACCCCTCTCATATACAGGCTGTTCATATTTGTGGTTGAAAATTGGATAAATATAGACTAGGATCTTACCTATTAATTTTTGTTGTAGCCCCATTTTGAATGAAGCTATCCGGTTACACAATGGTAAAGGTACTGGACTCATGCTTGGGAGAAACGGGTATCAGTTACTTGTCCACCCACCCTCATTTTAGGTGTTTGTGTGATACCGGACAGGTTGTTAACTTCAAAGATGTCACAACTGATTCCCTTCTCTGCCCTAGTTTAACCAAGGTACATTTTCTCCCATTAGAAATGGGTACAATATTGACAGACCACTAAATTTTGGTATAACTTCCTCTTTTTCTTAAAAAGGTCTTGGAGATTACTTTGTAGTGGCTTGTAATATTCACTTAAAAAGGTGTAAGTTATAATGTGCTCATTAAATGATTACCCACATACATTGACAAAAGTAAATGGTATTACACAGAATTGGTCAGTTACAGAGACAGCCCATACTTCATTACAGAAAACAGCAGACACAACTTTTAATACTTGTAAATGCATCACAGATTTTGTAATTTGATACAATCATTTGAAATGCTGTATGTGAGATCTGTATTGTATTGAAAATGTACAGCATTAAAATGAATGACAACTATTTATAAATGTTTGGTGAGAATGATGCAGTGTTTAATATTGTCCCTCCAGGTATTCTGCCAAACTTGATGTAACACCCAGAAGCACACAACTAATCATGCGAGCAAAGAAAACTTCAGAGATCATTATTTATGATGATAATTATAAAAATAAACCTTGTAAATGCAACTCATATTGCTGCTTTTGCTCAGAAATTATATACCCTCTTATAATTTGTCGAACAGGGAGTTAGTTATATGTTTCTCTGATTATAATTACAATAATTTCTTATGGCGTGGTTCGCAATACTTTTGTTTCTTAAAGCTAGAAACCCAATACTTGTGTAGCCATATGCCAACTAAATAAAAATTTACATAAAATTTCATTAGATCATTTTGTTTGATCCCTGCTGGGCATGGACCTGCTAATGGTAATGTGCACATACCTCATCTTGACCCAAGAGCAATTTGTTGTAGATAATAATCAGAATCCACATGAAGCAAGAGGTGGGAAAGGGTTTTTGATCAGTTATGCCAGGTTTGAAGAAGAGTGGTAAATTTGGTGGTTAATCATCAGTTTTTACGTTAAGTTATTTGAATGCCTTGTGGCCAATGAATTACCGTGGGAGGAACTGTCCTTGACATCTCCTGTTTAGGACAGTCTTTCATTACTGGAGTCTTGGAAAGGTTTGCTCCATTTGTGGTTCACATTTCCACTCTTAAAATAATCACCTGAAGGTAGTTTCATTGGTTGAGGCAGAGGGTACATATGGTAATCTATAGTTATAAATTATTTACTAAATTAATAATAGGTGATTTACATGCTATTCAAATACAATTAATGTAAAATCAACTACTAAGTAATTACTTCTCAGAAACAATATCCATTGCTCCTTGGAGAAACACCGCCACAATTTCATTAAAAGCGATTGTGAATACTAGTAAAGGTAACAGTGCATTCTGCGAAATATTATTGAAATAAATTTTCTGTTTGCATTTAACATATTAATTTTCTGAGCTCACATTTATGTAATTTTTTTTTACAGAAATACATTCTTGTAGATATTTGACATTATTTTCTGTTTCTTTATTAAATTTCTATAATTTTGTTTGTCTCTTATGGTACAATATTCTCCAATAAAATTATTCTTTGTCTTTCCTTGTAACAGAAAGTGTGTCTTTCAAACAGTGGTGAGAATTCTCAGATTCATATACGAATTCTACGCTGTTTCACCTCGTGGGTATCTGTCCAGGCCATCACACTGCCAGATGTGGCTGAAAATATGGTTGTAGCACATGCATTTCATGTGCTTACTAACCACCAGGTGAGACTATTGTATTTGCTTTCTTACTTCTGTGTTGGTAAATTACTCAAGTTTTGAACAGTAAGTTAACATTTACCGAAACAATAATACTGATATTGATTTTATAAAGTGGAGAATTAGTTATACAAGATGTCATGACACTTCCGTCTTTTTGAGAAGTTCTGTTGAATATACCTTTCTCGCAGTATTCCTCAAGGCAATTGCTCACTTTCAGGTGTTCAGGTGATTGATGCTGGTGATAGCTGACAACTAGCAGATGCTACTGTCCAAACTGGCAGTTTTCTTGTCAATGCCATGTCTGTCTGTTGTGCATGCACAGTGGGGTTCCTTTCAAATGGATGATAGCAATGTGTTGATCCTACCAGTGTTAACAAAATGTGGCCTCCTGCACTTGTGCAGAGTCACCAGTGTCACTGTGGCCAGGAGCTGAACCAAAATTAGTTGCTTATGTGGCTCCTCCACCATGTTGTGCCAAAGCTAAAATTGGAAATTCTTATCTTGCTGTATTGAGTATGATGTAGAAAGTGCAGGATGCTGTGCTGCGCTGAGTTGGAGTCCCAAAACTCTATTGATAAGATACTCATTGTAACCAAGAACCCTACAAAAATTTCCAGTGATTGTCTCGTGTCAACATAGTGAAAGACTCACATAGCAACCAGTTTTTGTTTGGCTCCTGATCATCACAGTATCTGGCATCATTGCAATGATCCTACACATGTGAGGAATTACACCCACAAGTTCCTGTTAGAGAGCTCTGGACGTGCAATCATCTTTCTGGAAGCAACTTCATTGCACATAAGGCAACTTAGGAATGGGACCTCTATAAGAGATCTCAACGGTTGGAACATTTATAATTGCTACTTGCCAGCAGTCACAAGCAGCGTAATGACCAGTTGGCAAATCATAAAATTGTGTTCATCAGACTTCACTGTGAGAAGTGGAAAAAAAGAAAATCTGTAATTCTGAAGTTCTAGTCTGCATGATGTGGTGTAGCGACTAAGGCCATGTGAACAGTTACTCTTGAGAAGCAAGGTGTAAATATAAATGCAATAAGATGATTTCTTGGTCTGGCATAGAAAATGAATTGGTTGTTAGTACTGTACATGTTCTATAATAATGTGAGTTAAGCATCAGTTTACTTTATAGAGTTTACTCTCTAAAGTAAGTGTGTTTTTTATATGCAAATTGATTAATTGAAATGTCATTCTGTTATAAATTCATTTTGGATTTTTTATTGCCAACATAAATTCATTTGAAATTGTCAAATACTTAAGAGCCTGTCTTAATTTTTATGATACTTAAAACTGCAACGACAAATAAAAACACCAAAAAAGTGTGCCATATGGCACTGTACACTCAAAAATTAAAGTTGTATAAAATAACTGGTTCCAAAGATGTGCCACAAGAAATAGTACACTACATTTTACATGAAAAATTTACTCTGAACAAGGTGGATGCTGTGTTTATGGGTTGCTGACTAACAGCAAATGCACAAATGAATTTCTCAGTGATGTTCGAACTGTTTCAAAAAGAAGCCATCATGATTTCATGTGTTAGTTTGATACTGTGGCCAAGGCATGGGTCCACCAGCTCATCTAATAATAATAATAATAATAATAATAATAATAATAAACCCCGTGGAGGCCCGGGAAAAAATAGGCCTCCGGTATGTTCTGCCAGTCGTAAAAGGCGACGAAAAGAAAAAACTTCTGATAGGGCTAACCCCCCTTTTCGTGTGATTAGTTGGTTCAGGACAGAACTAATGAAGCCTCGGACAAGCACTGTCATGGTCGGGGACGACGCTTGAACCCTATGCCCATCCACAATGGTAACGACACTGCTAGCCCCACAGAAAATGATTTACATCCAAGTAGAGGTGTTTTGCAGGATATGCTTCCTGCAACCACTCTAGAAGGAAAACAAAGACAGAGGATGAGATGGTCAGATGAAGTTAAGACACATGTTCTGTTGTTATGAAGCAACAAACTTAGGAACCAACACAACTGGATACAGATCACAAGTATACACAACATTTATTACTAGATACCCAGAATTAAAATTTTTAACAGAACAACGACTAGCTGATCAGAACCGTGTAATAATCAAAAATAACGGGATACCCCAGTCAGAATTAGAAATCATCAAACAACAAGTACAACAAATACTGGAACAAAATAATGTGCAATCAGAAGAAGAAGAAAATACAGTCATGGGCTCAAACATCCCAGAGCAAACAAACAAGAACAGCATGCATAAATTAAACAATCAGAGGAAAACGAAATCTTAAGACAGCCACCAGAAGAAGCACAAATAGAACATAAAGTGACACACATGTTAGATATAGAAGAAAAATTTCAGCTGACATACATAGAATACAAAGACACAAATACAGACATTATACCATTCTTGCATAGACCACCAAATAACCCACAAGTCGAAACAACAATAACAACTATCAACACAATCATACACAACAAAATAAATGAAAATACAACTATGGAAGAGTTACAACTACTGGTTTATGTAGGAGCACTCACTACACTAAATATACGCACTAGGCAGAGATCAGAACCAACCAACACACAGAAGAAACCCACAAAACCAGCATGGCAACACAGGCTACAGATAAGAATAGAAAAACTGAGAGAAGACACTGGACAGCTAACACAATTTATAAGAAATGAAATATCAGACAAAAATGAAAATGGTTAGATAAAATCTCACAACAAGAAGCGATAGAGCAATTAGATGAAAAGAAGCAGAAATTACAAGCATTGGCCAAACGACTTAGAAGATACAAAAAAAGTGAAAATAGAAGGAAACAAATCCAAACATTCAACACAAACCAAAAGAAATTTTACCAGACAATAGATAACACACACATTAAAATAGACAATCCACCAAACATAACAGACATGGAACATTTCTGGAGCAACATATGGTCAAACCCGATACAACATACCAGGCATGCAAGGTGGATACAAGCAGAAACAGACACATAAAAGATGATACCACAAATGCCTGAAGTGATAATTTTCCAACATGAAGTCACCCGAGCAATTAATTCTACTCACAATTGGAAAACCCCTGGAAAACATAAAATAGCAAATTTCTGGCTAAAGAAGTTCGCCTAAACACATTCACATCTAACTAAATTATTTAACAGTTACATTGCAGACCCATACACATTCCTTGATACACTTACACATGGAATAACCTATCTGAAGTCTAAAGATCAAGCAGACACAGCAAACCCAGCAAAATATCGCCCCATAACATGCCTACCAACAATATACAAAATATTAACTTCAGTCATTACACAGACATTAATGACACACACAACACAGAACAAAATTATAAATGAAGAACAAAAAGGCTGTTGCAAAGGAGCATGAGGATGTAAAGAGCAACTGATAATAGATGCAGAGGTGACATATCAAGCTAAAACTAAACAAAGGTCAGTTACACTACGCATACATTGATTACCAAAAAGCTTTTGATAGTGTACCCCACTCATGGTTACTACAAATACTGAAAATATACAAAGTAGATCCTAAATTGATACAGCTCCTAAACATAGTAATGAAAAATTGGAAAACCACACTTAATATCCAAACAAATTCAGATGATATCACATCACAGCCAATACAGATTAAGTGTGTAATATACCAAGGAGACTCATTAAGTCCTTTCTGGTTCTGCCTTGCTCTGAACCCACTATCCAACATGCTAAATAATACAAATTATGGATACGATATTATTGGAACATACCAACACAAAATCACACATTTGCTATACATGGATGATCTAAAACTACTGGCAGCAACAAATCAGCAACTCAACCAATTACTAAACATAACAGAGGTATTCAGCAAGGATATAAACATGGTTTTTGGAACAGACAAATGTAAGAAAAATAGCATAGTCAAGGGAAAACACACTAAACAAGAAGATTACATATTGGATAACCCCAGCGACTGCATAGAAGCGATGGAAGAAACAGATGCTTATAAATATCTAGGAAACAGACAAAAAATAGGAATAGATAATACAAATATTAAAGAACAACTAAAAGAAAAATATAGACAAAGACTAACAAAAATACTGAAAACAGAATTGACAGCAAGAAACAAGACAAAAGCATATAAATACTTATGCTATACCAATATTGACCTACTCATTTGGAGTAGCGAAATGGAGTAACACAGACCTAGAAGCACTCAATACACTTACACGATCGCAATGCCACAAATATAGAATACATCACATACATTCAGCAACAGAAAGATTCACATTAAGCAGAAAGGAAGGAGGAAAGGGGTTCATTGACATAAAAAACCTACATTATGAACAGGTAGACAATTCAAGAAAATTCTTTCTAGAACGAGCAGAAACTAGCAAAATACACAAAGCAGTCACTCATATAAATACATCGGCTACACCACTGCAATTTCATAACCGCTTCTACAACCCTTTAGATCACATAACTTCAACAGATACGAAGAAAGTAAATTGGAGAAAGAAAACACTACATGGCAAGCACCCGTATCATCTAGCACAGCCACACATCGATCAAGACGCAAGGATTCATGATTGCAATACAGGATCAAACAATAAACACCAGATATTACAGCAAGATCCCAATACCACAACAGATAAATGTAGACTTTGCAAACAACAAATAGAAACAGTAGATCACATCACAAGTGGATGTACAATACTAGCAAATACAGAATACCCCGAGAAGACATGACAATGTAGCAAAAATAATACATCAACAACTTGCCATACAACATAAACTAATAAAACAACACCACAAAATGTACTGGAGAATGATGAATACCAATTATACTGGCACAGAACCATTATAACAGATAAAACAACACCGCATAACAAAACTGACATCATACTTACCAATAAAAAGAAGAAATTAACACAACTAATCGAAATATCCATACCCAATACAACAAATATACAGAAGAAAACAGGAGAAAAATTGAATAATACATCCAACTAGCTGAGGAAGTCAAGGACATATGGCATCAGGATAAAGTTGACATTATACCAATTATACTATCAACTACAGGAGTCATACCACCCAATATCCACCAGTACATCAACGCAATACAGCTACATCCAAATCTATATATACAACTACAGAAATCTGTAATTATTGATACATGTTCAATTACCCGAAAGTTCCTAAATGCAATGTAACATATACCGTACAGTTAAAAGGAAGTCGCGCTTGATCAAGGTCCGCGTCATTTTCCATTTTTAACCAGACATAACCTCTGAGAAAGGAAAGAAATAATAATGATGATGATGACGACGACGACGACGACGACGTCGTACCAAAGTAGTAGCTGAAAGCACAGTGCATTGCTCTCAAACACGCTTTGGCAATAAGAAAATGATTTGTTTTTAAGTAAGAACAGTTGAGTCCTCTACCTTATTTAACTGATTTCCATTTATTCCTCCAACTAGAGATATATAATGACTATTATTTGTAGACCTTACGGAATCACACTTCATCCTGGAATCTGCTCAGTGGAATTAACATTGGACACAGAGCATTGGCCTAAATTGGAACTATGGGGACCTAAATAAAACAATGAAGTTGAGAAATTTTTCGGTTTGCCCACAAATTTGCCCATTTCCCAATATCCCATGGCTTCCCACAGACTTGTAACAAGTGTTAGAATGCTTCAGTTAGCAATGTGTTGCTAGGTTCTTTTGACACCAATTTCTGTATTTGCCAATGAGCTGAATGGATCTTCATAACGCTTTGCAACCTCTTAGCCTTCCAATAAAACAGTGAGAATGTGAAAATCAGTAGGTAAGTTAAACTTGCCACTTGAGTGGTTTCAAATGGTGACCATTTCAGAGAACTGAGGCAACAATAACTGAACTCAGATGTAGTGAGCTGGAATGCATTGTAGCTGTTGCTTCAAATGTGGTTTTGTTAATATATTTATTTAATGGTAGTTTTGACCATAAGTTAATCTTAGAGACTTCCACATCAAGGATGTGGTAATCACTTTAAAATCCAAAAATGTTATTTCTTGAACACCACATTTATGAATAAACTTCCCACACTATTTGTGATTTAACAAGTAATATATTTTCCTAAACTTTAAATACACTAACCACTCATACTAATCTAACATCTTAAAGCTTCTGTGTATAAGATCAGTGTCAAAACTCCAGATTTCATCTCCCACTCATTACAGTGCTTTTCCATTGTTGATATAAGTGTTATTGGAAAATCTGCACACCTCCAGGACAGGATGGTGATCCATGGAATACTTACGAGAGGACTTCAAAATGTAAGTCACCCATTATTATGTCACACCAAGTAACTTTTATTGAATGATCCACTATGTTTAAAAGTGACACAGATATACAACACGATTTTTCAACAGTCATCAAGTACTGTCAGAACAATCTACCACTTGTTCAATTGCTCGAAGATAGAAATCTGCTCCTTGGTCATGGAGCCATTCAAGAACCACTGTGTGAATGTTTTCATTGTTGGAAAACCTGCGATTGCTGCAAATCAGTTCCTCGATTGTCTAGATATTGGAGTCTGTGGTCGATGTCAATGGCCTCACTTCGCTGTCGGCATCACCCACATCTGTGCAGCCTTTTTCAAATTGTTGACACCATTTCTTTATGGCTGGGCACTACATTGTATTTGGTCCCTGTTAGAATTTATGTTGAATCTATTTATAGTATAGACTTTTGCCAACAAGAATCAAACTGTCCCACATACTTCAACTTTGGAGTGGACTTCCAGTTGTCACACCATTCCACTTACTCACTGTGATGCACCTGTTATTCCTACCACAAAAGAACTTTGTCTGCAGGAAACCCAGCACATGTATTCTCTCTGACTGTGCACCACCCTTGTTGTGCAGTGGTCTTAGTATGGGACGACGTGTGGAACTTACTTTTTGAAGTGCCCTCCTATTTCTTCTCGCTAAGTTGCCACAATCACTGTCCGGTGTTGAAGTGGTGCATCATCCCTCAGTATGGCTCACCAGATGCACGATAAACATAAAGCCAACACACAGTATCTGCATATTTATATTATACAAGTTGTTTAATGTTTTTCCCCTTATTACATAAATAACTTTCATTGCAGGTTCTGAGAATTCCTGTGAGAGGTGATGTAGATAGTGGGGCGGACAGTCCTTTCCCTTAGCACCCTTCTGCCGTTTATTGTCAGCCTTGTGTTTCATTATTCCCCATTTATGATTGGTGTCAGATTACAATTTCTTTCATTTAGTATATGGAGCATCAGTAAGAAGGAAGAATGTTGTAGAGAAATGGGTGTGCAGACATCACATCTACATTACAAGCAAGAAATAGACGAGAAGACCCTACTGTTGAGAAAGTGTTAAGTGTAATGTGATGATAAAACTCATTTTGGTAGTTAATTAACAGTGTTAATGTTAACAGATTATTGCTACAACAGCTGCTGATAACATGTTGCAGACACATGGAGAATTCAACAAATATTATTTCTAAAGCATCAGTACGCTGAAGAGATGAGATGTTCTAATACACACTCTGAGACAAAATAAAGATGTACAATGAAGGAATTATCTGAATGGGACCAAAATCAGTAGATGTGATGTACATTTATAGACAAACATATAACAATTGAGGAAAAATTGGATAGTTTATTCAAGAGAAGAGCTTCACAAATTGAGCAAGTAAGGAATGCATTAGTCTCCCTCTGCCCCTTATTTGAGCAATTATTCATCTTGGCATTGATTGATACAGTTGTTGGATATCCTCCTGAGGGATATCATGCCAAATTCTGTCCAATTAGTGTGTTAGGTTGTCAAAATCCTGATGTGGTTGGAGCACCCTATCCATAATGCTCCAACCATACTCAACTGGGGAAAGATCTGGTGACCTCACTGGCGATGGTAAGGTTTGGCAAGCACAGAGATAAGCAGTAGAAACTCTTGTCATGTGCAGGTGGGCATTATCTTGCTTAAATGAAATCCCAAGGTGGCTTGCCATGAATGCAACAAAACAGGGTGTAGAACATTGACGACATGCTGCTGTGCTGTAAGGGTGCCATGTATGACAACCAAAGGGATCCTGCGATGAAAAGAAATGGCATCCCAGACCATCACTCGTGGTTGTCATGCCATATGACGAGCGATAGGTTGGTATCCCACCACCATCCAGGGCATCCACAGACATGTCTTTGCTGGTCATTGGGGCTCAGTTCAAAGTGGAGCTGATCACCAAAGACAATTCTACTCCACTGAGTGAGATTCCAGGATGAAGAAGTGCCAGGAGATGCCCCAGACAGCAGTGGGATACCAACCAACCATCCCCTGCTATATGACCTGATGACCAGGACTGATGATCTGGGGGTGACATTTCTTTTCATAGTAGGGTCCCTTTGGTTGTCACCTACAAAGCTCTTGCAGCATGGCGGTATCTTGACAGTGTTCCAGGCCCCATTTTTGTTGCCCTTCATGGCAAGCCACCCTGGGCTTTCATTTAAGCAATATTATACCCACCTGCACATGGGAAGAGTTTCTAGTGCTTAATACTTGTCAAACCCTATCTTGGCCAGCAAAGTCGCTAGACCTTTCCCCAGTTGGGAATGGTTGGAGTATTATGGGCAGGGGCCTTCCATTGCGCCAATTGGACAGAATTTGGCACAATATCCCCCAGGAGGACATCCAACAATTCTATCAATCAATGCCAAGCCGAATAACTGCTTGGCTAATGGCTAGAGATGGACCAATGCATTACTGACTTGCTCACTGTGTGAAGCTCTCTCTCTGAATATCGTCCAGTTTTTCTGAAACTGTAATCATTTGGTTTTCTGGTCATGCACATCACATCTACCTTTTTTTTGTGTGTGTTTACATTACTGAAATGCCTTCAGGTGGGTCAGTAACAACATTTATGTAATTGCATTTGTGAAAATGTTTTTAAGAATGGTGTGTACTGTTCTGTCTAGAAAACTCCAGCTGCATTCTCGTCACATGCATTCTGCTCAGCTGTGGAGTGTAGATTCCATTACAGGTGCATTGAAAGCTTTTAGCACTGCATATGTATACAAAATACATTGTAACTGCAGCATTATCTAAATTGGAGAAACTGGCAGGCCTCTTAGCACCCATATAGTAAACCCTGAGTGCTGTGTTCATTTTTGGGCAGCACAACATATTGACTGTTGTGCAACACTGTCACAACAAACAAAACATGCAGAACTGGTGTCGCTTTCTGCAACTAACAGCAAGAAAATATTGTCCCATAAGCTTCTCACCTATTTGTAACAGACTTCGAGTTACAAGCAAGCTGTATAACTAACAAATAGTCTGCCCTATATCCCCACCCTCTCTCCCAACACTGACAAGTGGTATTGAGGTTCAAAGAAATCTAATAAATTTCGCATTGGTGGTCCATTGGTAGTCATGTAACACAGCTAGAAACAAGATATATTGAAGCAACTACTCCTCATCAGGATTAGCCAATCTCCTGAGGAAGGCCAATGCAACATGGCCAAAACATTATTTTGGCATTTTAAAATTTTATGAAATTATTGTTTCAGTACACTCAGAAGGATTTGATAAGATTGACATCAGCTGTGGAAGCATGCATACTTTTATTAATGAGTCTCTATGTCCAACAGCCTAGGGTAGAACTGTTGAGAACCCCAAGTTGTGACGACTTTCTGCATCTGCACTTGCACATTCTCAAAAGGAAGCTGCAATTCCACTGTTCCACCAGCTGACCTCCTCCTCCTTGTGTGTGTGTGTGTGTGTGTGTATGTGTGTGTGTGTGTGTGTGTGTTAGTCCTTAGGCCCGTTCAAAAGTGGACTTGTCCCATGGTGAAATAATTAGTGCTACTCTACATTTATTGTCACATGTTGGACACTGCAATATGTTTATATACTTAAGAGTAAAATGTACGGGGAACATGGCAGCCATACAGATCCTGAACAAAAATATGGAGAGAGCACAACAAGAACGATGTAGTTTCAAGTGTTTCTTGGACACTGAATTATTCTTGTATCTACACGAAGCAATAAATAGTCAGCAGGGTGATTTCCAACAGATGTGACAGGTCTGTAATTGGTATTATGGGAAAGGGGCAGTTCCACATAGCATATTCAGGTTATACATAGACAGTGAAAGAATACCACAATGCAGTGACTGATACCAGAAACAGAGATCTTACATGCCACTGTCACTGTGCATTAATTGTACTTCGTGTTGCAACTGTAGAGACATATACAAAGTAGAAGGCTGGTGCACGATGCATTCTGTGCAAAGAGAGACAGAGAACACTAGCAATGGTGTTAAGTGCTCTCTTATCTTTGTGCCAGCCACACACACTCTTGCTGTTCTTTCCCCCGGCAACTGATATCGCTATGATGCGTTTCACAAGGGAAACCAGTTTCTGCTTCTTAATGTGATCTTTGTTATCCATAATGAACATGACAATTGCCGTGTTGCCTTAATATACTTAAAATAATATACCAGATGTCCATCAGGCACCCCCTGTATCCTGCAGTACATAAAGTTGCAGCAGAATGTTGCTATTGACTTTTGTCACATGGAACATTGCCCTTTTCTATTGTGTGTTGCCCAACCGCCCACTTTCTTACCTGCACATCACTGTAACATCAGTGGAATGGAAAAGTAGTCTCCTGTTGTGTGGGAGCTGTAATTGTCATTGACGCATGTTGACCTGCACCGGAAGAAAGGCATTGTCTAATACAGCTTGCTTAAAGCTCTCTAGGATTAGACAGAAGGAAGAAAATAAATGCAATAAAGACAATATTGGGCATCTCCTCATATCAGAAAGGACTGTGCATTCTGAAGTAATGATTGTAGTGTCACTGCCTCTCATTTTATGTACTTACTTACTTACTTTCTGTGTCCGGAACTAGACTTCAGACTTCCAAAAATCAGCAGCCAATATGGCCTTGTCTTTTGCCTCCCATAAGTCATTCATTGTGCAGGGCTGGTCTAAATATGGACAGATAAGCAGGTGTTGAGGATCCTGGACAGAGCCACACAGACAGAGAATGTTCTCATTCTCTTTTAGGAAACCCCATTGCTGCAGGTTTGTCTTGCACTTTGGCACTTCTACCCTCATATGGTTTAGGATTCTCCAGACTGTGTATGGTAGGTCTCCACCAGGCGCCAGTTCTTCTTTTACATCTTTATGGGGGTTTCTCAGGTCCATTTCCCACCTTTTCAAACGATTCTCTGCAGCCGACCCTTCCAGGGCTCGGGTACGTGACAGGAAACTCTTCCTTGAACAAAGCTGTCGGTCAACAGGCTGGTGTCCATATAAAGGATGACGCGTATCCTTTTCTTGCTTGGTTTTTTCGGCTTCGGCAGCGATGTCACGTCGTATATTGGGCGGTGCGATCCCCGTGATTAAGTACACCTTGTGCACTGGGGTTGGCCTCAAGCATCCGGTAACAATCCGTGCCATTTTATTCACCGCAACATCAACTTTTCTCGCGTGTGTTGATGCTGGAGCGGCGTATTCCGCGGCTGACACACTGAGCGCAAGGGCTGAAGTTCTCAGGACTTTTGGGTTTGCACCCCAGGATCCGCTGGTTAGTTTCCTGATGATGTTGTTTCTAGTTGAGACTTTTTTCCCTTGTTGCATTACAATGATGTTTATAGGTCAGTGTGCGATCCAAAGTGACACCAATATATTTGGGCGTTTTACAATGCCAGAGACGTTCGCCTCTCCATATTACATTTAATTCACGATTTGCCTCCCTGTTCTTTAAATGGAGTGCACAGACCTGCGTCTTGGAAGGGTTCGGCCTTAGGTGGTTTGCCTCATAATACTGGGAGAGAGCTTCCAAGGTACTGGTTAATTTCTCCTTTACATCCATAAAATTGTTACCTTGGGCTGCAACTGCAGTGTCATTGGCATACATAAATTGGCGCGTGATGTTTGGCACGGGTTGGTCATTTGTATATATATTATACAGAGCTGGGGCGAGGAAGCTTCCCTGAGGTAGGCCATTCCTCTGATTTCTCTGCCTGCTCTTCTTGCCCTGGAGACAGACGAAAAATCTCCTGTTATGCAGGAAAGTACCTACCAGTGATGTTAAATGGTAATCTCTTGTCACATTATATACTTTCCTAAGGAGCCTCCAATGGTTTACGGTATCATATGCAGCTGAAAGGCCTATGAATGCCACTCCTGTGATCTCTTTCCTCTCAAACCCATCCTCGATGTGTTGGGTCAGGTTCAGGACTTGACCGCAGCACGGTTTGCCTGGTCGGAAACCTGCCTGCTGTGGGATGATCTGTTGTTCCAGGACGCTTTCTATGCGACTTAGTGTCAGGCATTCCAAGATCTTAAAACAGTGACATAAGAGACACAGGTTGGAAGTTTTTTGGATCATCAGAGTCCTTTCCTGGTTTCAGAAGTGCAACCACTCGTGCTTTCCTCCACATCTTTGGAATATGGAGCCGTTCTACACATGCATTTATCAAATCTAGCAGCCACTGTAGGGTATTACTGCCAAAGTTTTTAATTTGCTTGACTCTAAGTTCATCGATACCAGGAGCTCTGTTAATCTTCAAGCTAGAAATGACTGCAGTGAGTTCTGACATTGTAGTGGTGCCTTGAGGTGATGATTTTCCTCTGCCGGATCACGTGCTAATGGTTCCAGGTACTTTCTGCTGTGGGTTTTGCCATTCATAAGGAGTGTAGTGGCGACTTGGTCTGCCGTGACGTTAGTAAATTTATCATTTGACTTTGTGGTGTCACCGTTAAGGTTCTTTAACAGTTTCCAAGTCCGCCTACTGTTCACTTTCATGCCCAGGTTCTCCATGAGGTCACACCATTTGGCTTTGCGGTTCTCAGCTATGGCTGACATGAGTTCATCGCCTGCTAGAAGTGTCTCATCATCAAATGGGTCATTATCAAAGAGCCTCTGGTATCTTTCCAGTAGTGGCTTTGCGTCCTCAGACAGTCCCGTAATATACTGTGTTCTGCATCCTTGCGGTATTGTTTTCCTAGACACCTACTGAACGAGTTTGACAAATGAGTCGTACATCTCAGGTTGTGGGGGGATTTTTGTTATTTCTGCATCAATGAGCTCTCTAAATTTCTTCCAATTGGCCTTTTTAAAATTGAACCTTCTTCTGAAAGGAACTTGTTCAGGCTTAACAACTGCATTGGGCGTGCAAATTATGGGCCGATGCTGCGTATGGGGAATTGGCTCCCCAATCAGTTTTCCACATTGGCCAGTGAGTTTCTTGCTAACAAAGATGTTATCGGGATTGTACCCTTTCTTCCATCTGCCACTATTAAAGGAGCTTGGCAGTTTCGGGTCATATATGAGCAGTAGATCTTGTACCTCAGCCCAGGTCTCTAGTTCCACTCCGCTGCTGTTAGTTTCTTTATAGCCCCATGTAGTGCTCTTGACAGTTGAAATCGCCCAATACAAAATTAAAGTCTTGGTAACTGAAATTGCCAGGCTCAGTGAAGACAAAATCTGATTCTGGGGGTTTGTACACAGAGGTAACGTTATACTGCTGAGTTCGAACGGTTAATATCTCGATGTCTTGCCTGTCAGTCAATGATGCAGAAGTGACTCTAATTCCTGTCCTGGCGAAGGTGGCACTACCGTATCATTCATGTGGTCTCTCCAAGATCATCTTCATTCCATCTATTTTGGGTGTGGGTCTTGTACTGCCCCGATGAGTTTCTTGAATCAGGAGGAATGATATTCTTTACACAAGTTAGATAATAAAACTTTGTCTCTCGATATTCCTTCAATATTTATCGACATCATCACAAGTGGCCTTAGAAAAGACCGTTTGGGTAGGGTCTTATTGGTCTTCATTTTCTTAGAAGTCCGTTCCGATTGTTGAAGGATTAGCTGCTGATAAATCAACGTTGCCCAGGGTGCGCCCAATTGCGGTTCTCGTTTGTATCTTGCTGTCGCAATCTTTGGGGTGGCTCCTTCATTGCACCCCATTTTATGTACTTCAGTCAGAATACAAATTGGCTAGCAGCTAGCTGTTTACTGGACATCTACCATAGCAACAACCAATAACTGGAGAATGTGATAGGTCGTATATTCTTTCAATAACTGTCATAATTTGTTCGTCAGTTATCTCATACATGTGGTTGTTGATTAAAGTGATCTCGCAAAGCTTCTGTGGTTGGCCCCAATCGAAGCATAAGCTACAGAATGGTTGTTTGTTGATGATTCTTTTTGACCATTCTGATGATAACACAAAACAAAACAAATAAATTCTGCAAAAGTTATATGCTGTTATATGTGGTACAATGATATAAGGTAGGGTATACGCTATGGACTGGAAATATAGTTGCTAAGTTACCATAAGTATTATAGGAGTGGAAATGAAAATGGGTCTCCCAGTTTAATAATTTCATTTTGTTACTTGCAAGACCCATTAAATAAAACATAAACAGAAATAATTTTATTATTAGTTTTATTTTAAGGTGCTGTGTGCAGTTATTTACTCACAATTCAAAGGCCGATAGTCTCCTCTCACTTTGAGCTGAATAGAAAGTTTGAAAAAAATGATTTGGTACAGTAATCATCACCATTTGCTCTGCTTCTACAAAGTATTTATGTTCATTTTTTGTCTACAGGCAGTTCCAGCAGTTCACGAAGCTGCCACAGACTGTGTTTGTGCATTGCTACAATGTCTGGAAGACAACAATAATCAGCAAACACTAGAACTACAGTTATTCTCAAGTGTGATGTCCCTGGAAGAGAGCTTTCACCTGTCAGTTGCCCATGAAGATCAAGAAAAGTTGGTTATATTTATTTTGTTGTTTGGAAATCTGTATTTGATTTCACTAATTCAGCTGAATTTTATCTACAATAAAACTAAAAAATTAAGAATACCATATTTTTTGTCATCCAGTTCCCACTATTTGTGGACTTCAGCTTTGTTTGCTTAAATTGTGAAGTAGTTTGGAGAGTGCATGAAATTTTTCCAATAAACTGATTACCTTATGAGAAGATGAAATCACTGCTTCTGTCACAGTCATAATGAAGTACCAAGTTCTGCATGCTTCACGAACATTACTGAAGGTGCTTTGAGTATTAGTTTGCCAACCCAATTTATCTGTTACTAATGTGACAACGATATTTTTCACAAATTAATATTTCTAATTGAAATATCAAACACTTGGCAAATAAGAATACTGAAGTAGCAGACAGAAATAAGTGTTTCAAATATTTTCTGTCTTTGTCGTATTAAAGTGGTAGTTTTTGAAGAGAAATGCAGGAGAGTCACTATTTAGATTAGTTTGGCATTTCCTACAGTTCTGTTAGAATGTGACATATTATGCTGGTAAAGTATCTAGTGTGTTGCAGCACATAACTAGAACACTTCTGTTATGTGCCTTTTGGATTTCATTTTCACATTTATGATCTTTTCCCTTGAGCATGAAACTGAAATTTAACTGACTGATATATTAACATGGTTTGAGACAATCATTTTGATCTTTAACAGTAAGAAGGAAATCAAACTTTGAGTGCAATGATACTTCATTGTACTCATTCTTTAATGTTCTCCTCACTAGAATTGCACTAATGAAGTGTGTGTAATTTCTGCTTCTCAGTGCGCTGTCTGTAAAAGTTTGATATAGATCTTAACATGCATCTCCCTTCTTTCCTACACATAATAATTTTGTTTTAAAACTACTTGCATAATAAAAATATTGTTCCACCAACAACTATTAATAATGATTATTTGACCAACTATTAGCCAGTTTCACTTGTACAGCCATTTTGTTGTTGTTGTTGTTGCTGCTGCTGCTGCTGCTGCTGCTGCTGCTGCTGCTAGTGGTGGTGGTGGTTTGAAACCTGGTTTCATGCAGCTCTCTACACTAGTGTATCCTGTGCAAGTGTCTTTATCTTTGCCCAACTACTGCAACCTTCATTTATTTGCACCTGCTTACTGCCTTGAGTTCCTTTCACAATTTTCACTCCACACACACTTCCCTTCTTTACCAGTTGATGATGCCTCAGGATCTGTGCTGTCAACAAACCCTTTATGTTGGTCAAGCTTTGCCATAAATTTCTTTTCTAATCTTCAACATTTGTCTACACCACCACATTTCAAAATTACTTCTGTTTTTATTAGAGTTTCAAACATCTGGCAACATTTTACACTATGTATTCCTTTTATAGGTAGGCATCCAATGAATGTGTCGTGATTTTTCTTCAGTCTTGCTTCCATTATCAAGTGCAGTGTCAGAACTGCCTAGTTGGGACCTTTACTTTTCCGAAAGCGAAAGTCATAGTCCTGTAGCAAATTCCCAATTTTTTTTTTCCATCCTTCTGTACATTATCCTCATCAACAGCTCCAATGCATGAGCTGTTAAACTGATTGTGCGATGGTTTTCTCACCTATCTGCCTTTGCTTTCATTGGCGTTGTGTGGATAATATTTTTGTGGAAGTCTGATGGTATGTCACCAGTTGCATTGATTCTCCACACCAACTGTAATAGTTGTTTGGTTGCCACTTCCCTTTGCACACATCTTCTCCCTCAGAGACATTCATATCTCTTTTCATCTAACCACTCTCTCCTCTGTGTTTAACAGTGGTATTCTCATGGCACTCTTAAATTTAATCACCCTTGTTTTGAATTTCACCAAAGGTTGTTTGATTTTTCTATATACCAAGACAGTTGTCCTGACTGTCATTTCTTTTTTCAATTTCTTCTCATCTTTCCTGCAGCCACTTTGCTTTGGCTGCCCTGTATTTCTAAGGGATTAATATTGCTGTGTTCCTGTGTTTCTCTGAACATGTACTTTCTTACTGCGTTGATCATTTGAAGTGTTTCTCATATTAACCAAAGTTTCTTCTCAGTTACCTTCCTTGTATCTTTGTCCTTCCAACGTCTGTGGTTTCCCTTTATAGAGATGTCCACTTATCTTCAGCTGAACTGCCTACTGAGCTATTCATTATCACAGTATCCTCTCATCATTTCTCAGTAGTTACATATCCCATTTCCTTCCACACTGATTCTTCCATACGATTCTCTTAAAGTTCAGTCCCTCAACTACGATTTGACTGTATATGCCTTACAATCCAATATCTGATTTTTGGAATCTCTGTCTGACCATGAAGTAATCCACTATCAGTTGGTATTTCAGACACAGGAGCCCAAGTTAAAAAGCAAGTATTGCACTAGGTGTGGCAAGTGAATATAAACTACAGTCGTGAAAAAAAAAAAAAAAAAAAACAAAAAAAAAACACACACACAGCTGTGCTCCTACATTATGCCAGCTGGACACACAAAACCAGCATTGTGTTTCGCCATGTGGACTAGGCTGCCATGGGGTTTGTATCGGTGGGATGGTTAGAGGAGAGGGGGATTGGAGGAAGGAAGGGGGTTGGGATTGGGAGCCAGTGCATGGGAGGGGGAAAGCAGGTTTGGGAGGCCTAGGAATGGAGGAGGGAGGGGCAGCAGGTGCATGGGCTAGGCATGTGATACAAGGGTCCTGGAGCCATTGAGGTGCAGCAGTTGGTGAAAGTGATGTGGACACATGGGAAACTGTTGGGTAGAGGGTGTGGGGACACTGTGTTAATGAAGACTGAGGCCATGAAAGTTAAGGGAGTGGGAGTGTAATAGGGATTGAACAGGACATTGTGTAAGTTGAGTGGGCAACGGAATACCCCTGTAGGAGAGGTGAATGTTCTGTTGCACATCCAACCTACACAATGTCTTGGTCCATGGATCATATCCCTGAGGAAGACCCAGATATACAAGACCTGTCGAATCCATCCACAAAGCACTTCCTATTCCAGTCCTACTACCACAGGCTTAGCTATTTTTGTCTTTATGACAACCAACCAGCTGCCCACTAAAGTAGATGGCCAACATCAAACTATGACCAATAACAAAGTTGACCACCCAGTAGCACAACATGCTAGAGTTCAGTGGCCACTAAACAGCCCAGGCCATCTTCATCTTTCCCTCCATCTACATCTACATTGACATCTATAGATGTACATGCTCTGCAGCCCACCATGTAGTGCATGGTGGAGGTACACTGTGTGTCTATTAGTTGTTTCCTTTCCTGTTCCACTCACAAATGGAGTCGAGCAAAAACAACTGTCTGCAAGCCTCCATATGAGCCCTAATTTGTTGTATCATAGCTTCGTGGTCCTTATGCGAAATGTATGTTAGTGGCAATAGAATTATCCTGCAGTCAGCTTCAAATGCCAGTTCTCTAAATTTTCTCAATAGTTTTCCTAGGAAATAAGGTTGCCTTCCCTCCTGGGGTTCTCATTTGAGTTCCCGAAGCATATCTTTAATACTTGCATGTTGTTATAACCTACCTATAACAAATCTAAAAGTCTGCCTCTAAAATGCTTCAGTGTCGTCTTAAATCCAACCTGATACGATTCCCAGACACTCAAGCAGTACTCAAGAATGGGTCACACTAATGTCCTTTTTGTAGTTTACTTCACAGATGAGCCAAACTTCCAAAATTTTCCCATAAAGAGAGGTTCACCATTAGCCTTCCCTATCACAGTCCTCTAATGCTCATATTATTTCATATCACTTTGCAACATTATGCCCACATATTTAAACAATGTGACTGTGCCATGCAGATACTACTAACGCTATATCTGAACATTACAGGTTTGTTTGTCCTAACCATCTGCGTTAACTTACATTTTTCTACATTTATGCTGTCCTTCACCGTACCAACTAGAAATGTTAATCTAAGTCGTCTCGTATAATTCATCACCAGCTTTTCTCCACTACATAGATGGTAGTTATCCTTGCAATACATCCTTCAGTCCTGTGACCCTCCTGGCCTCCTTCACTGTTAACATACTGTCCTCACACTCGCTACCAAATAGTTTCCCCTACCTCTGTCGTGTCACTCCTCCCAATCCTCATCACCTCCTTCATGTGCCACACCCCACTTGCTGTGGGACCCATATATCACTTGCCTAGCCCATATATCTGTCACCCCTCAGCCCTGCATTCCTAACCATCAAACCGGTTGCCTCCCTCCTAGCTCCCCACCCTCAACCCCTCTTGTTGCCTCCCGCCTCTCTCTCCCCTACCCACACCACCTGATAAAAGCCTAACCCCACCCTAGTCCATCTGCCAAAATACAATGCCGGCATTGTCTGTGTGTGTGCTGTAGGTTGACCAGGGATTTATGCAGATAGCTGGCAAGTTTCCTCTCTTTTCTGTGTATGCCTGTTGACAACTCAATGCTTCTGCTATTCAGAGAGTGGTCTCCATTACTCCTAAAGTAATTATGCACTAGTTTTGTGATGTTATGCGTGACTACTTGTCCTGGGCATTGGGAGATATGCCTGTCATCTTGATGTCTAGGAGGGTTTGAGTTATGTTTTAAAAAGCTATATGGCTGAAATTAGCCAATAATGCAGGGGACCAGTGTTTTTCACTATAAAGTTATCAGAATTGGGGACCAGTAAAAAGGAAAAAAGTGTAGATAATTTTGAAACAACTTATTCAGTGTTGTCAGTGAATGATGCAGCCAGCCACAAATACTATTTAATTGTTTCATTCTAGTGCCATAACCGGTTTCGGGCTACCATTCCCATCTTCAGATGGCTAATATTTAGCATTATATAGATGTTCTCATCAACACTCAAATATTCTTGTGCAGTGTGGGGCAGATGACAAGCTGTTGATCAAAACATCTAGGTAACGAAAAATATTAACCATCTGAAGATAGGCGTGGTAGCCTGAAACCAGTTATGGCACTAAAATAAAACATTTAAAAAGTATTTGTAGTTGGTTGCACCATTCACCGACTATCATTAATGGCTGCGGAGTTCACTAGATCCAATGTGAACAAAATATTATTCATTAATACCACCAAAAATGTAGGAAGAAGTGCAGACACAAAATTTAAAATTGAAAGTGTAAACTGTAATCAGTAAGGTGTAAATAATGCTTAATGCAAGTATATGTTGGACATGTAACGACATAGAGAGATGTTTCAGTAAATTCAAAACTTGAAGAATCAGTAAGTGCTATAAGCTTTCTTGTTCTTCTGATTCTTCTTCTTTGATTTTTTAAGCAGATGAAAGACTGTATTCATGGACGTAGAGAGGACAGAGTCATTTGATCTTTGATGATAATGCCAAAGGTGAACTGATAGCAGAGGCTCTTCCTTAGGGATACAGGCTGCTTAGAACAGAGGCAAAGAAATACCTTCTGGCAGTGAAATGGAATTGAGTTGCCTGGTTACTGCCGTCCTTATACACATTCTGCCTTTATTTTGGACAGAGATTTCAATAATATTGCTTCAGAAATTTAAGAATTGACACTCGTTGGTCTAATTTGTCAGCCTAGTTGCACTTGCTGCCTCTTATATCTGTTCAAATATACCTTGTACTTCATTGACAGTTGTTTTTCTGTTGTCCACATTCTGTTCTGTTGTACTGTTTCCCACAACCCCTCAAAATGTAACTGTTCACACCACCATCTTTAGATGTTAATGTTCGAATACAGCATTAGTAGTGTTCTGCTTGACACACTCACATTCTTTAAATATCTGAGCATAATGTTTCAAAGTGAAACAAAATGGAACGGGCATGTGAGGATTGTGGTAGGGGAGGTGAATAGTCAACTTCGGTTTATTGGGAGAATTTTAGGAAAGTGTAGATCATCTGTGAAGGAGACCACATATAGGACACTAATGCAACCTGTCTGCAAGTACTGCTTGAGTGTTTGGAATCTGCAGCAGGTCCAGTTGGAGGATGACATTGACACAACTCAGAGGTCAGCTGCTAGATTTGTTATCAGTTGTTTTGAACAATACTCGTATATTATGGAGATGCTTCGGGAATTCAACTGACAGTCCCTGAAGGGAAGACGATGTTCTTTTCAAGCAACACTGTTGAGAAAATTTAGAAAACCAATGATTTGAAGTTGACTGCAGTTCGAGTGTACTGCCGCCAATGTACATTTCTTGTAAGGAGCATGGAGATAAGGTATGAGAAAGTAGGGCTTTTTTCTGAAATAAGTAGTAGAAATACTTGTTATATGTTAATCAGTTAACAAGATTTGGTGCAGAAAAATGCATTTGCAATTTTTTCTTGTGTCATTATTTGTACATACAGAAATGAAACCACCAGTGTTGTTTATTAGCAGCTTGAGAAGGATATGAGCGTTCACTCTTGCTTGCAGCACATTGAAATAGTTAGAAGATTGCAGTTCATTTGCACTAAACTGTGTTGACAGTGATAAAATCTAGAATATTGAGATAAACTATTTGTATTAGTTTATGTGACAGTGACATGTATCCATTAGGGCACTATTATGTATTCATTCCATGAACATAACACCACAGAGCTACAGAACATTGTGGGTTATATCTGGAGAGTACATGTAAATTTTTCATATAATGTAGCAGCAGATTCTTGATGTGGTCAAAGATTACCAATAGTGCACCTACCACTCTACATGTTATCTGAAACACATCTTTGGCCATATGCTGCTATCATAAGTGATACTTTCGTTAATATAAATGATATTGCCTGTCTCTATTGAGCTTAGTTGGCAGAATACCTTTTACAATTAGGTCAGCATGCTCAGGGGTCTTGAATCCTTTTCTTGTCTCTGGGATGCTTGAAACACACGCGACAGGTCATTCGTGTCCCATGGATGTTCTAGATCTACCAGTTGCTCTTTCTGACAAGTTGCACAAGAAATTTCAGCATTAATGTGATTAACTTTATGCCACTCAGGTGCAAGTCTGTGCTGCCTTTCACAGTGACTCCACACATACTAGTAAAAGATATTTTTATTTACTTTGCTCTTAATGGAAGATCTGTTTTGCCATATTTTGAGTCATAGAGAGAACGGTTAAGAAGTTCCCATACGCATAAACCGAATGTTGAGAGACAGGTTTGCAGTTTAGCATTATACAGGGGCTATGCAGAAAGTAGGGAACATTTCCGTGTGATGCCGCTAGGCACCCCAATCACATATATTTTTGTATGTGCATGCTCGGCAGCTCAGGCGTAATCCATCTTAAAACCTCTAGAAATTTATCGTGAAGTGTGTGGAAACAACATAATGAGTGAAAGTTCTGTCTGGAAATGGTGCATTCGGTTTAAAAATGGTTGAATCAAAGATCATGATGAACAGAAGAGTGGATGCCTGAGAATTGTGACTGATGATCTAAAGTTAATGAAACGATTTGTGAAAACAGCCGCTTCACAATAACGGAGCTATCACTTTCTTTTCAACAAGTTTCACGGACTTTGTTGTTTGAAATTGTCACTCAAAAGCTAGGCTATCTCCAGTTTTGTGCGTGATGGGTGCCCAAAATGCTTACAGAACACCATAAAGAACAGTGAATGGGGGCAGTGTTGACATTTCTGGAAGCCTACCACAAACATGGTGCTTCGCTACTGGATCAAATCATAACTGGTGATGAGACTTGGGTGAAATATGTCAATTGTGAGACAAAATGACAGTCCATGGAGTGGAGGCACACAAGGTCCCCCCCCCCCAAAAAAAAAAAAAAAAAAAAAAAAAAAAAAAAAAAACAAGAAAATGTTTGCAAACCTTGTCAGCAAGGAAGTTGATGGGGACAGTGTTTTGGGATAGGCAAAGCGTGTTTGTTATTGATTTTCTTGAACGTGGAGCAACTATAAATTCTGCCTGGTACTGTCAAACTTTGCACAGCCTTAGAAGAGCAGTTCAAAACAAACACCGAGGAAAGCCGATGTCCAAAATTTAGTTTTTGCACAACAATGCCCAAACTCACACGGCAAACCTCATCAAAGAACTCCTTAATTCGTTCAAATGGGAAATTTTTCCCCATCCACCCTACAGTCCCAATCTTGCACCAAGCGACTTCCACTTGTTTCCCAAGATGAAGAACTGGCTTGCAATGCAGCGGAACTCCAGGCGGGCATGACTCACTGGCTGAAGTCTCAGGCAACAGAATTTTACGACAAAGGTCCTTCAAAGCTTGTCCACCGCTATGATACGTGCCTCAGTGTGTTTGATGACTATGTGGAAAAGTAGTATGTCAGTTGCTCAAGTAGTATGTCAGTCGTTCTTTCAGATGTATATAATAAAATGTATTTCTTGTACTTAGTTTTTTTTTTAGTGCCAAAACATTCCCTACTTTCTGAATAACCCTCATATCATAAATTAGCAGGACATTGAAAAAAAACATTGGAAATAAAGATGAAAAAATTTTCCTGTACTAATTCTGTCAGCTAACCAGCCCTTCTGACTGAAAGAAAGGAGTGACAGTGACTTTTTTTAAACTAATGCAGGTGTTACACAACTGTGAAAGTGAAAGACTGTGTAGTTAGATAAAGATTTGTATTAAGGGAAAGGATAAACAAAACAAAGATAACTGCTATGTAAGCAGCAATGTTACGTAAAATGGCTGCAGTTGCTGCAGCTAGGAATGCAGTCAGAAGCATATATCTCACCAATATCAGATATCGACATAAAATTGAGGAATACTGATCTTTAAAAATATACTTCAAGCGTGCTGTTGTGAGTAACGTGGAGCAGGGATAACCAAAGATTAAGAACAAACTATAATCATTTGAAATATGTGGACAGAGAAAACTAGCTCTTAACTTCCTAAAAATCATATAGAAATAATTCTTCCTTTCGTGCCTGTTTGCTGCTCCTAGTCTGTATTTGGTGATTAATGGCTGTCCTCTTATATGAGTACTCCAAACTGGATTTACATAAGTATGTTACAATATACATGCATCTATTAAATTTACTTCTGAAGCCATCTCCAACCGATGGTAGGCAAATGAGACATGGAGAAAGTGTTTGCACTGATAGGCATCTTGTAACATTGTGACATGTGACGTACTTACATGAATATGAAGTAATAATAACAATAAAAAAAACTAGCTCTACAATGTGTGCGAAATAACACATTTGTTGGAGTCACACAGAACATAAATATCTCAGATATTGTTCTGCCCTTGAATCTGAATACAGGGTGCAATCAGCCCCCCCCCCCCCCCTTCCTCTTTCTTTCTCTCCTCATTTTTGCGACTGATGTGGTGCAGCCTTCCTTGAATTTCCTCTCTTGTGCGTATCTCATTTCAGAGTAGTAACTACACCCATTGTCCTTGATTAAAAGTTCTTTTATTCTAAACTCTCTCTTCTCGTACAGGTTTTGTTCTCTACAGCTTATTCCAGTATCACAGAAGTTACTCACTGTTATCTTAGCATATATCTTATCACCCTGGTCCTTGTTATGGTTAGTGCCTTTGACATATTCGTTTCCTCTTCAGTTCTGCAGAGAGCCTCCTCATTTCTTAGAGTCCACTTACTTTCAGGTGCGTCAATGCTTCGATTCTCTTGTTTCCCATTTTTCTCGGAGTCCATGTTACACTTCATACAGTGCAGACAGCCATTCTCAAGAATTCACAAAGTTGAGCTCTCTGTTTGATACTATTAGCCTACTTTTTGTGATGCATTCGGTCTCTGCATGTGCCAGGTTGATGTTTTATATTCATTGCCTCATCTGCCACAAGGTAACAGAATTCCTTCATCTAGTCCACTGCAGACTCCCTGATTTTCGTATTTAGTTTGTTGCTAATCTTGTTTCTAGTGACGCCTAATTACTTTGATCTTTCTTTGGTTTACTCGTATGTTTTTTGTTCAACAGACTTCATTCTTAATCAGTCTCATAGAGGATAGCAATGTCATCAGTACTATCCATCAACAAATTCTTTGAAGGTGTCTTGATTTTTTTCTTAAGTCCAGCTTCTGTTGTCAAATGGAGTAAAGTCGGAACTACCTCTTTAGTGGCTTTCCCTTTCCTGAAGCCAACTGATTCTCATCTAACTAATGTTCAGTTTTCTTTTTGTTTCTTCAATATATTATCCTGTGTAGCAACTTGGATACCTGAGTTGTCAATATGATTATTCTCAGGTTATTTGCTCTTGCTATCTTCTAGACATTGTGAATAATATTCTTCTGAAAGTCCAATGACATGTCACCAGTCTACACGCTTGAATAATCATTAGTTGCCACTTGACTTAACAATTTTATAAATTCAGCAATCACTTCTGTGATGTTAGATTGCGAGTGTACTATGACTCTTAACGCTGGAGCTCAAAGATTCCGCCCATATCGACACCTAGTCATCTTCTGTCATTTTATCAGATGGTTCCTTCCTTTGGAGAGGGATTCAGGGTGCTGTTTTCACCTATCTGATATCTTCTCTATTTAACTGTGCTATTCTTTGTCCGCTCATAATGTTTACAGGTTCGTCTTTAAAATTTCTTAAAGTTATTTTGGCATTTGTATGTGCTGAACCTGTTTTTTAACAGTAATTTCCCTTTCAACTTCTTTACATTTTTGCTGCAGCCACATTAGCTTCAATGCACTTCTTATTGATTTCCGTCCTTTGCTTATTTGCTGTGTTCTTTTCGTTTCCAGAAAATGAATATGTTTCCTTCTTTTGTCAACTAATTGAAGTATTCTACTGTTGCTTACAGTTTCTTCACAGTTGTTCACAGCTCATGGCCTAATGGTTAGTGTCACTCCTTTAGATCAGGGGGTTCCAGTTTTGATTCCTGGCTGGTTGGAGATTTGCTTCGCTTGGAAACTGAGTTTTCATGTTGTCCTAATAATTTCATCTCATCTCCATTAATGTTCAATTAGCCAAAATGATGTCAAATATAAGTACTTATACCAGGCAGCCGAACAACCCCAGATGGCGCCCCCGGGCAATAACACCCTATAATTGTTTCGTTTCTGTATAGTTACCTTCCTCATATGTGTATTTCTCTGTCCAGTGCCTGTGATTATCCCTTTCAGATATCTCTCTTTCTCCTCATCTGAACTACCTACTGTGGCGTTCAGAAGCACAATATTGGAGAACTTCAAATGCATATAATCTTTCCGTAGTATTTCAGTATAGCACCTTCTTGTATGTTGAATCTTCGTGATGATTCTCTGACATCAGCCTACTCTTTACCTTTACTAGATTGTGATTTGAGTCTGTATCTACTCCTACGTATGCCTTACAATCAAGTATCTGATTTTGGAGTTTTGTGTCCTGGTTTTTCCAAGCATATGTCTTCTTCTTGGGAATTTTGAATACTGTATTTGTTCTCCATACTGTAGATCATATTGTTTAGCATGGTTTGCTATAACAACTTCAGGGTGCTCCACTCCCACGCCCACGCGTTTTTCACTGAATTTAAGCCTGAGAAGTGAGCAAGCCATTCTGTGTATATGGTGCCCTTTTTTTGTAAACAGATTAGGAATTATCATTAATTGAATAAACCCATCTACATTGACTATGAAAAAAGTGTAACAGGATACAACATTACCCTTAGCAGCTGTCAAATCACCTCAAAAAGTAGTGTGGTGTGCGCACGTCAGATGAACAAATGGCGAGAATCACTTTTTTGGCTAGAAGGTGGCTCATCTATGTACAAGGCAATGCCATACTGTTCCTGAATGCAAGGCACCACATTTTTGGAGCCACTCAGTGCCTTTGTGCAAGGGGAGTGATTGTTGTAGGTTACTGAGCATGTAGAGCACCTCTCAAAGTCAACAGTATGCTGTGCTATAGGTGATTGTGGTCAGTGCGTGCTGCGAGTTCTTAAGCCAGGGCTATTGCTGTGTTGGTAGGTTATCTTCAAGCATTTAAAGCAAAATATTGTTGTACTTGATTGTAGCAATTAGTTGACCTTACTCATACTGATGTTGAATGTTTTGTCCCTCCTGGAGTGTTTTATATAGTGATGACATTGAGTTCCTGGCCCACCTCACGCTGACTGTAACTGGCCTCTTCCACCTGCCAAAGGTCCAGCCATATATCTTGTTAACCAGAAGTGTTTGCTGCCAGCCTCTACCACTATTATTCAAATAATGTCCACCAAACACCTACAATACACAGTTAGAACCATACACTGTTGCAGTCACACCAAGACAATTTGTACTGGCATGCTTTGTATTTCATGCAGTAGGACAATGATAGGATACTTTCTTGGTTCTCAAATCTCTCTTGACTTACTCATAAAGAGCACATTCCTTCATGTGGCAGTGTGAATGAGAGAGAGTCGTGTGTCACCTATTTTTGCCTTTGCCAACCCATGCCCTCACGTTACAGAACTTAGCCTACAGTTAAGAATTTGAATTATTTTATTATTCATACTTAATTGACCATTGAAACTAATGTTCTTGTATGGGTGATACTAACATGTAGTAAGATGATGTACCATTTTTCTCCTCTCTGAGCTGTCTTTAGTTTAGCAGTTAAGAAAGACTTCAAATTTGTTGCAGTTGGTGGGTTTTTTTTTGACTGTTATCTGAATTTGGTGTATAGCTCTCAGTTGCAAGCAGTTTTGTGTGTGTGTTTTATAATTTATTAAAATCCATTTGCTGCAAATTGTTCATTACTTTATATCAACCACATTTTTACTTTGATTTCACTGGATGATGATGTAATTCGTTTTACTTCATTTTTAAATGCTGTGTTTTTTCTTAATAGAAGTTGACGTTCTGATTTACCCCCACAGGTCCATGAACTATTGCAGAATTTTCACGGAGTTGGCAGAATCGTTTTTAGAGAAGATAGTAAATGGTAGTTGCAACAATAAACCTCATTTTGCCCTGAAGATTTTGGATCTGGTTTTGACATGTGTAGGCCATCATGATTACGAGGTGAGATGTTTAAGACAGTATCTTTACATCTGGCATATGTAAAGACAACCTAAGAAACTTGTTTACAAAATGTTGGAGACATGCCAGGCTAAAAAGTTGGAAAGTAAATGCTGAGTTTTGTATGTCCTCTTTTCTAGTTAAAGGCAGGAAAGGAAGGTTGTGGGAATCTAACCCAGAGGAGGTAAAACTGCCCACAACTATGTTATGTTTCATGACTGTGTGTTCTGAGTAACATCCCAGTATGTCACACTCCCACACCTTGTGTTTTGTACATGTTCCTTCACATGTCCTAAGGGATGAGATGGAGAGTGACATTAAAAATGTTAAATTTTGTTTTCAGCTGCAAAAGCAATAAATTAATTTGTAAGAAAGCTTTGCAAATAACAGGTGGCCTATAAAGAGTCAAGAGCCGCTGGTATACGAAGCAAATTGGTGTGTGTGTGTGTGTGTGTGTGTGTGTGTGTGTGTGTGTGTGTGTGTGTCAATAACTAGTGAACTTCGCAGTATCCTTATACCCTCTCACTCAGTGGCTTATTGAGCGTCAAAGTTTTCATCCCTAGTCAGTACCAGTTCCATGTAATTAAGTCCCCTCTTGCAGTGAACTGTAAATGAAAAATTGCCAAGTTGCCCTGTGGTTCAGTGTCCATATTAAACTGAAATGACCTCGATAACCCCAACAGGACCTTGTACAATGAATCTCTGCAGAAGTTGGAAGTCCTGTTATCTGAGATAAAAACAGACCGCTAGAATAAATAGGGATTTTAGGGGACATTGTATGCCCTATGCTGCCAGTGTTAAATTATCAAATTTTGTGACCCATTGTATTGGAAACTTTTTGACACCAACTTACAATTTTCCATAATTATTGAATGCACTTTTCTAGATACAGTGGACTAGAATTATTACTAAAATTGTACTGTGGGGCTTTTTTTTTTTTTAAACACTCAATTTTTAGACAGAATTTTGTAAATAAATGAACATAAAAACAAAATAACTCACAATATTATAATTATTCTAGTTCCATAGTGCTGAATCCCACGCTTGGCATGCTGTGAAAATTTCGTGTCTACCATCAGTACTTTTTTTTTAGATAACAGGTCATTTATTGCAAAAAATATTGCAGAGATATTGAATTTTAAAACTTTTTTTATTACAAATTCTTACACAGACTTACATTTCTGTGTCTTTTATGCTCTAGAATTGCCCTGGCCCATAGTCTGTCTCTTCTTCAGTGTCACAACAGCCCAGTGCTTGCCTCTTCCTTTTCTTTCTTGATTCTTTTGTCATTTGCTGAGAGCTAACTCTGCTTCACGTACAAGAAGCTCGTCCACTTCCCGCAGTCCTTTAGTTATGTTCTGTCCAAATCTTATCCCTAACTTCTCCAGAACCTTAAGTCTTTCCTAGTTCACACCATTAAAAGTTATTACAGCATCAGACACTGCTAACTTTAGGATCATAAAGCCAAGGACTCATTCACGTTCTGGGTCTTCCCATGTAAGCACTTCTTTAGTAGCTCAGGATTTGCCATATCTCTTTAAATAGGTTGATTGCCGCCATTACTGCAAAAGGAAGAGAATGCTTATGTGTAAATTGATACAGGGTGCCAGAAAATTCAGCTTGCCTATATTTACCCCAAGAGTTTGGTGGAGGTGGACACGAAGCATGACATGGCTTTTCATCAGTTGATATTCGATGAAAGAAAGTGCTCCACCACAGCTCTTTTCATCTTCTCTAAATTGACACAGTTATCTCTAATGGCCTTCTCGTAATATTCCTGTAATTCATAAATTTCTTTGTACGTTAGTCTTCCAGCACATTTTATTGTCTTGCCATCAGACAGTTTTGTGTTACGCAGCTTGGTTTTTAGGTTACGCAGATGTGTTCCCATGCTTTTCTTGACATGTCCTACAGACTCAAGTTTTTGTATAGGAACATCATACGGCTCACTGTTTTGTACTGCAATGAAAGCCTTGCTGTCTCCATCACCTAAGTAATTCACATATCTGACACTTCTCTCCTCCTGGGAAGGCTGAAAAATGTTAACTGCTCCTTTTACCGCCATCCCTCCACTTTTGCCATCATAATTTTTTACACACTGCTTTTTTATGAAGTAATCTGTTGTTCTGGTTCACTGTACAATCTTGGCAGTACTTACTGAGAACATCAAAATCCAAAACTTTACCAGTGTCACCACTTACTGCAGATGTAAAACCATTTTTAGGACTAAACCCACACTTTTGCCAGGATCTATCTACAGCAATTCTGATGTCTGTGTCACCCTCATTTTGTTCAACAGCTTCTGATGTAGCAGCAACCATTGAATCTTCAGCCACAGCATTTACAGAGTCCCCAATTGCTGTTACATATTTCGTATACCTAGAAGGAGGTTTTGGCAAATTCAGAGAACATTACCAGCCCTTGCACCTTTACCAATGCATCTAAGCCAATAGAACAGTCTCATGTTAGTTTCATACAATTCATTACCTGAACACTTTGATGAACTATGAAATGCTTTTCCGTTTTTGCACTTCTGACATTTCATAAAAGATATAGGGAAACATTCCACGTGGGAAAAACATACATAAATAACAAAGATGCTGTGCCTTACCAAACGAGAAAGCGCTGGTAGATAGACACAATAAAAAAACACCCAAACACACACACAAATTTCAAGCTTTCGCAACCCAAGGTTGCTTCATCAGGAAAGAGGGAAAGACGAGAGGATGTGGGTTTTAAGGGAGAGGGTAAGGAGTCATTCCAATCCCGGGAGCGGAAAGACTTACCTTAGGGGGAAAAAAGGACAGGTACACACTCGCGCTCACAAACCCAATCATCCCGGCCGCCCCATTGTAGCTGGTTACCAAGCCCCCACAGAACGTATCTCTGCCTACGTAGATCAACTCCTTCAACCCATTACATGCAGTCTCCCATCCTTCATCAAAGACACGAACCACTTTCTCGAACGCATGGAATCCTTACCCAATCTGTTACCCCCGGACACCATCCTTGTAACCATTGATGCCACTTCCTTATACACAAATATTCCGCACGTCCAATCCTGTTTGCTGCGGTATTAGAAGAGGCTCCACCTTTCTAATCATTCTCTGAAGAATGAGCCTCTCCAGTATTTTTCAGAGGTGACAGAGTAAGGAGACTGGTCTATAATTTTTGGGATCTTTCCTATCCTTTCCTGGTTTCGGTATGGCAATTACTCTTGCTTTTCACCATACTTTTAGGGATCTTGCATCTTGAATACAGTTGTTTATAAACTCCAGTAACCAAAGCATAGTAGCAGGACCAAAATTCTTGATTTGTTCAGCTATAATGTCATCCAATCCTGCTGCTTTTCCCAATTTATATTTATTCAGGGCTGAATTCAGTTCTTCAAGAGAGAAAGAAGGAGATAAGATATTATTCTCTTGATCCGTTTGCCTGAATAATTGTTTCCTCTCTATATTTCTGGGTTTAGTTGATTTGCCATTAATGAGGGGTTGGCGAGCAATTTGGTCTGGTTTAATATTAACATATGTGTTGACTTGAGTGTTATCATTACTCAGGTGACGTAGTAGCCTCCAGGGCTTTTGGCTACTTTTACTCATGTCACAGTCAACCATTAATTGTACCCATTCTTCTCTCTTAGCCTAAGATATTGAAGAGAGAACATTCTGTGCAAGGCTTGATGTGGATTCACTGAAAGGATCTTCTTCAAACTTCCTGTAGTATTCTTCAAGAAGAGTGGCTGTTTCAGGTGTTATACCCTTGATATAATTCATTCTGCATCGCCTTGGAATTGATGCTTGGGAGGAGGCATTAATAATATTAACAAAATTCTCATATTGATCTATCACAGTATCTATAGTTACAATTTTCTCACCTAATAATTTTGAAAATTTCTGCCAATCAGTTTTTTTGAAGTTGTGTCTTTGTCTGAAAGGGATTCCTTGAGGTCTTACTTGTGGGAGAACGTGGCACATAATGGGTCGATGTTGTGTACTCGGTATGGGCTTACAGACGGATTTAGTGCAGGTATGAAAAATACTTTCACTTACAAAAAGCAGGTCCAGTTTACAGCCACATTCCCAGCGCCCACTGTAGAAAGAATGAGGTAGTTTGTGGTCATGAAGGAGGGAGAGATGGAAAGTTTCAGCCCACAGGACAGCCTCACCATTTTGATCCTCTTGAGTGTACCCCCAAACATGGCTATGACTGTTGAAATCACCTATCACAATAGAAGCTTTCTCTGTAATAAAATTTTCAGGTGGCATGAAGGAAAAATCTGTTGCTGGAGGTTTATATACTGATGTGACTGTACAGTTACGTAGCAGTAATAATTTCAATATTGTTATCATCTGACTGACAAACACTACAGACTTCAAGGTCAGTTCTTATAAAGATGGCGCTTCCATTCTGTGCATGTGGTCTTTCAGCAACCAGTTTCATTCCAGGAACAGTACAACGTATCTGCTGGGTATCCCTATGTATTTCTTGAACACACAAAACATCACAGTGCTTAGTGTGGCACATGTCTTGCAAGAGTTGTTGCTTGCAGGGAGATATTCCTTCGACGTTCACGGATATTACAGTCAACACTGGTCCTAAAAAGGACCGTTTATTTGATGTCTCTGATACTTGTAGCGTGAAAGGATCAGCCGTCAGGTCATTCTGAGTTGGACTGAGTTGACTGGACATTGCCCAGGGTACGCCTGATTGCAGTTCATATATCTGTACTTATCATCAAACGTTGCATTCTTTGGGGAGACTCCTTTCGTGTAACGCATTCAATACTGTCAGTATTGAAACAGTGAAACTGCAATTCAGAAGTATTTATTGCCGAAAACATTGAAAAAAGATAGTTTCTGGTCCAGAGATGTCCGTCACTTGTGCTGAGGCTGTACTTGCTTTTGTGAATGTATGTGTGTGAGTTTCTTTCTCTGGCAAAGGCTGTGACTGAAATCTAATTTGCAAGTGTCTCTTTAGTTGCACCTGTCCGCAATTTAACATATTATCTTTATTGTAAGTATCATCTATCTTTACCTTACATTGTTGATATTCCAGCCTGGAATTTCTATTGTTTGATTGTTGTATTAAAGTACATAAGTAAGCACATTTTCTTCCATAGTTAATTTATGTGCGAAGTGAAGTTCAGTATTCATAACGCAGTGCAGTGTAAGTGCACGCCAGCTAATCTCTACAAAGTGACAATAACAAATGTTTCAGTAATATCACTTTTTAAAGCAATGCCAGCCTCTGACACCTGATGGTCACCATAGAAATTATTAGCGCTGTATCCGCAGTTATTTGTAGGAGTCATAAAAGTACGTTACAGATCACTAAAAAACATTAACTGGCATGATGAAATGTTATGTCAGCTGGACTTCTTCGTTTCCTGTAGTTGGCGTAACGTTATTGCTTCCATGCCGTAAGTGTTAAAAGCTTCGGTGATTGTGTGCTTGTTGTGAAAGTAAAATGTCATGCTTACCTGAATTGAATTGTGTGTGCTTTGAGTGTGAAAATGTTTCCGTTGACTCATGTACTGAATGTATTCAGTATCTGGTATGGTACATTGGTCAGAGAACATTCCACACCCTTCTCTTGACATAAGTTTAGACTTCATATGATTTATAATTAGTAATTTACCCAAGTCTTATAATAAGGTTTCTAATTAAGGACGCATTAGGCATACCATTTATCTAATAATTCATCATTGTATCCAGCTTGAGGAGCTGATTTACGTTAACAACAAATAATGTACTTGGGGGAGGCAAACTGTCAACAGGCAAGTTAATTAAAATTATGCAATTTAATGTGGCATTTGAAATTGATAAAAATTGAAGAATATAATTATGATTCATTATAACATTTACCTGAAGATAGCAACCGGGTTGTCAGCCAAAATATTGAAGCAAGAAGTTAACGTCATCTGGCTATAATCCCAAAATCTTGTAGAATGTATTATAATTGCTTTTAGTTCCACAAAAGTTATCTGTTCTAAGCCATAATTAAATTGATGGTAGTTATTTTTCATAACATCAATTAATAACTGAAGTGTTTAAACCAAAAGAACATATGTCCATCACTAGTAGAGACTTAAAAACTCATCGAGCAAGATGGCACAGTGGTAAGGACACTGGACTCGCATTTGAGAGGTCGACAGTTTAAATCCAATCATTTCTGGACATCCTGATTTAGACTTTCTGTGATTTCCCTAAATCACTCCAAGCAAATGCCAGGATGGTTCCGTTGAAAGGACCCATACTTGAATCATTCTGAGCTTGGGCTCCATCCCTGATGACCTCAATGTCGACAGGGTGTTAAACTTAATCTTCCTTCCCTTCCTTTAAAAAGAATCAATACACCCATTCAATTCATAATAAGCTCAGTAGCATTGTTCTAGGTGTTAATGACTAACATTGACTTACGGACTTTCAAAGGGACACATTAGTGCTTGTCATTACCAGGTGGCGATTGCTGCATTGGCGTCAGGCTTTCATGCTGCATGCGAGAGAAAGGATAATCTGTTGAATGAGGATTTTGCGTGCATATGGGCAATGGCAAGGCTAAACTGGACCAGGTGACTGCAGTAATGAGTGTTATTTCTCACCATTGCTTACTCTCATGATTGTACAAAGTCTGAGGTGATATTCAGCTTTAAAATTGAGTCTTCGAAATGAATCTTTTTTCTGTGTAACAGTACATGTGCTGTTTCACAGTTTCCTGCCAGATTCAAACTGCATGCCAGACCAAGACTATAACCTAAAACCTTGCCAGGTGATTTTCTTTAAGCTGTGCAGGAATGACTCATGACCTGCCCTCCAGATTTGTTCTGAAAACAACCCTTCTTAGGCTGCGACTAAGCCTTTTTTCACTTAAACTAGTTTTCCTCACAATCTATTTTTCCACTAGTACTCTAAGCAAATATTTTTCACCACACGTCCCAGGACAGCTAACATAGAATGTCACCCATTCATTAATTAAAAAAATGCATTTTATGGTTAGTTGATACATAATTTATGATTTGCTGTACTAGTTGACCAGTCACCTAAACTGATCCAGCTGTTTTATATGCATAAAATGCATTTAGGGTGTAATTTTATGTTACACATGTAACAAAATACTGATATGTAGTTTATATTATAACCCTTAATAAAATACATTGCTTGACCATTTTTGAGGTCAGTGAAGAACAATGTACGGGCTATCAAAGGGTGACCAACTCTACTGCACTACGTTCGTGAAATAAGTTATCTGCAAATATCTCAGCTCTAATTTGTAATTATAGAAATCTACGGCCATGGCTGACTTGCCTTAGCAACACTGTGTGTTAATTTTCAGTTCACCTGTTTATTCACATAACTCAAAACAGAGTTGTAAACTACTAGTAGCGAGTTCTTAATTGTGGTCACAGAATCTTATAACTTCCGTTGTGTGAAAGAGCATCAGCAGTGTTCCCATACTTGACGTAATATTTTACAAATTTGAACATAGTCGAAAATTTGGTGAAATTCAATATTATGTTAAGTGAATCTCCATTTGGCTTGCTGGTCGAATTGTGCAGTGTCCAGATTTGTGAGGCATTTGGATGTGACAGTGGCCAGATTTTGGGCTACATGGTAAAGTGAGAGCAAGCGTACTCCTCATCAAGTTTCTTGTCGAACGCATCTGACCACCACGAGGTATTATGCACCAAGAACATTATAACCATTTTGTGTCTGGCCATGCGACCCAGAACAAGTAATGAACCCCTCACAACGTTGTGTCATCCTGCACCATTGGCCAGAGACCAGCATCAGCTAGACCAGGGGATTACCTAAAACCACAACACAAATGACTGCATTTGGAGTGGTGCCATGATGAGAATCATGGACTGCTGACGGAAATGTCATCACATTGTCTTCAGCGATGAATCGCGGCTCTGTACTTCTCTAGATTACCACTGTCAGTGAGTATTTTGGTGACCTGTGGAGAAGTTGCATTCTTCCAATGTTTTGGAGGTGGACAACAGCGTTACTCCTGGCATCACAGTGAGGGGGAGCCATCACCTGTGACTCCAGGTTAAACTGGTAGTGATAAAGTGAACTTTGACAGCACAAAGGTGCTTCACAGGTATTCTGCATCCTCAAGAGTTACCTCCCATGTGGCGGTATTGTCACATCATTTTTTGATAGGACAGTATTTGTTCACGCATGGTACATATCTCTGTGAACTGTCTGTGATATGTTGAGGTACTTCCGTGGCCAACAAGATCCCCAAATCTGTCCCCAATAGTACATATGCGACCAGCTCGGGCATGAACCCCATCTCAGTGTCAGTATGAAGGATATCAAGACTCAGTTACAGCAATTGTGGATCAGCTTCCTGACAACCTTCTCAACTACGTCAGTGCGTGCATCCAGGCCTGAGGTGGAGCAATGTCATACTGAAACGTGGCCAAGTATTGGCAAGTTCATTGTAAATTTGACTCGATTTTTTAATCACTCATGTAACGAACGCCACATATCCTCTCAACATGTGAAGATTGTCCCCCCCCCCCCCCCCCCCCCATTTCTGTCTCCTTGTGGGTGCTTCACTTCTTTTTTGTTGTCAGGTTGTGTACATCAAAATGACCACATTGGTGTGCTGACCAAGCTGGTACCAATACCCTAGATCTCTCATACAATGAATTTTTAAATAATAAAAGAAACTTGCTTTTGATCAACTGTAAAGTGGCATAAAATATGATATTATGAAGTAGTTTGTCATTGCTATTCTTGTGGTGTGTTTAGAATTCGTACACTTAGCACTATTTGTCCATAATTAAGATAATTAACATCTACCCTCAGATTTCCATCTTGGTAGGATGAGCCCCATTGTCCGGCCTTCTAGCTTTGGGTCAGCTCTTCCTTCTGGTGTAATACTATCTGATTTTCATTATTTGTTTGGGCATCCTACCATCTATTCCCTGTATCCTGACCAGTGTATTCTGAGAGATTTAACTTACTCTCCAACCCTCTGCCTCTCACATGCCTAGCAGTTTTCCATAGGATTTTTCTTTCAAATGCCCTTAGGTTGTTGATATCTGCTTCTGTCATCAGCAGATTGTAACAACTAGTTTTACAAGGGAATAGTATACTCTTAACTTTGTTGTTCTTGTAATAAGATAATTCTTAGTTCACATAATACGGTCTGTTTCTTGCTTGCATTCTTTCTCTAATAGGCTGTATCATATTATTATTGCTGGGTAAAGGTACACCTGCATAAGAGAAGCAGGTAACATCTTTAAAACATTTTTTAGAGATTTTTTTAGCCATAGAATTGGATATTAACATGTATTTTATCTAGTTTTTTTTTTTTTTTTTTTTTTTTTTTTTTTTTTTTTTTTTTTTTTTTTTTTTTATAGGAAGTCTAATTTTTCGTCCTCTCACTTCCATTATTTTGTACACAACTACTGCAGTATCACCTGCAAATGCACATTTGACTGTATTAATATTACTATGTACTAATTCCACAATTTGCTGCTGGTGTGTGTGTGTGTGTGTGTGTGTGTGTGTGTGTGTGTGTGTGTGTGTGTACAATATTATAAACAGAAAAAAAAGATCTTAGTTTTCTGTGTATGAATTATCTCCTGTTACAGGAATTTTCTGATTGAAATTTCTTTTCCAGTGCTGTATTGGTTTTATCTTATTCAAGTAACAGTGTTCATGATTACATACATAAATTCAAAATATTCCTCATCTTCTGCTGTAAAAAAAATGGATGCTCTTGTTCGGTCTAGTGTTTGGCTTGAGAATTCCTGTACTCGGCCGTGCAATCACCTCCCTAGTTTTCTGGCCAGTCGAGCTTCTACTTTCCCCATCCCAATGACAGCTGAGACATACATAATGCTGATGACAAACTTACATTTGGTTACTCTCCCTCTGCCACTTGTTATCTGCACAAATATTAATAATAATACATTATCATTAATAAAGTTATCTCTCAGCGTTTTGTATTAATAGTATATGGCTTTCAAACTCTTGGATTACCTTTTCTTAATACTTTGCAACATGTATTCAGTATGAAAGAAAAATTATCAACACCATATTATCAGGAAAGATGATTAAACGTACTGTTCTGTAACAGACTAACTGCCGCAACACAGTGTTGTTTAACACATTAACTGCCACTATCAAAGGAAACGGTTTTCCAGGAGCTGTTGAGGTAGTCTATTTACTAATTGTGCCCTTCATTACTGCTAACCACAAAATTTTAAGCTTTTTCATGGAGTGCCTGTGTATTCTTGAATCAGTAATTAGAATGACACACAGATATGCATTTCAGCAGCATTGGACTTGTAGCATTAAAGTGGCAGGGAGAGCAACTTGTTGCATTAAAACAGACAGCAAATTTGTTAACATTAGGACTTGTTTACAAATATTTTCTCTCTTATGTTACAATAAATGTCTTTCGAACAAATAAAATAATTAGTGTAATTTATATTACACTTTTGTAATTTCTTTTAGGTGGCAGAGATTACGTTTAATTTATGGTATCGTTTGTCTGAAGAACTCTACCAGAAAAACAATGATTCTGTTACTGTGGTGTTTAAACCATATGTAGAGAGGCTGATTGAAGCATTATGCAGACATTGTCAGATGGAGCCAGACCATGTAAGTAATTTTCTGTAGATGTTTGATCATAGACGTGATGGATGTAACAAATTCCTACACAGTAATTCTGAAGTGTTGTAACAAAGATTCATAAAAATATAGTAAAAGTTCTCTGTAGAAGTAAATAATGAAAGGAGTAATCCTCTGACCAGCTCCATGAAGCAGATACATTGGAACCATGCCTCTCCCCGCTCCCACACCATTACTTGTCCTCACACCAGATTGAAACAGGTAAATCACATCGTTTCATAGGGCTTTCATTACTTATCACTGTATCCTAAAATGAGGAACATCCTACTCACACTCCTTTGAGCTGTAACTTCCCCTTTCATATTGATTGATTGTTTATGAATGAGTCTCAGGCTCCAGGTAGCTCGCAGTAGAATTTTACGAGGGAAGTCACAAAAAAGAATTGTCTTGCTCCACAGTATTTACGCTGAGTGCGTGTTGGCTGTACTGACTTACTCAGATGAATATTTGTTCTCCGACTTGTACGAGCCTAGCTACACATAAATGCATACAAACTGAGATTGTTGCCCTAATCATGATTACAGTCTATATACATCCAGAGTTTATCTATGAAAGTTTTCAGTTTCCGTGAGCTAAAAAGTTTGAATCAGTACGATAACTTTCTAGAGCACCAAAGAATATCTATAAATGCTGCGCTCTGTTGATAATCTATATTGTCACACAGATAAATGTTTCATGAGCACATATATTAAATGGGTTGAAAGAAATGTCAAACACTGTTAAATTCACTTTATGTTGGTCTATTCTAGTCTATGCACATTCTATCATTGTCTTAAAGAAGCAACCTTTCTTTCAGATGGGTGGAATTAGTTACGTAAATTCAGCCAAAGATTTTACAGCAAGATCCAGATTACGGTATTTACTTTAACACAGTTTAGGTATATTCCTCACAGTTCACACTATTCATCGCTTCCTATCAGTTGAATTATTAGTTGTCTATTACATTGGGTCTAAGTTCAGTCTTTCATTGATAATAATCAAATTAAGACAATATATTCGGTTATTTTCCTAGCTTGAATTACTTCAAAGATATTTTCCAAGTTGCTGATTTACCTCTTTGTTTTTAATCTTTCTAGCAGATTGCAAATCTTCAAAGTGTAACAGACCATCTTGTATCGCCTATCAATATTACGTACGAGCACACAAGTTCAGTTACGACACGACACGACAAGGCATTATTGGTTTAAATGGTTCCATAGTATTTTGTGAGGTACTTAAACTTATTTTTCTGTGTACTAAATTGAAAGTTTTAAACCAGCACATCAGGTACACAATGAAATTATTTCTTTACTCTAAGTTGAAAAATGCAACAGTTAATGCCATTCTGGCTCTGAAAAGAAAATATCTTTACTATTCTTATTCTAAATGCAAATACAACTTTCAAATACTTATCCTAATAATAAATATTCTAGCTATTATTTCTGTTGCAGAATGCAGCTGTGATTTTAAACGTTTTTCTTACACTACATATTTTAATTCTGTAACTAAAAGCATAGAAAAGGAAGGTGGTTTAAATACTGTTCATCATAGAATGTCTTATTCCACAAATCGTGAAGTCTCTTTATGATTCAGTTTAAGTTTCTTGCTTCTCTTCTTTCATAAGGTTGTTCAGGACACGAATCCTCTACTAAAGGTGTAAAACAGTTTATAGCAATTTTTCAGGTTACAGCTTCTTAGTTCATTGTCAGATTCTCAATATTACCTTTAAGGTTCTTCAGCATAGGTTATCTCAATTATTATATTACTAAAGATCTCCTTCTCTTGTCACTTTCTTTTGACAAACAAGTTCACAGGTAAAGTTATTTACACACAAATCTTCAGTTCAGTTCGTAGGACAAGACGACAACAACTTAAAATTACAAATATGTCTTTTCTAAAAAATAAAAACACACACACACACACACACACACACACACACACACTTAAATCTACTGCCAAAATCGTTTTAAATCCTGGTGACTGTAGATGCCGTTGTTCATTCCCTTATAATTAGACTCAAAATATAACTTCCAGGATGAGGTATTCTCACTATTTTGAAAGGACCTTCACATTTTAATTGCAACTTCTTGTATAACTTCTTTATGGCAGATGATTTTGGATGAGATCTTAACATGATACTTTCTCCAACTTGATAAGTAACAGATTTAATCAGGTTTATCATAGTAAGTTTTCTTTAATTTTTTGTGATGCTGAAGCACAGCACACACTTGGTTAAATAAGGCAGATTTGTCTGTGGGTAATGGATTATTGAATTTCGGTAGGTTTTCATTCCATTTGTTCGTTTGACAATTACCTAATAAGATATTGTAAGGAGTAAAACCGGCAGATGAATGGGGTAACTGATTACACACTTCCTTGAATTTCTGCAAATACTCTATCCAGTGATAGTGTTGGCTGGAGACGTACGTCCTCATGAATCGATTTAGTTCTCTGAATATGCATTCAGGGGGACTACTTTTTGGATTGAAATGAGAAACCTGAATGTGGCCAATGCTTTCTCTGCGTAGACACTCCTTCCAGGATCTACACGAAAAATACGAAGCACTGTTAACAATGCTTTTGGTTATCCCACTTATTTCTCTGCTAATATCTTTAACATCGGCTTAATCCTTACAGTTTTTAATGGATACACTTTTACGTATTTGTTAAACAGACTGTAAAATGCTAGCACATATTTAAAAGCGCGTGACTGCGTGTGAGATCGCTCTCTAAGTTTTCATCTATTTTTAGTTTTCAGATATATATTTTAACTGTTTTTGTGATAATATTTACTATATAAGTGACTTATTAGTGGTTTCTTCATTCACCTCTGCATTTCGTGTGTTGTGGCCTGATATTTGTGAGTGTTTCGTATCGAGCAACTTAACCTCTTACCCGTGTTTACATTCCGCGCTGACCAGTTGCAGCTGTAGCGGCGCATCGAAAGCTAAGTACTAATTAATTGTTTGTGTATAGTATTTTATTTAGGAACTTTAGTGGTCTTCAACCGGTGTTCTTGGTGTTTTCCGGTGAAATAACTTCAGAAGACATTTTTGCGAACTGCTTTCAGTTTCGTTACTGTCATTAGACGTTTGATTTTCTTTCTGTGTTAGTATTTTGTTATATTCTCATTTGTTGTTGATTAATACTTTCAATAATAGTAGTTACTTCCCTTGTAGAGCAAGTTTGTGATAATTGTAGTCAGTTTTTAACATCCTCTTATTGTAGTAGCGGAACTTAGATAAAGTTGTTTTCTTGTTTCAATAATTGTAAAATTTTACCATGAGTGAGAAGTGTGGGCTTTGCCGTAGGTTCGTGAGTAGTGGATTGCGGTGTGAGACTTGTTCGAAGTATTTTCACTGGGGGGAATGCAGTGGGGAAGCCAGTGGGCATTCTGGTGAGATCCTCTCCTGGAACTGCAGGTTATGTAGCAAGAGTAAGTTGATAGAGGAGCAGGAGCGTAAGATCTGTGCCCTTCAGGTGCAGTTGAAAAACGCACAGGAGGAGCTAGATAGGATGAGGAGGGAGAAGGGGGTTGGGGAATGGGAGCTGGCTGTTGGCAAGAGATCTGCTAGGAGAAGGAGATTTTCAGATAGTTTTACTATTGGTGTTTGTAATAGATATGACCAACTGTCAGAGTCTAGTGGAGAGGAATCTCTAGTAGCTGTAGATGTAGGAAGTATGCAGCAGACCTCAGCAGTTACGGTGGCTAGGACAGTTGCAAAGTCTAAGAGAAAGAAGAAGGTTCTGCTGTTAGGTAGTTCTCATGGTAGAGGTGTAGGCCAGCAGTTGCAGGAAGTTTTGGGGAGTGAGTACCAGGTCACCAGCATTGTGAAGCCTAATGCAGGATTGGCTCAGGTGACTTTTAACATAGGGGGGTTATGTAGGGATTTTACTAAAGAGGATCAGGTAGTGATTGTGGGTGGGGCTGGTAATAGTATTGATAGGGATGGGAAGTATGACATAGATGGTGACCTGGAAAAGATAGCCACTCAGACTGGCAACACGAATGTGCATTTCGTGGGACTGTTTCAGCGTCACGATCGGCCTCATCTTAATATAGCCGTCAGGCGTAATAACATGAGACTTGGGGGTGCGCTGATGACAGAAGGCATGAGTCACATTTCAGTGGTGTCGGTGGAGTCTATCAGTAGGACGGGTTTCACTAGACATGGCCTGCACCTCAACAGGTATGGGAAGGGGAGGTTGGCAAAACTTATAGGTGACAGCATAGGTGGGGGTGGTGGGATCACTCATGGGAAAATTCCGGTAGTTGTGGGTGTTAGAGCTGTACCTTTTTTAGATTGAAGTCAGCTGATAGGTATTCCTGCTTAAGGGAAGTCTCTCTAACAAAGAAACCACTTTCTACAAAGCTTGGGTATCCGATTAATGAGGGAATTAGTATATTTCATCAAAATATACAAGGTATTCGAGATAAAGTTAGTGAACTGCTTATAGATGTTGACTCTGAAATTATTGGTATATCTGAACACTTCTTAAATAAGGAGATAATTCAGAGGCTTCCTTTACCAGGATACAGGTTGGCTGGCAGCTTTTCTAGGAGCTCTTTGCGGTGTGGGGGAGTAGCCATGTATGTGAAAAACGGTATCCCATTTGAGTCAATTGATGTTTCAAAGTACTGCACTGAAAAGGTGTTTGAATGTTGTGCAGGTGTGGTTAAATTTAGTGGAGCTAAACTTCTTACTGTTGTTATTTATAGATCCCCAGACTCCGATTTCACAACATTTTTGCTAAAGCTAGAGGAGGTTCTTGGTTCACTTTATAGGAAATACAAAAAGTTAGTTATATGTGGTGACTTCAATATTAATTGTATAAGTGATTGTTCAAGGAAAAGGATGCTGGTAGACCTCCTTAATTCATATAATCTTATGCAAACCGTATTCTTTCCAACGAGAGTGCAAGGGAACAGTAGAACAACCATAGACAATATTTTTGTTCATTCGTCATTATTAGAAGGGCATTCTGTTAGCAAAAAGGTGAATGGCCTTTCAGATCATGATGCACAAATTTTAAGTCTAAAAGATTTTTGTGCTTCAACATATGTTAAATATAGTTACCAACTTTTTAGGAAAGCTGATCCAGTTGCTGTACAGACTTTTGTAAACCTTATCAAGGAACAAGATTGGCAAGATGTTTATAGTGCTGATACAGTAGACGATAAATATAATGCTTTCCTCAAGACTTTTCTCGTGCTCTTTGAAAGTTGCTTTCCGTTAGAACGTTTAAAACAGGGTACTAGCACAAACAGGCAGCCTGGGTGGCTGACTAAAGGGATAAGAATATCTTGTAGAACAAAGTGGCATTTATATCAAAACGTTAGAAACAGTCAAAATCTAAATGCAGCAGCCCATTACAAACAGTATTGTAAGGTGCTTAAAAAAGTTATTAGGAAGGCAAAAAGTATGTGGTATGCAGATAGAATAGCTAAGTCTCAGGATAAAATTAAAACCATATGGTCAGTCGTAAAGGAAGTGGCTGGTCTGCAGAGACAGGTCGAGGATATAGAATCAGTGCGTAGTGGGGATGTCCGTGTTGCTGATAAGTCGCATATATGTACAGTACTTAATAATCACTTTCTGAATATAGCAGGTGAACTAAATGGAAACCTAGTCCCAACAGGGAATCATATAGCGCTCTTAGAAAAAAGTGTTCCGAGACTGTTACCTGAAATGCTCCTCCATGATACTGACAAGAGGGAGATTGAGTTAATAATTAAATCACTAAAGACCAAGAACTCTCATGGATATGACGGGGTATCTAGCAGAATACTGAAGTATTGTTCCACGTATATTAGCTCAGTACTTAGCCATATCTGTAACTTTTCCTTTAGCAGTGGTCGGTTTCCTGACCGATTAAAGTACTCGGTAGTGAAGCCACTTTATAAAAAGGGAGACAGGGATAATGTTGACAATTATAGACCTATTTCTATGCCATCGGTGTTTGCTAAAGTTATCGAGAGGCTTGTATATACAAGGTTACTGCAGCATTTAAATTCACATAATTTGCTGTCAAATGTACAGTTTGGTTTTAGAAATGGCTTAACAACTGAAAATGCTATATTCTCTTTTCTCTGTGAGGTTTTGGACGGATTAAATAAAAGGTTGAGAACGTTAGGTGTTTTCTTTGATTTAACGAAGGCTTTTGACTGTGTTGACCACAAAATATTACTGCAGAAGTTGGAACATTATGGAGTAAGGGGAGTAGCTTACAATTGGTTCGCCTCCTACTTTAAGAACAGAAAGCAGAAGGTAATCCTCCGCAATATTGAGAGTGGTAATGATGTTCAGTCCCAATGGGGCACTGTTAAATGGGGCGTTCCCCAAGGGTCGGTGCTGGGGCCACTGCTGTTCCTTATTTATGTAAATGATATGCCTTCTAGTATTACAGGTGATTCAAAAATATTTCTGTTTGCTGATGACACCACCTTGGTAGTGAAGGATCTTGTGTGTAATATTGAAACATTATCAAATAATGTAGTTCATGAAGTAAGTTCGTGGCTTGTGGAAAATAATTTGATGCTAAATCACAGTAAGACTCAGTTTTTACAGTTTCTAACCCACAATTCAACAAGAACTGACATTTTAATCAGACAGAATGGGCATGTTATAAGCGAGACGGAACAGTTCAAGTTCCTAGGCGTACGGATAGATAGTAAGCTGTTGTGGAAAGCCCATGTTCAGGATCTTGTTCAGAAACTAAATGCCGCTTTATTTACCATTAGAACAGTATCTGAAATAAGTGACATTTCAACACGAAAAGTAGTATACTTCGCATATTTTCATACGCTTATGTCATATGGTATTATTTTTTGGGGTAATTCTTCTGATTCAAAAAGGGTATTTTTGGCTCAAAAACGGGCTGTTCGAGCTATGTATGGTGTAAGTTCGAAAACCTCTTGTCGACCCCTATTCAATAGTCTGGGAATTTTGACATTGCCCTCACAGTATGTATTTTCTTTAATGTCGTTTGTTGTTAGCAATATTAGCTTATTCCCAAGAGTTAGCAGCTTTCACTCAGTTAATACTAGGCAGAAATCAAATCTGCATGTGGAATGCACTTCCTTGACTCTTGTGCAGAAAGGAGTGCAGTATTCTGCTGCATCCATTTTCAATAAGCTACCACAAGAACTCAAAAATCTTAGCAGTAGCCCAAACACTTTTAAGTCTAAACTGAAGAGTTTCCTCATGGCTCACTCCTTCTATTCTGTCGAGGAGCTCCTGGAAGAGATAAAAAATTAAGCAAATTCCAGTGTTACATTCTTGATTTTCTTTATTTAAACTAACGACTTGTTTCATTTTATGTGTTTCTACAATCGTGTTATAATTTCATGTATTGACTCGTTCCATGACCATGGAGACTTCTCCTAAATGTGGTCCCACGGAACAATAAATAAATAAATAAATAAAATCCTTTGACGCTGGCAAAGGACCTGTTATGTCACACTAGACTAGATTGTGAATATTGTTCACTACTATAGGTCACAACTCAGTTTTCGTCGAATAATTAATTGGCTTAACTTTTTGGCATATTACAAAAGTTTTCAGGATTTTCTGTGCAATACGCTTTAAATTTGGGTAATGCGCATACACCGTTATTAATTTAGCACACTTATAACTACTTGCAAGTCCCCATGATATATGTGTATGCAAAAGGAATTTTTGTTCATAGTCTAAGGGGAATGCAAAATTTTCTTTGTTGGAAAAAATCACTATTTTTGTAGAACAGAATATAGTAGTGAAGGCAATATCACATGTTTTGATGGCTACTGTTACTTTTAGAGAGGAATTGTTTAATAATTTTCCATTTAGAATCTTGTTCTTGAAGTTTAATAATGTTCTTGCACATGAATTCGATGTCTTTCTCAAATGGAGAGTTCTGAATCAACATTAGTCGACTGTTTACTACGGCACGTGTTCCAGCGATACCGCGCGGTAACCTATAGTGTGCATCAGCAGTAACATTATCCTTCCCACTAATATGTCGTATTTCCAATGAATATTCCTGCAAGAGCAATGCCCATCTGGTTAGCCGTATGTGTAACAGTCTACATGTCATCAAAAAAGTAACAGCTTGGTGGTCACAATACACAATTATTGGTTTTCCATACACAAAATATCTAAACTACTTTAGCGACCACACCAAGGCTATCACTTGTTTCATAGTTGTATAAACTCTCTCACAATTTGTGAGCATTCAACTGGCAAAACTTATAATTTTGATAGTATTAATGTCATCTGGAAAGTCTGTTTGAAATAGTATTGCTACCAGACCAGTGTCTGAAGCATCTGTGGGTATATAAAACTGTTCGTCCATTTGTGGGTGGTGCAATATCTGCACATTCAGCAAAGCGTTCAGTGAAATGCTTCGTGACGTTCAGCTGTCCAATGCCACGAAACGTTCTTTTGCAACAGGTTAAGCAAACAATCCTTGTTTAACACCTAATCAGGTAGGAATTTCCTGAAAAAAGATGGCAAACTGAGAAAGGACTTGAGTTGCTTACAAGTGCACAGGTACAGACAATCACTTATTGCTTTCAACTTTTTGGGGTCAGGTGTTATGCCCATGGGAGAGATAATATGCCTGAGAAACTTAATTCTTTCTTTTCCAAATTTGGACTTAGAAAGGTTTGTGGTTACTCCATAGTCTTGAAAACGATGGAACACTCTTTGTAACAGTTCTACATTATGCTCTCAGTTGTCGGTTGCCACGAGGCGGTCATCGATGTACAAGGTTACCTTGTTTAACAAGTCCGGGTCTAAAACCGTATCTAATGTGGAAGTAAAAACTCCACCACTAATACTGAGACCGAACGACATGACTTTGAAGTGGAAACTTCTCCCCATGAAAATGAAAGCCGTATATTTCCGAGACTCTTCATCCAACTTAACCTGCCAGTAGTAGTGGCAGAGGTCAATGGAGGTCAAAGAACCACTGCAGTAGTTCGTCTAAGTTCTCGGGCCTAGTCCAAACAGGTATTAAAAATTTATTGGTGTTTCTGGCGTCAAGCACAAGTCTTATATCACCGTTAGCTTTTGCAACTGCTAGGAGTGGGCTACTATACTCGGAGTTGGGTGGTTCTAGTATGTCCCACTCCAACATTCTCTGAATTTCTAGTCTAACGGATTCTTGTTTAGACCAGGGTATCAAGTAAGTTGTTTTGCAATATGTTTCAGTAGGCCACACATGCATCTTATACTTAAATCCTTCGATGACACCAGGTTTGTTGCTAAAAACTGGTGCATACTGAAATAGTAAATTCGACAGTTCCTGTCTTGGTACACTTGACAAATATTCAGACTCGGTTAATTTGTCTTTGATAACGTGCTCGAGATCTGAATTGGAATCGACTACAAGCAAACTAATCATGTCGGTTGACATTACATTATTATAATTACATAACAATGGCAGATTCCGACAGTATTTGTCGAGAGTCCTTGTTTCCATTAACAAAGACAATTCGACAATCCCTTTCTGTAAGTCAGTGACTGCCCGGTTTTCGACTAAATAGTCCCATCCCCAAATGCACGACACGGATAAATTTTTGACTACCAGGTAGGTGCACTTAAGTTTTTCCTCCTGTATGATTAATTTCACGTGCACTTGAGCTTCAGTGGGTTGAATACCTGTGCCGAAAGCTCCAGAAATAGTACACCCTGTTACAGGAAAGGTAGGTACTCTTTCCATTCTATTAATACATTTAAGTAGATTAAACAACATCACATTAGTGGTAGCTCCTGTGTCTGTAAGGATGTGTACAGGTATACCATTTATATCTCCAGCTACTACAGCTTGCACGTATTATTTGGATTCAGGTTGGTGCGAAGTTGCCTCAATCAGTAATTCGTCTCTAATGTCCACTCCAGAATTGTATCTTAGTAAACACACAGATTGGTTATGTTGACCTCCATTAAGCCTACCAGCCACCCTCGGAAGTCTAGGACTGGCTGGTCCTAGTTTGTTAAGGTATTTGGTTCATGACGTGGCTCCTCAACTATTTCCAGGACATGGACATTATGATTTTGTGGATTATATCTGGTATTCCCGAATTTCAGCTGCACCGTTGCCCAAAGGAATCGCTGCAGAAGTGTTTAGACGTGAATAGTTAGGCACATTTGTGTGGTTTACTGGATTGTTCCAACGAGAATTTGTTGGAACCCATTGATATGAAGGATTATGATTTTCTGTATTGTTTTGTTCCCTGTTCTTATATTGCCTTGTATCTTTGTATTCTCTTTTTCGATTTTGAACACTAGCCTCGCCAAGATGTATGTTATGCGCATCTGGTCCCTGACTATATACATTTGTGCTGTTTCGATTGTTGCAACGGGGATTATAGAAATTCTGATTATTGAAGTTCTGTCTACGTTGTGAACCTCAGTTATTAGACTGATGATGGCTGCTGCCGTTAGACGGAGAGTGATTATTATTATTATTATTATTATTATTATTATTATTATTATGACCATTTCAGTTATTGTAACATGCATCTCTACCGTTAAACTGACGGAAATCCTCTTGGATGATATCTGTCATATCAATCATGGACAGAAATAGTTCAAAGTCGTCATCAGGTGCATGAACAAGCATTTCACGAATGTTAATTGTAAGCCTGGTTTTAAGGATCCGAATAACTTCGCGGTGCGATATAGGATCTGTCCAATACTGAATAACATGTCCTACATGTTTCACTCACTTCACTCGCCCAAAGAGATGCCTCACTGACTATTTTCGAAACTATAAATTGAATTTTGTCATACTCTGTCCATATCTTCAGAAATATTCGTTTAAAACTGTTGATAAAAATTTTGGGGTGAGTTGTGTTTTTCTCCGACTTGAGTATTGGAAACTGCCTACTTTTAAATATGCTGTTTTCAATTTTAATAGATGACAAAGAAGTTTTCTGAGTGAACCGCTCAGACTCTGGCAAAGATCGTCACTATCGATTCCTACTGTTTTGTATTCATGACGCCTTCTTTTCTCTGGACTAGTGTTGCAATGTCGACTTCTAACAGAAAATTCCCATACATCTTGGTTACGATCTTGTATGCTATCATTCGGAACGTAGCCAAAACGACTTGAATTCTTCATATCCTTAGGTATTTCGTTGATTAATTTGTTTTTAACCACACGAAATTCCTCTTTTAGTTGTTCAGTGTCCTCAGCATTAGATATGTTTAATTTTGTTTTACTAGTTGAAGTTTTTCAGCAGTGTCATTTACCCGCTTTTTTATCTCCTCTGATTTTTCATCTATCCATATGGACATTTCTTTTCCCCACTGACTAGATTTTTCAAGTAGAAATGAATCAACATTTTGTTTAGTGTTTAACTCTAGTTGATTCATTTTTGCAGACAGTTCAGATACCTGCTGTACTACAGAGTCTTGAGTAGATTTCACTATGGTGAGATTTTCTTCTGGTGTTTGTACAGCACCAGAGATGTCACTGATCTCAGTCTGCACTTTCTCGAGCTTCTGATTATATCTGAGCTCACAAGCTTCCTGTAATTCTAACCTTTCCTGCTTAAACTTTCTGTTCTCTTCTTCCCTTTCCTGTTCTATCTTTCTAAAATATTCTTCTCTTTCTAACTCTCTCTGTGCAAGATATTTTTCTCTTTCTAATTCTTTCTGTTTTATAAATTCAGACATACTGGCTTTAAACATCCTATATCTTTCTTCTAACCGTGAGTCACGTTCAGCCAGCCGGGAATCCCATTCAACCAATTTGGTTATATGTTCTTCCATTCATAGCTCAAGTTCTTTTCGCTCGGCATCACTTTCTTCCATCTTTGATATGAATATGTTGTTCAAGTTCATATCTAAGTGTTGCATGTAAGAAGCATTCGTTAACCAGAAGTTTCTCTTTGATCATTAATTACTGTTACTTGAGCCTCCACCACATCCAGAATTTTTTCTATCTCATCTTTGGAAGTCTTGAGCACTTTCAGTTCATCCATTCTTTCTCTTGGCTCATTTTCTGTGTCAAGAGAAGGAATGTTCTCTACATTTTGACTCGTTTGCTCTACCGATTCTTCTCTGATTTCGGATTCATCCTTGTCTTGATCTAATTGACCCTTTCTGGTTCTCTTTGACATTTTGAAAATTATTATTCTCTAATTAACAGTTTACTAAACCTTTCTGCACAATAAGTACTCAGTTGTCTTTATGGTTGCACACAATGTTACACAGATACACAAATAATGGTACAAGGATTTCAGTGTTCCACCACAGTGAATAAACTTTTGACTAGTACTCACTAACCTGAGTTGTTCAGTTCTTTACTGATAAGTGTTTTGTTGTGTGGAGGCGGTGGATGTGCAGTCAGCTTTGGCAGCAACAGCGTCCCCCAGTCCTCACGACACTGGAAGTCATCGCTCTCAGCAGTCAACAGCCTCCACGTAGTCGAAGTCAGCGCGTCGTCGTAGCTCGATCAGCACTGCGTCCTCCGACATCGACTCGAAGTTCTGCGTTGTCATATTGTGGCGCAAATGTGGCGCCTATGCCTTACTTGGTACTTACAGACCTATATTCTTAATCTCAGGGTCGTTCTTCGTGGTTTTGAGCCCTGCATTATGGGTGTCAGTTTTTTGTAACTTCCCTGTTTATATTGATTGATTGTTAATGACTTATGCTCAGGCTCTGGCTAGCTCATGATAGAAAGTATGCGAGGAAAGTCACAAAAAAGAATTGTCTTGCTGCACGGTATTTACGCCGAGTGCGGGTTAGTTGTACCGGCTTACTCAGATGAATATTTGGTCCCTGACATGTATGAGCCTAGCTACATGTTAGTGCATACAAACTGAGATTATTGCCCAATTCATGATTACAGTCTATAAACATCCAGAATTTATCTATGAAAGTTAACAATTTGTGTGAGCTAAAAAATCTGAATCAGTACAATAACTTTCTAGAGCGCAAAAGAATATCTATGAATGCTGCACTCTGTTGATAACACAGCTCTACAAAATAAAATTTTTTTTTCGTTGCCAGGGAAGTTTGAACGAAAATGGGATATTGTTATGATACTCATTCCGAGTATATTTGTACTTTTTCCAAATTGGCTCTGGTTTTTGAGATAAAGGTTATTTGTGGAAATGAGAGTTTCATGTGGATAGTATCGACTGCAGGGTCCATATATGGTGTAATGTATTTGCTACCTGTTTTTTAATTAGTGATATTGTACTGTCTTTATTAAACAATTGTGCTCAGGGAGTGCATCTGTGTGGTTGAGGATTACATCATGCAAACATCACACTGTCAGCATGTGTTCAGTCCTGTTGTGCGGTGCGTGTGTTGAAGATATTGAGGGTTGTGCAGATTTGAATTCGGCGGTACTCGACATTCATTTGTTGGCCGAGGTAATCCCCGCAACAGCCGATAGGTAGCGTTCAGTGTAAACAAGAAAAATGGCGATGGTCGAAAGTCACACACATGTGCAGTGCAGCTTCAAGGAGATAGAACCTTTTCATCGTGACGTAGCAAATAAGAGGTGAGTATTCATTTCACACAAAACAATTAATGATGTTTGTTGGATGTGATTGACATGCAAATGCAAGAAAGTTCTGCATAATATGTAGTATTTGTGCAATTTTGTTTTAGGAAAACATGAGTTCTTCACGCCGTCTTTGCGTGAACCATCCAGATGAGTTCTGCTACATTTGTGGTGAATACGTTCTTCAAAAGAACAGGAAGAATATCACTCCTTTTGTGAAGGAAGCATATCTGGCATATTTCGGAATTAAACTTGGAGATGAAGACAAGGCGTGGGCACCCCATAAAGTTTGTAAATGCTGTGTGGAGTGCTTACGGCAGTGGACAAAACGAAAAAGGAAAAGCTTAAACTTCGGAGTGCCTATGGTATGGCGAGAGCAGAAGAACCATACAGATGATTGCTATTTTTGCATTGTTAATGTGAAAGGTTTTAATAGGTTCAAAAAACGAAAGTGGGAATATCCCGATTTGGAGTCAGCAAGAAGACCGGTGGTGCACAGCAACGATGTTCCTGTACCAACCTTCACAACATTACCCACGCTAACATCATCAGATGACGATGTGCACGGTGAGGAATGTACAAGTAGTGGTTCGGAATACGAAGGACATGAGACACAACCCCAGCAGTTCGACCAGAAGGAGCTCAGTGACTTGATACGAGAACTCAATCTTTCAAAGCAAGCATCAGAACTCTTAGCATCCAGGCTTAAGGAAAAGAACTGTCTTCATCCAAGTGTTAAAATAACAGCTTACCAGACGAGAGAAGAAAACCTTCTTCCATACTTCAACCAAGAAGAGGTTATAGTGTATTGCAGCAATATACCTGGACTTTTACTTGAATTGGGGCTGCCGGAATATAGACCAGAGGACTGGCGTCTCTTCATAGACAGTTCCACTAGAAGTTTAAAATGTGTTCTCCTACACAATGGCAATCGTTACGCATCTATTCCAATTGCCCACTCAACAAAACTTTGTGAAGCATATGCTAACATCAAGATGGTTCTGCAGAAAATTCAGTTTATGCAGCACCAGTGGTTGATTTGTGTTGATTTGAAAATGGTGAACTTCTTGCTTGGACATCAAAGTGGATACACAAAGCACCCATGTTTTATCTGCATGTGGGATAGTAGGGCAAAGCACGAACATTGGAAGCAGAAAACATGGCCTCCAAGGGAACATATGGGTGTTGGTGAAGCAAACATCATTAATGAACCTCTGGTTAGTAGGGACAAGATTGTTCTTCCACCATTACATATTAAGTTAGGACTAATGAAGCAATTCACCAAAGCTTTAGACAGAAATGGTAATTGCTTCACATACATCTGTAATACGTTCCCTGGACTCAGTAGTGAAAAACTTAAGGCAGGAATATTTGATGGTCCTCAAATTCGCAGGCTCATCAACGATACCAATTTTACAAGTGTCATGACTGTCACTGAAGCATCGGCCTGGAACAGTTTTGTCGCTGTTGTAAAATGTTTCTTGGGCAATCATAAAGCTCCCAATTACGAGGAACTGGTCAAAAACATGCTCACTAACTTTCAAAACTTAGGAGCTAACATGAGCATAAAATTGCACTTCCTTCACAGCCACTTGGATCGATTTCCTCGTAATCTAGGTGATTTCAGTGAGGAACAAGGAGAGCGGTTCCATCAAGATATGAAAGGAATAGAGGAAAGATATAAAGGAAGATGGGACAGGCATATGATGGCAGATTATTGCTGGAATCTGCAACGTGACTGTTCTGAAGAGACCTATAAAAGGAAAGCGTGCAGGAAGCGGTTCGTCATGGACGGAAAATGATATACTTATAGAGAAACTTTTCAATTATGTTTTATACGTGGACAAATGCCTATCAGGTTTTCATAGAAGCTATTTATAAAGATTATTTTCTTTTTTCATTGTAGTTTGTAGCGCTTGAGTTCAGTATTAGCAATTTTTTCTAATTTTTTGAATAAATCATGCATTATCTCAAAAACTAGAGCCAAACTGCATAAATGGTTGCTATATTCGTCCTCAGCACCACGAACCCATCCTAAAGCCACTCAAATATCCTTGGCAAGAAAATGAGTGTTGACCAGTGTAATCTATGTTGTCGCACAGATAAATGTTTCATGAGCACATAATATTAAATGGGTTGAAAGAAATGTCAAACACTGTAAATTCAGTTTATGTTGGTTTATTCTAGTCAGTATTATTGTCTTAAAGAAGTAATCTTTCTTTCAGATGGGTGGAATTAGTTACATAAATTCAGCCAAAGAGTTCACAGCAAGATCCAGATTACGCTATTTACTTTAGCACAGTTTAGGTATATTCCTCACAGTTTACACTATTCATCACTTCCTATAAGTTGAACTATTGTCTATCACATTGTGTCTAAGTTCAGTCTTTCGTTGATAATAATCAATTTAAGACAATATATTCGGTTATTTTCCTAGCTTGAATTACTTCAAAGATATTTTCCAAGTTGCTGATTTACCTCTTTCAGTTTTTAATCATTTCTAGCAGATTGCAAATCTTCAAAATGTAACAAACCATCTCGTATCACCTACCAATATAACGTAAGGGCACACAAGTTCAGTCACGACATGACAAGGCTAGCGCCAGAAGCACATTATCAATGTACAACTTAAGCTTCTGTATTTCTCAGTGTCCTTAAAGAGTACTCACAAGGAGTATTCTTTGAGGTCACTTGTTATACTCCGTGATCTACAAGTCTACTACTTTGTGATCTACTGTTATTTTATCTTGAAACTAATGGATTCTATTTCTTTTTTATTCTTTTTCAAAACATTAAGTTACTTTGCTACCAAGATTCCTTTCTTTTTCTTTTTATATTACTTTCTTTTCAGCCTACTTGCTACTAGTCATGCATGTTAGTACAGAGGGACTTTGTTTTTCTTTTTATGAAATTTTGATCTTGGGCTTGGGGCTTGTATTGGGGTGTGAGGACTAGATTTATATTTTTCATTTTTGCGTCCAAAGGGTAGCAGCGTTACACAACATCTCCCAAAATTATATTTTGCTGTTGACCCAATCTATGGAAATATCCTCTATCCTTATGCCAAACTTACTTTCAACCAGTTACCATGGCGATCAGACCCCTGTGGAAGGCCCAGGTGCAAGATCTACCTATGCGATCAACCAGCACACCCTATTTCCCAGTTCAGTCACTTGAATATCCTTTCATATCTGTGGCACGGCGATCTGTGGGAATCACACTATATACCAGCTCTACTGTAACTTTTGCACAGCGTTTTAAATGACTATAAGCACTTATCAACTGTCAATTTGAACCACCAAACTGTGAAAGAGTAGAAGTGACTACTGAGTAGTGAACAACTGCTGAGCATAACGTGCAAGACTTCAATGGCTGCCCACAACTAATGCCACCTGAATCCCCCTCTCCAGATACAGAATTCTGCAAATAACTTATATGGAGTGTGACCTTACAACACAGTCTTTGAACGTACAAGCCTCCTGGCTTTTGATTTCCACCAGCCCCAATCCCACATCCATCTCCATCCCTGTCTCCACTCATCCATCTCCATCCCTGTCTCCACTCATCCATCTCCATGCCTGTCTCCACTCATCCATCTCCATGCCTGTCTCCACTCATCCATCTCCATGCCTGTCTCCACTCATCCATCTCCATGCCTGTCTCCACTCATCCATCTCCATGCCTGTCTCCACTCATCCATCTCCATGCCTGTCTCCACTCATCCATCTCCATGCCTGTCTCCACTCATCCATCTCCATGCCTGTCTCCACTCATCCATCTCCATGCCTGTCTCCACTCATCCATCTCCATGCCTGTCTCCACTCATCCATCTCCATGCCTGTCTCCACTCATCCATCTCCATGCCTGTCTCCACTCATCCATCTCCATGCCTGTCTCCACTCATCCATCTCCATGCCTGTCTCCACTCATCCATCTCCATGCCTGTCTCCACTCATCCATCTCCATGCCTGTCTCCACTCATCCATCTCCATGCCTGTCTCCACTCATCCATCTCCATGCCTGTCTCCACTCATCCATCTCCATGCCTGTCTCCACTCATCCATCTCCATGCCTGTCTCCACTCATCCATCTCCATGCCTGTCTCCACTCATCCATCTCCATGCCTGTCTCCACTCATCCATCTCCATGCCTGTCTCCACTCATCCATCTCCATGCCTGTCTCCACTCATTCCTCATCATTCATCCTACATTCACATCCTCTTCTCTATAGTCTCACTCAGCCCATGTTCTGTCACCCCTCATCAACAAATTTACTCATTCCTCCACCATGGGGCTCTCAGTTCTTTTGTGATTTCGTGCGTGGCACACACAGGGGCCTGAGCTATTACAACCCATTCTTCCTGGGCTGCATTTCCTTCCCCTCTGCCCCCTCCTTCCCCCCTCTCTGTGTTCTTACTTATGTCGACCTGGCTATCCACCTGGTTCCCTGTATTCCTTGCGGTTTTGTTCCCCTTACCTTTTATTTTTCATCCTTCCTTTTTGACGCGTTTGGTTCCCCTTTGGGGTTTTAACTCTACCTCTAAATTTTCTGTCCATAGTGTGAGCGATTTGGGAAAGAACTCCCTCCCTAGCCTCTATGGCGTGGATACTTCTGCCCCCCTCCTACCCCTCTTCTCTTCCTGCCATAGCCTCTCTTGATCCCACTAAGTCACCAGCATGTGTAGACAGTCCTTGTGATGGGGCAGTTATGTACCCATCTGGCTGAGCCCCCTGACAACACAGAGATCACATCTCTGATACGTGAGCTGTTGCCTTCCCATGTGTCATTCCAGAGCATCGAAATCCTGGCAACAGCCACCTAACTAGACAGCCCTTGCTGTGGATGGATCATACTCATAGGGAGACCCCCTGATCATTGTGTGTGGTATCAGGGTGGATACTTTGATTATGAAATGTATCAAGCTCCAAATAACTGGGTGTTCTTCTGTGGCCATCTTTTCGGTTGGTAATGGATCATTAAATGCTGCTTCTTATGTCACAGCCTTCCCTTCTCTGGCTACACCCTGGGAGGAGGGCCAGGCTCACTGGCTTGGGGTGAAACACTTTCTCCACTACCTGGTCTGCACTAGGATGGACAGGACAGATTCACTGCCACAGAACCATTACTTTTTGTGAAAAAAAAAGAAATGTTCAGTGAAGTGGAGTCTCTCGGTAAGATGTGGTCGAGTTCACTATTGATCAAAACTTATTACGCCGCCCAGTCTGCAGCCCTTCATGCTTGTGATTACCTTGGTGATGTTCCGGCGTCCATTACTCCTCATTAGTCTTCGAACATGGTTGAGGAAGTCATTTTGCAGAGGGTCCTCATCCTTCAAACTGTTGAAGAACTCTAGGCCAACCTGGAACAATGGGGCATTCATTGTGTTCGGTGTATTCAGAAAGGTCATAGGGACAGCTGCACAGGTATCGGCACCTTTACTTTGGCTTTTGAGGGAGATACAGTCCTGGAGAAGATCAAAGTGACGTGTTATCGGTGTGATGTAAAGTCATACGTCCCACCAGCCGTGAGGAGTTTTTGGTGCTTGCATTTTGGCCACATGTATTCCTGCTGTACACTGGGCTTTCTGCATGGTAAATGTAGACAACCACTCCATGAGGTGAGTCCCTGTGTTCCACCACTTGTATGTGTTAATTGCCATGGCCATCGTTCTCCACCCTCACCAGATGACCCAACTTGTAAGAAGGAAAAGAAGAAACATGAGTATAAGTCCCATGATTGTTTATTTTACACTGAGGATCTTCATAAATGTGACAGGCTTCACCCTGTATGAGTGACTTCTACCTTTGCCTCTGTTCTGTCCTTTCCCCCTCCTCCCTCTTCCTTAACCAGTTCTGCCCCCCCCCCCCCCCTCTCCTCTCCCCCACCCATGTGGTTCCCACCCCCTTCTCTCTAGGTGCCACTCCACCTTCATGGCTGGGAAAGTGGCCCCCAATTCCACCACAGGCACACTGTCTGTGCACCCCAAGGTCTCTTGCTCTCTTTCAGTTCTGGATCTTACAGAAGCCTGCCCTCCTTGATCACCGAAAGAGAATAAGAAGAAGTCTCAGTGCAAGCACACCCCTCTCCCCTCCTGTTCTTTCCTCTTCCTGCTGCCCCGACATTCCTTTTACCTCTTTGTTTGCCTATTTTCCCTCCCCCTTGATTGGAGTGTGTGGTTTCTGTTGTTCCTTCCTGGTTCCTGCCACCTTATTTCATGGGACTGATGACTTTGCTTTGCCCCCGCCCCCTACCTCCAAATCAAGCAACCAACCAATCGTACCCATCCACTTCGTTATGGTAGGTAACTCTTCACTACCTATGCCCTGGCTAGCTCATTGGAGCCCCTGTACTCTGGTATAGATGATTGGGACTCTCTCTCTCTCTCTCTCTCTCTCTCTCTCTCTCTCTCTCTCTCTCTCTCTCTCTTTGCTCTGCAATTGCAGAGAAAAAAAACTATATTTGTCGTGATGACAAAGAAAGGATGGAATATATAGAAAGCGACAAAGGGAATCTGTTCCAAAACTAACCTGTAGGTAAGTACTGCAGAATTCCTTTAAAATTGGGTAGCTCAGTTTGTTTGGAGATGAAGGGACCTGTAGGAGAAATTACGGAATTGGATAAGTCGTATGTATTTTTAAACACAGTTTGTGTTGCTGGAACTAAAACTGTAGTGATTAATCTCTGTCTGATATGTTAATGTAAAGACCCCACACAAATCTGGGAAAGAAACATTTGTGTAACTATTATTGTGCCTAAGGTCTTACATGACGAGGTATAGCAGTGTTGTATATAGAGACCATCTGTCTGTTCCTTCTTGTTGTTTATGTCAAAGAGCTATTGTAAACTGCTAAAATAGAGTTTGCAGGACTATTAATTAATTGTTGTTTAACATATAGCTCTTCAGTGGGTGTATGTGCTAGTGTAAAAGTGAAAGAGGTTTCGTTAGTGATGTGTTTTCCACAGAGTGGTGACCATAAAAAGTATGGACATCTAGAGGAAAAGGATGCCTTAAAAATGACAATTTATGTTGTTACTTGTTATGAGTGTGTAGTCGAAGACTGTAATGCTTGAAAAAGCCTATATGATACATTTATCCTGCAATTGTTGTCAAATTGCAGATATGTACTCTTCTATATATAATACTGATATTTATTGTCTGGATAATTTTGTATTATGTTGGCCTTATGTCTGTTAAGTGTTTTGATAGATGGTTGATTCTAAAGAATAGTCAATTTTCCCTCCTTTTAATTTTGCATTTATCATTATCTCTTTAAGCCATGCATGATTTATACAATATTTATAAATTTCAGGAAGGTCTACTGGATGATGCAGATGAATTTTCTGATTTCCGAGTGAAAGTATCAGAACTGATAAAGGATGTGGTATTCATTGTAGGATCTTCAAATTGTTTCCGACAAATGTTCCTAAGTCTTCAAAGACCAGGAGTAACCTGGGATTCGAGTGAAGCAGCTTTATTTGTTATGCAGTCTGTTGCAAAAAATATCCTCCCGTAAGTTACTTTTTCCAATGTTTCACAGTTATTAATTTGTGCATTTTGATTATGCAAGTGAAGTTTTTCCAAAATCTTGTATATTATTGACATCTGTAGTTATTACAGTGCATTATTATTTAATATGTTAAGTGTATTGTGCTCAAGCTTGAAGTACTCTATGCTGGCTCAGTGAGACATGGTATTGTGCAAAAGAGTTACGTGTGACACAAGTAGATAAGTAACTGACTTATATTTTATTAATAACTTCGTTCACAGTAACACGTTTTATTTGCTCCTATACTTCACTTTTTTCTCTTTTAATATTGTTTAGAGTATTGCAATACAGTTTGAAGAATTCATTGAGTTGCTCCCAGCTGTAAGATTAATAGATCAAAGCGTTCTGGAATCTATCAATACCAGTATGACAAGTACAGTGTAACATCCCCACTTCTTATAGTACATATTGTACTGCTTCAGTGACATAGGCTAATATTTCTGCTTGTAAAAGAGGTGAGGAAGAGCTTAAGAAACACACAAATTTCTTAACAAATCTTAAGTGCTGTCACTCTCAGCCTTTTCCTGTTCTAGTAGGTGATAAGTAGGTGCCTTTTATCAAACTCATTTATTGTCATTAATGTGTTTCACAATTACATTTTACTAAACAAGGCAACCAGAACAGATGAAATTCCCTCAAAATTGGTAGCAGAGATAAGACAAGGGAGTGAAAGTTCATCTGCAACTTGTACAGAAGACAGACCGCAGTAACGAGCTGACAAACATGAAAGGGAAATAGTTTGAGAATGATGTGATACTGGGTTGCAGCCTGTCCCTACTGTTGTTTGACCTGTGCATGGTGCAAGCAGTAAAGGAGACCAGAGAAATTTGAAGAGGAAAGAGAGAGAGAGAGAGAGAGAGAGAGAGAGAGAGAGAGAGAGAGAGGGAGGGAGGGAGAGATTTGCTGCTGACATTGTAGTTGCATCAGGGATGCAAAGGATTTGTAAGATAAATTGCACGGAATGGATATTGTCTTGAAAAGAGGTAATAAGAAGTGAAACAAGAGTACTGGATTGTAGTAGTAGTATTAAATCAGACAATGCCAAGGAAACTGCATTAAGAAATGAGGCACTAATAGAAGAGTTTTTGTATTTGCTGAGATCCTGAGGAATCAAAGAATAGTTAGTTCGGTAATGTAGGAAATTGGGGAAAAGGGGGGGGGGGGGCTAAAAAGATTAGAGGGAGACAAAAGCAGTAAGCAGTTTCAGATGGAAGTAGGTTGTAGTAGTTAATGCAGAGACAAAGAGAGTTGCACAGGATAGATTAGTGTGAAGAACTGCATCAAACCAGTCTTCGGATGGAAGACCACAACAACAACATATAATATTAAGGGACTGATCAATATTACCTGCTTACCAGCTTCTGAAACTGGAATACATGGTGCAGTTATGTTTGATGCACAAAAGGCAATATATATGTACTCATTGATTTAAAAACAAAATTCAATGCAGCTTTGAGGTAAAACAAAAACAAAATGTAAAAAAAGTGCTATGGATAACAGAATGAGGAAAAAACCACATTTATCTGTAAGAAAGAAAATGGTCATGTGGTACAGAACATTGGAATGGGCAGAGTAATATCTGACACAAATTGCTCGGTAATGTACCATAAGGTGTAGATTTTTTTCTTAATGACTGCTATGCAGCAAACAGCGAATTTTTGGAAGAAAGGTAACTTTACAATTGAACAAAGTTGTGCCATAGTAGGGTGGAAGGATGAAACTGTATAGTGCAAACGGAAGGGTTGGAGGATTTTATCAGAAGGGATGGAGAGGGAAGCTGTAACATAAAGCAGTGGAAACTTCTTATAAGAAGATGAGGAGCCACATAATATGATGTGATTTTTACAGTTTAGTTTCTTTTACAAATGTGTTGCAATATATTAGTACATTAATTTTAGTAACCACAGAAATGTTGGGGTCTTTGTTACATCATAAACTTTCATGTAAGTTCAAAGAGAGCATTATCTTTTCTCATGTGCTGAAGATAATTTTTGTTGATAACATTCAAGGGAAGGCAAAAATAAAAATACATTTTTATGCCTGTGATAGTTTATAATACTCGAACTTCAAATAAAATGCTTGTAGTTTCTCATTACAGGGAAGAGAATGATGTGGTCCCTAAAGTTGTGGAAGCTATTTTGAACTTACCACAAACGACACACATAGCTGTGAGGCATACATCAGTCTTGCTTCTTGGAGAATTGTGTGAGTGGATAGAGAAACACCCACAGTCTTTAGGTAAGCATGTGTGAAAAATATTTATTTTCGACGCTAAAGCAGTGTTTAAGGGCACTAGGAAAAACACTGATTCTCCATTACAGTTCTGTAAACTTATTTTCTGTCTTGTGCTTTTACTTTAGTATCTACATTTGTAGACAGTAGATGTACTAGAGAAGTTTTTTATTATTAGTTATTCAGAAATGAGACAAATATCAGCAAGAAAAGTTGCAATGGAGCCAATAAAGTGGTATGAAAACCTCAGGTAATAGATTTCAGTGACAGAAGCTTTCATTTATCTTTAAGTTATAACAAGACTCACACACTGAAGGTTCTTTACAAACTTAATTTTGTATATCCACAGTTCATCCATCCTGGGAATCAAGAATTTCTACTGTTTATGCTTGGTATCACCATTGGTACTGACTTTTGAGAATGTTTTAACTTTTTGAAGTCAGGCAGCAAATGATGGGAAAACATTTTTTCATATGATATAATTACAAAGTCACATGTTTCAGATTTTATCCTTCACTTGTACTATGAAAGCTTGCTTGTTGCCAAATTTCATGATTCTAGGTCAGCAGAAAGTACCCTATAGGTTTTCATGAATGAGTCTGCGAGTATCAAAATTTGTGACATAAATGGCCATATCTTTTGATTGAATTGACTTACAAGATTACATTTGACACACTGACAAGGGGACTGTACACCTTAGTATGCAACATTAAACTTGGTACATCTATCCATTCCTGAGGAAAAGGGATCTTGACAGACAAGAGACAGACTGACGGAAGACGAGACAGACTGACTGGAGGATAACAAAGTGATCCTATAAGAGTTCAGTTTTTACTGATTGAGCTATGAAACCCTAAAAAGCTACAGATAATACACATCATTGCATTCCCTTATCAAATTATGTCGAAGCATTTTACATGGATTTTTTTTAAAAAAGTGAAAGTTGATGCTGTGCTTACAGATATTTTCAAATAGGATTACAACAACTGTATTTTCTATTTGACAGTTAGCTGTTGAAAAATGTTGACTTGTGATTTTTTTCCTGAAAGATAGTAGTTACAAGTATAAAAAAAATGAAAAATAAGTTTCTTAGGGTTAACTAATAGACATGACACTTTGCAAAGAAAAATTACATACTTGTTCTTATAATAATGACATTCCATGTTTCTTGAGGGGCCACTGTACATTTCATTGTATTTCTATGATTTCTGCAATATTTCTTACATTATATATTACTCTGTTCCAGAACCTATTCTCAACTTTCTTCTTTTCTGCCTACAACAGCCACAGTTGGCAACAGCAGCTGCAAGTGCCCTACAAAATATATGCAGCTCTTGCCGAGATCATATGGCTGTGCATTTTAATGGACTTGTACAGATTATTCAGAGTCTAGATACATTTAGTATATCCAATGAAGCAGCTATAGGTCTTCTGAAAGGTCTGTTGTGCTATTGTTTATTCTAATCTAAATTTTTAATTTAGTTAGTTATTTTCAGTCAGTAGAAAATTGAATCATGTTTTCAATAATTAATGTTACTGTTAATGAAAATTGCTGTTCAAAATTTTGATACAGATGTATCATTTTTCCATGGATAGACTGGCAATTCCCATTGCATGAAGTATGATTGTTGTCAATTTCAGGAGGTCCGGCTGCAAGTGCATATCCTTAAGCTGCTGTTGTACCATATGGTGCTGTCAGTTATTTCGTATATTATTATTATTGTTGTTATTATTATTATTAAACAAAAGTCCAGAATTGAATATGACAATACTATGAAAAGGATAGTTGTTACTCACCATATATCGGCGATTCTGAGTTGCTGATACGCACAAATCCACTATATGCTGAGTAGCAAGTATCTTTTTCATAGTGTTGTATTATTATTATTATTATTATTTCTCTTTCCTGTCTCAGATGTTATGTCTGGTTAAAAATGGAAAGTGATGCGGACCTTGATCAACCGTGACTTATTTTTAACTGTACGATATATCTTACATTGCATTTAGGAACTTTCGGGTAATTGAACATGTATCAATAATTACAGATTTCTGCAGTTGTATGTATATGTTTGGATGTAGCTGTATTGCGTTGATGTACTGGTGGATACTGTGTGGTATGACTCCTGTAGTTGATAGTATAATTGGTACAATGTGAACTTTATCCTGATGCCACATGTCCTTGGCTTTCTCAGCCAGTTGGATGTATTTTTCAATTTTTTCTCCTGTTTTCTTCTGTATATTTGTTGTATTGGGTATGGATATTTCGATTAGTTGTGTTGATTTCTTCTTTTTATTGGTGAGTATGATGTCAGGTTTGTTATATGGTGTTGTTTTATCTGTTATAATGGTTCTGTTCCAGTATAATTTGTATTCATCATTCTCCAGTACTTTTGTGGTGCATACTTGTATGTGGGAATGTGTTGTTTTATTAGTTTGTTGTATGGCAAGTTGTTGATGTATTATTTTTGCTACATTTTCATGTCTTCTGGGGTTTCTGTAAATGCTAGTATTGTACATCCGCTTGTGATGTGATCTACTGTTTCTATTTTTTGTTTGCAAAGTCTACATTTATCTGTTGTGGTATTGGGATCTTTAATAATATGCTTGCTGTAATGTCTGGTGTTTATTGTTTGATCCTGTATTGCAATCATGAATCCTTCCGTCTCACTGTATATATTGCCTTTCCTTAGCCATGTGTTGGATGTGTCTTGATCAATGTGTGGCTGTGTTAGATGATACGGGTGCTTACCATGTAGTGTTTTCTTTTTCCAATTTACTTTCTTTGTATCTGTTGATGCTATGTGATCTAAAGGGGATGTAGAAGCGGTTATGAAATTGCAATGGTGTAGCCGATGTATTTATATGAGTGATTGCTTTGTGTATTTTGCTAGTTTCTGCTCGTTCTAGAAAGAATTCTCTTAAATTGTCTACCTGTCTATAATGTAGGTTTTTTATGTCAATAAATTGCCTTCCTCCTTCCTTTCTGCTTAATGGGAATCTTTCTAATGCTGAATGTATGTGATGTATTCTATATTTGTGGCATTGTGATCGTGTAAGTGTATTGAGTGCTTCTAGGTCTGTGTTACTCCATTTCACTACTCCAAATGAGTAGGTCAATAATGGTATAGCATAAGTATTTATAGCTTTTGTCTTGTTTCTTGTTGTCAATTCTGTTTTCAGTATTTTTGTTATTCTTCGTCTATATTTTTCTTTTAGTTCTTCTTTAATATTTGTATTATCTATTCCTATTTTTTGTCTGATATTCCATTTCTTATAAATTGTGTTAGCTGTCCGATGTCTTTTCTCAGTTTTTCTATTCTTATCTGTAGCCTATGTTGCCATGCTGGTTTTGTAGGTTTCTTCTATGTGTTGGTTGGTTCTGATCTCTGCCTAGGGTGTATATTTAGTGTAGTGAGTGCTCCTACATAAACCAGTAGTTGTAACTCTTCCATAGTTATACTTTCATTTATTTTGTTGTGTATGATTGTGTTGATAGTTGTTATTGTTGTTTCGACTTGTGGGTTATTTGGTGGTCTATGCAAGAATGGTAAATGTCTGTATTTGTGTTTGTATTCTATATATGTCAGCTGAAATTTTGCTTCTATATCTAACATGTGTGTCACTTTATGTTCTATTTGTGCTTCTTCTGGTGGCTGTCTGAAGATTTCGTTTTCCTCTGATTGTTTAATTTATGCATGCTGTTCTTGTTTGTTTGCTCTGGGATGTTTGAGCCCATGACTGTATTTTCTTCTTCTTCTGATTGCACATTATTTTGTTCCAGTATTTGTTGTACTTGTTGTTTGATGTTTTCTAATTCTGACTGGGGTATCCTGTTATTTTTGATTATTACACGGATCTGATCAGCTAGTCATTGTTCTGTTAAAAATTTTAATTCTGTGTATCTGGTAATAAATGTTGTGTATACTTGTGATCTGTATCCAGTTGTGTTGGTTCCTAAGTATGTTGCTTCGTGATAACAGAACATGAGGTGTCGGTTAACTTCATCTGACCATCTAATCCTCTGTCTTTGTTTTCCTTCTAGAGTGTTTGCAGGAAGCATATCCTGCAAAACACCTCTATTTGGATTTAAATCATTTACCATGTGGCAAGCAGTGTCGTTACCATTGTGGACGGCCATAGGGTTCAAACGTCGTCCTCGACCATGACAGCGCTTTTCCGAGGCTTCATTAGTTCTGTCCTGAACCAACTAATCACACTAAAAGGGGGGGTTAGTCCTATTAGTGGTTTGTTCTTTTCATCGCCTTTTACGACTGGCAGAACATACCGGAGGCCTATTCTTTTTCCAGGCCTCCACGGGGTTATTATTATTATTATTATTATTATTATTATTATTTCTTTCTTTTCTCAGACGTTATGTCTGGTCAAAAATGGAAAGTGACGCGGAATCAAACGTGACTTCCTTTTAACTGTACGGTATATGTTATATTGCATTTAGGAACTTTCGGGTAATTGAACATGTATCAATAATTACGGATTTCTGTAGTTGTATATATAACTTTGGATGTAGCTGTATTGCATTCATATACTGGTGGGTATTGTGTGGTATGACTCCTGTAGTTGATAGTATAATTGGTATAATGTCAACTTTATCCTGATGCCACATGTCCTTGACTTCCTCAGCCAGTTGGATGTATTTTTCAATTTTTTCTCCTGTTTTCTTTTGTATATTTGTTGTATTGGGTATGGATATTTCGATTAGTTGTGTTAATTTCTTCTTTTTATTGGTGAGTATGATGTCAGGTTTGTTATGTGGTGTTGTTTTATCTGTTATAATGGTTCTGTTCCAGTGTAATTTGTATTCATCATTCTCCAGTACATTTTGTGGTGCATACTTGTATGTGGAATGTGTTGTTTTATAAGTTTATGTTGTAAGGCAAGCCGTTGATGTATTATTTTTGCTACATTTTCATGTCTTCTGGGGTATTCTGTATTTGCTAGTATTGTACATCTGCTTGTGATGTGATCTACTGTTTCTATTTTTTGTTTGCAAAGTCTACATTTATCTGTTGTGGTATTGGGATCTTTAATAATATGCTTGCTGTAATATCTGGTGTTTATTGTTTGATCCTGTATTGCAATCATGAATCCTTCCGTCTCACTGTATATATTGCCTTTTCTTAGCCATGTGTTGGATGCGTCTTGATCGATGTGTGGCTGTGTTAGATGATACGGGTGCTTACCATGTAGTGTTTTCTTTTTCCAATTTCCTTTCTTTGTATCTGTTGATGTTATGTGATCTAAAGGGTTGTAGAAGTGGTTATGAAATTGCAGTGGTGTAGCCAATGTATTTGTATGAGGGATTACTTTGTGTATTTTGCTAGTTTCTGCTCGTTCTAGAAAGAATTTTCTTAAATTGTCTACCTGTCCATAATGTAGGTTTTTTATGTCGATAAATCCCCTTCCTCCTTTCTTTCTGCTTAATGTGAATCTTTCTGTTGCTGAATGTATGTGATGTATTCTATATTTGTGGCATTGTGATCGTGTAAGTGTATTGAGTGCTTCTAGGTCTGTGTTACTCCATTTCGCTACTCCAAATGAGTAGGTCAATATTGGTATAGCATAAGTATTTATAGCTTTTGTCTTGTTTCTTGCTGTCAATTCTGTTTTCAGTATTTTTGTTAGTCTTTGTCTATATTTTTCTTTTAGTTCTTCTTTAATATTTGTATTATCTATTCCTATTTTTTGTCTGTATCCTAGATATTTATAGGCATCTGTTTTTTCCATCGCTTCTATGCAGTCGCTGTGGTTATCCAATATGTAATCTTCTTGTTTAGTGTGTTTTCCCTTGACTATGCTATTTTTCTTACATTTGTCTGTTCCAAAAGCCGTATTTATATCATTGCTGAATGCTTCTGTTATCTTTAGTAATTGGTTGAGTTGTTGATTTGTTGCTGCCAGTAGTTTTAGATCATCCATGTATAGGAGATGTGTGATTATTATTATTATTATTATTATTATTATTATTGTTATTGTTATGAATAACAGATTACGTTACTGAGTAAAATAGAATACGCGTAGTATTAATTCCAGCTTCTTGAAGATTAGGCATTAGAATTACGTGATGTTACAACATTATAGGCAAGATATGGGTGGTTCCAAACAGTACTATGTCTTGTATTTCACTGTTTTTGCTGCATCCTCGAATTCTAGACAGATTGCTCCTCAAGTCACGTGGTATTGATTGTGAGGTGCCAGTGGTAATGGGAATGACATTTATGTAATTTTCACATTACCTGTTTGACTGATTGCAATGCTCTGATCCTCATATTTCCATTTCTTCTGAGCTCCCGTACTATTAATGTTCACATCACACACAACTGTGACATTGGTTAAGAAGCATGTTCTCTTTTCTGGTTGACATATGACTTAAAGCTAGTTAGCTGCAAGTTGGCTGGTATTTATTTGTTCATCCTACAGGATAGCATTACAGCATGCTGTTGTGGCCACTTTGAATGTGTGATTGTGCTATTTATGATATTTCTTTGCCAGGATAGTGCAACCTGATACTGTGTGGTCCATGGTCCGAGTGTACTCCACAAAGTTGACATCTATTGACTTGAGTGGTTTTCATTACTGCTTTTTCAAAGCTCTTTGTCTCAAAGCCTGAGCATGTGCAGCATTATTAGTGTTTCTGACTCTGCTCTCAGTCTTTCTCTTCTCAGCCACAGATGTGCCTGATCTTTGTCAATGTTATACGTTCTCCAGCCAGTTTGGGTACTGACCATGCAGAGATTTCTGTCTATGATTGTTTTAGTTTATTCCAAGTCTCAATTTTGATAGTACATTGAGAAAATGAGTCAGTATCAGTAAATCCTGTGAGAATTTTCTTGTAGTCTTCTTAGTATAGATAGTGATTCCTTTGTTTTCATTTTCTTTTCCACACAGTGTTACCTGATGCATTAAAGGCTCATTCACATGCTGGATCACAAACCTACTAATATGCTGTCTCCATTTGTCTCAGATTATACCTTCTTTTCCTTACGTGTCACACACACACACACACACACACACACACACACACACACACACAGGGAAAGTGTGAAGTCCATGAAACTTCAGCATAGGTAAATGTTGAAGTGTAATATAACAAATGATACAGTAAATAAGACAAGCTCTCAAAGCTATTTTGTAGTGTAATGCTGGCAAGTTAGTTTGAAAAACTGCCGAGTAGGGTGCCACTGACCATAGTTGCTGAAAATAGCAGTGAATCAGGCAGAGAACACAGTTTTTGTGCTAGAATTTTCCATTGCCAATCAATTGTGTGTGTACAAAGAGCTTTCTGTAAGAAGTTTTGCAAGACGCCATCAGTTTACAACAGCATAGTGAAGTGGTACAAGAAATTCAAAGGGAATGCTTGTTTGTGTGATGTGAAACACCCGGCCCAGTCAAGCATGTCAGAACAGATGGTAGACCATGTGAGGATAATGATGTTGCAAAGTCCCACACTCCATCATAAGTGATTAAGAGTAAAACTATAAATTTCAGTTTCTGCAGACCATAAACCATGACAAAAAAATTGTTCAGCACATTATTCAGCATTTGTATACAGATCCAACTTGAAAATGACCTTACAGTCAAATTAATCTTCAGTGACGAGCCCCCCCCCCTTTTTTTTTTTTTACGAGGAAAGCCAACTGACACAACACAAAGATACGGTGGACAGAGAATCCGCATGAAACTGTTGAATGTGTTTGAAGTTCTAAGAAATTTAAAATGTTCCATGCTGTCTCCAACAAGACAATCTATGGACCCTTCCTCTTCACTGAAAGAACTATCAATGGTGTCACCTGTCTCGACATGCTGCAATTGTGGCTTCTGTCACAGCTTGAAAGTGACAGCAGTGATGTTATCATTCAGCAAGATGATGCCACTCCAAATTTCTACAATTGGCTATAAGATTAACACATAGCTGAATAGGCCGTGTGGCAGTCGCTGACTTGGCACTACTCAAGTGGCCATCATACATGATGCCTTGCAACTTTTTCTTGTGACATTATATCAAGGATAACATTTATGTTCCACATCTGCCACAGAACCTTGTAACTTGTGACACCACATTGCAACATGTGTCCTTACTGAAATTCTGGGTATGCTGGGTTGAGTATGGGCAGAATTGGACTTTCAGTTCAGTGTGTGTCCTGTGATGAAGAATGGACAAATAGAACATTTATAAACATTGTAAAAATACTTTGAGAGTTTTTCTTTCATGTGTTGTATCATTTGTCACATTGCTCTTGTTTATTTACTTGTAAATTTTTTTTTTTAAAATGCTTCATGGACTTTCTAATTACCTTGCAGTCTGTTGTCAGCTGTTGGGCACACAGCACTGTAAATGGTAAGCAACTACTGGGTCTAACAGTCTGCAGATAATATTTTTTTCTACTAGACCAAAAATATATTCAATTAAGTTTGCTGCCAGTTATCCTGTATCCGTAATTTTGTTCTTGGAGTTGAGTTGAGTTGGGAGTTGAGTTGAGTTGAGTTGGGAGTTGAGTTGAGTTGGGAGTTGAGTTCTTAGCACCATTTTTACCATCCTGTATTATTCCTGAAGAAATACTACTATCACCACCACCACCACCACCACCACCACCACCACCATGATGAACTACAGCCTTGTTTGAGAGTGATCATTGAGCTAAAAAGTTTTAAATTGTTGAGCAAAATAATTTTATTGTTTCTTTAATGGTATTATTATTTTACAAAGTGGTGTTGTTTCTGTGTCTGTTTATCTCCTGAGCAATAACATCAGTATAATATATATCACAGGGTAATGTAAACGGATAGATAAAAAATGTACCAGAGCCAGTGGCTCCTTCTTCTGACAGAGAAGTTGAAGTGGAAGGAAGAAGAGTGAAGGAAAATGACTGGAGAGGTTTAGGAAAAGGAGTACAATTCAGAAAAGTCACCCAGAACCCCGGGTGAGAGGAGACTTACTGGACAGGATGAGCAGGAAAGACAGATTGTTGATTATTTTTGTTGTTATATGTATATCACAATGTGATGATGTAATGAATGTATTGTTGACCCATGGTTGAGGGGCAGTGTCATTTGATTACTAATCAAAGATCCTGGGTCTCGGGATCAATTCCAGCCAGAATATAGTATAACACAGGATAGATGAAGCAATAAGGAAATAAAAAGTATGTTAGCACGGCAAAGAGAGCATGCCTTGCCAAAAGAACTATGTTACTATCAAATATCGGCCTTAATCTGTGGAAGAAATTTCTGACAATATATATTTTTAACACAGGTGTGCATGTTAGTGAATCACACACTTGGGAAAACCAAAAAAGAATAGAATCAATGCATTTGATATGTGATGTGTAGAAGGATCTTGAGAATTAGATGGATTGATAAGGTACAGGTTGAGGAGGTTCTCCACAGATGTGGTAAAGAAGGGAATATATGGAAAAAACTGACAAGGAGAAGGGGCAGGATGATTGGACATGCGTTAAGATATAAAGGGGGTAACTTCTGTGGTACTGGAGGGAGCTATAGAGTACAGGGAAGAGAGTGTTTGGAACACATCCAATGAGTAATTTAGTGTGCAAGTGCTACTATGAAATGAAGAGATTGTTGCAAGAGAAGAAATTTTAGCATGTTGCTCAGAACCAGCTAGAGGACTGATGATGCAAAATAAATAAATAAATAAATAAACTGTCTGTGCATTGATAATGTTTAGTGTGCTCTTATGCTTTCACAGTCCGTACACCGTCATTGTTCATCAAATGCACCACTCATTTTGTAGCTGTAACATGACAGTTTACTGCGAAGGAAAGATTGATAGCATTTTAGTAGCATAAGATAATTTACTTTATAAGTCATTGCAAAGTGCATAAAAGTGTAAGTCACACTCTTCAGTCTCTCCTTTCCTTGTTTCCCTAAAAAGAGAAGCAGTGGAAACAGAAACTGTCTTGTATCACCTTTCTATGGCATTAAAGTAAAATATGTATCTAATAACAGCTCACATAGCTTACAAGCAGTTATTCTTCCCATAATCCATGCATGAATGAATGGATTGAGAAGAAAGCTTAATATATATTACAGTGAAAAGTACACAGTCACAACCTTTGCACATTTTGATTTGCAGAGTATAGCTATAAATGTTCAATAATTTAGTCTCACATTCACCTTCTATAAAATAGAATTCATGTGCCCATTTCAATCCACTCTTGAATTACATTTGGACTATTTTCTCTCATCTTCAATTGTATGATGAACATTTGGAAGAGCATTTGTAAAGCTGGATAATATGAGCGCACTTTTGGAGGGCAGTCCCTACATTGTCATGCTGTCAATAGAGATTTTCCATCATGTATAATAGAGATTTTCCATCATGGATACTGTACGCTATTTTGTCTGACAAAATGATTACTGATCAAGGTGGCGCAGTGGTTAGCACACTGGAGTCGCATCCAGGACGACGATAGTTCCAGCTCGCATCTGGCCATCCTGATTTAGGTTTTCTGTGATTTCCCTAAATCGCTTCAGGCAAATGCCGGAATGGTTCCTTTGAAAGGACTTGGCTCACTTCCTTCTCCATCCTTCCCCAATCTTGTGGTACTGGTGACCTTGCTGCTTGGTCCCCTCCCCCAAATCAACCAACCAACCAAAAAGATTTTTCGTGACTTGCATGTCTGGGGAAATACTTGCCTGTTCTAGAATATTAAACTTGTTTTCTATATTGCCGCCTTTTCTGTTCTAATAATAGAATGTTAAGTAGTTTAAAAAAGTACTGCAATGCAACAGTGGTAACCATGTCTTACACAAACTTCAAGCAAGGCATTTTTCATAAAAGTTGTTTTGTGGGCAACTAATAGCATTACATTCTTATCTTAACATAAAAGCAGAATTTTTATTATTGTTATACCCATATCATGATTATCAATACAGAATGTATTGTTTTATTTGTGATGTAATAACCTTTTATGTATGTTTCTTATCAGTATTGTAAAATATCTCTGTAACTTTCAGATTTTGAACACTTTTCACATTAAAAATCAGAAATCCACCATCATCAGTCAGAACTGGTAACAAACAATGATGGCAAACTTTTTTGTTCAGCCACATAGGGATCCTTTTTTTTTTTTTTATATAAATTGTGTTTAGTCTTCTAAAACACTGCATGTCCTCATTACTCTTTGGTTTATTTCTTATACTTCCCATACAGTCTTTATTTTCAGCTACATGAAATACAAAAAGACATCAACTGTTTCAGTGACTTAATTGTTAACCAATTGGCTTGTACAGCCAACTCACAGCCAGATTTTGGTTTCAAGTTCTTTATTACATTGCCAGCTGTGAGATGGGCCGAGCAGCTCTTCTTTTCTGGTGTATAATACACTCGATTTTTTTAGGTGTTTTGTGAGTTATAAGAAATTGTTTTTATGGTTTTTCACTAGCTGTGTAGCAGCAAGCAATTTATGTCATAAAAAGTTCCTCTCAGATGAGGAAATCAAAAGTCCGTTGAATAAGAGTGCAAGTGATGTTTCAGGTGAAGTTTCTGATAGTGCTGATAATGAAGATAATGGGAGAAATGATAGTAGTGATGATAGTGATCCAAATGAAACAGATAGTGACAGTGATGTTGCAGTAGCAGGTGTGTGTGTGTGTGTGTGTGTGTGTGTGTGTGTGTGTGTGTGTGTGTGTGTGTTGCTAAAAAAACAGAAAGTAGAAAAATGGCTGGGAAATAAATCAGGATAAACCTTCCAAAATTTCGTTTGGTGGTTCTAGTGGCATCAATCCTAGGGTTCAAAGACAATTCCCTGAACAACTCCCTTTGATATGTACAGAGACATTGTTAATTTACCAAACAATGCTTGGTTTCCTATAACATCTGATGGAATTCACACACATTTTGCTTTATGTGCTCTTACGACACAGGTGAAGAAGCCAACGCTTCAGTCATACTGGTCCATAAAAAATGCAATTCGTGCTCCTTTTTTTCTGACATATGTGGTATAGAAGATGCTTACAGGTTTCTAGGTTTCTTCATTTCATAAATAATGAATATTCTGATCCTGCAAAGCGTCTGAACAAGTTGCAACCTGTTATTGACCATCTTAGAGTTTCCGCAGTGTTTATTATTCTGAAGAAGATATACCAGTTGATGAAAGCTTCATGAAATTCAGAGGTAGATTCTGCTACATAAAACTGAATCCCCCAAAAAAAGAGTTCATTTTGAAATACAGTTCTTTAAAATTTGTGAGTCAAAGAGTGGCTATTGATATTTGTACAGGAAAAAACCTGACCCCAACCAGTAAATAAATCCCAATTAGTTAAGCTGTTGTTATGGACTTCATGCAACCGTCTTTGGACAATGGTCATGTAGTGTGTGTGTGTGTGTATATATATATATATGTTGAGAACTGGTATACTTCATCATTGTTTATAAGGCTCCCCTCAAGGGGCACAAATGCCATAGGGACAGTAAGATCCACAAGGCAAAATATGCGTGACTAGTTCCAAAAATCTAAACTAAAAACAATACAACAGCCAAAGGAAAAAGTGATAAGAAAACCAAAACCCTTGTCCAGAAGCCCAAAGCAATTATACAGTGAAATAATTCGATGGACACGGTTGACAGACAAGACTAGCAGTTGTCATGTTTTCCTCTCATGAGAAGATACACCAGAGGAGATAAGAAAATCTTCTTTCACCTGATGGGACATTGGGATTTTCAATTCATATATCCTACTAAACAAAGTGTCAGGAAAAAAAATCTTGTTTCAGTCAGTTCAGAATACAGCTGGCTGTGAATATAATAGAACAGGTCACCTTACCAGACTGCCCTAAACATGGATGGCCCCAATATGGACTTTCCCATGTTAGACTGCAAGCAGCAAATTGTGCACATTTTGTTTGGTTAATCTCCCCCTAATCTCATCAAACACCCTTCAGAATCGTGTAGTATGCAAGTTACACCAGGTATGGCTGTGAGAAATGTCTAGCGATGCCTGAGCATTTTCAGGTATACCACACCAACAAAAACTTCTAAAACAGTATTACCTTTGCTCACCATCACATTGATAAATATTATTTTGAGAAAACTGTGTAACACAAAATATACTGATTTTCATAAATTTAATGATAAATATTAGATTGGTTATGGGGATAAATATTAGTAAGTCACTGGGTTAATTTGTACAATTTCCTTTTTTGATTATTGGTTACCTATTACTTTAATCTAATTGTAGCTGATGCACATACTTTCAAACTTGCTCTAACAAGTTTATAGTCATTATTGAAATGTGGTTCAGACACATTCTATTAACAAATATTTGTTTGTCATTTTCCCAATTTAAGGATCAAAAAATTTTGGTTAGAGCTGTTGGGAATATTTTTTTCACTATATCTGTTGTTACTTTTGGGTTTTCATTATTAAACTAGTTGTGTTTCTGACTAATCTCTTGAATCATATAAGCATTTAAAGAAATACTGGTTTGGTTGTACAGTTTTCTTCATGTTATTTACTCAGCTGTTTGCCATCCTACAGATAAAATTTAATGTCTGCCAAACATTTCAGTTTCATATTCTTCAGTAACTAACTGTTTTCAATAGTTTCTCTAACCAAATTTTGATTTCAGCTTTTCATGTCATCTCAGGCATTTCCAAATAATTTGGGTAATGCAGGATATATAGTTACGTTAATAATATTGTTTTCTTGAAAGTCTAGGTTTCTCTTTACTAGAGGTTTTTTTTTCCACACCTATAACATCTTTGCTCTTCACTTGAGTCCCTTGTTAAATAATGGCTTCTTTTCCTCTACTTCTTTATAAACTATTATTTTCTGAGATGATAAACTTGTTCCTTATTTTAATTGTTTATGCTTTCCTTTTCTGAAATAAATATTATGATCTGGTGTGCGGATTTCCTGCCTGATGAATGTTTCTTGGTTTGTATACATTTTTAAGACACATCTTAGAATTATGTGATCATTTGAAATTCTTGTCTGGTGAATTCACATGTTGTGTAAGATTTCTTTATATTTGATAAAATGTAGTCAGTTTATTTTTATTTTTTTTTTTCCTTTTAGCCCTGAAAAATCATTTCTTTAATTCTCCTGGACAAATGCTACATATGACCTGTGTAATTTCTGGTGTCGTATCCAGAATTTCCCATTTTGTATGCACTTTCAAATTACAATTCCCTACTAGTGATGTTTACTGTTATTTATCTGCTTCTGTAACTCTTCATATGAAGAGGGATGGAGTCTTCTACGTCATCAGAATTTTGGTGCGCAGACCTGAATGATTTGTATGTTCTACCTCTCATTTGTTTTTGAAATAGTTCTGCCTGAGATTCTTTCATCATCCAGAATATTGTTTTAATCTTCCTGTTTACAATAAAGCCTACACCTGAATTTCCTCACTGATGATTTCTCTACAGTTACACATGTTGCAATTTTAATTCTATTTTGTTTTAATGTTCTCATCAAACTTCTGATGATCCTAGAGCAGCTCATTTGATCATATTTAACTCTTCTCACAATTACATTAACACCCTTTAGATTGAATGGTTTTGTTCTGTATTAAACTGAAGTAGTTTTCAAGATGTTTAAAAAAATGCAAAGCCTGATCAGATCTGAGTACTGATGAATCTCAGACCCTAGGGACAACATAACCAGTTCACATGCTGATCAAGGCCAATGTATTTCTCAAGTTCCAAGTCAGTATTGTGATTTGTCAGCTTGTCTTTCCGATGCCCGTAATACATTTGGTCCAGAGGATATCAGTCTATGTTTCACTATACTGTCTGCAGTGTGGGTTGGTGAGCAGCCCATCCATTTGTTCCCCTAATGCTTCAATGAGATGATTATTAATTTGATGTATTGTTGTAAAGTGGTAATGTGTATGTTGGTAATCAAAATGTGCTCTCATTAAGATGTAATTAAGGGTCTCAGAGCATTTATATCTACATCTACAAGACTATTCTGCAGTCCAGTACCCGGCAGAGGGAATATCATATCACCTTCAGACAGTTTCCCTACACTCAAGCAGCGCATGAAAAAAATTAACCCTTAAATCTTTCTATGTAAGCTCTGATTTATCTTATTTTATTACAGTGATCATTTCTCCCTATGTAGGTGGGCTTCAATAAAATATTTTTTGCATTTAGAGCAGAATGCTGATGACAAAATTACATGAAAAGATCTCACCGCAATGAAGAACACACCACCCCCAGTGTCGTATAATATCCCTCACCCTCTCTCCCTTATTTTGCGATAATACAAAATGAGCTTCCCTGCTCTGAACTTCCTGAATGTCCTCCTTTCACATCCAAAATAAGGTCTGTCGTACTGATTCCTAAAAGTGATATTTGTAGTGCTTTAACCAGTAGTTCTCATAATTACATTTAAATAAAATATTTTGTGCATTAGCACACATTGTTCCTTAAAATTAAATAGAAAAACAAAACAAAAGCATTCATTTAAATCGGCGTGAAGCTGTCATCTTTAGAGCAGATTCATCATTCTGAATAGGATTGCAGCAAATTGGTCAAAGTGTCAGTTTTTATGTTATAGTTGCTATTTAGTTTCACAAAATGTTGAAGCCTGTGCACTTTAATATTTGAATATCCATTGATGAATGGTTCATTGGATGTAATGCTGTCACTCAAAATCTGCAGCAGTGCTCTTTGAATATTGTACAGTATCAAGAAGAATTCAATTTTCTTTTGTTACAGAATGCTTTAATAACCTGAAAATGTTCCTTAGTTGAGTTCCCTCACCCCCACCCCCTCCCCCACCCCAGGGTACTATTCACTTCGAATAGGCTCTGCCTTGTTATCTTGTCAGTTTTATTATTCACTTTTACTGTTACAGGGTGTATACAACCCGGGTAATCTGGGAAAAACCCGGGAATTTTTCGGAATTCCAGGAATTTTTCATTGTTTTAATTTTCAGTTAAATTTTTGTAATTTTGACTGGTACGAATTGATTCTCTAGCAAAGAATGCTACTGTATCCTGCTACTGGAGAATAAAACTGCAGCTATAAAACATAAACGAGAGGAAAAAATAAACCTTTAGTTCGCTGAATTTCAATTGCATGTTTTCATCTTCTGCCACATATGGCATTATGCCATAATAAAGAACCAAACATGAGATAGTACTGTACTGCTATGCCAAGAAAATTTATGTCCCAAAAACCACAATGAAAAGCTTAATATCAGGTGGGACCTACTTCATTGTGAATCTGGACAAACCAATGTGCACTTCAGGCTGAATTATGCATTTTAATATCCTTTCTTTTACGGTGTAATGTAAGATCTCTTTATGCTTTATACATATAAACATGCGGGCTTCCTACATCACTACAGCTGCGCACATGCAGTAATGCCTGTTTTCTGGTGCTATCTGGCAACTGCTAAATCAAACCTATTTCTAACAGTCTTGGGACAGTATTGCAAATAGTGGTTTGAAAAGCATTACTTTAAAAGTAAATTTCCTTTTATGCAAGATGAATTATGTTACATGTGAGATAGTGGGATGAATTTCTTAAATCACAGAGCGTTTGACTCTCGTTCAAAACTGAACACTTTGAGGACCAGCCACATAGAAGAATTTCGAGCCCAGAAGAGCAGACATTTATGTCATTATTTTAAATTTACTGGCACATTTGTGTGATGCACCTTAAAGTATAACACATGCAAAAAAGATTAGTATTACATGTGAAAGCTTAGCTCTTCTTGTAGCTTATTAATCTTAGAGACCAGTATTATATGTGGAAGCTTAGCTTTTCTTGTTGTTACACTGTGTATATTAATGTAAACCATTAACTTTTCCTCTTTGTGTATTCACGCTACATAAGTGATCTTGCTGTTCAAATGGCTCTGAGCACTACTATGGGACTCAACTTCTGAGGTCATCAGTCCCCTAGAACTACTTAAACCTAACTAACCTAAGGACATCACACACATCCATGCCCGAGGCAGGATTCGAACCTGCGAATCTTGCTGTTGGCTTACTACAGCATGTGTCCTATGCTCTGAATATCTGCTGTCATCGGCTGGTGAGACCATGTGGCATGAGATATGATTGGCTTACAAAAGGGCATCACAGTCTTGATTTCAAAGCTCCGGAAACTAACGTGCTGTGTTCGGTGCAATTCGAATTTATACTTCCCATAATATGAAAATATTCAGCTTATACGTTGCTGATATCAAATGCCATTCCAAAATTTCTCTCCTTTTCTTTCATCAAACACCATTCCAAAACTTCTCTCCCCCCCCCCCCCCCCCTTTTTCTGGGAAGTTCTATACCAGTGTATGAAAGGTTAACCATTCAAAGGATTAATAAGTTTTGCAGTTCCGAGGTAAAATCTATGGAAAACATACTGTTACTTAGCACGGAAAATGTGTATTTTTGCCAGAGAAAAAGTATATTTTTTAAACGGCATATCTGGGAATAATCTGAATTGTTTTCCTTGTTTCTTATACACACTGTGTTACAATTGTGTTTTTGTGATTCTCTTGAAAGGACTGTATTGTATGAAGTTAGCTTGGTTATTTTAGTTTGAATTAATGCATAATGTTATCTTACAGGTGTTTCTGTGATTTTGGGTCGAATGCCACCAGATCAAATACAGCAAGCCATGAAACAAATCTGTTTCTTTCAGATTAATCCTTTGTGTCAGTTGGTTGAGGTATGTAACCACTTGACAAGCCAATAATATGATACTGGTAAATTTGATTGGAATAAAATAAAGGAATGAGTAAATATAACCAGCCACTATGCAGTGGAAATGTTAAGCAGAAAACCATTATCACAAAAAGTCTCCACTATATGATGAGTGTGTTTACTTTACTCATTGTGTAGCAGTTATGAGTTGGTGGTGTCAAACACATTCTTGAGAATTAAACTATAGTCAAAGACGAATGGGGGGAAAGTACAAACTGGGAGCAGTAGACACACAGGCAAAGGTCACACCAGTATTAGTGTTTATGCCTGGTTGTGTAAGAGGAAATTGGCAGTGAAATAGTACATTATACAGTATTTGAAAATCTAACAAGTGAGAAGAGACAGAGAGGAGAGGTTTGCTGAAAAGCTAGAGTAATGTGTAAAAGTTAATGTTGTTGCACAAGATGCAAAAGCAGCGTCCAAAGAAAGAAAAGAGAAACTACACAGCATAAAAATGAGAGAAAATGGGAACTTTAGGTTTGGAGGAACGAGGGGCCACCAAAATGATGGCAGGTATGTGTTGTAGAGCAAGTCATTCATGCTGAACATGTGCAGTAGTAAGTTACTGGAATAATTTCTTTATCTGTAATCATCCACCCATCTGTCTGTTTTTCCTGGCAGCTTTATAGTCACCATACTCACATAAAATCTGCATAGAGGCTATGTGCAGGAAAGTGTATGAATGACTGTTCTGACAGGTGGTTGACCTTAGACTTACTAGAGGTCTTACAAGTGATGTAGGTTTGAGTACGCAGTAGCAGTAAGTGCTTAGGACAAGCCATCTGTTAGAAAGCTGATTAGAAGATCTGAATCACTTGACAAGGAACAGGAATGAGGACACTGTTACCTCAACAAGAATGTAACAGCGATTGAAAGAGCAACATAAAGCAGCTCAGGGTGAGGTGAGGACATACCTCAATCTAGCATACAGTTTCAGAAAATCATAGCCCAACTTTTTCAGGATAGCCTTTTATTGCATAACAAGAGATTTTCTATTTTGTGTCAATGAAGTTTCAGTAGTTCTCAATGGCTGTGATGGAAAAGGAAATCATGTTGAGGTGCAGCCTGATACTGTCATTTGAAAGAATTGGAGACGTTATAAAATTGTTTTGTGTATGGGAGGGGACCTTGAAAATAATCAGAATACACTTCCTGCAGTCAGATGGGCAGTAGTGATGTGTTCTTTCACTAGTTGTCTCTACTGCTTATTGTTTGAAAACAGTTGACCAAATGTTATCCATAAGAAGAATCAGTTTGGTTGAAATGTGTGTTGAAAGAGCTGCAGATTTTATGATGACTTAATAATATTAATTTCCATAAAGAATGGTTGTTGCAGTGCATATTTTATGAACAACTACTGCACTAAGCAAACGCGAACTACCCATAGTAAGTTACAAAACATATTCAAGGGACTGTAAAATTTTTTTGACATATATTAACATTTTATTTTGAAAAATGAGTATTGTGCAGCAGTATTGCCCATTGTTTGCTAAAATAATTGTGTAAGGTACTGCCGGAAAAGTAGCCTATATCATGACAAGAGGCTCCTCAATCATTACAACCTGCCTGCTCATACATCAATGACATACACACAGATTTTGATAATGACTTCACGAGTGTTTCATGCCTAGCCTTTTAATAATATCTGGCCCCTGGGACTTTTTCCTGTCCCCTAGAATGAAAACAGTCAAACGGGAAAAATTTTCGGCACATGTAAGAGGATTCATCACCCCATCTCTCCACTCAGAAATAAGATTTCTTGTCAGTTTTCGGGCACCAAGGGTATAGTGGGGGAAGTATGTAACTTTATCCAATATGTTTGGTATTAATCATTATTGAATTAGATCCGTATTTAAGTAGAGGTTTGTCAACCAGTGACACAGAGTGAATATCGAGAAAGAAGGCAATAGATTCAAGAAGACAAGCTATTGTAACGATATTTCTTTTTATAAAAAATATATATCCTGACAGCTGTCAAAAAGTAATTCTTTATTTCAGTTGGAAACCCTCACAGGCACCGTTAAGATGAATAAAACCTGGCCTTAAGATGTATAAAAGCACAAAATAAATCGTTTTGGGGATAGTTGTATTCTAGCAGTTTATGGGGGGGGGGGGGGGGGGGTCAGTAATGCAGCCTCAGAATTGTACTACACAAAAACATTTGCAGTTTATGAGAACAAGATGACTTTGTTGAATCCTGGACCCTAGAAAATTCACAAGAGGAAAATATATTCTGGTCACAAAAGATTGTACCTCAGAGATAAAATAGTCATTAGGTATTGTAGATATGATTAAGAAGCAAGGACACAAATTTTACTATGGCTGCTTACTGATTATATCAGCTGATAGGCAGTGTACAATGAAAGGTTGCATCATAGAAAAGTAGCGTGATAAAGCAATGGATGCAAATTACTGAGGGGCCATAGAATTGGTAATGTATGTGTATGAAATTTCTCTACAATGTTGTAGATGTTTATCAGCAAAAGGCTGAATGTAGTTATGAGTGAGTAGTGGTGAGCAACTTCGGATTGTGTTGAAATAGTTACAGGTGTACAAAGTTGATGAATGTCCATTTTCATAAAACTATCCATTGTAGGCTTTCACCATATTTTCTCAGATACTTTGAATACGGTTCCATTTTATCCTAATACTGAAATAACTTAGATATTAGCTGCTAAAGTTTTCTGCACCATTACTCATGTTGGTAGCCTGAATTCCTCCTGTCCTTACCTTTCTTTGTCGTTTTTATTGTGTCTGAGTATATTTTTGTGATCTTTTTATTTAATTGTAAGTGTATTAATTAATGAAAACAAACTTATCCATGAGCAGAAAGGGTATTTTTCATCCTCTTATTTAATGTTGTTAATTAACTGCCTTTCATGTTATGTTGGAGGGATTTTCATTTTTGTGCTAACGTTTTGATGCAGAATGATGTGAAGACTGAGAAAGGAACAAAAACTGATCCTGTTCTATGGCTTGATAGACTGGCAGCCATCTTCAGGCACACAAAACCAGTTGTAGAAAATGGAGAAGTCCATCCTTGTCAAAGTGTAATTACAGAGGTAAGGGATCAATTTGAAGCAGGTTGTGTTACTTTGTATGTAAGTTGTTGTTCCTAGTTCATTCATAAGAGATACAATTCAGCTAGTATACGTGAATACCTTCAGATTTTTTGTTCTGTCACTCATTGAGAAATTCGTCAGAGAGATGTCTGAATTATATTGCCAATCATTAAGGTAGCTAACATCAAAATTTTACTTATTGTATGTATACGTAATCGCAGGAAGAATACTTGATTACATTTATAGATTATTAGCGCATGTACGGAGTGCAAAACTTAGATGATGAATGCTGTCATTGGAAGCAACAACAGCTGAGCCTATACAGACGAACTGAGGTTTGACAACTGGTACAGGTATGTCCTTTGTCACTGCTTCAATGCTGTGCCAAACTTAATTAACTATTGTGGCTAGCAAATGGTGGCAAACCAGTCTCCTGACAACCCATGGCCAGATCTTTTCAGTGGGGAAAGATCAGGAGAACATGGTAGCTACAGCAACAGTCGAACCGTTGACTGTCACAGAGAACTCAGGAAGGGGCAGTGACTAGCCATAAAGCATCAGAAATGGAATGGCAGCTGTCAATATTGCTGATATATGAACTAGACACGATGAAGTTGTTTATCAAGTGGCACCCTATACGATCAAGCTAGGTGCTGGGCCCATATGTTGATGATGAATGCCTCCACATTTGGATAAATCCATTGTCATGCAGAGCCAGGACTTACCTGAGAAGACAACGCGGTGCAGCTCCTGTGTACAGTGTTCTCATTAGGTGCACCATTGTTGACCCTCCTCTTTGCAGCAGTATCACGGGCAGCTGCGATAGTAGTCACCATGCTGGCAATCTGTGGTACTCCAGACGTCATTGTCTTGTCCTCGTGGCCTTGCAGTAATCGCACCATTTCCAGAGTCAAGATAAGTGACAGGGTGTAACATTCTGCACGGTTGTGCAAAACATGTGTCTGCCTTTTTGTACCATAGTCACACTTGGCCATTGAGATCCTGATTAGCATTGAGAATGGCCTTCCTGAAACTACTCTGGTCTATATTTACATGAAAGTTTTGGCATTCTGACTAGTGTGATAATCTCAATAGAATACAATTGTGCTGCTGCTGAATTCTGTCACGTGTCGGTAGACAGATCTCCTTGCAAGAGTTGTAACATGATCTCACAAACAAAATTCATATGCAATTTCCAATTGAGAAAACCCCTGTTTAATGTTCGCTTTTGTACAGAATCAAGATCAGTGGCTCCTAAACTTTCCGAGACGCTTACTCCTGAGACTAATCAGATATTAGATACTACCCACCTCCGCCCCCCCCCCACCACCACCACCACCACCACCACCACCACCACAAACATCAACAGCTAAGTAAAATTTAGACTTGAGAAGAATTTTTTTATGACTTTCATTTTTAAAACAAAAAAGGTAATATATACTTAGTTTTTGTAGGTGTTTTCTTAAACCAAAAACTAAAGAGTCAAAGACAATTGCTACTGTTTATTTCAACCTTTTTTTACAGTATGACTAGCTTAGCACTCGCTGCTTTGCTTGCATAGACTGTGTAGTCTACCGTATTTACTCAAATCTAAGCCGCACTCGAATCTAAGCCGCACCTGAAATTTGAGACTCGAAATTCAAGGGAGAGAAAAGTTTTAGGCCGCACCTCCAAATCGAAACAAAGTTGGGCCACTATAATATGAGACAATTTAGGTCGAATGAATGATGATACAGCTACAGTAGTTTGGTTCGAGTCGTAAGCTTAGCAGTTAAGCTTTACCAGGTAGCCATTGCTATGCGTCAGGCGCTCCGTCTGTATTTATACGGGTGCCCTTCTTTTTTCACGTGCTTCGTCTGGTTTGAATCGATTGCATATTTTTCTTTGATATGATAAGTGCCGTTCTCTTTGTTATAGGTTTTTTCATCACTCTAAGCTGAAAATGCATCATTGTACTGTGTCATGCTTTGTTTGTCGCATTCTGATAATGTGTGTTTACGACCTATCGCCGCTCGCGGCATGACTTGCTTTTGTGCGCGCTACCGCTTCTTACGATAAAAAAAAAAGAGAGGAATTGTCTCATTAGCGAAACAATGGCAAGAGACTGCTATTTGTTGTTACTTACACCGCTGCTTTCTTTGATGATGATCAACAAGAACCAAATAATAGACTGCGTATGACAGACGATGTTGTGAACGAGAGTTTAGCAAAAATTTCTGCCATTTGAAAATCTTTGCAGACGCCTCTTTTGTACATTACATTCTGCACAGAAATTAGAGTCATCTTAGATTTAAAAATCTAGTCAATTGCTGTGCTTCATTTCTGACTGTATCACTATTAGGCATAAGAATAATACGAATATAAACATGATATGATATGTATATTCTTCCGCGTTTGCTGTTGTCTCATACAAATTTCGTAGTTTATTAGGCAGACAGGATTAAATGAGATAGCAGCAAACACGAAAGAATACATTGCAAAATGTTTATATTCGTATTATTCTTATGGTGAAGAGAATACTACATGTGATTCACAATTCATAAAAGTTCCTATTAGCAACCATCTCTTCTCACAGGTAGGAAAAAATTCAGAACGTAGACAAACATCCCAAACAGTCTCGCCAGTCGGATTTTCATAGTACATTGAAATGCTGCTACATTCGAAGATGAACAATACGGAATTTGTATTTACTTCGTTGGATAATGTATGAAAATGCAGTGGTCGAAACTCGGGGCGGAGAAAGTAGCTCGTCTTCCACCTTTTTTTTTTTTATTTTTTATTTATCTTTGTGCCTGCAAAGCATGCCTGTGTAGCGCTACATATATTCGACGGCAGAAGTTAGTTGTGGCGGCACCTACCAACATTTTTCAGAACTTCCGCTTACTTTGCACTCAATTCTAAGCCGCAGATGGTTTTTTGGATTACAAAATCCGGAAAAAAAGTGCGGCTTAGATTCGAGTAAATACGATACACAGATTTTTTTTCTTTAATCAAATTTTTATGTTGTTCGCAAACTACAGCATGTTTATTTCTGTAGATTTAGCTTTAAAAATGTTTTAATGTAACAGAATATTTTCATAAAAATTTTCATCCCTTTTACACCACTTTGGGCTTGAATTTCCAAAAACACTGAAACTTATTTTATTGAATATTGGGCTCCATAAGGTTCCCGTTCTGTGCATCGACCATGGAATATAAAATTATAAATAATGTCGCAGCCAAGGAGCCAAATTTATATTTTCAGAGTTTTAGTTTCAAAAATGCTTTTGTAATGATATATTTCCATAAATCATTGAAATAAATGCCAAACATCTGTTATATGATATTTTAATAGTACTACTGGTTTCACAACATTAGAGTTGCATATTCAGGTACATTCTGTCTCAATCAGATGAGTGCATTGGATGTCCCATCATTCCATCAGATGATAATAAATTAATTGACATAGTGATTACAATCAAAATTTGAAACAGGCTGAATGAATAAGACAACCATAAAACTGGGTCAGCTTGGAATGGATCTGATGTGTAAGAACTGTCATGTTCAGCTGCCAGCAGAGTACTGAGCATGTGCGTGAGTGATTTGCATATCACGTTTTAGCAATGTCGCTATCACTATCCCGTCTTCCTTTTCCAGTCACAAATAGCAAAGATTGGTTCTGCACTATAAAAATGCTGGAACATGAGAGGCTAACCCCCTTTTGGCTAATGGAAGTATTGAGACAACAGCAAGAAGTTTTCTTCAGCCGAGTCTGCAGACCCTTAGTTAATGCTTGTGATAAAGGAGTTACAGAATTTTGTTGACACTGAGGCACATTTTGCAAATTAGATCATCAAAGTAAGGAAATTGTGGGATCCATGCACAGATAATAGAACACTGAGAAAACTACTTAGATGTCGTATCAGCTCATCTTCATGTACAGCTAACCTTCTTGTTCTCTAAAAGTGTTAGTTGTTTTAAGGCTGCCAGCCTGTGATTAGTTCAGAGTAATACATAATACCTTCATTACCCAGATTTGTATTTGGATTTCTACATTTTCTGAAAGAGCTTAAAGGCCCCTCCTCTGAGCTCTCAATTCTCTGTCCCCATTGTCATGCTGTTCTTCATCTCTCCCCCTCCCTCAACCACCACCACTTCACCATTCTTCCCTCCACCGTCCCCCTTACACAGACTGCCTTGGTATGGCTAGCCCATGAGGATTTATGAGCTGCCAAAAGAGAGAAGTGAGGGAAGATGGAGGTGAGCGGAGGTATGGTACTGCGAGAATAATTTGTCAGAGTACTGAAAAGTCTTTAACTTGAAACAAGCCCCCTGGAGTAGATGACATTGTGGCAGAACTATTGATAGCCTTTGGAGAGCCAGCCGTGACAAAACTATTCCATCTAGTTTGAAAGATGGATTAGAAAGGCAAAATACCGTCAGACTTCAGAGAGGAATACAGTAGTTCCAATTCCAAAAGAAAGCAGGTGCTGACAGGTGTGAATATTACCAAACTATGAAATCAATGAGCCGCTGTTGCAAAATACTAACACAAATTCTCCACAGAAGAATGGAAAAACTGATACAAGATAGCATTTGGGAAGATCTGTTTAGATACCAAAGAAATGCATGAACAGGCAAGGCAATACTGCCCCTATGAATTTTCTTAGAAGATAGGTTACAGAAAGGCAGACATACTTTTGTAGCCTTTGTAGACTTACAGAAAGCTTTCAACAATCCTGACTGGTATAAAGTCTTTGAAATTGTGACAATAGCAGGGGTGAAGTATAGGGAGTGAATGGCTACTTTCAACTTTTACAGAAACCAGACAAGAGTTACAAGAGAATTAATGATTCTATTGGCAAATATTGGTTCTGTGACCAACTCTCTGTATTGCCATGATAGGAAGAAAAATCAAACTCGATGTCCACAGAGCAGTTCATATGTGAAGTGCCAACTCCACCTACCATCCAACCATTCATTAGTAAGTTGGTTATAGGACCAATATTTGCCACTAGAGAAGTGTGATGACAATGCAGTGGATCACCGAAAAGGGACACATTTGAATAAAGTGGTTTAGACATACTCCTGAAGATGTTACCCTTAATTCTCCTTCACTGACCAGCCCTAGTCTCACTTTCTGTCCGAAGTTGAAGATGGACATACAAAAATTGGCAGTTATGAGAGTCTTGGGGCATGAAAGAAAAACAGTGATTGAGAATGTGTATCTAATCCATTTTACGTGCTTGGGTGCTGTCGGTAGCTGGTGTCTCTTCTGTCCTTTGTTGTAGCTGGCTTCGAACTGTTGGTGACAAACGAATACTCCCCATAATGTAGCCCACATGGTATTTAAAGCAAGAAATTAATCACTTGTACACCCACTTTTGTCATATTCACAATTGATGGCCAGTTCAGGTTTCACAATTCTCTTTTGTAAGCAGATTAGGAAAACTACATACTGCACTTCATTGCAGTTCTTGCTATAAACTTTTTGTGCAGTAGACCTATGCAGTAGACCTACGCAGTAGACCTACTCTTCATGAAATAATTAACAATAGTTCATTGAGTCAGTGGACAATAAACTTAATCTCACAAGTGCAGTTACAATGTTGAGTGGTAGAATAATTTCACAAGAATGACAAACTGTTTTTCATGTTGAACAAAAAAATGTCACAGTTGAATATAGTTGCCCAGTAAAACTTATTGACGCTAATTAACACATTCTAAGAGCAGATTTTACTTTAACTTACAATGTTGCTGCACTATTGCTGGAGACTTTTTGATATTGACACAGAGGTGTTAGCAGACTTTAACACAGTCTGTCATAAATATCTGACATGTTTGCTCACAAGTCACAGACTTCTTGATCCATAGATGTTGCTCAATTTAGTTCCGACATGAGACCTTACAGATCAGGTACACAGAGATGTCCAGCATTTCTTTCTGACGACAGACTCTGATATGAAATGGCATAATGATGTTGCTAGGTTGTTTGCATGTTGGAGACTGGTGAATGATGGCTTTTTAAAGCCAGGCTTAAGAATATGATGCAATTTCTGAAACTACATAATCAGCTAGGTTAAATTTTGCTACTTTTCATAGACCATAAGATTTTTACTATTATTTGGTTTATGAAAAATTTTTAAGATTAAAAAATTATAAAAGCATGTGGAATATTGTTTAGCTTTCAGAGTTGGAAATCTCCTACTTATGAATATGGTATCCATCTTGAAAACACTCTTTAGGATTGTAAATCATCCAAAATCTTAGTGTCTTAATTAGTGAGATTGTCATCTGATGCAGAAAAAAGTATATTAACAGAGGTAGATTGTCAAAGTTAGGAATTTTGTAAGCATTGATGTGGAATAGGCAATTGAAACTGAAGTTAGTGAGATATCTACTTCCCACTGAATGGAACAGTATTTTTTATTCTATCTGTTAGCTCAAAGTTTTTCTCCATTACTTACTGCAGTAAGAATGTCAATTAGCCATAACTCTTAATTAAATGAGCTTTTAGTGAAACTAATTTTACCATCATAATCAGGACAATAAATAACCAGCTAACTATAAATTTAACTGGAACTAGCCGAAATAACATTCCAGGTCATTCATGTACATTTTTACTTGTGCAGCTGCATTAAAGCAAAAAAATAAATAAATAAAAATTTCATAGGAGTAGAAAAATGTAACATCTGAAGTTTCCAGCTTGCTGTGTTTCAAAGGAAGTGAGACAGGGTTATTGCTTATTTGCAATATTATTCGGTCCATACAGTGAGCTAGTAATAAAGGACACCAAAGAAAAATTTGGAGAAGGAATTAAAATTCAGGGAGAAGAAATAAAAACTTCTGAAGTTTGCTGATGACCTTGTAGTTCTGTCAGACACATCAAATTACTTGGAAGAGCAGTTGAGTGGAGTGGACACTGTCTTGGGGAAAAGGAGGATGTAAGATGAACATCAACAAAAGCAAAGCAAGGGTAAAGGAATGCAGTTGATTTAAATCAGGTGATGCTGAGGGAATTAATTAAGAAATGAGACAGTAAAAGAAGTTGATGAGTTTTGCTATTTGGACAGTAAAATAACTGGTGGTGGCTGAAGTAGGAGGATATAAAATGCGGACTGGTAGTTTCGAGAAAATGGTTTTTGAAAGAGAGAAATTTGTTAACATCGAATATTAGATTTAAGTGTCAGAAATTCTTTTCTGCGAAGTGTTTGTCTGGAGTGTAGCCTTGTATGGAAGTGAAACATGGACGATAAACAGTTAAAGACAAGAAGAACATAGACACTTTTGAAACATGATGCTACAAACAACTGCTGAATTTTAGATTGGTAGATCATGTAATTAATAAGGAGGCACCGAATAGAATCGGGGAGAAAAGAAATTTGTGACATAACTGGCCTAAAAGAAGGGATCTATTGATAGGGCATGCTCTGACAAATCAAGGGATCACCAGTTTAGTATTGGAGGGAACTGTGGGGGGTGGGGGCAATTCTAGTGAGAGATAAATACACTAAGCAAGTTCGAATGGATGTATGTTCTAGTAGTTACTCAGAGATGAAGAGGTTTGCACAGAATTTAGTAGTATGGGCAGCTGCACCTTGAGATTGAAGGCAGCAGTAGTGACAACAATAACAACATCAACAACAACAACGTGAACCTACCTGAGCTGTAAGCCAGCCCCAGTATGTAGCAAACATCACAGCTTTCTGGGTGGTGAGGGCAATATCCCATCAAATAATTTAAAAAAGCAAGAAAACATTGTAGGAGTATTTCCTCAAAACATTGTAATACTTCACAGTATTAAGGGCATCTCAGGTGGATATCTGAGTAAGGCAGGTGGATAGCCATTATCAATGTAATGAGAAAGAGTTGTGTTCAGACCAGCCATAGAGAGAAAGCCCAAACATTGATGAAATATTTTGCTCAAGTGACCACCACTGTCACCTAATATCCAGGTTTTAGTCACCATAGAGCTATTGCTAAGAGGAAACTTAACATTTTTGTTCCACTAATGATGAACATTACAACAACCCCTTCTCATCACGGTGACTACATTCAGCACTGCCTGCTGCAGCATGTGACACAAGCAACAGATCACAATAATTCATTACACCAGCACCTCATTCCTTCAGAATATCTTGAACTCTTGATTTAGTGATGTTGCTCCATTGTGATTTGTATCGACATCGTTCACAGACAATGAGCACACATCCACTATTTAACACTGCCTGCGGATAACTGACTGGTTGTGGGTGCGTGTGGATGCACACGTGTACGTGTGCCTTTGTATGCGTGTGTACTCTAGGTCAAAAAAATTCTGTCCTAAATGAGTTACATTCTGTCAGAACTTTCCATACCACATTGTCAATTACCCTATCTTACACAAGAAGTTAAATGCCAATCTTATTTCCTTCCTTTATATATCAGCGTGTTTCATTTTGAAAGAATGGTCCTAATCTTAGCAGGGTTAATAAAGCAACGAATAAAATAAAAATTTGTAGTAATGGTTTGGCTGGAGAGTTTCCATCTATTTTGTCTGATTAAATTCATTGTTATATGACAACTACTTTTTTTTCTGTTCCAAGATCTACCAGAAGTATTCACTGGGAATTGTAGTATGCTGCTTGAGTAGGATAAAAGAGGCTGATATTACAATTATTCTGTTTTGCTAATATTACAGTTATTCTGTTTTGTAGCTCTATGCAGATTTTGAAACACCTTTGTGTGCATTTACCCCTTGTAAGGTGGTTTCTTTATTTTCATTTTGACTGTGTATGTGTGGGGGAACAGTGGTGAAGCTGTAAAGACAGTGCACCATAGTGCTGTGAAGGGACTGTGGAAACAGCATGTCATGGCACAGTGGTCATGCTCAGTTGCTGCTGCAGAGTTGCTCTTCATATTTTGCTCTCACTATTAATGTGTCGTAGAGCTGAACATTGAAGCAGATTAATTTGAGAGTGATCCATAGATTCATCACGCGAAATTAATATGTAGATAACATTTAGTTTATAATGTATCAGAATTACTATTTTATTGACACTAAGCATTGTGTGAAGTACCTTATTTGAAGTTTCTGTTTGGCCTGACTACACCTGCACACAGAAACAAAATTGAAAATAACTGCAGAGGCAGTAGAGATTACCATTTTCATTCATTGCATTTCATTTTGAGTGCTGTGTTATTAATAATGATGATTTGTATTTACTTTCTAGTGCTTTTGTGTTTTTAATGTAATTTTATTTTGTAGGTATGGCCTGTACTTTCAAACACTTGCAATAAATATCAGGCTGATATTCGTGTAATGGAGAGGTGCTGTAGATGTTTAAGGTTTGCTGTTCGGTGTGTTGGCAAACAGTCTGCTCACCTGTTAGAACCTCTTGTGAAACAGGTAAATTTGATTTTATAAATTGCTATTTTTATTGCATTATATTTACAGATATGCGCACAATGTACTTCCATTGTGTTGTTCTTTGTAAGTAGAGTATTTAACAGAAATTTATTGGGTCTTTTAAAAATCTGATGATACAGTATTCTGACATTGTTTACTACTTTTGGATGAAAGAAGACCATTCACTGAAAAGCAGAAGCATTGAGTTGTTGAGACACACACACACACACACACACACACACACACACACACACACACACACAGGTTTGCCTTTATTCAACATATCTTCTAAGATTAGCCATACAGTCAGTTATGCTTTGCTTGGTCCTGCTTTTGTCCAGAGCCCTTGTTCTGTAAATAATTTCTGTCAATATTTTGCTAATGGGACTTACCAAACTAATTGTTTGGTAGTATTCACACATATCACCACCTGCCTTCTTTGGAACTGGAATTATTACATTCTTCCTGAAGTCTGAAGGCATTTCGGCATATCACATATCTTGTGCATCAAGTGGAATAATTTTGTAATGGCTAGCTTTCCCAAGAATCTCAATAGCTCAAGCGGATGCCATTTGCTCCCATGGCCTTGTTTCCACATAGGTCTTTCTCTGTCAGTTTTCATCTCACAGTATCACATTTCCATGTCATCTTCACCTATTTCCTCTTCTGTTACTATAATATTGTCATGAAGTTTCTTATTCTTATGTAATCAACACATTAAAAATAAAACTGTACAAAATAACAGTTGATCAAGGCACTGAGATGCATAAGGGCCAAAGCACACACGCAAAGTTTTGATAAAAATAGATGTCTATGAAAATCAAATTTTTAGTGGGACTGATTTGTTTTTGAACCAAGTCACATCATCATGTATTTCCCATGAAAAAAATAATCCAACCACTTTATCTTTTGAAATTTTAATTAATATTTAGTATTATTATTATTATTGTTGTTATTATTATTGTCAATGGTAATTCACAAAATTTTCACATTTAGGCTAGTGACAATAGTGTCTTTTTGATAGTTGTAAAATTTGTAATAAACGTGAAACTAGAATCAGAACATAAAGAAGATACTAAATGCACCACACATACAGTTGTGACCAGCTCGAACTCATCATAGTCATTGTTATTATCTTTTTCATTAAGCATATTCTCTAGCTTGAGGTTCAGATAAAAATTCCGACCTACTTCTGATGAAGAAGTATTGCTACTACATATGTGATGTAGACACTAAATTATGTGGGCAATCCCAGGTAACAATTTAGCAGTGCTTTGTTTGCACAGAGAACTGAATATTGGAGAAATTGGTGAGGCAGCTTTTCATTAATCTTCATTCATACAAGGTGGGCCTACAGCACAAATAAAGCTGGTTCACCATAATATCAACAGATGTCAGGAACATGCATAAATGCCACAATATCAAAATTGAAGATGGTGTGCTTTAGGGCCTTACGGTTCTCATCACCTCAATTCATTGAACTCGTTGAATGATTTTTGTATTTATGGCTGTTGAATTGGGATGATAGGATAAGGACAGCATAATAAAGAAGCAGAAGATAAAAATGGCATTGAGTGCTCATCATGAGCTAAACAGAACTTTAAAAATCTATACTGTGGTGTGTCCAAAATGGAAAGTTTACAGTTTATGCTTACCACAAGTTTTGATCTGAACAAAATCAAACAATGGAAAATCCAAGATGGAATAATAACAATATTATGAAAAGGTTAGCTGCTACTCACCTTATAGCTAAGGTGCTGAGTCGCAGATAGCACAACAAAAAGACTGTCGTACAAAGCTTTCGGGCAAACAGGCCTTCATCAGAATAGACTCCCCCCACATACACACGTGACCACAGTCTCTGGTTGTCAAGGGTAGTCTGCCAGTGTCAGCCCTCAGCAACCAGAGACTGTGGTCATGAGTGTATGGGTTGTGTTTACATGCATGCGTGTATGTTTTGTCTACTCTGTTGAAGGCCTGTTTTGCCAAAAGCTTTGTTTGACAGTCTTTTTGTTGTGTCTATCAGCGATTCATCATCTCTACTATTTGATTGAGAACAGTGAGACATGAGCTTTTAATGTGAAAACCATTTAAAGAATCACAGTCATACAATAGTTTTTAGTAGGCACCACACCCACCACTGACTGTAGAAATTATTTATTTTCACTGTTGCAATACTGGAAATAAATAATTTCTGCGGTCTAAGGGAACTGTGATGTTTTTTAAAAGATTAAATACTTGTTAGATTAGATTAGATTAATTATTCATTCCATAGACCCATAAAAGAGGAAATCATCCTGGATGTGGAACATGTCAGAAAAACACATTACAAAAATGTAATTAGAAAAACTTGAGTTTCATTAATTTTAATTATCCTCAGTCAATAAACAGTAAAATTTTGTACATGAATTAAACTTCTAATATTTACAGGTTTAATACTTACATCTGCTTTCATTAAATCCATCATTCAGATATTTGTTATTGACTATTTCAACCAAGTATTGTCAAAAATTATAGTAAATTATTCATTTCAGTGATCCTCAGTTAAGAACAGTCAGATTATGTACATGATTTAAAACTAACCTTCCACTATTTACAGACTTAAGACTTACATCTGCTTTCCATACATCCATCATTCACACAGTAGGTAGTTACTTGGCTGTTACAACCAAGTATTGTCGAAAATTAAAGTATAATAAATTTTCATTAAAATGGTCTACTGCACTTGTTGAGAAACTCGTGGATGGAACAGAAGGAGATGGCCACCAAAAATTCTTTTAAATTATGTTTAAATTGTGCCTTGTCTGAAACTAAACTCTTAATGGTTGCTGGTAACTTATTGAAAACATGTGTTGCTGAATACTGGACTCCTTTCTGGGCAAGAGTAAGTGATTTTAAATCTTTATGTGTATTGTTCTTATTCCTAATATTGATACTGTGTACTAAGCAGTTAGTTGGGAAAAGAGATGTATTATTTACAACAAACTTCATTAAGGAATAAATATACTGAGAAGCTGTGGTTAATATGCCCAATTCTTTGAATAGGTTTCGACATGATGTCCTTGGATTTGCACTACTCATTACTCTTATTATACGCTTCTCTCTACTCTAAAAATTATTTTCTGTTTGTGGAGTTACCCCAAAATACGATACCACATGACATAATGGGGTGAAAATAAGCAAAATATGCCTTATGTATATATATATCTCCTATGTCTGACATCATTCGCATTGCAAACACAGACTTGTTGAGGCGATTTAGCAGTTAGTTAGTATGTTGCTCCCAACTGAATTTATTATCAAGTTGTAATCCCAAGAATTTTAGACTCTCAACTTATCCTATTTCCATGTCATCATATTTTATACACACACCAGAAGGAAATCTCTTGAAAGTTCTGAACTGCATATAGTGGGTCTTTTCAAAGTTTAATGACAGTGGATTGGCTATGAACCACTTATTAATGTCAGTAAAAATTTGATTAGCTGTCCTTCTAAATTCATATTTGATTTACTATTTATTGCAATGTTTGTATCATCTGCAAATAAGACAAACTTGGCATGTAACAGATGACAGGTCATTAATGTACAGAAGAAACGGTTGTGGGCCTAGTTTGGAATAATCATTTTCTAAATGTTGTGGATATAGTAGGATCCAGGTGTTCATTAGAAGATGCTAGGCTGTTAATGGAAGAGGCCATACCTACGCAATTTGATACAATTGAAATCTCACCCACTTCTCCCTCTGAAATTAGGAAAATAATAAACTTGTTTAAAAGCAAAAACTCACATGGAATTGATGGCATTTCCAGCAAAATACTAAAAGCTTGTTCTCAACAGATAAGTAAGATTCTCAGCCACCTGTGTAATAGCTCTCTGGAACAGGGCATTTTCCCTCATAGACTGAAATATGCTATTGTTATACCTTTGCATAAAAAGGGGGATAGATCTGATGTCAACAATTACCGTCCAATCTCACTTCTAACAGCTTTATCCAAAATTTTTGAGAAAGTAATGTATTCAAGAGTAGCTTCACATATCTGTAAAAATGAAGTACTAACAAAATGTCAGTTTGGTTTCCAGAAAGGTTTTTCAACAGAAAATGCCATATATGCTTTCACCAGTCAAATTTTGAATGATCTGAATAACCGAACACCACCCATTGGGATTTTTTGTGATCTCTCAAAGGCTTTTGATTGTGTAAATCATGAAATTCTGCTGGAGAAGCTCAAGTATTGTGGCATGAGTGGGACAGTGCACAAATGGTTTAATTCGTACCTAACTGGAAGAGTGCAGAAAGTTGAAATAAGTAGTTCTCGTAACATGCAAAGATCAGCACATTCCTCAAACTGGGGAACTATCAAGAATGGGGTTCCACAAGGGTCAGTCTTGGGTCCTTTGTTGTTCTTATCATATATTAATGACTTGCCATTCTATATTCATGAAGAGGCAAAGTTAGTTCTCTTTGCTGATGATACAAGTATAGTAATCACGCCTGACAAACAAGAATTAACTGATGAAATTGTCAATACTGTCTTTCAGAAAATTACTAAGTGGTTCCTTGTAAACGGACTCTTACTGAATTTTGATAAGAGACAGTACATACAGTTCCGCACAGTGAATGGTATGACGCCATTAATAAATATAGACCTTAATCAGAAGCATATAGCTAAGGTAGAATATTCAAAATTTTTAGGTGTGTCCATTGATGAGAGATTAAATTGGAAGAAACACATTGATGATCTGCTGAAACGTTTGAGTTCAGCTACTAATGCAATAAGGGTCATTGAAAATTTTGGTGATAAACATCTTAGTAAATTAGCTTACTACGCCTATTTTCACTCATTGCTTTCATATGGCATCATATTTTGGGGGAATTCATCACTGAGGAATAAAGTATTTATTGCACAAAAGCGTGTAATCAGAATAATAGCTGGAGTCCACCCAAGATCATCCTGCAGACATTTATTTAAGGATCTAGGGATATTCACAGTAGCTTCTCAGTATATATACTCTCTTATGAAATTTGTTATTAACAACCAAACCCAATTCAAAAGTAATAGCAGTGTGCATAACTACAATACTAGGAGAAAGGATGATCTTCACTATTCAAGATTAAATCTAACTTTGGCACAGAAAGGGGTGAATTATACTGGCACTAAAGTCTTTGGTCACTTACCAAATAGTATCAAAAGTCTGACAGATACCCAACAAGTATTTAAGAAGAAATTAAAAGAATTTCTGAATGACAACTCCTTCTACTCCATAGAGGAATTTTTAGATATAAATTAAGAAAAAAAAGAAGAAAAATATTAAAAAAATAAAAAAAATAAAAAATAAAGTTGTTATATTAACTTAAGTATGTTGTTAAATTAACCTAATTATGTCATGTATTGGAAAATTTGACTCGTTCCACATCATTACGAAATATCGTATTCATGATCCATGGAACTAGTATTAATCTAATCTAATCTAATCTTGGGGAACGCCACATGTAATTTCTTCACAGTCAGATGATGTCTGATTGCCTACTGCTGAAGTGTTACGTAATGACACCCTTTGTTTTCTATTAGTAAGATATGACTGAAACCACTTTGCAGCACTACCAGTGACGCCATAATATTTTAATTTACTTAAAAGAATGCTGTGATTCACACAGTCAAATGCCTTTGACAGATCACAGAATATGCCAGTTGCCTCTAATTTGTTGTCCATTGAATTAAAGACATTTTTGCTGTAAGTGTAAATAGTTCTCAATATTAGAACCCTTAAGAAACACAAATTGTGACTTTTACAGTATGTTATTTTCACTAAGGTGCTTAAGTAGACGCTTGAACATGACCTTTTCAAAGATTTTGAAAACCTGGCAAAAGTGAGATCGGTTGGTAATTTGATGGCACTTCTTTGTCCCCTTTCTTGTGGAGAGTTATAACTTCAGCATATTTAAGCCAGTCCAGGAATGTTCCTGTGACAAGTGATTGATTACACAAATAACTTTAGAGATGACTAAGCTCACATGAACATTCTTTTATTAACTTTGTTGATATGTTTTCATAACCACTAGAATGCTTTGATTTCAAGGACTTTATGATGGATTCTATTTCTTTGGGTGAAGTACGTGTCAATTCCATTTTACTGAGATAGCTTGTGTGCACTGGTCTCAGATATTCCATTGCATTATTTACTGAACCTGACAACCCCATGCTATCAGTAACAGAGACAAAATACTTGTTTAAATGGTTTGCAACACAACATGCGTTTGTTACCAGGGTTTCATTTATGTTTAGAGCTATTTGTTCCTCCTCATTTCTGGTCCTACCTGTCTCTGACTTAACTATATCCCATATTGTTTTTATTTTATTGCTGGATGTATTTATCTTCTTCTCGTAATGCAGGTGTTTAGATTTCTGGATAACCTTCTTCAATATTTTGCAGCATATTTTGTAATGAGCTATAATGCTAGTATCAAAGGTGTCCTTACGTATCAGATAGAGTTTCCTTTTTGTCTCACATGATATCTTTATCCCTTGTGTGATCCATGGTTTCTTATTAGACTTCTGCTTAATTTGAGTTACCTTCAGGGAAAACAATTTTCAAATAGGTGCTAACTTTATTAATGAATGCTTTGTATTTTCCATTTGTGTCTTGGATGCTGTAAACATCCATCCAATTAATTTCTTTGAGCAATCTCCTAAATTTCTCAGTTTTTGACTGTTTTATTGGCCTTCTGTATTCAGTTCTGATAGATACCTTACCCTGACAATTTTCAAAATTTAATGTTAGGTGTTGCATGTTATGGTCAGATAGCCCATTTACTACTGGGTTTGTAATGTGGCTTAGTTGCCTAGAATTGTCTATAAATATATTATCAATGGCAGTCTTAGAACATTTGTATACCCTAGTTGGGAAATTTACAGTAGACAATGTAACTGATTTCAGTAACTGTTCAATGACAGTGTTTTTCAGGACATCTATATTAAAACAGGGTGTATACGGCCCGGGAGATCCGGTAAAAACCCAGGATTTTTTTCATCCAGGAGAAAACCGGGAAAAACCCGGGAATTTTTCGTTGTTTTAGTTTTCAGTTAAATTTTTGTAGTCTTGACTAGTAAGCATCGATATTCTAACAAAGGATATTACTGTATCCCGCTACTACAGAATAATACTACAACAATGAAACATGAACCAGAAAAAAATATGAAAATAAAACATAAATTGCAAAGGAAATGTGCCATATACACCAACAAAACACAGTGCTCATACAAACATTTGCCAACAGCAAAATGTGTCAATGGCTTTAGGAAGACCATGCAATGCTTCATAACAACAAAATGCCTCAGATGAGTGTGACGTCACAACTGTTTAAATTAGATTTGTTATAGCAGTTATGAGCGGGCTCATGAGCATGCGCAGTTGAGTGGCGTATGAGTTGTACCTTCTCCCCCTTCTGGCTACAGAAATGTGGCCGTTGGCTGTGTAAGCAGTCGCAGCAAGCAGCTAGATGCAGCCGGGAAAAATTTTACTGCTGCGCTCAAGCTGCCAGACTCACGCATGCGCAGCGGGGGGTGGGGGTGGGGGGGAACTGGTGTATCTGACATATGACCAAGATGACAGTTGCGGGGGGAGGGGGGGGGGGCAAATTCATATTCTTGACAATAAAAAAACGTTGTTTCACAAAGCGCCTAGCACCCAGCGCACGTTGGTCTATCGATTACTCATATGATTTTGAAACGCATCCCTGTTGGTTTTTGAACACACTCTGTAAGTTGATTTCTGAATGAATCACAAGTTGATTTTTGAATGTGTGCATAGTGTACGTGATGTCTGCCAGGGGAATCCTCGTCGCAACTAGAAATAAACTTTCCTGCAGGCAGAAGGGGACCGTGTTATACAAGCTGAGTGGAGTAAAACCGAACGAGTGAATGCCATCCACTGTCTGATTATGTGGTTGATTGGGTTTGCGAATTATCAGCGTTTTTATGGTTACTAGCGAAGTCCCTAGATTCAGACTACCAGAATGGAAATAAACAACTAACAGGAATAACAGGTAAGAAAGATTACGTTTTATCTTATCGGTGTATCCAGGAAAATGAAATTTTGACAGAAAATTTTTGGCCAGATCGCTACACTAGTAAGCGCCAGTTGTACAGTCCCCATCTAGTAGCCACTTAAGTTCTATTCTGGAAGTAGCGCGGAAAATGGTTTGTACGAACATAACAACGCCTAACCGGAGAATAATCAGGGATTACTAAACCGGTGATTCTGGAAGGGCTAGTGGAGTTAACCAGCGTATTAAGTTTTGACAAAGGCAGGAATAGTTCCAGAATTAATGATGACAAGACTGTTTATTAGAACGAGGAAGGAGAAGAAACGGGCACATAACACAAATTATGGAAGAGAATGACGATTCCAAATTTATATAAAAATCTGGTACTACTACTTTTCGATCTCATGCTCGAGAAACTGTAGTGTATGAATGAAATGTGAAACTATTTTCTAACAAAGCTTTTTGCTTGTAGTAGGCCTAATAAGTATTTTATGTTGGTCTTCGTGAATTATATTCTGTCGTGTTATAAAAATGACCATTTGTGCCAAAACAGTCTCATTTATTTGGTGTGTGTTACAATTTCTGCAGTGTTAGAAAGGCCTATTTTGTTTTATCTAGCAGACAGTGACAAAATAGACGTAATCAGACCGAGAAACCACACCAGTCTTGAGTACTATTTGTATTAACAGCTTACGCAGTATTAGACAATGATATTTCGATTTTCATGTAGCAAAACATTTGATGAACTTTGATGAGGTAACTGATTCTTTCACAAAAAGGAAATCACGCCATGTAAAGCTTTAGCAAGATTAGAGAGAAAACAATGGTAGGAGCTAAGGATTGAAGAAATGTGTACTGTCTTGCTTGTCTGTTGTCTTTACTGGTTTTATGTAACTTATATTTAATTTAATGTCACCCAAAACAGAAAGTTATTAGCTAACAGGCAATAAAGAGTGCAAATTTTCTGAAGAGTTCTTGTTCTCCCGGTTACAAATAATCCCATCGAGTATTATTTGCAAGTTTTTTTTTAAGACGGGCAGGATGTCAAACTGGGAGCAGGAGAGCCACCACAGGACATTTTAATTTCCACTGTCCTGAATATAGTTTGATGGCATATAGTACAAAATATACACGTTTCAATTCCACGGAGTGAAATACAGTAACATGCGATAGAAGAATTCTGTGTGAAGAGGCATGGCACTGCACTCTGGCACACTTAATACCAAATAATGTGTCTTACATTTCCTCGAAAATTTGTTTTATGTATCAGACTCTTCAGAAAGATGCGTGCTACAAAATGAACATATTTTTTAAAATTCGATTTCTTTTTTAATTTTTGACGTCGTATCTCAAACGCTCAAGGGGGGGGGGGCTACTATCTTGATATTGCCCCGGTTTGGAAATATCGTAGATCTGGGGCTGATGCGCAGAGCAGTCTGAGTTGTAGTGGGGAAGTGTGTAGTCTCCACTTGACCCGTGTTTACATTTAGTGATTTTGCTGTTTCCTCTTTGTTTCCTGCTCTCACGTCAAATGAAAACAAAATGGATTTCTGTGGCCAGGAGCTATCAAGTGAATTAAAATCAGTCACGTAATTACAGAAGGATTATTAGTTTCAGATTTTATTTTATTTCCACTTTTCTGACAGTCATGCATTGACCGCCTTGTAGAACAATGAAGTTAGTTTTGTAGGTTTGCTAAAGAAATTTGACTTTTATTAAGCTTTGTGTTTGAAACGAAGTGTTTAGTTCCTCACTATTGGCTAATTTCAACTGCTCGCTGCATTTCAGGTGCACATTTTCATCTTCTAACACGTATGGCATTATGCCACAATAAAGAACCAAAAATGAGTTAATACAGCACTGGTACTCAAAGAAAATTTACATCCCAAAACCCTCACTGAAAAGCTTAATATCAGGTCGAGGCCTGCTTCTTCATTGGGAATCTGGACATCCGAATGTGCTCTTTAAGTGTCCACTTTAAATGTGCCATTTTAGTATGGTTCATGAAATTCCGATGCTCTTGGAGTATCCTCTGATGGTTTTTTTTTCTTTTATGACATAATATAAGATCTTTTAATGTTTTACACGTACGAACATACGGGCTTCCTGTGTCATAGCAGCTGCCAAAGCGCGGTGGCGCCTGTTATCTGGCGCTCTCTGACGACTGCTGAAACGAACCTATTTCTAATAGGTCGCGGGAAAATATTGTGAAAGGTGGTTTGAAAAGCGTTACTTTCAAAGTAAATTTCGTTTTCCACAAGTTGGACTATGTGTGAGAATGTACAATGAATTTCTTAAATCACAGAGCATTTGATGACGAGCCATTTAGAAGTATTTCGAGCCCAGAAGATCAGATAATCATGTTGATATTATGAGCAAGTTGATGTAGTGCTACGGGAAGCTCACTCTCCTCTGTGGTAGCTAATTTATTTGTGGAAAACTTTCGAGGGCAAGTCACTGGACTCGGCTAAAAATTTTACTGGCACATTTGTGTGATAAATCTTAAAAGTGTAACACGCGCAGAAAATATCGACATTATACGTGAAAGCTTAGCTTCTCTTGCAGCTTATTAACCTTAGAGAATCTTTGCTTTTCTTGTAGCAACACTTTATACAGGGTGTTACAAAAAGATACGGCCAAACTTTCAGGAAACATTCCTCACACACAAATGAAGAAAAGATGTTATGTGGACATGTGTCCGGAAACGCTTAATTTCCGTGTTAGAGCTCATTTTAGTTTTGTCAGTATGTACTGTACTTCCTCGATTCACCACCAGTTGGCCCAATTGAAGGAAGGTATTGTTGACTTTGGTGCTTGTGTTGACATGCGACTCATTGCTCTACAGTACTAGCATCAAGCACATCAGTACGTAGAATCAACAGGTTAGTGTTCATCACTAACGTAGTTTTGAAGTCAGTGCAATGTTTACAAATGCGGAGTTGGCAGATGCCCATTTGATGTATGGATTAGCAGGGGGCAATAGCCGTGGCGCGGTACGTTTGTATCGAGACAGATTTCCAGAACGAAGGTGTCCCGACAGGAAGACGTTCGAAGCAATTGATCGGCGTCTTAGGGAGCACGGAACATTCCAGCCTATGACTCGCGACTGGGGAAGACCTAGAACAACGAGGACACCTGCAATGGACGAGGCAATTCTATGTACTGACTTGGCAGAAAATCCTAAGAAATTTTGATCTTATGTCAAAGTGGTAGGTGGATCAAAACAAAATGTCCAGACACTCTGTGACCAAAATGGTACTGAAACAGAGAATGACAGACTAAAGGCCGAAACACTAAATGTCTTTTTCTAAAGCTGTTTCACAGAGGAAGACTGCACTGTAGTTCCTTCTCTAGATTGTCGCACAGATGCCAAAATGGTAGATATCGAAATAGACGACAGAAGGATAGAGAAACAATTAAAATCGCTCAAAAGAGGAAAGGCCGCTGGACCTGATGGGATACCAGTTCGATTTTACGCAGAATACGCGAAGGAACTTGCCCCCCTTCTTGCAGCGGTGTACCGTAGGTCTCTAGAAGAGCGTAGCATTCCAAAGGATTGGAAAAGGGCACAGGTCATCCCCGTTTTCAAGAAGGGATGTCGAACAGACGTGCAGAACTATAGACCTATATCTCTAACGTCGATCAGTTGTAGAATTTTGGAACATGTATTATGTTCGAGTATAATGACTTTTCTGGAGACTAGAAATCTACTCTGTAGGAATCAGCATGGGTTTCGAAAAAGACGGTCATGTGAAACCCAGCTCGCGCTATTCGTCCACGAGACCCAGAGGGAGACACGGGTTCACAGGTAGATGCCGTGTTTCTTGACTTCCGCAAGGCGTTCGATACAGTTCCCCACAGTCGTTTAATGAACAAAGTAAGAGCATATGGACTATCAGACCAATTGTGTGACTGCATTGAGGAGTTCCTAGATAACAGAACGCAGCATGTCATTGTCAATGGACAGAAATCTTCCGAAGTAAGAGTGATTTCAGGTGTGCCGCAGGGGAGTGTCATAGGACCGTTGCTATTCACAATATACATAAATGACCTTGTGGATGACATCGGAAGTTCACTGAGGCTTTTTGCGGATGATGCTGTGGTATATCGAGAGGTTGTAACAATGGAAAATTGTACTGAAATGCAGGAGAATCTGCAGCGAACTGACGCATGGTGCAGGGAATGGCAATTGAATCTCAATGTAGACAAGTGTAATGTGCTGCAAATACATAGAAAGATAGATCCCTTATCATTTAGCTACAAAATAGCAGGTCAGCAACTGGAAGCAGTTAATTCCATAAATTATCTGGGAGTAGGCATTAGGAGTGATTTAAAATGGAATGATCATGGAAAGTTGATCGTCAGTAAAGCAGATGCCAGACTGAGATTCATTGGAAGAATCCTAAGGAAATGCAATCCGAAAACAAAGGAAGTAGGTTACGGTCCGCTTGTTCGCCCACTGCTTGAATACTGCTCAGCAGTGTGGGATCCGTACCAGATAGGGTTGATAGAAGAGATAGAGAAGATCCAACGGAGAGCAGCGCACTTCGTTACAGGATCATTTAGTAATTGCGAAAGCGTTACGGAGATGATAGATAAACTCCAGTGGAAGACTCTGCAGGAGAGAAGCTCAGTAGCTCGGTACGGGCTTTTGTTAAAGTTTCGAGAACATACCTTCACCAAAGAGTCAAGCAGTATATTGCTCCCTCCTACGTATATCTCGCGAAGAGACCATGAGGATAAAATCAGAGAGATTAGAGCCCACACAGAAGCATACAGACAATCCTTCTTTCCACGAACAATACGAGACTGGAATAGAAGGGAGAACGGATAGAGGTACTCAGGGTACCCTCCGCCACACACCGTCAGGTGGCTTGCGGAGTATGGATGTGGATGTAGATGTAGATGTAGATGAATTCTTTGTGCAGTTGACGATAACCCTAATGTCAGCGTCAGAGAAGTTGCTGCTGTACAAGGTAACGTTGACCACGTCACTGTATGGAGAGTGCTACGGGAGAACCTGTTGTTTCCATACCATATACAGCGTGTGCAGGCACTATCAGCATCTGATTGGCCTCCATGGGTACACTTCTGTGAATGGTTCATCCAACAATGTGTCAATCCTCATTTCAGTGCAAATATACTCTTTACAGATGAGGCTTCATTCCAACGTGATCAAATTGTAAATTTTCACAATCAACATGTGTGGGCTGACGAGAATCCGCACGCAATTGTGCAATCACGTCATCAACACAGATTTTCTGTGAACGTTTGGGCAGGCATTGTTGGTGATGTCTTGATTGGGCCCCATGTTCTTCCACCTACGCTCAATGGAGCACGTTATCATGATTTCATACAGGATACTCTACCTGTGCTGCTAGAACATGTGCCTTTACAAGTACAACACAACATGTGGTTCATGCATGATGGAGCTCCTGCACATTTCAGTCGAAGTGTTCGTACACTTCTCAACAACAGATTCAGTGACCAATGGATTGGTAGAGGCGGACCAATTCCATGGCCTCCATGTTCTCCTGACCTCAACCCTCTTGACTTTCATTTATGGGGGCATTTGAAAGCTCTTGTCTACGCAACCCCGGTACCAAATGTAGAGACTCTTCGTGCTCGTATTGTGGACGGCTGTGATACAATACGCCATTCTCAAGGGCTGCATCAGCGCATCAGGGATTCCATGCGACGGATGGTGGATGCATGTATCCTCGCTAACGGAGGACATTTTGAACAGTTCCTGTAACAAAGCGTTTGAAGTCACGCTGGTAAGTTCTGTTGCTGTGTGTTTCCATTCCATGATTAATGTGATTTGAAGAGAAGCAATAAAATGAGTTCTAACATGGAAAGTAAGCGTTTCCGGACACATGTCCACATAATACATTTTCTTTCTTTGTGTGTTTCCTGAAAGTTTGGCCGTACCTTTTTGTAACACCCTGTATATTAATTTAAAACATTAACTTTTCTTGTTTGTGTATCCGCGCTACTTAACAGTGATGTTGCTATTAGCTGGTTACATCACGTGTCCTGTGGTCTGAATATCTGCTGTCATCAGCTGGCGGATCACGTGACATGAGCTATGACTGGCTTACAAAAGCACATCTCAGTCTCCTTTACAATGATTCGGAAAGTAACATGTGGTGTTTGATAGAATTCGAATTGATACTTTCATAATACGAAAATATACAGCGTACATGTTGCTGCGCAACAAAAATTTTTCCAAAAGGGGTTTTCTTCCCTGAGTTTCGTTTTCTAAAGTAGCGGGAAATTCTAGGCCGGTGTATAAAACCACAACAAGTGAAAGGATTGATAAGTTTTACAGGTCCGAGGGAAAATATGCTGTCACTTAATAACACGGAAAAAGTGTGTTTTCATCCGACAGAAAGTAAATTTTTAACCGGGAAAAATCCGGGAATTTTTTTCCTTGTCCACGTATACACCCTGTAAAATCACCAGCAACCACTAGTTCTTTGTTTTTTAATTTTAGTTGAGATAATAAAACTTCAAGACCGTTTATAAACAGGTTGAAATTTCCTGAAGGTGCTCTGTATATGGCTACTATTATAAAGGACCTATTATGAAATTCTGTCTCTGTTGTACATGCTTCTAAGTGCTGCTCTAAGCAAAATTTATTACTGTCAATATTCTTAAATTTAAAACTGTTTTTAACAAATGTGGCAACTCCTCCTTTCTCCATCTTTTGCCTACAGAAGTAGGAGGCTAACTTAAATTCTGTAAGGTTTAACATATCTATACCAGTGGTCACATGATGTTCAGAGAGGCAGATTATATCAACTGGGTTCGATGACTCTAATTCATCAATGCACATACGTAGTTCATTAATTTTACTTCTAAGCCCTCGAATATTTTGATGCGCTAAAGATAGCTGGTATTTCACATTTACCGAGATGAAATCGGGTGGAAATAAAATTTCTGCTGATTGCTGTAAATTTTTAACTAACAGCTGTGTTCGCTGATCCAATGTGCCAGGATTATGCTGTTTGATTTCTTTATCAAAGTGAAGGTTTGTTTCAATCTTTAATTCTCTCAGAACTTGACTTCATTCTGTCCTACCTATCTAAAAAAAGGTGCTTCTCCAACACCTATGACCTCTGGTATATTACCACTCATGGCAGTGCCTCCCCCCTTACATTTCCTGCTATTAGCCCAGCCAGTTTACGCTTCCCTTTCCTGTTGAGGTGTAGGCCATGTCTAGTATAATCCCGCCTACTGAGAGAATCAACAGGAACCAAACCAATATGTGAACCCGCACCCGACCCAAGCAGCCGTTCCAACTCTAAATTAACTCTCCCGACCGAAGAGTTTAAATTAAGTCGGTCATGGAGTCTCAGAACAGACACAAACTCAACACTGGTATGTCTCGTTGCTGATGCAATTTTTGCCAGGTCCCACTCTATATTGTACCCAGGATCTCTGTCAATACTATTGCCCAGCCCACCCAGAATAACCACGTTGTCTTTCTTGGTAAAATCTTTACAGAGTGAACCTAAATCCTCTGTCACCTGACCCAGACCAGCACTTGGTTTAAAAAAATTTGTGACCTGGTATTCTGATCCGAACTGGTCCTGCAAAAGTTGGCCTACACCTCTGGCATGTAAACTACCTAACAAAAAAAACGTTCTTTCTCTTTGCTGACTTCCCTACATTCTTATTCAATTTTCTGAGTTTGTTGTGCCCTGCTTACATCAACGTCTGTCTGAGGCTCATCAGCTTCTAACTGAAGCAATAGCTCAAACTTGGTCTTCACATTCACCACAAAGCTGTCTGACAAAGTTCTAGGTCTGTTACTCCTGTTACCTATTGTCACTTCCCACCTCTCTTTACCCTTCTCCCTCCTTAACCTGTTCAGATGTTCCCTAGCCTGCTCTAAGTGTGCCTGAAGGGCAGCAATTTTCCCCTCCTGTTCCACTATTTTCCTGTCTCTACTGCATATCCTACAGAACCATTGATGAGTCTGATCCACTTCTCCATTTCCCACGCCGCTACATTCACCCCACTGGAAAAAACTACTGCACCCATCACACCAAACCCCGGAGCTAACAATTCTGTGGCACGTCAGGCATTTTTCACTCAAGGTAAAAATCTTACTTTAGCGAGAATAAGTCAAATTAAATTACAGAAAAACAAGAAAACACATTTACGAAAGATTAGGTCTAGTCTCAGTCGTATGTAAACAAACTTACTTTAGTGACAATAAGTTAGATTACTGAAAAGAAGAAGAAAAACACATTTACAAAAATTAGGCCTTGTTGCAACTGTATGTAAACAAAACTACTACCGTATGTACAAAGTTTCCAGATACCGGAATTTAAAATTTATGCCGTGTTTCACAAAATAAGAGTTAAACAACAAAGGGATACGCTTTTCTTAACTTGCTGGAATGAAACAGAACAATTAAATGAGATTCTATAAGTTTTACTGCGCTAAAATGTATGCAAGAATACGATCGTAACCCTACTTTATGTTCCTTTCGCGTTTTCTAGAATAATACGTAAAGAGAAGTGAAACCATTAATAGTAAGCTTGCAAAACACACTAATACATGTATTAAACTAGTTTCCTGAACTAAACAGAGTTTTATTACGCTCTAAATCACTTATCTGTACGGCAGCACAAAACTCAGGCGTCTCGCCTGGTGCAGGGCTACAGTCCCTACAATGAAGAAAAGGTTCCCATTAGCATGGGCTCCATGCTGACAAAAGCACACTGATTAACTACTTAGAGCCAGAAATAATCCAGTGTACTCTTATCTGAGACCTGAGTAAAGCAGCAAGTCAGATCATTCCAGACATAGGTAGAAATTATGCATGTCTGGGAAACGTGGTCATACAGAGTGCACCAGATCCAATCTTGCCATGGGATCACTGTCATGCCACCATGGGATAGGACCACCTCTATATATACCATTTCTGTATGCTTAAGGTCAAGCATCATAATTTTGGCTAATCTCTGGAAATACCTGAATTCCCTTGCTAAGGAGAGGACTGTGCTATTCCCAGCAGCCCGTAGTCTATCTCCTAAAGAGAATAATGATGACAGTGTTGGTAAGCTCATGAATTTTATTTGGATTGTTTCAGCTTACAAACTGATATCACTTTACTCAACCTGAAACTGTAGGTAGCCATATAGTTTCTCTTACCTGATCAGTCTGCTGGAGGATATCTCTAGTTCAGAAGATTAGGAAAAAGAAAATCTATAGGAAGATGTTCTGAAACTAGTTGTAAAGCATTTTCAAGCTTCATACAATCCCTAGAGAGGCAGAGACTAGGTCAGGAATCCCAACCTGAGATACTTAGAGACTAGTTCATCTAAACAAAATATTTCATCAGTTTGGGAGACACTGCGCACTGTGCTTAGGATTTTTTAATGATAACTCTCGTAAGTATTTAAGACACTATCTGATAACATCTATGGGCAGTTAATCAGGAACTGTTGAAAAGTTTTAGTTAAAAAATATGGTTACAGAATTAATATAAATCATAATTTTTATTGATGTTAGTGGTTTGAGTTTTTTTGTTCCTTATTATTTATTTACAACATGCTCTACTGTGTGTGTGTGTGTGTGTGTGTGTGTGTGTGTGTGTGTGTGTGGAGTGGAGTGTAGTGTAGTGTAGTGTAGTGTAGTGTAACACTTGTGTTTGGTGGTGGTGGTGGTGGTGGTGGTGGTGGTGGTGGTGGTGGTGAGAGAAGGGATAGGCTGAAACCTGGTGGCAGCAAATAGCCCACTTCTCTCAAATAGCCCAAAGGGGGCCACCAAGCTTAAAGCACCCATCCAACAGAAGGCTCCGTCTTGGATTTCTTCACTTCATGAGACACTGCAGGGAGATTTGCTATTTAAACCAGGGCACTGGCACAAAATCTGGTGATCGGAACTTTACACCACCAACTCTTATCCCCTTACTGGCTAAATATGGCAGTGAAATTTTTTTCCACCACCACGATTCGAACCAGCTTACTCCCAGGTTGAGCAACACTACTCAAGTGTGCATTAGTAACCCTGGCCACAGAGGTGGGTGGTTAGAGTTACTCTGTGAAAAAACTAGCTTCCTGCACACAGAATACAATGAAGATACTTTCTTCCTGCACTTCAAGAATGAATAAACACCAGATCAAGAATGAATAAACACAAATACTTTTATACAGTGTTAAACAGTGTAAACTCCAGGTAGGAATAACAGCAATGTAGGGAAAGATAGGTTGCTACTTACTGTAAAGAAGACGTGTTAAGTTGTGGACAGGCATAAAGCTTTCGGCCACAGCCTTATCAGCAAAAGAAAAACACACATCATTCATACACACAAGCAAGCACACCACACACACAGATGACCCCCAACTCCAGTAGCTCGAGCCAGAAAGCTTACCCAGGTCAAGCACCGCTGCACAAGCTGCATTAGCTATCTCAGCCATGGAGCCAGGTGGTAAGGGGAAAACCTTCAGGACAATATTATAACAACAGAAGAGGAAGTGGGTGAGGATGAGATGGGAAATACAATACTGCAAGAAGAAATTGACAGAGCATGAAAGACCTTGGTGGAAACAAGGCCCTAGGAGTAGGTGACATTTCTTCTGAGCTATTGAGATTCTTGGGAAAGCCAGCCATGACAAAATAGTGTGCATGATATGTGAGACAGATGAAATGACTTCAGGAAGGATGTAATAATTCCAATTCCACAGAAGGCAGATACCAATATGTGTTAATGTTACTAAACAATCAGTTTAATAGGACATGGTTGCAAAATATTAACAGAAATTGTTTATAGAACAACAGAAAAACTGGTAGAGGCTGACATGTGAAAAGGTCAGTTTGGGCTCAGGAAAAATATAGGAACATCCAAAGCAGTGCAGACTGTACGACATATCGTAGCAGATATGTTGTAGAAAACAAACCTACAGTAGCACATGTAGATTTAAAGAAAGCTTTTGACAGTGTGAACTGGAAAACAGTCTTTGGAATTTTAAAGGTTGCTATTTGGCTAAGTATCTTCATTCAATAATCACTTCCTTTGCCATGTATAATTTTCATTTTATAATTGCTGAAATTGGTTAAATTGACCTGATATGCTTCCTTGCCCTTAAATAAATTGCCATAATGTACATTTCCAATTGCCTCTGTGATCGGTTTCTTTCTTTCTAATTTATTATCTGTTTTTAGGGTTCCAGCCATAATAGGTAAAAACAGAACTCTTATAGAATAACTTTGTTGTCTGACTGTTAAGACTCCTTTTTCTCATAAACGGGTAGAGGTATCAAGTTGGTAGTGTAAATAACTTAAGCTTCTAAGTCAATACAGTCAGTAGATACTTCATCTGTAGGTTTTGATGAAAGAGTTTGTGGGATCTAATCTGTCAGGTCACGGATTGGTTTTAACCTAGTTTTCACCTCACAATTGGTGACCAGTTATTTGAAATCATTGAAACTTTTCAATTCTTATGTATTTTATTTGACAACAATCTAACGTGGCTTCCTTATGTCTGTCAGTTCAAGGTAACTTACATGAAGAAGCTGAATGCTCTCCAGTTCTACGTCACTCCCTGTGGGATGCAGACCACACAGTTCTTCTTAGATTTTGCAATGCGTTGATTTTATCCCACTTTGATTATGGATGGGTATGGGCTGCAACATTGCCCGAACTGAGCTTGCTGGACCCTTTTCACCACACTGATGTCTGGTTGTCAACGGGGGCCTTTCATACGAGCGCTGTTGACAACTACCTGACAGAAGCCGGCGTCCGGCCACTGCGGGCTAGATGACAGCAGCTTCTGGCAAGTTGCTTATTAGCAATCTGTCCGATATCAACTCACCCATGTCACTCAACTCTGTTCCATGACCAGTAGTTCAGACCGTTAGTGCATTGCCCAAAACTGGGTAGACCAGCTGATTTCTGACTCAATATTCCAGTTACGGACCTCCATCAGCCTCCGTTGGTCTGTGTTCCTAGAGCTCCTCTCGACATCCCCCATCCTGTGATATGGATGGACTTCTTTTGTGGCTCCAAGAGGGATACTGACCCTATCCTTCTCCGAAACCTGTTTCTTCCAGTCCTCCACAATTATTCAAATTTGGTGTGAATCTACGTAGACGATTGAAAGTCAACAACAGGGTCGGTTATGCTTTTGTTCATGCAAGGGACACGAAAGCACTCTCTGCCGAGTGCCTGCAGTGTGTACACTGCAGAGTTGGTTGCCATATCTCAGGCTTTGCAGTAAGTCAAATCCCAGGTCACAATGAACTTTCTGATCTGTAGCGATTCCATGAGTTAAAAGGCATAACTTTGTGCTATCCCAAAAATCATTCGGTCGCCAACATCCAGGACCTACTGGTTGGCCTGTACGACTATGGAAATACAGTAACCTTCATATGGACACCTAGCCACATAAGCATTCCAGGAAATGAACTTGCTGACTGCGTAGCTAAGGACACTACTACAGGAGATCAACTTGATGTTGGCATACTGGACACAGGCTTAAGATTACAACTTCGATGCAATATTTTGAGGCTCTAGGAATTGGAATGGCAGGCTATCATGACCCAAAACAAGTTGGGAGCAATTAAAGGATCCATTAAGGTGTAGCACAAATCATTCCAGGCCTCTCGGAAAGATGCCATTGTGTTGTGCCGACTAAACGTTGGCTACATGAGACTCTCCCACAAGTTCCATTTGCATCAAGAGGAACCTCATCTCTGCAGCTGCGGCAGTTAACGAACAGTAGCGCATATTCTTGTCGAGTGTGTCCTGGATGCTTGCCGATGATGAGACAGCCACTACCAAAGTGTCGCATTTCCTGAGGGAGAGCGGATTTTACACTAAACTATAATACTCCTCCACTACCAGTGTTACAGGTGGTTGTTGGGAGGAGGGAAGGGGGCAGGTCGGGGCAGGCAGGGGGAGGTACACCCAATGTGACTGCAGGTTACTCCCTCCCCCCCCCCCTCCCCCTCACTTTGTTGTTCTTTTAGACCCTCTTATGCAAGATGCTGCCTTGGTTATCTCTGTTTTCTTTTGCCTATTGTGACACAACTACTGCTACACAGTTTTAAACTCTCAGACTTGTTAATGTAGTTGGAGCAGCCGAGTCTCCTCCCCCCCCCCCCTCCCCTCGCCCTTTTAAATGTGTTTTCTCATGGTAAGGAGGAACTGATGACTCAGTAGTTTAGTCCTTTTAAACATATAATCAATAATCATCATCAACCATCATTCACCTCACAACAATCTGAGGAATTGCCAGAAACAACACATGGTTCAGATTCAATGTTGAACTGTAGGTGTCACTATGATTTTACATCTGGTGTATATTACATAATATATTGCTGTGTATGAAATTTAGCTAACATATTGAATTTTTCTTTAGGCTTGGGTGGAGCCCTTACTGTCATCAATCTTGAGAAAATTGATCTGACATAGCACACTCATTTGTGATCGCACTGCACCAGCAATAAAGCCTGAGTGAAATTAAATCAACATTTCTTGTATTTCATAAATGTTTTGAGATACTGAAAGGAGATTGTGGCAAACGATAGCACACTCAGGAGGAGAGTATGTTGCCATATTGTTATTATGCAAAGCTTTGTTATCTACTGTGTTGTTCCACTAACTACAGACTTTTTCTATGAAAGAATGTAATTTTTAGGGACCATCAATAGCTGGGGGAACAAGAAATGCTGTGTGTTTTGGAACAACCTAAGTGAAGACATTAAACGTTAATTTTGTACTGAGGATGTGCTTAAGGTAATGACTGTACTTTTCCTTAGTTCCTCACTTAATAAACCACCATTTCAGAATTCTCTTGCAATTACATGTTGACTACATGTCAGTCAGGTAACACTGTGTAAACTCCGGTGTTTTGTGGCAAATAAGCAAATTTTAACATGGCAACAAGAGAAATGTGTAGGTTTTACTCAGAATTTGCCACACACAAAACTTCTTTGAAAGTTACAAATGGCTAAGGCAAAAATAAGTCGTTAAAGTTTCGGTGTAATTCTTTTCAGTTACTAATTAAATCAGAGGAGACAGATCTTTTTAAGTGGTCACGATGCAAGTGTGGCCGTGGATGGGCCCCGTTTAATATTTACAAATAAATATGAACGTTGGCTTCATTTTAGAACAGCACTTCCACTCCAGCACTCAGTGTTTCCCCTACAGTGCCTGCCCACAGTCCCCACCACTACAGCTCCCCGCATGTGTGCCCTACCATCTGCGCATACCGGCAATGGAAATTCTGCACACACGCTACCCAGTAAGCAATTATGGGTTGGCTCAGTGAGCAGTCATGAGGCAGTGTGCATGTCGTGCTTGAGTGTTGTTTAATTGAACAAGTTCATTGTGCTCGTGAATACCAACATGCCACATGTATTCACCTGTGCAGAAACGGCAGCTATGTTCTTTGTATATGCATACTGTCAATGACAGTGCAATGCAGCAGTGACAGAATACTATAAATGTTTCCCTGATCGGCGAGCCCCTATTTCCCTGGGTTTTTCAAATATTATGTGAATCTGAAACATTACCCAATGTACAGGTAGCATTGGAATGTGAGATCATCCAGTCAGTTGAGGAAATGGAAGATGTTATTTAAATGCTACACAGAGTTCCATCACCAGTACATGGCGCATTAGCTCTTAGCTCCACATTCCACAACCACGAGTATAGTGTATATTACATTCCGAGGGCTTGTACCCTTTCCATGTGCAGCTCATGCCGCACATCTGCATCCAGGTGACTCAGTAAGCAGGCAACAATTTTGTGAATGATTGGCTGTAAACAGAGATGTACAATACACTTTATTTGCGGATCAAGCTACGTGTATACAGAATAATATTGTAAATACCTGCAGTTCTCAATGGATGATGTAGAACCCACAAGATGCTGGGACAAGATTACAAATTGGGTTCCCAGTGAATGTTTGGCGTGGTAGATTGGCCTGCATTCCTGCCAAATGGCACTACAGCCGCAGCGTATGCACATTTCCTGATAGAAGACCTACCTGCACTTCTGGAAGCTGTGACATTAGAGCAACAATGGTGAATGTACATACAACTTGATGGATTACCAATTCACTGTACCAGACAAGTATCCCAGTATCTGAATAACATATTTCAGCAATGGTGGATTGGCAGTGGCGGATTAATTAACTGGCTTGCCAGGTTGCCTGACCTAACTCCATTAGTCTTGTGTTTATTCATGGGGCTGGTTAAAGGAAGATGCGTATGTTGCAAAGGTGGATACATATGAAGAACTTGTCGTTTGCATCACTGACACTGTTGACCATATTTAAGGCCACAAAGATGATGATCGATGTGTAATTCAACACACCCTCCAACATGTTGACAAGTGGTTTGACATCAATGAGGGACTTTTTGAACACCTCTTGTAGGATGGATCAGTCACCTGACTCGCCATTATTCTGTCTACCATGTAAAATTGCTACTGAATCACCCTGTGTGATGGGAAAACATTAATACAAAAAAATCTCAAATGTGCGTATCCAATTTACTCGAAATTTTTAAATATTACTGTAATAACAGTCTAGACAGATATGAACTATATAATTTGTGTGTGTGTGTGTGTGTGTGTGTGTGTGTTTTTGTTTGTTATACTATTACAGAATCGGAATTTGCAGTAATAGTAAACAAGACTCAAGATTGGTGGCGGAGGGGCGGGGGGGGGGGGGGGGGGGGGGGTGACGAGGTACAGATAGCTGTTTTATAAAATATAATCACTTTAATTTTGTTTCGTTTGATTTGTGGTATTGAGTTGCAGAAGAAATTGGTACACTTACACATATTGAGTTCTGTCGCTTCTGTGTCTTCATTTAGCATAATCTTGATCATCATGATGTGTTAACTTTTACTGGTCTTGATGATACCAGTGTTCTCTCATTGTATTAGTGTAAGAGCTTCGAGATTGGTGTGTGACATAGACTTTATGTATACAGTATAATCCTTTGTTTTTTGGCATCATCCTGTATATCCTTGTAACAGAAGTGTTCAGAATATCAGAAATTGAGTCCACCTTGATGAAAAACACCTTGTTATTCGTTTATTTCTTTATTATCCCAAACTAGTTTCGGCGACAAATATCACCATCATCAATGGGGTTTTTAATTTAAAACGTGCAGAAAATGGCATGGTTGTACAAACACAGTAAAACATTATTCCATTTTTACAATTCGTTTTTTGAAATATAGTTTTCTATTGATACTGTCATAATTCCTTATTTATTGTATGTTACAGCATGTTTTAAGCAACTATTGGCGCTGTCTGTGACATATTTTCTGTGCCCCCCCCCCCCCCCCCCCCTCTCTTTAGCGAAGCGAACATCATGTCATCTGCAACCATGTGAGCGGCTGTTAGTAAACAAATACTAAAATGTGAACTTCGTATGTCAGCAGTAGTTGGGGTTTTGGCAGTGTTGTGGAAACCAGTTATTTGGTGTGTACTGAGCTGTTGCTTAGCTATTCGTGTACTCACATTTGTTAGATGGTATGTGACTGCTTTTATACATAGAAAAACAAAACTTTTGCACTTTGTTTCTGATCGAGAATATTATGCCATCTTGCTGTTCGCATGTGTCGCGAGAGGCGTTTCGTATGTGGCGAGAAAGGCTATGAAAAACTGTAGCGCGAATTATGAAGACTTCTGTTCACTATTTATGTCTCTGTGTGTGATAGGGAAGTGGTTCTTTTGCGTGTGTGTGTGTTTTCTGTTCTATGTCCTTGGTCAGTTCTCTCAGAGCGGTAAAGAGTGTGTTGTTACATTTTCCCTTCGACTATGGCCTTTTGTATGTAGTAATTTTATTGTTATTTGTCGGTATAGACTGTTGCTGTTTCTCACAATGCATAAATCGTTTTCGATATTAGTGAGTTTATGGTTTTTGTTCATTAGATGTTCTGCAAAAATTGAATGTGTGCTGTCAATTTTTAGAGCTCTCATGTGCTCTGTGTACCTCGGTCGGAAATTTCTGCTTGTTTGTCCTATGTAGTGGGCCTGACAGGAGTTGCAAGTGAGTTGATATATTACAGCATTGCTGAATTTGTCTGAGGTTTTTCTGACTGGTTTTAGTCTTTTCTGAACTGTATTGTTTGTTCTGAATGTTACTGGTACCCCTTGCTTTTTCAAGGTGTTTCCTGTTCTATGTGATATTTTGTTATTGTATGTTAGTGTGTACCATCTCTCTCTTTTTTCTGAAGTGGTGTGATCTGCTGTGTTGTCTGTGTGTACTGCATGTTTCTGTTTTACCTTGTTGTTGAGTTTGTTTATCATGTCTGTTTTGTAGTCATTTTCAACAGCAATTTGTTTGATTATATTTAGATCCTGTGTGTAGTTTCTGGTTTAATAGGTGTTCTGTTTATCCTGTGGAGCATGTGTGTGAAGCTGGCATATTTATGCATTGTCGGGTGGTTGGATGAGCTGTGGATAACAGTGCTTGTGAGAATTCATGTTGGTGGTTGTTTCTTGTGATTGTAAGATCCAGTTTCTTGTTGTTTTCTAATTCCATTGTGAAGTGGATTTGTGGGTGTACTGTGTTGATGTTACTGTGTAGCTTTTCCATCTAGTTTTGTGTTTCATCTACAAGACAGATTATGTCATTCACATATCGGTACCAGAAGATTATTTTGTACCCTCCTTGTTTTACAATATTATTGAATATTGTGTTCTCTGTATGGTCCTAGAAAATGTTGGCTAAGATTCCACTGACAGGGGACCCCATGGGAAGCCCCACTTGTTGTAAGTAGAAGTTGTTGTTGAAAGTGAAGTAGTTTTGTTCTGTGATTAGCCTAAGGATGGATGGATGGATGGATGGAGATTTCATTTATATGTGCGTCTGGGAATTTCTTGAATTTTAGCTATTGTTCTGTAATGTTTATAGTTTCTTCTGTGGGTATGTTTGTGTACATGAATGTTATGTCCAAAGATACCAATTTTGCAGTTGGGGGGATGTTGACATTCCTAATTTTCTCTATTATGTCTCCTGAGTTTTTGAGGCTTCTGTTGTTTGTGTATGTGTGTGTCTTCTGTAGGAATGTGTGCATGTGTCTCCCTAATAAGAAAGATGGGGCTTTTCTGAAGTCAACCACTGGCCTGACTGGGATGAGCGGTTTGTGGACCTTTGGCAGGCTTGTTAAGAGTGGAGCTTTAGGGTTCTTTTGTGTCATTCTTTTTGTCTTGTTCTGTGTCAAGGTGTTTGTGATGTCTTTTAAGAGAGTCTTTACATTTCTTTGGTATCTTTGTGTTGGGTCACTAGTTTGCTTGCTTATTTCATTCTCTGCCAGAAATTTTTCTGTTGTATCAGTGCATTTTGCCTCTGTTGTTGAGACTAGAGAATTTCCTTTGTCTGCCTGGGTGACGAGAGCATTGTGTTGTTTAATTTTTCTGTGTATACTGTTTATGGTTTTCTCATCAGACGTTTTTTTTTTTTTTTTTTTATTTGTGTTTATGGATGGTTTGTTCTTTCTAATGATTTATCTCATTTCCTCTGTCACTAGTTCTCTTGTTAGGCCTGGGTTGAAATCTTGAGTGTTAGTTTTTTCATGTTGTCCGATGATGTATTCAGTCTCAGTGATAAGATTTTCTATGGTGTTATGTGGGTGTTCAAATTGTATTTTGGGCCTTTCTCAAGCAGCTGTTGTTATTTTTTTTGTGAGTGTGATGTCAGTAAAATTAATCAAGCATTCATGGAAAGTGTGTTGTGTGTGTGTCTCGGTTTTAGAGCAGTTTTTGTTCATGAGTTTATTTGATTTCTGTTCTTGTTTCTGTCGTTTCTTTTGCATTATTGACTGTGAGTGGTGATTTATTCTTTCTATTGTCTCATACTGTACTGAGGAACCGGAGATTTGGTTTGCTAATTCTAGATGTAATTTGTTTAAGCTGACATTTAGTTCTTGTTTTTTTGAGTACAGAGAGCAAATTTCATATTTCAGCCAAGCTCTTTCAGCTGTTCGTTTAGCACATTGTGCTGCAGGTGACATGTTGTTTACGTTAAGTTTAATATAACTAGGAATTATGTTGTTGGCCAAACAGATTTTGTTGTACTTAAGGTTCGAGTTAGTTTCACGTAGTTTCACTGTCGTTTTTTTAAGTTTGTTGAAGAGCTTTACTGGAAATGCCTGGCATGGCGTAGAAACAATAATATTATCTTGGAACTCTTCCATTTGGTCCGTGTTTGTATAGAAAACAGTAATATCAGAAATTGAGTCCGCCTTGATGCAAAACATCTTGTTATTCGTTTATTTCTGTATTATCCCAAACTAGTTTCAGTGACAAATATCACCCTCATCAGTGGGGTTTTTAATCTAAAACGTTCAGAAAATGGCATGGTTGTACAAACACATTAAAACATTAGATTTTTACAATTCGTTTTTTGAAATATAGTTTTCTATTGATACTTTCATACTACCTTATTTATTGTATGCTACAGTATGTTTTAAGCACAGAAAATATGTTGCAAACAGTGCCAACAATTGCTTAAAACATGCTGTAACATACAATAAATAAGGTAGTATGAAAGTATCAATAGAAAACTATATTTCAAAAAATAAATTGTAAAAACGTATTAATGTTTTACTGTGTTTGTACAACCATGCCATTTTCTGCGTGTTTTAGATTAAAAACCCCACTGATGATGATAATGATATTTGTCACCGAAACTAGATTGGGATAATAAAGAAATAAATGAATAACAAGGTGTTTTGCATCAAGGCGGACTTAATTTCTGATACTACTGTTTTTCTATGCAAACACGGATCAAATGGAAGAGTTCCAAGATAATATTATTGTTCATATTATAATGGAAAATCAGTGTTTGAATTGTAGCCTGTAATTACTATAAGACTTTTATTTATCACTGACAGATACGTAATTTATTTCAGATTGTGATGCTGTATCAGGTGTATCAACATAGTTGCTTTCTATATTTAGGAAGTATATTGGTAGACGAATATGCATCTGAGCCAGGATGTGTGCAGGGTTTGTTAGACATGCTTCAAGCTTTCATTGGTCCTACTTTCACGATACTTCAGGAAGCCAATGGACTGAAGAACCATCCTGACACTGTGGATGATTTCTTCAGATTATGCGCAAGGTTTGTAAATATACACTTGTAAACACAGGAGTAGTGCAAAACTTTTTAGTATAGTTAATACTGTTTTTGTTATGTTGGGGAGGAACTGGAAAAAGTGTGTTTATTGTAAAATCTGATGTTTGTGCAGGTTTTACTCTTGTTTTTTTATCTTACTTATGGTAGGTTACTAAAACTCGTTTTCTTACTGTAGAGAGGATTCATTTGTTATGAGAAGACCGTTAAATTAGATTGAGGTAGTGTTGGTCAATAACTTGTGCATTAATTCAGTGCTTTTTTCGTTTATCATGGAAACAATTGTTTTGTTGAGTGTCTATTCTATTTCTGTAAGTGCATTTGCCTTTTCAAGTTTGACCAAACATTTAACAAATCATAGCAAAATTGCATTTTCTCTTTTTCTGTTGCAGCCTAAAGAGCAAAAGAAATTCAGTGTTTAGTGTAAAATTTGTATAGAAAAATTAAGAAAAGTTGTTTTAAAACTAGTGTAGTAAGTCATTTGTGTTTTTCAGAAATGCAAGGTGAATGGTCATAGAGATTTAACTGTCACCTTGAAAAACTAAAGTTGCATGACTAACTTCTTTGTTTGTTCGCAAATACATGTTTGCAATCCCGGTACACATTGAAATGTCAGCACAGCAGTATGGTAACATGCTGCTGGAGAGACCAGAACAAAATAGTGTAACCCATTGATAAAGTGGAGTATCGTGTTGTAATTCATTTTCAGTAGTAGTGGAAATATTGCAGCTCTCGATCTATGATTTCTTTAGCCGTCTAGGTTGAACTGACACAGCTGCAATATTTCTGCTGCTGTCAAAAGTGAATCACCGTATTTACTTGATTATAAGATGAAATTTTTTCCCAAAATTGACAGTCAAAAAAATACAGGCTTGTCTTGTATTCACTGATTAAACTATAGCTTCTGAGGTCAACATTTTTACATTGTTTAATAGATTGAGATAGGGATTGTTTTACATTTAAAGATGGAGCTTTGACTATATTGAGGTCACATGCAGATTTATTTGGAAGAATTCGGAAGGGTGGCCGAGCAGTTCTAGGCGCATCAGTCCGGAACTGCACGACCGCTACGGTCGCAGGTTCGAAACCTGCCTCGGGCATGGATGTGTGTGATGTCCTTAGGTTAGTTAGGTTTAAGTAGTTCTAAGTCTAGGGGTCTGATGACCTCAGATGTTGAGTCCCATAGTACTCAGAGCCATTTGAACCATTTTTTGAATTTGGAAGGGTGGTTTGGGCAAACAATACATGCCCTCAAACACCTTCGTGATTTCCTGATACACTGAAGCACTTGATACAGTATCAACCTTACTTGATTAATCAGGTGGCATTTGACGTGGACAGCTTTGCTGCAAGGAATACATGAGAAATTATGAACTAGGCTCCCTTATAAACTCTTGTGTTGTATTTAAACAGATTTGTAAAAAGTTCTAAGCATTCATGGATATCGTATACAAACATGTTGTGACGCGCCGATCATTCAAAGTGCCGCCGCGCAGTTACGCGCGTCCTCTACGTGCGGCGCTGTCTGCCAGCCAGCCAGCAGCTGCTAGACTTGGACTCGGTGCTCATTCAAATGTTACAGTGTTCACGTCTTGCTTTGTCAACTTGCTCAGTGACTTATATATGTTGTGTCGTTTTGAAATACATGTGTTCAACTTTACGTTATAACAATTGGCGACGAGGTAGTGAATTTTTCCTTTTCATCGTTGACCCACAGGTTTCCATGGCTACTGTCGAGCAACTATTGCAAGGTCTCATTGAACAGCAAACACTTCTAACATCGGCGATTCACGATTTCGTCATGGCGTCAAATGCGGGGCGTTTCTCGTCGTTGTCTATACCTCCTTACGGTAAGACGGCAGAAGACTGGTCTGATTATGAAAACGTTTTCGATGGCACTTTTGGCATTTCATGTCACAGACGAACAAACATGTAAGTCTCTGTTCCTTTCCTGGATTTTACCTCAAATGTATCTGTTGTTGTCGCAGTTGGTTCCTTTAAAAGATCCTGTATCCTTGTCCTTTGCTGAAATGTGCTCACTTCTGTCTGTCTATTTTCAAAAGCAAATGCATGTGGTAGCCTCTCGTGTTGCCTTTTATCGTTGTCAAAAACAACCGCATCAATCCTATCGCGCTTGGGCTGCTGAACTTAACGGCCTCCGTCGAAAGTGTCAATTTGTTACTGAAGTTCACAAAGAATCCTATGCTGATTCCATGGCACGGGATGCTATTATCTGGTCGGCGCCCAACAAAGAATTTTGGCAACGGGCCCTTCAGTTGGCAAATCCGACTCTAGAGGAAGTCGTATCCATTGTGCAGTCTTTTGAAATTTCTTGCGCCGCTGGGGCGCAAATAGAGGCGTGGGGTGACGTCGGGGAAATACAACCTCTGTGCGCTGTTGATGACGCGTGCGGTGTGTCTCCGCTGGCCGACGTGGTCGCAGTACGCTCCCACGTGCAGCCTCGGCCTAAGCGTAAACAAACCTCTAAGAAACTGCAGCAAAGCCCCCGGCAACTTCCTTCATGTCCGAGGTGTTTTACGAAACATTCACACGAGGATTATCCCCAACCTTGGGCTGTGTGTCACAATTGCAAAAAGAAAGGTCATGTGTCTTCCATTTGCAAATCCGACCGCATACATGATGATCATGAACATGACGCTGATTCTGATTCTGTGTTGTCTGTCAATTGCACTTCTTCCCTTTCAGGGAAGTTATTCCTCACTGTCCAAATCCTTGGTCGGGATTTTCGCATGCAGGTGGATACCGGTTCTGCTGCCACTATAATTAATTCTCAGACGTATCTTCAGTTGGGTTCTCCACTCCTATCACCTGTCACTTGGAAATTACGGACGTACAATAAACAGAAGATTTCTCTCTTGGGACAATTTAATGCTGAGGTATCTTACAAATCCGTCGTTCGCACTGTTCCATTTGTGGTTGACCAGAGTACCGCATAGAATCTTTTTGGTTCGATGCCTTTCACATTTTTGGGTTCTACATAGACGACTGTCAATATCAGCTCTGATGCTGTTCCTTATGCTCAATTGGATTTCTTGTCAATGACATTTTCGTCCCTTTTTTCTCCTGGGTTAGGCCGTGCAAATGACTTTGAAGCTCATATCACACTCAAACCCACTGCTCGGCCGAAGTTTTTTCGGGCTCAGCCCATTCCTGTGGCCCTTCGTGATAGGGTAAAACGGGAGCTGGATCGTCTCACTACTTCAGGGGTCTTGCTTCCTGTCACTTCCAGTGAGTGGTCCTCTCCTGTCGTTGTCGTTGCTAAGCCCAATGGTGACATTCGTCTCTGTGGCGATTTTAAAGCCACTGTAAATGTGCAATGCCTCATCGACACTTACCCTATACCCCGACCTGTAGAATTGTTCACTAAACTTGCGTGAGGCCAGTATTTTTCTAAAATTGACCTGTCAGAAGATTATCATCAACTTCCTCTCGACGCGGCTTCCCGGCAGTTTCTGGTCCTTAACACGCCTTTCGGCCTCTATCAATACCAATGATTGCCATTCGGGGTTGCCAGCACCCCTGCTATCTTTCAGCGATTCTTGGAACAATTGTTGCACCCTGTCCCTGGATGTATAAATTACATGGACGACATTGTTGTTTGTCACTGGCTCCACCACTGAAGAACATCTTCAGAACCTCCGCACATTTTTTCATGTCTTACAGACTGCCGGTTTTAAGTGTAATCTTCAGAAATCACCATTTTTTTTCAGGCATCTATCACGTACTTGGGGTTTCAACTCTCTCGGGACGGTATTCGTCCGCTTCAGCAAACTGTCGCTGCGATCGATGCCCTTCCTCGCCCTACATCTGTTAAGGAACTGCAGGCCTTCTTGGGGAAAATAGCATACTATCACAAGTTTTTACCGTCTGCTGCTTCAGTAGCTCAGCTGTTGCATCGCCTGTTGCATAAAAACGTGCCTTTTCACTGGTCCACGTCATTTGTTGCAGCTTTCAAGAAATTGAAGACTATGCTGAAACAGGCCACGTGCCTGGCTACTTATCGACCTGGCCAACATCTTGTTCTTGCCATGGACGCCTCTCAATACGGGGTCGGTGCAGTCCTTACGCACCATTTTTCAGACGGCTCTGAACAACCCATTGCTTATGCCTCCAAAATCCTCACAGACGCCCAACAAAAGTATTCTCAAATTGAAAAAGAAGCTTTGGTCATTATTTATGCTCTTCATAAGTTTGGTGTTTTTCTCTATGGATCCAAATTTCATCTTGTTACGGGTCACAAGCCGCTTGTTTCCTTGTTTCATCCATCATGGTCACTTCCCAACAAGGCTGCACACCGCCTCCAGCGTTGGGCTCTTTACTTGTCTAGTTTCAGTTATGAGATTCATTTCCGGCCGACGGCTCAACTTGCAAATGCTGATGCACTGTCTCACCATCCCATGGGTCCTGATCTGGCATTCAATAGGGACGAACTTTTGTGTTTCCATCTGGATGTTGCCGAGCAGCGGGTTGTGGACGGATTCCCCATCACAGGGGACCGGCTGGCGGCGGCTACGGGTTCTGATCCTACCCTCTCCCGGGTTTTACGCTATATTCAGAAGGGTTGGCCAGATCGGCCGTCCGCTAAGACTTCTGACCCGTTGTGGAACTACTACGCTTTGCGCTACCGTCTCACGGTTAGGGATGGTGTTATCCTCCTTTCCACCGACAATGCTTCACCGCGTGTTGTGGTACCTGCGTCTTTGCGTGCTTCGGTCTTGTGCCTCCTTCACCAAGGGCACTGGGGTGTGTCTCACACAAAATCTCTGGCGCGCCGTCACGTGTACTGGCCTGGCATCGACTCTGAAATAGCATACATGGTCGCTGCCTGCGGCCCTTGTGCGTCACGGGCCGCCGCCCCGAAGTCATCTTTGTCACCGTGGCCTTCGCCTGAGATGCCCTGGGATCGCATTCATGCTGACTTCGCGGGTCCTTTTTTAGGTACTTATTGGCTCCTCGTAATTGACGCCTACTCTAACTTTCCTTTCATTGTCCGTTGCACGTCGCCTACCACCGCGGCAACCACAAGTGCTCTCGCCCGCATTTTTTCTTTGGAAGGCCTTCCCTCTACTCTTGTTACTGATAATGGTCCGCAATTTGCCTCTTCCGAATTTGTGGATTTTTGTGCTCGTCACGGCGTTATGCATGTCACGGCCCCTCCGTTCCATCCACAATCAAACGGTGAGGCTGAACGACTGGTCCACACATTTAAGGCTCAGATGCGGAAACTCCTGACTTCTTCTGCTGCTGATGATGCGCTTCTCCAGTTTCTGGCTTCTTACCGTTTCATTCCCATGGGCGACCACAGCCTGGCTGAGCTCTTACATGGCTGACAGCCATGCACGCTACTTCATCTTCTGCGACCTTCCACCTCACGGCCGCAGGTGCCTTCGCTTGGCCGGTTCACCGCCGATGACCTTGTCTGGGTACGAGAATATGGCAGGCGGCCAAAATGAAGTCCGGGCTGCATCTTACGACACCTTGGCCGACACCTGTATAAAATCCAGACGGACACGGGTGTTGCAGTGCGTCATTCGGACCAGCTTCGGCCTCGTGTGCCGGCAATGCCTGTTCCGAATGCCGCTACACCACCTTCAGCTCTACCGGATGCTCGGGATCTTGGCGTCTCTCATTACTCACAACGCAGCCCTCTCACCATCATCTCCGTGCCAGTACAAGAATGGACGCCACCAGGAGACGTGCCCATGCAGGAACCGGATGACCATCATCTGTTGGAGCCAATCTACTTGCCTCCTCCTCCTCCTCCTACGGACGCCGACACATCGCCCCGAAACGGGCAGATTGGCGCACGGGGCCCTAGCAGATTCGACCCCTACGTCTCCTGTCATCTGGACCCATTATCATCGGGGACACTTCCATCCGTACGGGAAGCCTCCTCCTCGAGACTTTACGGCCAGTCACACAACGCCTATGGACGTTAGCAATCTACAGGCCACCTCCATCAAGACCAGTGAAAAAATTTCAAAGGGGGGAAAGGTGTTGTGACTCGCCGATCATTCAAAGTGCCGCCGCGCAATTACGCGCGTCCTCTACATGCTGCGCTGTCTGCCAGCCATGCAGCAGCTGCGCCACCTAAGCGGCCAGCCAGTGGCCGCTAGACTTGGACTCAGTGCTCATTCGAATGTTACAGTGTTCACATGTCTTGCTTTGTCAACTTGCTCAGTGACTTATGGTTGTGTCGTTTTGAAATATTTGTGTTCAACTTGACATTATAACAAAACATTTATGGTGCTTTTTAAGTAAAGGTAATATTGAAAGGTGAAAATTTTGTCCTCCGACAAACTTTTCTTGATTCCGAATGCAAGTCAGTATTTTATTTGGTTATGAGAGACTCTAATGATTTACCAAGGAGGCTTCAAATTAGTGATTCGGCTGCTGTTCACATATCAGAAAACCAGGTAAAAACGTTACCACCTTTTAATCAGCTTTAGAACAAGATGGTTTCATTCAGATGAAGCAAGGAAGAAAATTAATCCATAATTAAATGTCTAAGAAACAAAATAAATAATATTAAACTGACTGTAATTGTTATCGTGAGACTAAATTACAGTGGCAATACCCACTGTGGAGATAGCAATAACAGATGTCGCTAGATCGGGGTGTATGAGCAAAAGTTTGAGAATTTGACTGAATTATGATTGTGAACTTTTATTTATATATTAGTTGGTGTTGTTATGTATTACCTGCACCTTCGAATATATTGTAGTTTGTGTTTCACATTTGCTCAAGCACAGCACTATGGAATAGTTGGGTGGTCAACAGTGATACCATCTTGGCTGTGTAGCACACACGGGCGTGTGCAACACACCGGCTGCATTGCGTTGGCACTGCAGAAGTTGCAGTATCGGCACAATACAGTTAGATTGGACAACGTAGTGATACAGGTTTTTGTGTGTGTGTGTGTGTGTGTGTGTGTGTGTGTGTGTGTGTGTGTGTGTGTTTGTGTCCTCAAGTGAGGCAGCACAGTAATCAAGACACTTGACTTCAAGAATATGAGGGATGAAATCAGTATAATTGAGGCAAACATCAGGATTGTTTCTTACGTAATTTTGTAGTCGATTTCCTCTTTCCCTTACTTGTCATATCTCTGTCATTATTTGAATGCTGTCCTGTCAACATATTTGTGCAAGTGATAGAGTTGAGAAGTTCACTATTTATCACTAAATAAACTTCAGAATATCTGTAGGTACCTCTTACATTTGTGTTCAGATGAACATGATGTTTGGATTCTGTGCGTATAGTGATCAATTGAAAAATGTCGTTGTGGCTGAAATCAAGTGATCGTGGAAGAGGCATAGACTTCTATGTAATTAGGACAGTGCTTTAATGGAACAGGGAATTACATTAATAATGAAACTTACTGGTAGATTAGAAGTGTGTGCCGGATGAGGACTCCAGCCTTGGACTTTTGTATTTTGTGAGCAAATACTTTATCAATTGAGCACGCAAATGCAACTCAACAACACTCCAGCACTGCTTTACTTCTACCAGTAACTCATCTCACCTTCCAAACTTGACATTAGTTGTCTTGCAATCTTGTGGAACAAACACTTCTGGAAGAAAGGACATTGTTGAGACTTGGCTAGCCACAGCCTAGGGAATTTTTCTAGAATGAATTTCACTCTACAGCAGAGAGTGCGCTGATTTGAAACTTCCTGGCAGACTAAAACTATGTGCTGGAATGGGACTTGAACCTGGGACCTTCCACAGGCAAGCAGCCTACCGACTGAGCTATCCAAGCATGACACTCAATCCACCCTTTCAGCATTACTTCCACCAGTACCTCATCTCCTCCCTTCCAAGCTCCAGATGAGATGGTGTTGGAAGTAAAGTTGTGAGGCGTGGTCAAGAATTGAGGACCGTTTTCACAAAACGGGCTTTATACATTTTTTAAAAGATACTTTAGAAAAAAAAAAGCACATGCCCATCAGCTTTCCCTACAAACCTATCCAGCCAGCTTATTCCAAACTTATAGAACAGTTTTTCAAAACTCACCTCACGCATATGTAGGTGTTTTTCATAACTCACTTTATGCTACTTAGTTTGCAAAAGATGTTAAGAGGTATTGCTGGGTTTTCTCATAATTTGTTTAATATGCAATAGGTGTCAGAACAAGTTTTCTAACTGTGTTATGGTACTCGTGGCGTAATTGTTTCGCTTGATAGTAAATGGCAAAGTGTGTTACTGTGTGCACCAACTATGCTGACACTTGGCACAGTGCCTGATGGGAGCTCCCAGTAGCCACTGCACCGGGTATCTTTTTAATTTGCATGTGGAATATTGAACTGTGTTTGTTGATGGTAACTGCTATGTGAGTTGATTGCCTGTTTCCACCAGATCATGAAGTTAAGTGTAGTAAACTATACTTTGTTAAATTGTGAATATGGAAGGTGGAAGTGGATATAATATTCCTGTGAGTGGTGGTTGTAAAAGAAGAGAAATGAAGCAGTCAAACGTCTCCAAACCAAATCATATCGTTATTCAAAGCAAATTGCAGCACCTGGTATTGACTGCTGGTATACTGAAAGATGTGAGGCAAGCATCCATGGAGGGAAGGCTGTCAGGCAGGCAAACACTCTTATTTATATAATCTATTATATTCTTGAAGAGATAAGACCAAACAAGAGATGCATTCCTTCTGTCGTTCATGGATAAATACTTTAGCACCAGCTAGACATTTTGTAGATCACACTTCAGCTAAGGCTTCTACATCAGTGTCTGTTGGGTGTAAGATAAAATTTCAAGGTGGATCCCAAGTACCTGTTTGTGCTGCTCCATTTGCTACATTAAAAAAAAAGTGGGGGGGGGGGGGGCAAATACATCGTGGAATCACTTAACCCAGACTGCTCAGCACTATCAAGAACATGGAACTAGACTACAAGAACGAAGAGGCGGCTTAGTAGCACCTCATGCCAAGATAGGTAGGCCCCAACAAGTGAAAGAACATTTTGAAATATGAGTGTAGACAGTGCCATTAATGCAGAGGGAAAAGGAGTAGGTCATATGTCCCCCCAACATTAAATGTAAATATAATCTGGAAAAATTTTTGTGAAGTATAAAGACAAGAAGGCAATAAAAGCCATTGTGCATCAAAATTTAAGACAATGTTTGCTAGGAATTTTAGTCTCAGCTTTGGTACCCCTCACAGTGCTACTTGTTCAACATGTGAGGAGCTCAAACTGAAAATAAATGCTGCAGAAACTGAGGATTGCCAGAAAGTGTGTAAAACTAATCGGCGCTTGTGTAAAGCCCATGCAAAGAAGTTCCACAGCATCATGAACAAAAATTCGGAAGACAATGCAAAAGTTTGCTTTGACATGCAACAAAATGAACCTCTACCTAGCAGATTTATTGGAGAAGTCTTTTTAGACATTACAGGTACTGTTCTGTAACCCGATTGTGGTGGTACATGAACCAGAAAAGATACTAATGACATTTTTCAATATACTCAGTGTGAAACAGAATCTGCAAGAGGCGCAAATGAAATCCCATCTGCACTAATACACTTTCTCCTACATTTTTCGGAAGAGAAGACGAGAGGTATTGGCAAGAGAGGCTTTTTTCAGACTCTAGCACCACCCGGAACAAGAGTTCTAAGATGCTCTTTATGTTAGCACATTTTATGGAATGAACTACAGTGTTCTCCAAACTTGCCCACTAATTTCCTATTCATGTACATATTTTCATTCCACGTGTTTTCAGTAGAGTTGAAGAGAAATATTAGAAGAAAGAAGAGATCATATCACCTAGTGAATGCAAGAATATTCTAGTGAAGTTTGGAAAGGTGCTGGTAAGGAGTGAAGACTGGTTTTCCTATGACTTTAAACGGATTACTAAGGAAATAAGTCTGCCTTGCCTTTCTAAATGATGGATGTACAATCAAGAACTTACAGACAAACCAATCGTAAGATTCAGTGTGCTGTTAAAATGATATATTTCTCTGGACAGAAGTATATAGGGATAATTTGAAGCAGGACATTCCTTCATCCAGAGCCATGGAATGTGCTGCGATTATTCCCAAGGTAAACCACATGAGTGCGGAAAAGAAGAAGGATGTAATGAAGCTATGTGTTCCCTTACCATTCCCAAGGATACAGCAAGTTTCTTCAATGACATACTCTCTGCAAGTGGTGAGGAATACTTAGGTTATGACAGCTCACGGAGAAGTCATGAGGACGAAGGCCTGCTGAAGTTGTGTAGAAGAGAAAAAGGAAATATCATTTTAAAACTTGAATGTAAAAATCAGGCATTTAATATTCAAGAGTCAATGATCTAGTTTGAGCATAAAGCAAGTTTTGAAAAAGAAAATTATTTTTTTCTCCCAGCTGTTGATACACTATCAAAAATGCTATGTTTATGCGAAGACTATCATGAAACGTATTCAGAACTGTACGGAATGCATTTATGGAAAAAAATCCACAAACTTACTTGTTAATTAAATAAATGTCTCTCCTGTAAAATTTTATTTTTTTGCATAAAGCAAGTTTTGCAAATATGGTCCTAAGTTGTGCTTTGATAGCTCAGTTGGTAGACCATTTTTCCGTGGAAGACATAGGTCCCAGGTTCTAGTCTGACATACAGTTTAATCCTCCAGGAAGCTTCAGACCAGCACACACTCCGCCACAGAGTGAAAATTAATTCTGTAAACAATTCATCAATAATGTCAGATTGTGCCACATCTCTGATGACTTCATTAAAGATGGGTTATTTCTTGCATTACTGAACTGAGCATTATTCCTTGCGTTTCTGAACTGAGGAAACTAGTGTAGTGTTGAAAGTCTGAATTTGTATTTTATAACGAAAATAATCAGTTATTGATAGTATGTAAATGGATAGATAAAAAAAATCTACTCACAGAGCAGCAGCAGGGAAAATAAACACACACACTATTTTCCTATTCGTGTATGTAGTTACATACCACCAGTTTGTGTTTTTGGTAGGTAATTACTTATAATAACAAGAACCAGTCACAACTGTACAGTGTTCTCAACCTTCCATCTAAAGCACCCCCCCCCCCCCCCCCCCCAATTATCTGTTCAGTCCTAAACCTGCATTTAACCGTGCTGGTTTGGAGAAGAACCTGCTTCCCTTTACACGTAATGTCAACTGGAAATACCACTTTGCAACTCAATCCCAAAACCTTTCCAACCAAACCTGACATTGAACCCTGCCTTGAACAGTTCCGACCATGATCCCAACTTGATCCACCATCTTAGCCTTAGAATCATCCCTTAAAAGCCTTCCCAGAACTCTTTACATCCAGCATTGCTTCACAATCTTTCCTCAGGACCCTGCAACAGGAACCTAACCTGTCCTCTGTAGAACTCCAGGCTCTACATTCCTTAAAAGCTAATGACTCCATCATTATCCTCACAGCAGACAAATGATCTACCGCTGTGGTACTTTACTGACAGGAGTTTGTTAGTGAAGGTCTGCACCAGCTGTCCGACACCTCTACATAGAGCATCTGCTATTGAGATCCCATCCCTGCGATTCAAACTGACCTGCAGTGCCTCCTAAAAATCTCAGGGTCCTCACAAGGACTTAAACCTCAATCCACAGAACTTCTTACCCCATTCAAAGCACGCATCCCCATGTTTTACCTTCTTCCTAAGATCCACCAATCCAGTCCTCCTGGCTGTCCTATAGTTGCTGGATTCAAAGCACCCACCAAATGTATATGTGCCTTAGTTGATCGACACCTGTAACTCATAGTACAAAGACTTCCTTCCTATATCTAAGATACCAACCATTTCCTAGATTGTCTGAAATCCGTACCCATCTCACTCCCACCACACACCTTGCTTGTCACTACTGATGCCGTCTCTATACCAATATCCTCCACATACATGGTCTGTCTGCTGCCAAACATTTCCTCAGTCAACGCCCACCTGATTCGAAGCCTATGACATCTTTCTTGGTTGGTTGGGCTGTTGTGGGGAGGAGACCAGACAGTGAGGTCATCAGTCTCATCAGATTAAGGGAAAGTTGGAGAAGGAAGTCGGCCGTGCCCTTTCAAAGGAACCATCCCGGCATTTGCCTGGAGCAATTTAGGGAAATCACGGAAAACCTAAATCAGGATGGCCGGACGCGTGATTGAACCGTCGTCCTCCCGAATGCGAGTCCAGTGTGCTAACCACTGCGCCACCTCGCTCTGTTCACATCCTTCTTGCTCACCTTAATCAGCTTTATATTTACCAACAATTACTTCACCTTTGAAGGGAACCAGGATGGCCCCTTCCTATGACAGCCTTTTCATGGGTTGCTTGGAGGGGTCTTTCCTGGGATCCATAAGCCTTCAGCCCTTGATTTGGTTTAGATACACTGATGACATCTTCGCCGCATGGACTAGTGGTGAGGCTGACCTGTTAAAATTCCTGGAATCTCTAAATACCTTCTCCTAACTGAATTTCACATTGTTCTATTTCAAATCCAATGCCACTTCCCTTGATGTTGATCACACTCATCCTCACTTCCGTCCACATCAGACCTACTGACAAACAACAGAACTTACATTTTGACAGTTGCCATCCTTCCATGTGAAACGTTCCCTCCCATACAGCCTTGGCATTTGAGGCAAATGTATTTGTTCATATGCAGTCTCTTTATCACTCTCACTTTAGCCTTCACTAGACGTGATTATCCCAAAAGCCTGGATTAAAAACAGATTTCCTAGGCCATCACATCCAATCCTTGTACTGCTGATCCTTCCAAAAAACAACTTCAGAGGACTCCACTTAACACCCAATATTATCCTGGTTTGAATATGTTGTTCATCTACTTTGACAAGATCATGACTTTCTAAAATCATGACTTTCTAAAATCATGCCGTGAAACGAGATCCATTCTGTCTAAGATTTTACCCACCACACCTAGAATAGCTTTTCATCACCATCCTAATCTCCGCAATATCTTTCTCCTACCCCTGTGGCCATCCCTGCTGCAAGACTTGCCCTATGCACCCTCCTACCATCACCTATTCCAGCCCTCTAACTGGCAAAGTGAGAGTCGCCTGTGAAGTTACATGTCATACCAGCTGTTACGTAAACACTGTTTGGTCTTCTGCGTCAGCATGACTACCACCCAGTTATCAGTCAGGATGAGTGGGCATAGGCAGAGGGTGTATATAGGCAACACACTATATCTTGTTGCAGAGCATGCTGCACAACATGACAGTCATGACCACAGTGCCTGTTTCACCATACGTGCCCATCTGGATCCCTCCCCCCAGACACCATTTTCTTAGAACTCCGCTGGTGGGAACTAGCACTACAACATGTCCTTGTTTCTTGCCACCCATTTGGCCTTAAATTACGTTAATTTCTTCTGTCTCAGCATTTATTCACAGTAACTACTCCTTTCTTCACTCCATTTTAGTTTTGTACATCTTTCATTCTCTGACTTGCCTGTCCGCTGTCCCCCCTCCCACCTCTGTTACATACAAAGCAGTTAGCTTTTCAATCTTATTAATTAATGCATGATGTTTTAGTAGTAATCTCTGTCTTACATATTACCCTGTCTTCCAGCATTAAGCTCTGAGGTTTTCAAATTTTGTCTGGTGCAGTCCCCAGCAGTCAGTCTGTCTGTCCTTCTCATACTGTTCAGTAAGTCTCAAGTGACCCCAGGTTCTGGGTGACTTTTCTGAACTACCCGTTTCCCTAAACCTCTCCAGTCCTTTCCCTCTTCCTTCCCCTTGAACTCTCCTGCCAGAAGAAGGAGCCACTGGCTCCAAAACCTGGTAGATGTTTTGTGTGTGTGTGTGTTTTCCACTGCTGCCGTGTGGTGAGTAGATATTTTTATCTATCCATTTACACTGAATTTGTATTTTGTAGGATGACAGCTCAAATTCCTTTCTGGCTATCCAGTTTTAGTTTTCCATGATTTCCCTAAATTGCTTAAGGCAAATGTGAGGATGGTTTCCATGAAAGGGACACCACTATTGCCCCACCCAATCTGAGCTTGTGTGCTGTTCGCTCTGCCACTTTTCTGAATCTGTGACCTTGCCATTTTTCTCACTTGTCTACAACTAGCTATTAAGCTCCATCTCTTCTTTACCTCTCTCTACTTCTCTAGTAGCTTGCAGAGATGAAAGTCATACAATGAAAACTCTGGGCTGTATGTCTGCGGTTTCAAGATCTGTTTATTTTGTGCATAGTACTTCAATTTGTGCTGTTGTGGAAAGCTTCTGGCGATTACTTACCAGCTCAATAATTTCTTGTAACTGCATGGAGATAATTGTTTTGTCATGTTTCTGGGCATTTGTAAGAATGTTTTTATCCTTTAACTGGTTCTTAAATACGTTGCTAAAAATCTCTTGTAATTTTAACGTCTTTCAAATAGGTGAGTGGGCCTGTTTCTTTATATGTTTGCATTCTTGCTTTAAGATAAGACCACTACTGCCAGAACACACAACAAAAGGTAGGATTTCATTGCTAAACGGCATCAGGAGTCACCATTTCTTACCAATCTGTAACAGTTATCTTTGGCACTTACTGTTGTCTGTACACAACAGCCGTCTTCTACTGCATGACCACTGGCTCACACACATCATTATGTGCAAAGAGCTCAGATTTTTTGCTTATTCCTACAAAAATTATGTTTGGTACCCTTTCTGAGATTATGTGGCTAGAACTTTTATTTGAGCATTGCTTACAACCTAGGAGACATTTCGCTAAAAGTCTTGTCTAACTTTGCTCTCAAATGACAGGTTTAATGTTTGTGTCCATTGCTTTGGGTAATGAGTTCTTAAGAATGTAAGTTTCCTCATTGATAAGCACCTTGTGAAGTTGCACTAGAGGCAATACCTTGTGGGTGAAGTGCATGTTGTGGATTAGTTTCTTTGAGGAGTTTATGAGAAAGAAACCCTGCCAATAGGAAAGAGATCAAGACTGAAACTTTGAATTTAGTTGTGTTGCACACACAGATGAATGAGTTGGTAGTGCCTCACTTGGGAAAGGTCACTGTTTTAAGTTCCAGTCCATCACTAAGTTTTAATTGTGCAGCAAGTTTCTATTATAATAATAATAATAACAATAACAATTCTTACTTATTTGTCCATGGTAACTTATATCAAAGACTCAGCATGTTTTGTGTCTTTAGAACAATATCACCATACCATAAATATAAATAATGTGTATAATGAGTAGCACATTATATATTGTTATGTAAATATCTGCTGCCACTGATTTACTATATACAAAAATAGCACTATAAATAATGGGGTTCAGAAAATTTTGAGTGATTATAACCATCTTTTAATTAACAACTGCTCTGCTCTTAAAAAGATTTCCATGGAGTTGCGTTATACTGTTCGGCAACTTGTTACAGAACTATCTTCCATCAGGAAGTAGGCTGTGGTCTGTAGCTCCTTTATTTCTCAAAATAATTTAATTAGATAGATAAATCCAATATCTATTATATCTGTCCAATTAAATAATTTTGTCAAAATTGATTGTTTTTGTTCTTTTATTTCTCATTAATCTTTGATAATCTCATCTGGCTCATGCTCTATGATGATGAATGTCTCTATTCATTGTGTTTATTTTTTAATTCTCTTTTACAAACATAATTATTTTAAGGGCATACACAGGTTACATACAGTCAGTAAATTATACTTGATGAAATCAGTACAGGATTGATATTTGCCATTATTAGAAATTATTCTGTGTACAGTCTTCTGAAACCTGAATATCCTATACAGGTAGACTGTGAGAACCTCAGTGCAAATTTCAGTCCAGTATCTCAAATGTGGGCAGGCTAAAGTATATATATTTTAGGACAGGGTAAGTTGTTATATTTGTTTTAGTGAGTCAGTAGCCAATTACAGAGGTAGCTGACATGCTCTCTCTACAGAAGATTTTCGCCTAGTAAAATGCCTAGAAATTTATTTTTATCTGGTGTTTCAGCTGCAGAAGTGATTTGCTAATTGTGTCCACATGAGATTGATTATAGTTTAGCAAGAATTACATCACAACTGTCTTCTGTGTGTACACACTCTAGCTCAAGAAAGGATTTATTCCAAATCCTAGATCTCCTTTACTCCTAAGATATTTATTCAGTATTGGATATTCTGTGATGTGGCCAAAGCTCTCTTTATTGTTTCAAAATGCTGCTATTTGTTCAGTACAACCTCAGATAATAAATGATGCGTTGTCAGCATAGTTCACAAACATCAAATTTTATGGCAGTGTTACGTCATTAATATATTATACAAAGAACAAAAATGGCCCAAGAATACATCCCTATGGGACTCCACAGGTGAGAGTCCTGTCTTGATTTTCCCGTCATTCTTATAGCATAGTTTAGCACATTGTCTTGCAGAAGTAAGAACTTTTGAAATTTAGTACCACACCTCTTATGCCATGAGTTCCTAATTTGGATTCACGTACTAATGGTTCACAGAATCAAAGATCTTAGACAAATCTAAAAGAGTCTCAATGATTTTTGAGCAAGTCGTGGAGATAAAGAGTTCCATGCACTGTCCAGCTAGTGGCCACTATCAAGTTTCATCAGATTTTATGAATTATTTAATAATGGATTCCCAAAATGCTGTTGCTGTGGTCAGAATTGTTTTTGTAAATTCCAGCCTTTTACAATAAGAGATTGTCCTTCAATGATCTCAGAAGGCCTTCTATCTTAGATGGTGGGTGGAAAACCATCTGAAATTTACAAAATGTTGCCAACAAAAGAAAGATAAGCTAAAGATTTAGCCAGCATGTTCTCCTCTTTATCCACTTCTTGATCCCTGGTTTCAACTGATTGAGCCCTGTTAATCTGCCAGATAGAATTTTCATTTTCTCTGAACACTGCCTTTAGGTGGGCAAGTCTTTTAGGCAGTTACCTAGATCTGAGACCATGTGAGCTCTGTGTGCAAGTGTGTTAAGCACATGCATAGTTTGCATCGGGTATGACAAGTAGACACTTGTAATTACAAATTGTATGAGTTTACTTACTATAAGCTGATTGCCAGAGAGCCATTGTTTTTCTGGCTAACCAAGACATCCAAGAAAGGCAGACAACATCTTTCTCTATTTCCATAGTGAACTGGATGTTGTTATGAATGGAGTTGAGGTGTAGTAGAAACTCCACTGATTTATCTTCTCCATGAGGCCACATATGAAAGTTTTGTCCACATAATTCCAAAACACAGTTGGTTTAAAGGCAGCTGATTCGGTTGTTCTCTCCTTGAAATCCTCTATAAAAAGGTTGTCTACCAATTTGGATATTGTACTCAGCAGATTAACAGGGCTCTATCAGTTAAAACCAAGAGCCAAGAACTGCATAAAGAGAGAACTTGCCAGCAAAATCTTTAGCTTATCTTCCCTTTATTGGTAATGTTTTGTTTAAGGTAGCAATGGAGTATGATAAAACAATTATTCTGATCGCAGAAACATCATCTTGTGACTCCATTATTAAAGAATCTGTGGAAATACTACTGTTGGAAAATCAGATAAACTGTGATAATACCTACCAGTTGGACAGGGTATGTAACAGTACCATCTCCATGATTTGCTCTAATCAGTGATGACACAGTACATCCATGACAGTACTGAGTGGCAACCCAGAGGACAGCTTGAGTTCAGTAGTCCCACCAGCGAGGGCACTGCTGCTAGGTACTGTGATCCACCTGCCAACTTGATTCTGACGCATATTCTGAATATTCACTGCGCTCTGTATGTTGTGTAGGGGAGGACATTTTCATCAGTCTTCCATGGCTCCCTGAGGATGACTGGCAGGTGGCAAGTTGAAATATTGTAAAATATATTGAATGACTACTGGCTGCATGCCTGAAATTAGTTTGAACATTCAATTCTCTGGGAAACTTTTGAAATTCACATTTATCTTCCTTCCATCATTTCTTCTTGCTCCCCTCCCCTCACCTCTCCCCATCCGACAATTTATTCCTCATTACATCCCACTGTTTTCCATTTAAGTTAGATTGAAAGTTCTATGCATACAGACTCTCACTGTTTTATCAGCAGTTTCTCCTCTTTCCCTGCAATACGTTCTGCACCCTACGTCACAACTATCCTCCTGTTTGTGGGTGCAGGTGCAGGTATGAATGTGGGTGTGGGTTCTGACACCCATATGAATACTCAGTTTGCATAACAAATTTACCGGAACCACTCGCCAAGATTGTCAACTACACTACCCAAATACCAGTGAAGTGTACCGCATCTTACGTACCTGTAAAAATGCATCACTTAGCATGATGAGAAATTCCAGAAATAATAGGTTTCTGAACCATGAAAGAAAATACAGAGAGATGTACAAGAAATTCGTATGTGCTTCAACAATGTTTCATGGTACACAGAGGGTTTTTCAGAAGTGATAGTCAGTATTCAGGGGTATGACAGGATGATCATTTGAAACAAAACATGAAGTAAACGTGGGCTCTAAAACACATACCTTAAGAGCTATGAGCAATTCTTGATCTTCAATATGTGAAACAAATCTCTTCTAGTGCAGGATCTTCGCTTCCCATATATTGGGAAGTAGTAGTATGGACCAAAACAAGGGGGAAAAAATCCAGTAAATATTTGTTCCAAAGTAGTGAAGAGCTCATAGCTCATAAGGTGTGCATTTTAGAGTAAATTTTTACTGAACTTTTTTTCTTGTTTTGGGCCATACTACTACCACTTCCCAAAATATGGAAAGCAAAGAGCTAGCAGTAGAAGAGATTTGTTTCATAGTATCGAAGATCAGGAATTGCTCATAGCTCTTAAGGTATGCATTTTAGAGCCCATGTTTACTTGACTTTTTTGTTTCAAATGATCATTCCTGTCATGTCCCTGAATATTGACCGTCACTTCTGAAACACCCTATATACACTCCTGGAAATTGAAATAAGAACACCGTGAATTCATTGTCCCAGGAAGGGGAAACTTTATTGACACATTCCTGGGGTCAGGTACATCACATGATCACACTGACAGAACCACAGGCACATAGACACAGGCAACAGAGCATGCACAATGTCGGCACTAGTACAGTGTATATCCACCTTTCGCAGCAATGCAGGCTGCTATTCTCCCATGGAGACGATCGTAGAGATGCTGGATGTAGTCCTGTGGAACGGCTTGCCATGCCATTTCCACCTGGCGCCTCAGTTGGACCAGCGTTCGTGCTGGACGTGCAGACCGCGTGAGACGACGCTTCATCCAGTCCCAAACATGCTCAATGGGGGACAGATCCGGAGATCTTGCTGGCCAGGGTAGTTGACTTACACCTTCTAGAGCGCGTTGGGTGGCACGGGATACATGCGGACGTGCATTGTCCTGTTGGAACAGCAAGTTCCCTTGCCGGTCTAGGAATGGTAGAACGATGGGTTCGATGACGGTTTGGATGTACCGTGCACTATTCAGTGTCCCCTCGACGATCACCAGTGGTGTACGGCCAGTGTAGGAGATCGCTCCCCACACCATGATGCCGGGTGTTGGCCCTGTGTGCCTCGGTCGTATGCAGTCCTGATTGTGGCGCTCACCTGCACGGCGCCAAACACGCATACGACCATCATTGGCACCAAGGCAGAAGCGACTCTCATCGCTGAAGACGACACGTCTCCATTCGTCCCTCCATTCACGCCTGTCGCGACACCACTGGAGGCGGGCTGCACAATGTTGGGGCGTGAGCGGAAGACGGCCTAACGGTGTGCGGGACCGTAGCCCAGCTTCATGGAGACGGTTACGAATGGTCCTCGCCGATACCCCAGGAGCAACAGTGTCCCTAATTTGCTGGGAAGTGGCGGTGCCGTCCCCTACGGCACTGCGTAGGATCCTACGGTCTTGGCGTGCATCCGTGCGTCGCTGCGGTCCGGTCCCAGGTCGACGGGCACGTGCACCTTCCGCCTACCACTGGCGACAACATCGATGTACTGTGGAGACCTCACGCCCCACGTGTTGAGCAATTCGGCGGTACGTCCACCCGGCCTCCCGCATGCCCACTATACGCCCTCGCTCAAAGTCCGTCAACTGCACATACGGTTCACGTCCACGCTGTCGCGGCATGCTACCAGTGTTAAAGACTGCGATGGAGCTCCGTATGCCACGGCAAACTGGCTGACACTGATGGCGGCGGTGCACAAATGCTGCGCAGCTAGCGCCATTCGACGGCCAACAACGCGGTTCCTGGTGTGTCCGCTGTGCCGTGCGTGTGATCATTGCTTGTACAGCCCTCTCGCAGTGTCCGGAGCAAGTATGGTGGGTCTGACACACCGGTGTCAATGTGTTCTTTTTTCCATTTCCAGGAGTGTATTATCCGTACCAATAATTCATGAGTAAAAGGGACCACTCACTACATAGCAGATGTGTTGAGTTGTCAACGGGCACATAAAATGGAATGAAAGCTTTGCTAGCTTTTGGACGAATCCTTCAATGAACTAAGAATAATACATATACTGTGTACATGTGTAGGTTGGGTGTGTGGCAGAATATCACTTAATGAGGGGTAGGGAGGATTGGGGCTAGGATATCTGTCATTTCTGGGCATGATGATTAGATAGTAGAAGCCCTGGTAAAGGACTGTAGCATCTCAACTGTGCCCTTCGTAAGGATTCCTACTGTCTACAGTCATGGCTGAAAATGAGGGACATTCTAAACCACCTAAAGTAGTATTCTGCCACCCACTCGCCCTACGGAACATCCTGATTCATCCCTTGCCATAAAAATCATATCCCTGTGCAAGACCTGCCCAATTCATGTACCCTGAATTTCCTACTACAGTCCACTCTCAGGCTTGTCTTAGCACATCGGAGGCAGGGCTACCTATGAAAGCAGGCATGTCGTATACCAGCTCTGCTCTAAACAGCATTTTATGTTGGCGTTATCAGCAACCAGCTGTCCACCAGAATGAATGGGCACTGGCAAACTGTGGTCAAGAGCGGAGTTGATCTCCCAGGGATGGAACATGCTGTTGAGCACAACATTTGCAAGTTCCACACTGCTGAGCACACACACTTGAGTTCAGTGGCTGCTTCATAACTAGTGCCATCTTGACCTTCCCCAGAACCAGCTTTCCTGAGCTATGCAGATAAGAGTTATCCTTGCAACACATCCTTCTTTCTGTAATCTCCTGGCTTCATTTGTGACTAACCCACTGCACCCACACACTCTACCCGACAGTTTCTCCCTCGTTTGTACTGTCACTCCTACTGTCTGTCTCTCCCACATCTCTATCCCACTCATCTCCTGCCTTCTTCTGAGGTGTTGACTACCCCTTTCCCACTCTCCCTGTATTTCTCCATCTACTACTCCCCCCCTTCCTCCCAACATAACCCCTCCCCCAAGTGTACCTCCCAAACTCTAGTCACAGCTAGAACAGTGCAACTGCATGTGCGCACATATGCTTGGGTTCACATGCATGCATTTTTTGGCCATGAACTGTAGCTCACTAAAGGATTTGTGTGAAAGCTACCAAAGCTTTAATTTTGTGTGCCTGTCGACAACTCAGGGCTTCTACTGTTAAGTGAGTGGTATCCTTTACCCCTAAATTATTTTCATTCTGCCAAAACTTTTCTTACCTTATTTCTATTATCCATATAATTTATTTACATGTTGATTATTAGCACACTTGTTATTTAAAGGATCTATGGAAACTTTCAAGGATGTCAACAACTTGTGACAGAACGGAAGAAAAAGTAAGACCAAACACAAATAATATGTGGATATTACTCTTACATAAACCTCTGTTCCCTTGTAAACACAACAAAAACTAATAGTCCTGCTTAAATAGCAGTAGAATCTTAGTATATATGTAATAACTGTTAACATAGCATGTCATTTATGTTACTGATACATTGGAAAATGTAAAGTACACACATCAACTAAAAGAAACCTGTGAACAGCAATTCAATCACTGATGACAACAAGCCTAAATAATTTATTGGAAATATGCCATACACAGACATAAACTGCCCTTTATTGTTATTTATTTTTCTGTTAGCACATATAATGTAAGTTAGAAATTAAATTACATAATCTGTTACATAAACAACTGAATCGACATCTTTGGATATTAAGCACATTGCCAGTGACAAAAACATAATGTCCACAATTAATATGCTGATTAAAACTATCATACATATAATGTTACTGGCAAACATCTTTGGGATGGCAAGTTAAATTGTATGAAAATGTAGTACTCACATTAAGTAATACAAAGCACTATGCATTAGAGATAAATGTAGTGTGAAAGAGATGTTGTCTTCTGTAACGCTGTTGCTGCTGATCATAGGTACTTGCCCAAAGTTACAGTTGAAGCCAGGAATGGTGCGTGCTGCTATAACTCTCCAAACTGCCACATTACCCCCATGGGTGTCATTGGGTTTGGTACCCTTCCATTCCCCATTCATGAAGGACATTTTGGAGATTTAGGTTTGGAGCTGCAGAGGTTGGGTTTGAAGATGTGGGTGTCAAAGAGTCTTCCAGAATGTTTGCCAATGTTCACAAATGTTTCATTATCCTGTTGTGTTGGGGATATCTTCCAGCTCAGAATGGTGTAATTCTGTAGATCAGTCTACTTTTGGAAGTCGAGTAGAGCAGATCAAGGAAAAGTGAAAGTTATAGCAAGTGCAATAAATTTAAAGTGAATTCTTTAAAGTGTTGAACGTGTTTTAAGTGGAATTTTAATGGGTATAGAAATATTAAAGTTTAACGGTATGCCAAAACATAAACATAAAAAAGGTGGAGATCTTGCCAGTTGTGAATTTAAAAGAAGGAAACAGAAAGAACAGCAAGGAAAAGAAACAGATGAGAAGAAGGAAGTCCATTCATCTTGATAATAGAAGAGAGTGAATATGTTGAAAGAAAACTTAACAAGTTAAGGATGAGATTAAATTAGAGAAAAGGGCTGAATGAGACAGTCAGCAAGCAAGAAACTGCTCAAGAAAGAAGAAGACAAAATTAACTAATTAGTATTAACAATGACTGAAGTTCCTAAAAGACATTGATTGTAAGAATATGAACGAAATAATAAGTGTACAAGAAGTGCAAAGCAGAAAAAGTAGATATTACAGTTTGGCAGGTGAGGTATTCTATTATGATCTCGCTAAAGGGTGCAACAAATGCAAACGCATTGATACTACAAAAATAGATAATGTATGTCACTTGGGTGGTGCAAAGAAATGCATTAGAGAAAAGCCAGGAAAGTGTTGCAAGAGGGACAAAAATTGATTAGCAGCATTAGAAACTCCTCTGCTAGAATTATTTCGTTATGTAACTAGTATTTTACATTGTAGGAAATACTGCAACCAGCCACATTTTCAATGACTTTATTGTATATTATATGTTTCTGGCCTGAGCTCATCACTGGATGGTAACATTAGTTTCTTTGCAAGTTTTACATTTGCATCTTAAAATATAATGAAGTTTTTGTGATTACATATTTTTTACACTCATATATGCTCTATACATTGTACTTACTTGATGAAAAGCCCTCCTTTACATATTATAAGACACAGTTTTGATTTTCTTTTACAGTCCATCCTGATCAATGAACTGAAATAAATACAAGATGGTAGATATATTTGTTTACATCAACTGCTGATTTGGTGTGACAAAGAAAGTGATATGTGTACAGATATGGCACACTTGTCAATTACTTCAAAGCTACTGCTTTATAGTACTGATAATTTTATGCAGTTAGACATTTAATTATTTAGGTTTTTATAGATGATGCTAATGGCCAATCAAGATTTTTATTTTTGCCAGTTAATTATTATTTCTGACATTTTAAGTTACAGGAGTTGTAGTTGTATGAAATTTTGGTGGTACATTTGGTTTTTCAATTGTAGTTGATCATTGCTATCAGGTTTATTGAAGTTGTATATTTCTAATTCCTCAAACAAAGTCATCTGTACTCTGTTTCTAGCAAAATGTAATATCTTTAAGTTTTCTTCGATCCTTATCTCTGTGTTTCTGTGTTGGGCCAAAAATGATATATATAATGTAAAACTGTGTAATCAAAAACTTTATTATGTTTTAGGACAAAATTTTAAAACTTGCAAAGAAGTCAATGTTAACATCTGATGATGCGTTCAGGCTTGAAACTAGTCATGGTACAATAAAATTATTCGAAAAAAATTGTGGCTGGTTGCAGTATTTCCTACAGTGCAATTTACAAAAACAGCTGTGGTGTTCTCTAACCAAAATAGATAAAATAAAGTGGTAACTTGTATTGTCGATTACTTAAATGGATATAAAAGAATTTTTTAGTGTGAAATGCTAGAATTTTAATGATTTTATTAATGTTTATTTTTTTATAGTTTTTCTCGGGGGAAAAAATGAAAATAATGATCAAGTGGAGTGGGTATTTTTTAGCTAAAATACATGTCACATTTCCATTACTTATAAGCTACAGAGTATCACTTGTTCAAGGTATTCTGAATAATTTAACTTCAAACATTTTGGTATTGCTTAACTGTGTCTACTGTCTACACAGTATTGATAAGGAAACACTTGCAGTAATGCTTAACTCTTCGACTGCTGTTAACAAGTTTACACGTCGTGCTGCCTGCTGTGTCCTGGGTGCTACTGTTGAGTTCAGTCACAGCCGCCAGTTTTCCCCTTAGTGCAGTTGATGAGCTAAGTCGCACCCATTTGGCAGCTCCTTAGCGCAGATGCGTATAGACGAACTGCTGCCTGAGTGCTGATGACGAGATAAGTTGCACAGCAGACTTTCTGCCCCATATCTCAGTAGCCTTTCGCAGTTCTGGCCGCCAGCTTGTCATCAGATTCTTTGTCAGTTGTGAGCCTAGATTTCACACTGCAGTTCGCTGTTCATTGAAATTTACATCAGTGTTCTTCGCATCCTGTATTTTACAAAGAAAATGCCAAGACGTTGTGGGTGCATTGAGGAAGACATCGTGGAGATTATCACTAGGAACAACAGTGATAATGAACTACTTGATTTTGATAAAAGTGATAGCTCTTCCATAGACGCGAAAGCTTTAGTCATAAACTGTCCATGTCAGCAGGTGTGTCAGTTCATTCTCACATTTCAGCAAGAGATGTTAGTTGTTATGAATCTGAAGAATCGGAAAGTGATAGACAAACACCTATGAAGATATCACGCCTTAGTGATAAATTTGACTGGAAAGAAAATGATTATCAGCCAGTTAATCTCTCATTTGATGATATGCTATTGGGATGTGTGTGTCAAATAGGGAATGGGCCAAGTATTTTGTCAGTTTTCATGTTATTCTTTACAGAAGAACTGTTGAAATATGAAATATATAGCTGATGAAACGATTCGGTTTTATTTATTCACCAAGAGAAACCACAAAGCAGTGTAGATTATAACTTGAATTTGGTAGTGATTGACCCTTCTGATACAGTGCTTAGCTCTGCTGAATGTATACAGAAAACAATGAAGTGGTATAAGCTATTCTTTTCTCATGTTCTCGATCTGTGTGTTTTAAATGCTCATATCCTACACAGGTCATAAAATGCCGATAGCGGAGTTTCATCTGTCGCTAGTAAGGGAAAACACATGCATCAGAGCACAGAAAAGCTGCCAGGGGAAGGTGTCCTGATAAAAATCCTCTAAGGTTTGTGGGAGGGCGTTTTCCAAACATCAAGGACATTTTCCAAACATTATAACAAGTGAGCATTCCAAGAAAATTATGCTAACACGTAGATGCTGGAACAAATACAAGAACGCTATCAGAAAGAAACTTTGAAAACAAAAACAAAATTATAAAAAAGTAAAAAAAAAAAAAAAAAAAAAAAATATTAAGTTCACCAGTGCCAGTCCAAACCCGAATGGAAAATATATTCATGAAGTGTAAAAGGAATTCCTAAATTTACAGTTCATAACTTTGAATCTTTTGAAATGTGAATTTAATGTGCTAACAACAAGACAGAGATTTCACAGCTTTCAAATGTTGGAAAATCTGTTGAGTACTTACATGCAACAAGAAAAAAGATCTGTGGCAGACAATCAATCACTTCCGGTGATTACAAATTGTAACAGCACTGACTACTATCTGCAAAGAATGGCTGCATCTATGCCTGGATGGAGAAATTTCCAAACACGCCACAAAACAAATTTAACAGAGTGAAGCAAAATTGTTCTTACCATTGCTCACAGTAAATTTCGATGTTATAGTGCAATATGAAAGATTATCCGTATGTTGCTTTCTCCTATAAACAATGTAATACGACATTTTGAACAACAAAAACAACATACAGTAATCTGTGGCTTAATTTATTCGTTTTTCAGGTAGTACAGTGAGGAACCCATAGAGAAATGCGCATGTTATAAACAGGTATGCAAGAAAGAACAGTAAACAATTGAAGTAAATCTAACGAATCACATCACTTTCATCATAAGCTACAAAAATCGTGTAAACAAAACAAACTACTTAGTGTTAGAAAGTAGTTTGAAGGATTTGGTTTGATTCTGCAGTAGTTCATTTTCAGAGAAACTATGTAGTGAGAGAATTTGTTCTGTATCAGCTGTGAGAGGGCAGAGTGCTTCATCTGGAGTCACAGTCACTCCAGAAACATTCAGCACAGGGCGAGTGGGGCAGGGCGAGCTGCTCTGACCTCAGCGGCGGCTCAAAGAACAGGCACTTAGCAAAGGTAGCTGGATTATGCCACGGGCCTCAGCATGTTAAGCAGATGGTGTGCCTCCAGCAATCAAAGGGTTAAATATTGATGCAGAGAAGTTCCCTACTGGTCTTTATTGACTGGCTGAAGCGTATTACTCATGTGTCTCAGTTGTAATGTGTAGTCTATGGATCTAAATGCCTTTGGTTCAATTCCCTGTCAATCCTAGGCCTTTCCTCTGTCAGTTTTCATCTCTGACAATGCTGGTTAATGTAAAAAAAAAATGGTGAGATGCCCATGTTAAACCATAGGCCTCCCTGCAACAGGCAGACTAAGTCAGATCAAAGATCGTAGGAAGGCAACAGTATACTGCTTTTAATAGGATGATGCACAGTAAAGCACTGTGGTTCTCAAACCAACCGCTTTGTTGATGACAGCTTTATTTTATTTTATTCTTTTATGAATTTTCCTTGTCCTTCCTCCATCGCTTTCCCCTCTCTGTTTTGTCTAGTTCCTCACTACAACATTCACAATGAAGACAAGCCCATTTGTTTTAAGCTTTTCCATATTATCATGTATTTGAATTGCTCTCATGAAAGATCACTTTGGCTGTGAAAAATATGTATATATGCCAGTGTAGTGCTGAATCATTATTAAACTGACACACGGGGCTATTAGTTGAAAAATATAATTTCTGTGAATATGGAGTGCTTTTGACATGTACAACTTTTTCAGTAACAGTTTGTTCCACATTTTACATTACAGGTTCTTACAGAGAGCACCAGTGGCATTTCTGCAAAGTGCAGCATTGACTTCTATTTTACAATGTGCATTACTTGCATGCACTTTAGATCATAGAGATGCCAATGCATCAGTAATGAAGTTTTTTTATGATCTGATACACTCAGGAAGAGCTCGAGAGGTAAGAGACAGTGAAATATTTATTGAAGTTTAAAGGGTAAATGAGATCTACAGATGCCAACTGTTTTCATATCAAGTTATTTATAACGGAAATATTGTCCTTTATTTCCACATCAAGTCTGATACCTGTTTGAGTTGAATGATATCCTGTTCCAAAAAGGCTGTGTCACACAGGCCATGTTGCCATGATAGTGTATAATATGTAGCACATTCCACATAGGTTTCTCAAAAATGAAAAGAGGTTCTCACAAATAGAACAGTGCATATTTGTGCACATGTTTACATTTACATGACGAGTGAAATACATCGTGAATCCAAAATTTTTGAAGAATGGTGTTGAACTCTGTACACAGAATGCTTTTTAGCTATTGTTTTTATTTGTGCGAAACCTGTTTCTGTTTTTAACAAACTTGTGTGGAATGTGCTGCATATTACCCACTATGATGTCAACATGTCATGTGTGATGCAGTCATAATGAAACAGGACATATAACAAGTTTTTAGAAGCTCAGAGGATGAGAGTCTTCAATTTGAAACCGGTCATCAAGAATAAATGGTACTGAATGAGATCTTGATTATTAAAGCTCATCGATAATATATGCAGATCGCTCAGCTCTGTCTCTAATTATGAGAAATTTCAATCTTTATTGAATGTTAGCCATCAAGTATACAATTACAGCCCCCATCCCCACCCATCTTTGTGTGTCTCGTTTTTTGTTGATATCAAGGCCAACCATAATGTCCATTGACATTCGCTAATCTTAGGTGACATCTTTGTTCCATGCAATGTGCTTTGTTTTTGTAAATGCTGTGATGTAAGAACACTTATTGTTTGGTTTACAGGAGGAAGCAGATTTCAAAATACGAAAAAGTCTTGTTGAAGGTATCATCCGTGAACATGGACAGACTCTCATTAGTAATTTAATCCATGCTTGTGTCTTCTACTTGCATTCCTACATGCTCTCTGATGTTGCTGATGTTATCATGGAATTAATGCATAGTGACAGAACTGTAAGTATGAATGTTTTTGAATGTTTTTAATGCATTACCTTAATCATTTACTTACATAAAATACACACAACCACCCAAAAGCAAGACTCGTATTCCATGACCACGGTAGTGTCTGTTCCGGTGCCTGTGTTGTGAATGTCTGTGTTTGTAAATGTGTGTACCTGTGCTAGAAAATGAGCTATTGCCCAAAAGCTTGTGTGAATGCTGTTTTCTGTTAAAGAGTTTCTGTGCTCCACACATTGATCTGTTGTATGGGAGTTGATTCTTTCCATTGTTTCACATAATGTTCCAGCCAGGTATTTCAGTTATTGTTATTCATTTGCTTTGTTGTTCCTAATTTTTGCCATATTATTTATAGCAGCTGCTAACTTCAGTGCTGGTTTGTTCTGGTGTTTTCCAGTAACAATCTATAATTTTGGCAATATGGTCACTAGTTTACTGACATAATATAGGGCAGGGGCGTACCCAGCGAACACCCCCCCCCCCCCCCCCAAAGATATTCGCAGTTTTTCGCTAGTTTACTGTTTTATTTAATAAGAAATGCTGCATGTTTTCTCAGATCGTTCAAGTGCATTCTTGTATTTAAAATGTTTATCAAAAGCAGTTTTTCACTGGTTTACTGTTTTATTTAATAAGAAGTGCTGTATGTTGTCTCGAGTCCTTGTTTCCTGAGACTAGTATGACCTGCCCCCCTCCTCAGTTCTGATCCAGGGTATGCCCTTGATACAGGGTGTACATAAAGTCTGGAAACACTTTCAGTTATTTATTGCACAAGAACCAAACGTTGTACAGATATCATACATATTTCATTTTGAAGAGAAACCCTAAAAGATTCCCCCCCCCCAAATGTATATACTGCCACAGCATAGTTTGGTAATTTGCCGATAGTCAGCGTTAGTCACAAACATGATGAGTTCAGGTACGGAGCGAGCTTTCTGTGTGTTGGAGTTCAACAAAAACACCAGATCGCACTCTGTGTTACTTTTTTCCGGAACACATTAAAGATCTGGTGTATGTACTGCCTCTACCACATGATATAGCAGAGCTCTGGGAGAGAATATGGGAAGCAACTGCCACAGTCGACAAGCCATGCTGGGATGGGTATGGTAAGAATTTGATTACCATATTGACATCTGGCGGGTCACTCATGGTTCACATATCGAATGTTTGTAGAAACAACTTTCAGAGCTTCTCTTCAAAATGCAAAATGAATGACACCTGTAAATTGTTTAGTTCTTGTGCAATGAATAATTAAAATTGTTCCTGGACTTTATGTACACCCTGTATATATTATGTATTCATACCACCTTCCCCCTTTAATGGCGGACTTTGTAAGCAGTGGGAGGTAGTGTTTTATAAATCTTGCTAACTAGCCTACAAAAGACTTTCATTTCAAGAATGTCTGCTTGTGCACTTCCAAGCAAGCTGCTTTGTGCACCTCATTTTACCTGCTTCATCTCTTTGGGATCAATATTAAGAGGGCTGAAGAGTATTTGTAGTTCCTGCTCAGAATGACAATTATTCTCTCTTCAGATAATGGCATTTTTAAGTGTATAAAGTAACTCCGCAAATAGGTCCAATTAACCATTCAGTGTCAGTCAGTCATTGTGTGTTTCTTCGGATTTTGTTGTATTATGAAAGGGCAAGGGACCATCAAACCACACTCCCAACTTTTGTCAGTATTCGACCTTGGGCCCCATACTTTTTAATCCTCAGTTGGCCTCAAATGATGTCCACTCCTCCCACCAAAGAATATTTCAATCTGTTCTTAGAAAGTGTGATTGACCACTGCCCTCTAAATGACCATGGAGTAGAAATTCGAGGAAGTATAATACAGTGTTTCAGGTTTGCAGGTAACAATGCCCTTAACCCTTTGGCTGCTGCAGCCATGTCGAGCGCGCCGTTGAGGCATCCTAAACCTGTTACCTGTGCTAATGGCTTTCCCCACAGACTGTTGCCTGCAGCTGAGCTCACCACTTGGCCGATCACGCCCTGAGGTGCTGAATATTTCTCGAGCCAGGGCATTCGCAGCTGTCTCGCCTTCGAAGTGTGATCACTGACACACAATGTATCTCGATACTTTTTCCGTGGCTTTGAATCTGCAGATGAATTACTGGACACACATGATGTGCATTGAAACTGTGGATGTTGCTAAGAATCACTGTAATAAACAATATGTAGAATTAATTATTGTTAGCTTTGCCATCTTAAGCTTACTGCAATTAATGAAAATGAATTTCACATCAGACGCGTTTTGCTTTTATTTACAAAGCATCTTCTGTATTCACTGGTTTTCCTGTTTCATGTTTACATGCTTTGCACACCACTGCCTTCCCTGTCTTCATTAGCGGAGGTTGACAGCTAAAGACAATGTATTTGTACACATATAGCTGGCAGTCTTTTTTGCCATTTCCATAAGTGAAGTGAGCTAGTGCCAATGCAGCGGAAGACAAAGCTGCCAACTTCAAAAAAAGCTGCCAGCTATATGTATACAAAGACGTTGTCTTTAGATGTCAACCTCCGCTAATGAAGAGAGGAAAAGTATTGGTGTGCAAAGGATGTAAACTTGAAGCAAGAACACCAATGACCACAGAAGATGCTTTGTAAATAAAAGTGAAACGTGTCTAGTGTGAAATTCTTCTTCATTAATTGCAGTAAGATTAAGATGGCAAAGCTAACAATAATTAATTGTTAGATCTGCTGCAGAAGATGGCCATGCAAACAAATGTGATGATTGTTTAAATCAGCAATGTAGTACTACACTTGTTTTAATTTTACGTTTAACGTATGTAATAGATTTAATGGCATCTGAGAAATGCAGTTTGTGTTTTTGAGAGTGCAGTAACACTTTTGTAAAATGGCTTCAAAGTCAGAAATCCTAAGTGTTGGAGTATCTTTTACACCCTCTGAATATATTTTCCATCTTCCTTTTTAATCTGGGCTTTGTAGGCACTGGTGATGTTAAAAACATATTTCTTGTTTTTATTTTATTTTGTATACAATTTTTGTATTTTTCATAATTTTTATTTCCTTTTTGTTGTCATTTACTTTTAGAAAATTATCAATGTCTTTTCTCTTCTGAGTGATTATAGATGGTTAATAATTTTGTTTAGTGTGACAGGCCTCAAAACATGGCACTACACTCAGTGGGCTGTAGAATGCTCTACATTCGTTTCTCGTTTCTCAGCGCACTTTCTGCTTCAAGCATACTGCACACCAACGCATTTGCGTACGTTTCTTCGAGTTTTCCATCTCGGTGGCCTTTGGAAAATGCCTCTCAGTAAATCTTAGAGGATTCTCATTCCAGAGCATCTTCCTCTGCCAGCTTTCCTCCATTCTTTTGCATAAGCTTCAACAAGCTCTCTTACAAGATGCAAATGAAATTCCACTAGTTGCATTTTTCGGCCGGTTACTACTCTGTGGAGAGCATGGGCATTTAAAATGCACAGATCCACTACTTGGAAAAAGAACTTTTTGTACCACTGGACAGACTTTCGTTCTGATTGCACTGAACTCAGCAGCATGTCACAGCAGTCAACAGCACCCGTACTCTTGTTGTAGTCTGCAACACATTGTGGTTTCCGTAATCTTTCACCTGTCTTTCTGTTTGTCTTTTCCATTTCAACAATTTCTGCAGTATTACAGGTGGTCAGCATTCACACATGTCTTTTGTCACACCATTTCATCGCAAGGATTGTGTTAGTGGGCATAAACTGTATTTCTCCTTGTTTTAGTTCCGTAATTTTGGCATGTTGCATCTGTTTTTGCAAATAGTACCAGATGTGTTTCTTCCATGGTTATGAAGCCAGAGGAACAGGTCTTGGTTTGAATACCAATTATCGACATAGAGCATATGTCCCCTTCCTAAAAATGGTTTCATCAATGTTGTTACTATGTCGCCACTTTTGCCCAGATTGTGGAAGTCAAGTTCAGTATTTGTGGCCGTGTAAACAATGAAATCCAGGACATAACCCGTCTGGCAGTTGCATAGCACAAATGTTTTTATTCCAAACCTACTTCTTCTGGAGGGTTGCAGAGCTTTTGGTACGGACGAAATGTGCTGCAAAATGTTGTGCAAATTTCATCAACAATATACCTAATTTTAAATATCCTGTCTCCTTATTGCTGACAGAGTTATCACGGAAGTGAAGCATTCTTAAAATTAACAGAAAACGGTCCCTGGACACAGCAGTGTTCAAGAGTATGTCTGTGGACCAATAGTCACTGATTTTCAGCTTTTTCACACGAACTATTAGCATACAAACAGCGACAAAGGAATGCAGTTCCTCAAAACCTGTTTCTTTCCGTTTGGACAAACGAGAATGCTCTGATTCTGGTGTATTTTCTTTCGTATATATAAAAAATCTGTTGGTTTCATCTGTTACAAATTTCATCAGTTCTTCTGTTAAAAATGTCAGGAAATATAACAAAACACTCGAATCTGGCCCTAAACCACACTTGTGCCCAGAAGGTGAAGCATCAAACGCATGCATAAGTGGACAAAAATCACTTTTCTTCCAGTAAAACGTGTCACTAAAGCGAGCTCTTTCCACTGGCACTTCATTATCACTCTCAGGCCCATCAGATTCTGAATGATATCCCTCCCTTGTTGACAGATGCATTGTTCCAGCTGAAGTACTCGGCACAGGACTGTTAATTCAAGATTCAGTCAAAGAATAATCACTATCATCGCTGTCAAAAACTTTATTCTCACTGTTGCTTCTAGTGAGAATTTCGATGATTTCTTCACCTGTACAACCATGACTGCATGCCATTTTCTTCTCATAACGTTAACAGCATCAACAGTCAATAAAAGTGTAGACGAAAACTGCAGCACAAGAATACAGCATCAAACACTCACGAGACTTCAACTGTGCCGGCGGAACGCTGAACAGCTACTAAGCGCTCGGCATGAATATACGACTGGGCGCGTTAACGCTGCCAGAGGCCACAGGGGAAGAAGCGGCAGTGCGTATCAACATGTCAGGAGGTCACAGGTGCCACTAAGGCGGTATGCATAGACACGTTCAGAGTACCGGGTAGACACATTCAGAGCACACAGGGACAGGTAAAAAGGCACGCGTTAACACATCCAGAGCAGTTAAAGGGTTAAATCAACAGATGAAAAAGTATTACAGGATGTAGTGGATTCCATTCAAGCTAAAGGAAGGAGTTACAGACTGAAAATCAAAACAACAAAAACAAAAGTAGTGGCCCTAGCAGGAAATAAAATGGTGAAGATAATGCAAAATCAAGGAATATTAGAACATGGGCAAAGCTTTAAATACCTAGTAAGCAGAATAGAAAGTGACTGGATGAAGACCACAGAAATTAAAACCGAAAAGCAATGGCAGAGAGGCCCTTTTGTAAGAAAAGGGGAGCTTCCTGCAGTAGTGCAGACAAATATTTGAAGAAAAGTCTAATAAAATGTTTCAAAAGGTGTATCCTGTGTGTTGCTGAAATGTTGACAGCGAGGAAGAAAGATAGAACTAGGCTTTTTTGGTGGAGGCTGCAAAGAAAAAGTTGGATGGCTAGATTGAAAAATGAGGTGGTGCTGAGAAGAGTGGGAGTGCAGAGAGGATTACTGAATGTAATAAAAAGAAGGAAAAGAAACTGGATTGGGCATATTAAAAAAGAAGAGGCTAAGAAGCTAATAAAAACAGCCTTAAATAGTTATGTGGAAGGGAAGGAGAGATTTCAGATCCTGGATATGTACAGGACCGCAGCACATACAGCGACATTACAAAGGAAGCAATGGACCTCAGGAAATAGAAGCACAAACAACCTGCCTGCATAGCAGAAAACTGATGTCAGTACAACAATAATTAGACAAAGGTAGATATTCATAATCAATTGTTTCTCACTAGGGTACCAAAGAATTAATAGTGGCATAAAGAAAGCATCAACCGAAACAAAAGTCTGATGATGCACTGTCGGAGGGAAATCTCTTGAGACAAAAAAAGGGGTAAAAAAAAGTAGTATAACGAGTGACATCACTTATTATATACTGAAAATGTAAAATAAAGCACATGGGTCACATGGAAATTGTGTGTCCATCCCCTGACAACCTTTTGGTCAATATTACGTTCATGTAAAATTTTCTTCTCCTTCTTCGTTGTAAAATGCCTCCATAGCAAAACGGTTAGTTTCACTACCTTCAGTGCGGAAGGATTTGTGTTTAATTCCTGGTACCTCCTCAGATTTTTTCTGAGGTAGGGAGGCATGGAGTGGCGTCCATTCAGACCCAAGGCGCCGAATAAGGAGCTGCTTGGACATAAAAGCAGTGGCGTCATCAAGATTCATCTTTTGGCAATAACGGCTGAAGGGATTGACGATATGCTGATCGCATGTCCCACAATCATAAATTGTTCCTCTTGCTGCCTTGTAGGCAGTAGTTGGCCATTTGCAGCAGGTCTAAGACTGAAACCTTGAGCGATGGTCATATTTATGTATCTTTGGTGTATTTCCCAAAGTAGTGAAGCCTTGAGAAGTAGTTGCCATGATGTTTTCCCCCTCCTCCTCTCTTTTCTTTATTGTGAGTTTGGAATAGCAAGCAATTACTGCAACCCTGTCTTTCACACATTCTAATGAGACTTTGCTTCTTCATTTGCCTCTTCCAACATAAATTGGGCAACAGTTGTCTAAGACAGCAGCACTATCAGAACAACTGAATAGACATTCTCAGTGCTAGGGATGAGAATTTGTTTGTGGACAGGGGTCAATTACTTTGTGCAACCTCTATATGTTTGCACAAGGTTGATACTTTGTTGAGAGCTAACTAGGTATTGGTGCTATTTTTACTGCCGAAATTTTCCTTAAAGGAAACTACATCATTTCAGAAAAGTCTGAGATTGTGACTAATGCTATCTGTAAAGCCATTAACATGAAGAGCAATGATCCTGTTACACACTGCTGGGACACACAAGACATTTCTTCAGTGTCTGTAGATGACTCCTTCATCTAGGATAATGTGCTGTGTCCAGCCTGTCATGAGAATTTTGATCCAGGAACAAATGTGTTCAAGTATTGTACAGATATATACAGTGATAGCCAGAACATTATAACCACTGATTTACTATTGACACAAACCCATCCAGGTGATAGCAGCATCACCTGTTGAGGAATGACTGCTAGTCAGACACATGCGTGGTGCATATAGTATCATTGAGCATGCTGTCTGTGTGTAGAATGGGCAAGGTGCAGTATCGATTTAAGTTTGACCGAGGGCAGATTGTGATGGCCCAGAGGTTCATCACAAACATTTTGGAAACTGCATGACTTGTCTGGTGTTCGAGGAGTGGTGTGCTGGGTATCTTCAACAAGTAGCGAAACCAAGGGGAAGCCACATCCAGACATCATGGGGTTGAGCGGCCGCCTGTGAGTACAGGTGTCAACATCGTATTTTGGGCAGACTGGTGAAATAGGACAGGCCACAAACTGTGACCGAACTAATGTCAGACTTTAATGCTGGGCAGAGTACAAGTATGTCTGAACGCACAGTGTACCAGACACTGTTGAATGTCACAATATACCTTCAACATACAATTGTCAGTTGAGAGGCTGTTGTAACTATATTTCATATTAGTTCTATCTTCAAAGGTGACTGCTGCCTCCTATAACTTGATTAATCTTGCTGTGTGAGGATTTGGTGGACTCTAAATTCCAAAACCAGCAACTGGACAGCATTGTCACTCTTGTATTAGTTAAATTCTATTCATGCCTCTTTGACTGCTGTGGAGTTTGACAGTGGAACATTGTTTAAATTGGATAGCAAGTCTGCATGTTACGCTTGGACCAGCAAAACAAAGAAGTTACCTTTTGAGCACAGAAGGGGCAATGTTGAGCACAGAAGGGGCAATACCATCAATTCCCCATTAACTATGCATGACATATGGCTGTGGTATTGGCAGCTGTGTGTTTCATATTGAAAGCATTCATTGTGTTCCCCACAAATGTACAGTTTTGAGGTTCGTTTGCAAGGCTTATAACTGTCTTAACACTGTGCTAAACACTTCTGCTGCTAGCTCAACATGTTCTGTATCTTATAGTAAACACACCACACAAAGAAACAAAACTTTTAAATGGCAATAATAATGTTTGGCCTTGTACAAACATCAACCCATGTGAGATTGGCTTTCTGTGACAGAGAAGAGTTTGACTGTGTAACATGTTTCGATGAGCATTGTACTTAAGGATGTCAAGACAAAATTTCTATGGGCTCTATTTTGTAAACATCTTACAGGAGGTCCAGGCTGCAGGTAAATGATATGCAACATGACTTAACTGAAACATTGTACATTTTTAAGGTCACTCACCTTAACTTTTGACCTTGAATATCTCAATAGATGTCTTCTTTTAAACTGATGATAAAATTTTACACAGAAACAAGGACCAGTGGCTGAACCATCTACATTAAAACACTTGGGAACTACAAACCTGTATAACTCCTCAGATGAATTGGATACATCTATAGCCTCAAATATTGCTATAGTTACATTAAATTACAGTCTGGCATACTTTGGGATTTCCCTGGTGAAAAATGTGAAATTGGGGGGAAACATACAGTAAATGGATATACAGTTTGGGAGAGAATGCAGAGGCTGAAATAAATGTGGGATCTGAAATCTTCATGCAGTTGAAAGAGCACCATAAGCAGTGATAAGATCCAAATATTGGCACTTCTTCTGAAATATTGCAGCATTTGAAGGACTGAAAATTAATTTGGTGCCTCAAACTATTTAGTGCAAAAAGCAAAACAATTAGTTACAGAATGTGGTATTGTAGCAACTTTTAATCTGAGACCTAGGTGTGTCCTAAGTGAACATGTTATGAACTATGTTATAGAATTCTACAGCAGAGAAGACATGCATTTTGCCTGGGAGGAATGATTTTGTTTGTCAAGGAAAATAGTTTGACGTTTCGTAAACAAAAACGACTGGTGTTGGAAAATCAAGATGAAATGTGCCAAGCATTAAAAACTGAACATCCAGGACTGAAAATAGGACATCCAAATTCTGCTAGTTATGACTCAAGAAATGTGTTCTAGCTGATACAGCTAGTACCCATAATGTGAAAGTATGCAGTATTCATCAAAACATGAAGCTCACGTTGGAAGATTCCAGATTGAAAGAGCTGACACTTGATGTTGACTGTCAGCTAGTACAAACACTGTCTAGCTCAAATCATTTGTAATCCTGCACAGCCGAAATGGTATACGTCAACATGTGAGAACTACCCCAGTACACATTCTACACACATCAATAAAAGTTTTGCATCGCCCCGGTTCCCAGAACTCCTGAAGATAGACGTTGACTGTGGGTATTGTGTCACAGACACAGTCCCTTTGACTGTTCAGAGATGTCACTAAACCCACCCAAAGATGTATACAACCATGCATGAGCAGCACCTGTTAGACAGGGGGGGGTCCGACAGCCGATCAGCACCAGTCATTCCACCAGGAAGGAGGTACACGGCTCATGTTGTCTGTAGTTCAACCATACCTAGACGGTCAATACCACGGTTCGATCGTGTCCGCATTGTTACTTTGTGATAGGAAGGCCTCTCAACAAGGGAAATGTCCAGGCGTTTTGGAGTGAACCAAAGCAGTGTTGTTCGGATGTGGAGGAGATACAGAGAGACAGGAAATGTTAATGGCATGCCTCGCTCAGGTCGCCCAACGGCTACTACTGCAGTGGGTGACCGCTACGTACGGATTGTGGTTGAGAGGAACCCTGACAGCAAAACCACCATGTTGAATAATGCTTTTCGTGCCGCCACAGAACGTCGTGTTAAGACTCAAACTGTGCGCAATAGGCTGCATGATGTACAACTTCACTCCCGACGTCCATGGCGAGGTCCACCTTTGCAAACGCGACACCATGCAGCCTGGTAAATATCGGCCCAGCAACATGCCGAATGGACCGTTCAGGATTGGCATCATGTTATCTTCACCTACAAGTGTTGCATATGCCTTCAACCAGACAATCATCAGAGATGTGTTTGGAGTCAACCCGGTTAGGCTGAACGCCTTATAGACATACTGTCCAGCGAGTGCATCAAGGTGGAGGTTCCCTACTGTTTTGGGGCAGGATTATGTGAGGCAGATGTATGCCGCTGGTGGTCATGGAAGGCACCGTAACAGCTGTAGAATACCTGAATGCCATCCTCCAACCAATAGCGCAACCATATCGGCAGCATATCGGCGAGGCATTCGTCTTCATGGACAACAATTCGTGCCCCCATCGTGCACATCTTTTGAATGACTTCCTTCAGGACAACAATATTGCTCCACTAGAGTGACCAACATGTTCTCCAGATATGAACCCTTTCAAACATGCCAGGGATAGATTGAAGAGGGCTGTCTATGGACAACATGACCCACCAACCACTGTGGGGGATCTGTGCCGAATCACCATTGAGGAGTGGGACAATGTGGACCAACAGTGCCTTGATGAACTTGTGGATATTATGCCATCAAGAATATAGGCATGCATCAATGCAAGAGGACATGCTACTGGGCATTAGAGGTACCGGTGTGTACAGCAAACTGGACCACCACCTCTGAAGGTCTCGCTGTATGGTGATACAACATGCAATGTGTGGTTTTCATGAGCAATAAAAAGGGCAGAAATGATGTCTATGTTGATCTCTATTCCAATTTTCTGTACAGGTTCCAGAACTCTTGGAACTGAGGTGATGCAAAGCTTTTTTTGTGTATGTAATGAAATACCTAGGAGAGTTGTTTCACAAAAACAGAAATAACATAAAAACTATGGAAGGCTACAGATAGAACAACTCTACAAGCGTGCCATTTTTCTGTCGAAGACTTCTTGAAAATCTTAGAGACAAATTAAAAAAAGCTCCTCCTGCACTCCTTTTCACAGCAGATCCAACAGTCTGAATTTCTAATCATATGACAGTGGTTGCACTTAGCTCTTTTCTGAAACCATGCCACGAATCTGCAAGCAGCTTGTGTTTTGTGAAAATGGCACTTAGCTGGGAAAGGGTAACACTTTCAAACATCTAACTAAAAGTGGGAATATTTGGAGACATCTTCCTTACTTCCCTTTTTACACTGTTTTCCCTGCTCTCATTTTTAGAACAATTGGCTACGGGTTTCCTCTAATGCTATACTTAATCAGATAGGAAAGAGGTTTAGAGATTCCTTAGTAATAGCACTGTATGTACCATCCCATCAAGATGAAAATTCTTTTCTTTAGCATGTGTACTGCCTTGCATACTTCCCGCTCATTCCCTTTCACAAATTCAAATTCGGTAAACTGAGTTAGGTGACTCTGCTTCTATAATATGGGTTGAATGGTCAGCAGAAGTGAAGCGGTTGCTAAAAATGTATCTCGAGTTTTTTACAATGTTTCTGTCATGCCTTATCCTGAATGGTTCTCTGTTCACTTTGTTGGGGCCTTTACACTTTTCAATCACCTTTTTTTTTTTTACAATGTTTCTGTCATGTCTTCTACTAAATGGTTGTGTGTTCATCTTGTTGGGACCTTTACACATTTCAATCAGCTCCGAAGATCCTTTACTTATGTTGTCAGACAGTTCTGTTGTGTTGCAGTTAATCTGCTTCCTCAGGTTAGCAGTTTGTTTTAAAACTTTGCTATGCCCAGTTGCATTTTTCCTTAAAAACCTGAATAGCAGTGGCTTTATAAAGCGTATTTAGATCATGTATACTGTGCCAGAGCCTAATCAGTTTTAGTCTCAGATTACTTCCATTTTGGCAGTGCTTAGCTACCTTCTTCATTTTTGTGACTGGACAACAATATTCATAACAACTCAACAGAGTTGAGTAGAACTTTTTCTGTTTGTCATCAGACTATTTCACCTGGTCTACAGAATCCCATTTCTCATTTGCTATTATGTTTTCACAAGTGTTAATATTTTGGGCTTACTATATTTAAAAGATTGTGTGAGCTTAATACATCACTTTGAGTTCCAAGTTGACTGTACTACTTGAATTTGTGTCTGTATTAAAAGTCACCTATGCACATAGGTAAACTTATCACACAGTTTCCTTAGCTCAGAATTGTAGTGCGGAATCTCTTGATTTACACAAGACATCTGTGGCAGACCATGTTGCACTAGCATGTTTGTGATAACAGCATTTGTACGAAGTAGTTTTCGCAATACATTTGAAAACATCACAGGGATGTATTGCTTTCATTTCTATGTGTGTTGTTGTTGTTGTTGCTGCTGCCTGTAATGACAATACAATTATCTTTTTTTAGTTGACTTGTCTCTATTGTTGTATTCTCTAAAAAGCTTTTAAAATGGCACTAGACTTAACTTTTGCGAAAACCGAACGCTTTGAAAGTATACTGTCATGAGAGTGTTGGGATAGGTCTTTTTTGTGACTTCTCAGCCTACAGAAGGAGCCCCTCTGGTGCATCAGAGTTACTGACTGATTTTGCACAAATGGTGTAACTTTAAACTTTGAAGTGAAGTGGGAAAGGGAGAGGGGGGGGATATAGAACATCCAGTTATGTGCAGTCAGAAATATCCACCTGCTATTAACTTAGTGCACCGAATAATAAACAGGGTAAAAATTGTAAGTTTCTAGTTGAAAACTTCAGCTGGGAAAACTCTATAATAGACTTGCTAGAACATTTAGATTTGTCGGCTTTGGCCATAAAAATAATTGCCATCTTCAGAGGCATAAAAATCAGTAAGGTAAAACAGTTTCATTCACTGATGTGTTGAGGGATAATATTTTGGGGTAACTTATACTGAGGCATAAAATATCCTTTACTTAACCTATCTCTGGCACAGAAAGAGGTAAAATATGCTGCTATAAAACTTTTTGATAAATTACCAGATGAAATAAAATGCCTGACAGACAGCAGTAATAGTTTCAAGAACAAATTGAAATCATACCTCGTTGACAACTCCTTCTATATCATAGATGAATTCATGAATATGAGCAAATAAATCTGGAGATATAATATACGCATTTTGTGCCGTTTAAGGGAATGGGATAGATAATAGAATAATAGAAATATTTAGGTATATCACTACAGTGGGGGGGGGGGGGGGCGCATTTCTTGTGCATTTGACACGTTCCACATCATAACGGTTTTCCGTGCTATTGATCAATGGAACAAACTAACTAACTATGCACAAAAGGAATTAATTAGAATTATGTGTGCAGTTCACTCACATACATCTTCCAGGTATCATTTCAAGCAGGTGGGAGTATTAACCACAGCCTCAGAATGCATTTATTCACTTACAAAATTTATCAGCAGTCCATCTGCATTTGAGAGTAACAGATATGACAAGTGCAAAACTAGAAGTTAAAATCATCTACATTGCCTTTGGCACAGAAAAGGGCAAAATATGCAGATGTAACACTGATTTTTTGTGTGTGTGTGTGTGTGTGTGTGTGTGTGTGTGTGTGTGTGTGTGTGTGTGTGTGTAAATCACGCTGTGCTAATGCTTGCACCTCTGAGACCCCAAAGTTGACATCAGTTTTTTCTTATTAAGGGTCATTATATAGCTGCAAACATAACACAGAAGACAAGGAATATCTTACATTACCACAACACCATGAACTGTCAAATGTAATTAGTTTAGAAAATTTCTGTAATGAGTGTTAGGGACCAGAAAGTTGTGAAAGAAAAGATGACAGAAGACATATTTCCATATTCTGTACAATGGGTAAAATGTTAGTCAGTTGCACAAGGAGAAAATTGTAAACAATAAAGAATGTTTAGAGTAAAGTATGTCTTGTGTCTGAATTTCTCTTGCCTCATGTATTAAAGAAGCTGAGTAAGTGTATGTACTTAAAATTTATTCAAGTGTACATGCGCAACAGCAAGAAAAATCGAATAGGAGGTACACAAAGTTACTGCTTGACAGGAATACAAGACCAATTAAAACAAATTAACCTAACAGGCTGCAGCTTACAGTAACCAAAAATAGAATGTTAAATTAAATTGCAGATCTCTCATGGTTTGTTCATGAAAATAAAGAGCACAGATTTAATGCTGTAGTGCAGAGCTAGCCTTTTATCTACTTTGTTCTACAGTTTCAGTAGAAAACATAACAACATGTATGAGAATGGAATAATGAGATGTTGAGAGCCCAAAATATCAGTCTGCCCATCCATGATTCAGAGCTTCTTACAGATTGTGTTTGTGTCCAGCACTCTGTACTGCCAAAAAAATTCTCCCCCCTAAAGCTGTAAATTCAAATTTTGAGAGGGAGGGGGTTGAGGTGTTCAGGATTTCAAATAGATTGCTTAGGCAGCTTCAGGAAACACTAAATGTTGAGAAAAGTTATCGTTTAATGAGAGAAACTCGTAGAACCTTTTTTTTCTCTCCAGTGCAATTTGAATGCCAAGTAGTTATAGCATCAACAGTTCTAACAAGTGTTATATGTTGGCACAGACAGTTTGTTCACTTCTGAGATCATTGCTCAGACATGCACATTGCTGAAGGTCATTTTGCCAAAGAAGTTTCTGTAAACTTGTGATCAAAGTTGGTTCTCTGTTTTTCTTGCCATGAGAATTATAGTGACATTATGATTAAATCTTCAATAAAGCTGTTTGTACGAGCCTTGGGAAACAATTGTGTGGGAGTGAGTAATGAATTCTGTAGTAATTTTATTTTAACCTTGTAACTGTAGGTAACAGTTATGTGCTACATCAGGCAGCACTACTGAAGTGGCCAGTTGTTAGCGTGTAGTTATTTTCTTGGAAAAGTTTTATGGACATGTGATGATTATAAAGTCAATGCTACAACGTCATGCAAATTGACTGGACTTTGGCATTAGACAGCAGTTCCATCTGTTTTTTATGTTTTCTGTGATGTATTCACTATTAAACTTAACTTGACTTTTTTGATTGTGTAGAAGTCTATAATAACATATTCATTAATAAATTATTTTGCAAATTAAGATGATCCCTTGTTAACAATTTTTTATCATTAAGCATACATTTTCACAATGAAAAATTTGTTATCTTAAAAGGCAATAGTTAAAGGAAACACACACCACACATTCTTATAATTAAAGAAAAATAATTTGCATCAATTTAAAAGAGATGCTATTCGGAGAATTCATCTCGATTGAGTACAAAGAAACAATAGGTTCAAAGAGGAAACTGCTGTCTATTGTTTTTATAAAACTGCTGTAGTCTTACACTGCAGGTTATTGTTTATCATATAATGTATTATGTTCAATAATTGGTGCTTTGAAAATTGGCTAAAGCTCTGTGTTTCCATAATTTGTTGATAATCTCTCTTATAAAATACTGCTGTCTGAGGTAGTCTTTTGCCAGTAAATGCCTATCACTCATTTTGCTATTGGCATATTGTTAAATAGTTACTTCTCCCGTAGATCTCTTTCACAATAGTTGTTAGCTATTTATGAATGTGGAAAAAAAGAACATTGTCCTTCTTTGTACATCTACATCTACATCTACATCTATACTCCGCGAGCCACCTTGCGGTGTGTGGCGGAGGGTACTTATTGTACCACTATCTGATCCCCCCTTCCCTGTTCCATTCACGAATTGTGCGTGGGAAGAACGACTGCTTGTAAGTCTCCGTATTTGCTCTAATTTCTCGGATCTTTTCGTTGTGATCATTACGCGAGATATATGTGGGCGGTAGTAATATGTTGCCCATCTCTTCCCGGAATGTGCTCTCTCGTAATTTCGATAATAAACCTCTCCGTATTGCGTAACGCCTTTCCTGAAGTGTCCGCCACTGGAGCTTGTTCAGCATCTCCGTAACGCTCTCGCGCTGACTAAATGTCCCCATGACGAATCGCGCTGCTTTTCGCTGGATCATGTCTATCTCTTCTATTAATCCAACCTGGTAAGGGTCCCATACTGATGAGCAATACTCAAGAATCGGACGAACAAGCGTTTTGTAAGCTACTTCTTTCGTCGATGAGTCACATTTTCTTAGAATTCTTCCTATGAATCTCAACCTGGCGCCTGCTTTTCCCACTATTTGTTTTATGTGATCATTCCACTTCAGATCGCTCCGGATAGTAACTCCTAAGTATTTTACGGTCGTTACCGCTTCCAATGATTTACCACCTATGGCATAATCGTACTGGAATGGATTTCTGCCCCTATGTATGCGCATTATATTACATTTATCTACGTTTAGGGAAAGCTGCCAGCTGTCGCACCATGCATTAATCCTCTGCAGGTCCTCCTGGAGTACGTACGAGTCTTCTGATGTTGCTACTTTCTTGTAGACAACCGTGTCATCTGCAAATAGCCTCACGGAGCTATCGATGTTGTCAACTAAGTCATTTATGTATATTGTAAACAATAAAGGTCCTATCATGCTTCCCTGCGGTACTCCCGAAATTACCTCTACATCTGCAGATTTTGAACCGTTAAGAATGACATGTTGTGTTCTTTCTTCTAGGAAATCCTGAATCCAATCACAAACCTGGTCCGATATTCCGTAAGCTCGTATTTTTTTCACTAAACGTAAGTGCGGAACCGTATCAAATGCCTTCCTGAAGTCCAGGAATACGGCATCAATCTGCTCGCCAGTGTCTACGGCACTGTGAATTTCTTGGGCAAATAGGGCGAGCTGAGTTTCACATGATCTCTGTTTGCGGAATCCATGTTGGTTATGATGAAGGAGATTTGTATTATCTAAGAACGTCATAATACGAGAACACAAAACATGTTCCATTATTCTACAACAGATTGACGTAAGCGAAATAGGCCTATAATTATTCGCATCTGATTTATGACCCTTCTTGAAAATGGGAACGACCTGCGCTTTCTTCCAGTCGCTAGGTACTTTACGTTCTTCCAGCGATCTACGATAAATTGCTGATAGAAAGGGGGCAAGTTCTTTAGCATAATCACTGTAGAATCTTAAGGGTATCTCGTCTGGTCCGGATGCTTTTCCGCTACTAAGTGATAGCAGTTGTTTTTCAATTCCGATATCGTTTATTTCAATATTTTCCATTTTGGCGTCCGTGCGACGGCTGAAGTCAGGGACCGTGTTACGATTTTCCGCAGTGAAACAGTTTCGGAACACTGAATTCAGTATTTCTGCCTTTCTTCGGTCGTCCTCTGTTTCGGTGCCATCGTGGTCAACGAGTGACTGAATAGGGGATTTAGATCCGCTTACCGATTTTACATATGACCAAAACTTTTTAGGGTTCTTGTTTTGTTTGCCAATGTTTTATGTTCGAATTCGTTGAATGCTTCTCTCATTGCTCTCTTTACGCTCTTTTTCGCTTCGTTCAGCTTTTCCTTATCAGCTATGATTCGACTACTCTTAAACCTATGATGAAGCTTTCTTTGTTTCCGTAGTACCTTTCGTACATGATTGTTATACCACGGTGGATCTTTCCCCTCGCTTTGGACCTTAGTCGGTACGAACTTATCTAAGGCGTACTGGACGGTGTTTCTGAATTTTTTCCATTTTTGTTCCACATCCTCTTCCTCAGAAATGAACGTTTGATGGTGGTCACTCAGATATTCTGCGATTTGTGCCCTATCACTCTTGTTAAGCAAATATATTTTCCTTCCTTTCTTGGCATTTCTTATTACACTTGTAGTCATTGATGCAACCACTGACTTATGATCACTGATACCCTCTTCTACATTCACGGAGTCGAAAAGTTCCGGTCTATTTGTTGCTATTGTATTTGTGTGTTTTACAAGTGTGTGTGTGTGTGTGTGTGTGTGTGTGTGTGAGAGAGAGAGAGAGAGAGAGAGAGAGAGAGAGAGAGAGAGAACAAGAACAGCTAATGTCACTCATTATTAAGACAAAGAATTAAAAAATTCACATAATAACTGCAAAATTTCACTGTCCCTTGTGATCATCAGGCTGTTGGTCAGTGGTTAGAAGAGGCGGTCAAGGCTCTGCCAATGCATAATCCTGGGGGCAGTGTTACAGCAACACCCAAACAGCTTCTGGATTTCCATCGTTCATTGACAAGGTAAGAAGCATTGAAGCATGCAAATTTTCTTTCTTTAATCATTTTCAGATGTGAGGAGATAAAATGTGTGTATCTTGTTACAGGGCGGAAGGAGCAAAAGCTGTTTCACATGCACTTCGAGATTTTGCTCGTCTTTTTCGCTGACTGCAAGGCACACTGCGGAGACAAGGATAAAACTTGAATTATTTTCAAGGAACAATTTAAGAGCAGACAGTGTATATGGAAGGAATGTGATGTGATACAGTGCTGTGAATTCTGTTCATTTTTGTTAACAGAATTTTCTGAGGAAAGTGATTCTGTGATTGTGAAAGTGACAGGCATGTGTGACTAGGAGATATGAGAGTGTGAGTGAAAGGTTACGCATGCATGAAGAATTTCTTATCTGTTCACATTGCTGTTAAAATATTTGTTACCTGAACGCCAGATAACATAAATGTATTTATGTTCTGCTGGAATTATTTTAAACATGACAGTTTTGTCTAAATAAGTTTGTAGCGTTTTATTTACACATTTTTTGCATATCCACTAATATATTGAGGAAGCATTTGTAATTCTTGAGTTGCATTCTGCTGTTACCTAAGTTTGTTTTTCCCCCATTTGTCATTCACTGCCATCAAACATGTAGTAATATAATTTTATATTGAAATATTGGGAGGAGAGGATGTCCAATACTTATCACCTAAAATGCCATGCTGATAGGAGGACATGTGACACACACACACACACACACACACACACACACACACACACACAATTGAATATTTAAACTATTTTGCTGTAAAGAATAGTACTTCAAACACATAGGAAGTGGTTATGTACACCTTTCATGTGCTTGTCAACCGTTCTGTACCCTTTAGGTCAGTGGTAGTCTGCATACCCAATCATTTTTTGCTTTCCAGACAGGATCGTTTATTCCTGAAATCGGCCATTACCATCCTGTATACCGCACTGTCATACATACATGTAGTAAAGATGTGGAAGAAACAATCAACTATTGTCAAATTAATGTAACATAGACCACCATGAGGGATCTTTGTAGATGGCTATGTTGCTTGAATTAAATTGCTGGTGATTCATTATTATTATTATTATTATTAGTGATAGTACTCAAATTTATCTAATCTCATTGGGAATTTCATAGACTTTACCACCTCCTCCACCAATATTTGTCCCACTTTTTCTTTTTAAATAACAAAGGAAAAGGATAGATTGCCACTCTCCACAGAGAGGCGGCTTTCGGGCACACTCTGTCTTCTGAAATAAAAAAGACATACACACAGGCAAAGTCTTACACATATGGCCACTGTCTTCAGACACTGGAGCCTGACTTTCATTTGTTTGAGTTTATTTTTTTCTTGTATGGTTAACACGATTGTTGCATTAAAAAATCTCCGTGGACTAGTGTGTCATGGAGTCGGAAGGTTTGTGTGTTCAAAATAAACTCTCACTTGTGGAATTTTTACTTTTAGGTGCATCTGTTGTGTCCGTAGTTTACACAGCAGTCAAACACGTTAGACATCTACGAAATGAATAAAATATTAACACATTTATTTTAAATATCTTAAAGTTGATACATAGCTTTGAGAATGCTATGAGACATTCAGTGGTGCTGTGATAGATCAACAGCTGAATTGGCCTTTATACAAACTTGTTTGCTTGGTTATAGGTTACAATCACTGGCCAGCTATTAATATTATCAGTGTCATGCTCTATCGATCTGAGGGTGAGGGGGCAGAACTCAGTGTGCAGCATCTTAGACTTGCCATCAGAACAATTGAATGCAGTCATTGATGCACAGTCAGTGTCTTCTGGTGGTGTCTGTAGCTCCACTTTTCAGAGACGGTGAGTGCTGGAGAGAGCGGGACTTAATAGAGGCATACTGGCAGGAGGTTAAAATGTACTGTCTACCGCAGAGATGTGACTGGAGCGCCACGTGTTATCGACAAAGACATGTTTGATACTGCAGTTACAACTGCTCAAGTTGTTGTATCACTGTAAGGTTTGTTCTTCATGTCTCTACGTGATACCAGTGAATTGCAAACGCTATGTACTACAAAGCTGTTTAGAGCCACTAAAAGGTATTAACTGGAAAAACAGTTTTAAGAATATTTATTCGTGCAATTTGATCTTGGTAATTAAGTTTCCACAATTCATTGAGCAAGAAAGTAAAATACTAATTCACAAAAGGCTTCTTAGATCAAACCCAATTAAGCCAATAAATGTTCCCATGTAGTGAAAACAACCGATTATGGAAAAAAGTAAATGGTGCATAGCGGAGGACAAGTAATACAATTTAAGTAGCTATATTGCCAGATGATTATGTATAAGCAAACTCCTGTGGTTAATGGGACATTGTCAGGGGAGACATCTTTATTACGTTGAATTCAGATTCAAGAAGGCATTATTAAAGGAAATGAAATTCACAGAAAATTTCAATTCAACACCTTAGATAGAAAACAAGCGAAATCACCTTGCTTCATCTGCATACTATGGTGTTAACAAGTATTGTAGAGTGGTTAATATCTTCAAAAAAAAAAAAAAAAAAGAGAAAGAAAACAAGCCTGTCAAGTACTAGAGGAAAATTTATGAACTAGTCTGTCTGAACATCATATAATTTCGGAGGTAGGAAGTCTTATTGTAAGTGATCGTAAATTACCTATATATGCTTGTGGATTCAGTATCAAAGGAAAAAAATTATACTTCAACACACAAAGAGATTATCTATTTGTACTGGTGTATTAGTGAATCCCCATTTTTCGGTTTTTGGAACTCTGTCCTCATACTGTGAGAAGATTCATCAAAACCAATTGTAGTTAACAAGTAGATGAACTGCAGGCTTTTCTCATGGTCTCCAGAAAGCATCCTATTAGAATGTAACACAAAAGAAACTGCAGACAATTTTTTTTTTTACATAGCAGACCTACTCAGTTTGTGATGGTCTCCAAAGTAGGACCAATTTTAGTCAACACATCCCTACATTTGTTTCTGCAACTGCTTGTAATGTTCCAGCATTTATGTGAAATATTACAAACTTTCTCACACTGCACTTTCATTTATGTTGAGTATTCATTAAACAATATTATGAGAAGGATATTTGCTACTCGGGCAAAGATGCTGAGTCACAGATAGGCACAATCTGCGACTCAGCATCTCTGCTATGTGGTGAGTACCAACTATCCTTTTCATAATATTGTTATATTCCATCCTGCATTTTCCATTGTTTTATTCATTAAACATCTTGAATGAATAAAATGCACTGTAGCTGCACACCAAGAGGTCATCCACAATAGTGATGGAAATTTTCATATGTTTTGATATGTTAGCTACATTTCATACATAGCAATATATCATCTAAAGGGAACCAAACATAAAGTAGGCAGTGACCACATTTTTCACAGCAAACCCTTAAAATTTTATGTGATGTGTTACTCAGTTTCCAAGTGTAACAATGACTATGACCAACATAAAAAAGTAGCCACTTCATCATCAAGCTGGCTGACACAATGAAAAAGGTTGAAATAGGCAGTCAATAGGAGATTCAGGAAATCAACAGAAATGTCGTGGAACATGTGTCTGTCAGAATTAACAGATGGACTGAAAGGAATCAGATAGTGCAACCATGAGCTCAGTGAAGCCACTAGAAATGCTGAGAGGTTGCTAAGTACAGTGGATGGGAAATAGTGATAGTTCTCTTGCAGGGAAAGTCATGGGGAAGAGATACAAAGGAACAGGAAAAGATGGCCACCTCATTGTGAAATACATGACAGAGGGCACTTCCCACTATATGGCAGGGTTTCCTCCCATTCCATTTGTATATGGAACATGGCTGCTTAAATGCCTTTATGTGCACTGCACTTTGTCTAATGATATCTTCACAGTTCCTCTGGGAGCAATAAATGGGAGTGTCTGTAGTACGTTCCTTGATTCTTCACTTAATACTGTTTCTTGAAATTTGATAAGTAGAGTTTCACAGGATAGTTGATTATATCTTCAAGTAATTGCCACCATCAGGTTTTCACCATTTCTGTGGTTGAACAATCCTTGTACCATTCATGCTGCCCTACTTTGTATACGTTCAACATTTCATGTTGGCATAATTGAAATGAGCTCCACACACGAAATCCATATTCTAGGACAGGGTGGACTGCTTCGATGTTTCTTAAGCGATCCCCTTTCTAGGCTGATCACGCTTTCCAAGTATCTTAACAATGAACCAAAGTCTGTCAGGTGCTTTACCTATGATGGATCTCTATTAGATCATTCCATTTCATATACCTAAAAGTTGTTGCCCCTGGGTTTTCATACAAGTTGACTGATTCCAGTTGTTTCATTGGCTTGCAATAATAGGATATTTTATGGGAGTAAATCTTGCCATGTCTGTGACATTCAGTAAGCCTAGTGTACCTTTCAAGCTGCGACAAGCATAGTGTTCCCATGAGAAGCTAGAAATATAGAAGTTCGCCTAGAGACAGCCCCCCACCTCCCCCCTGACACACACACACACACATACACACACACACACACACACACACACGTACTGGTTGTACCCAACGCATCGCACAGTGGCCACCAAAGCATGTGCAGAGCTTACGGTTACATTGGGTTGACGGCGTTACATTGGGCTCGTGGCACTTACCATTTCCCAACTCAGAAACCCAGTTTTGCCAGTCCTCTATTACCAAGTGAGGTGGTACAGTGGTTATTATACTGGACTCAGAGTCAGGACGACGACTGTTCAAATCCCCATCCAGCTGTCCAGATTGGGATTTTCTGTGATTTCCCTAAATACCTCCTGGCAAATGCCAGGATAGTTCTTTTGAAAAGGGTACAGCCTTTTTTCTTCCTCATCCTTTGAAATCTGAGCTTGCACTCCATCTGTATGACCTCACTGTTGTTGGGGCGCTAAACTCTAAAAACTCGGAACTCTGAATGCATGTGTGGCTTAGTGAATACTAAAGACATAGCGAGAATTACTCCCCTACGTTGTATGCTTTATAACATCAGTTAATCACAACTGGAATCAATCAACATTTAAAACAAGTTATCAAATTTTGCACCAGTTTGAAATCATACCAAAATTTGTGCAGATTTTTTTTCAGATAGTGGTTCGTTGTAGTAGAGTATGTTGTTCCAACACTACACCAGGGACCACAAAAGCTCATCAGATTTACTATTGTCACCCATCAGCTCAGTTGTGGACAGATGTAGGTAGAATAGGCTACCCATCAGGTTGCCCTGATGCATGCCTTCTGGGTATGTGCTTGTCACTTAAGTAATAAAAAAGGGCAGTACGATCATGTAGACTGTGGCTGGCTCCCAAATCACCTGCACATTAGCTGTTTGCACACCACTGCTTTTGCCACTGAGTTAGATATTCTTTTTCTATAATATACCGTAGATAACTGAAACAAAAAACTATGCCCAGTAGTCCTACAAAGACGGCAGGACTGATCCGCAAAACTACAATCCAGTATTACTGATATACATTTGTTCTAGAGAATTCCAAAGTCAGATATAATGAAGTATCGCAAACAGTATGACTCCTTCATGCCAACCAGCATGGATTCCATGAACAACTTTTGCTTTTCTCACATGACATTTTGAAAAGCATGAATTAAAGCTATTAGTTGGACGCTTCTGAAAAGCATGTGGTTCATACTACTAATTATTGATTAAAGTCTGCTCATGTGATGTATCATACAAAATTTTGATTGGGTTAAGGAATTTTTGGCAGGAAGAATGCAGAATATTATATTGGATGAAGAGTCTTTGACTGGCGTAGAAATAACTTCAAGTGTGCAGCAGGGAATAGTGCTAGGACTCTCGCTGGTTGTGTTGTATGTTAATAACCTGAGGAACAATATAAATAGTAATCTGACTTTCTGTTGGCGATAATGTAGTATCCAAAAAAAGCTGCTCAAATATTCAGTCAGATCTTGAAATGATTTCAAAATGGTGGAGAGATTGGCAGCTTGCTTTAAAATGTCCAGAGAAGTGATACTGAGAAATTGCAGTAAGTCTACAAAGAAGATTGTTTACAATACCTGGTATAACCCATCTCAGAATATTTTGTGAGTGTAATATCCATTGGGACTAAAACTGGAGATTGAGTTTATACAAAGAGGGACAGCATGAATGATCACAGATTGTTTTTTTAATCCATATCAACGGGAAAAAGTCACAGAAATGCTGAAAACTGTGAAAACTTGGTTCATTGTGCTGTGAAAAGTTGCTTACCAACTTTCTAAAACCAGTATTCAGTTAGGTACCTAAGACTACACTACAACCCCTTGCCACTCACTCACATAAGGACCATGATCACAAGATGGGCTAATTTCACATGAAGACATTTAAACAATAATTATTCCCACACGCCATATGTGAATGAAATGGAAAGTAACCCTAATACATGATACAGTAGAAAGTACCCTCTGCTGTGCTTCACACAGTACTTGGCAGAGACTTAATGAATGTAGGTGTAGAACAGGAACAAGTACAAAAGGAAATTTGTTAAGAGCCAAAGGAAATAGAAAGGTTTCAGAGGAGATTGCTGTGGAAGAGTGTGACAAGATGGTTACTGCAGAAAGAAATCAAAATTTCCAGATGATGTTGGGTAACTTGTCAGATTAGATAGTACAACAAGTTTCAGAGATGTAATCCCTTTTATGGAAAAAGTTGGGAACAGATGAGAACCATTTGAGAACAAAAGGGAGGAAGTCCATGTGCAAATCTGTTGAAGATTGCAAAACGTAAGGGCAGGGATCTAGAACATGCTGTAACAGAACAGAATTGTAAAGTAAGAATAATATAAGAGCACCATCCTCAGATTGTGATGTTAGATTTCTGGATATCTGTGGAAGAAGCAAATTTGTGCAGTTTCAAAACTGCAAAAGTTAACCACACAAATGGCAAGAGGTATTCTTGTGCCAGTACTGGTTGTCCATCAAACACTGGGAAGTGAAGTCAAAATTATTAAATCCAGTACTTTATTTATGTAGCTGTGGCACATGAAATAGTATGTAAAACAACATTAGCACAAAAATGTGTATCTGAGGATCCAGTGAAAGACCAAAAGTTAATTGATAATTTTGTTTCACAATAGATTTTAGCAATGATGGTTCTGTGTAGATATACTGAAGACATTTATTTACTGCTACATACACTAGACTTTGTCAATCATGAGAAGAGAATTTCCAAACAAAAGGGCTGGGACTGAGGAAGGAGATAGCTGGGACACTGGAAATGTGAAGTTCACTATTTCCAGAGAACATTAAATGAGGCATAGATTAACATGGAATAGGCATTGAAAGGGAGGATAACCTACGCAATATGAGTGCCAATACAAGACAGTGTGTGTGGAACATTCTGGGAAGCACATATTTAAATTGGTGGAGGTTTAGACTGAGACCCAGCTCAGAATGGACCATTAAGACAGGTCACAAAAATACAGGAAGACTTATTCTACCAAGAGGTTGATGTTAGTCATGGAAACTGAATTTATAGGATTGTCCAGTAATGTGTTGATAAAACAAGTGAGATGTCAGCCATTTATTGTAATTTTGTCAGTAATTAGCAGAAATAGCCAACCTTCCCTGTGTAACATTCCAGAATTAGCAGTGCTGTTGGTAATGATACGGAGGGAAAAAAAGCATAAAGGTCTCTGAGGTTTGCAGTCCATAATTTTAATTTGAACAAAACATCCTCATAGTTCTTTAGTTTTTGTGCTTGATGGAATACAAGCAGAGCTAAAATTATTTCCCAAAAGCATAGTTTATGCTATGTGAAGGAGGAGAAAATTACATTTAAGAAACAAAGCTGTAAAATGGAGTGACAGTAATGAAGATATAAAATTGAGTTACTGTTACAAATGAAGATGATATTGCAACTGCAATGGGAGACATTTTGACAGTGTTAAATTGGGCAAGCCTTGAAGGAGGGTCAAACAAACAAAAATGCTAACTGGAAGAGAAATTAATCAAAAGCTCAGTTTTCCCTGCAAACACGAGGGAAGGCCATTTTCACTTTGATATATTTTACACTTCATTTGGAAAGGACTCCACTTTAATCATGGGATGTGAATGTGTATTACAGCTGAAAGACTATGAACCATTTATCATCAGACCATACCCTTTATCTTTGGCCAGGTCAGTTGCCATAGACCTTGAGGTAAAAGAATACTGGATGGCAAAATCATAGTGATCTGACATTCTTTGCTACAGACCACTGTTCATGACACATTGGAATAAAAATTCCTGTATCATCAACACATTCAATTACAAGGTACAAAATAAGAAAATAAATAAATGAGTGAAAAAGAGGAAAGATGATGACAGATGCAAGAGAAACGAAATTGAAATCAGAAAGACAATAAATGAAGAGGAAAAAGATGGTGAGAAATGCTGTAGAAAGCAAGGTGGAAGAAGCAGAAGATAATAAAAGGAGGAACTATCTGTTCGCCACATCATGAGTATACTAGTATGCAGTTGTTATCATGCACATTATATGTGATAAATCATATGGCACACATTCTATGAGTAATATAAAGTAATATTACAAAGGTAATGAGGCCATTAAAAAGGACATACCAGGAAGTGCTAGTGGTTTCAATACAATTAAAGATATTGTGAGTGAATGGAAATGTTAAGAGCAGCAATAGGTAGATTTTATAAAGGAGTTGTATAATACATGTTACTGTTTAATATTAATTTTTCATCCTTTCTTGTGACATTGCAGAGAGAGTTACGTGGAACAATGACTACATATTATGTCGGATGATATTACGAAACAGATAGACAGCTACTTACTCACCATGTAGAGGAGATGTTGGGTTGCGGACAGGTACAACAAAAATACTGCTATACATGTGAGCTTCTGGCCAAAAGGCCTCCTCCTAATGTAGAAAACATACATACATTTGTATAAGTGCGCACGCTAGAGACAGTGGTCCTGTGTGTGTGTGTGGGGGGGGGGGGGGGTTTCTACATTGGAAAGAGGTTTTTGGCTGAAAGCTCACACGTATAGCAGTCTTTTTATTTGTGCCTGTGTGCAACTCAACATCTCCTCTATGTGGGAGTAGCAATCTAGTTTTTTCATAATATTTTCGTTAATCCATCCTGGATTTTCCATTGTTTTATGCTGGAAAATGATATACATGATGTAAAGTATGAGTGAATGAATTAATGGAAGCCAGCCAGAGTGGCCAGGTGGTTCTAGGCGCTATAGTCTGGAACCGCGCGACCGCTACGGTCGCAGGTTCGAATCCTGCCTCAGGCATGGATGTGTGTGATGTCCTTAGGTTGGTTAGCCAACCTTCCCTGCAGTTCTAAGTTCTTGAGGACTGATGACCTCAGAAGTTAAGTCCCATAGTGCTCAGAGCCATTTGAACCATTTTGAATTAATGGAGTTTTCAGAAGTGGAGAGTAGAAAGTGATTGCACTGCAATTAATAATCAAGATTGTTATATTTACTGTTAAGTATGTAAACAGTAGCATGTAGGCATTCATCTTCTGCGCACTGAAACAATATGGAGTGCTCCGATGATAAACTATGAATTTTATGGTGATTTTTTTTATTAGAATGCATGTAGAAGATCACCAAAACTTTTTTATTTATGTTTTGCATGGACGTTTGTAAGTGATAATGCTGGTACCATTTCTTTGCCTGCATAGCCAGCCATCATGAGTGCTGGAGTCCCCATGTCTTGCCTGCCAGAATCTTCTAAGTATGCAAGAGTTGCAATGTCAAGACTACAGGCAACACATCTTTCTGCAATTCCAACAAGACAGTGCATCACACTCCATGCCTTGGTGGCTGCAGTCATCCACCTGGATTGTCTCTCATGCTGACCTACTACATGCATATGTAGGCTAGTGTAAACTTATTACCAGTGTAACATTGTAATGAGGATTGTCACTGAATATTAAAAAAATATACAACAATGGTTCTTCAATGACATAAGTGCTTAACTTTCTACTTATATTATTACTCAACCTGTTCTTTTTTTCTTTTTGTAGTGAACATTTGTAAATTCCATGGAAATTCATTGTAAACAGACACATTGTGTATTGTATTATGTAAATATCACTGTGGTGTATAACTTTAGGTAACATAGGACAATGAAGTAGATTTTTCATTAATTTACTATTTTTAAAGTAGCTGTACCTTATTTTGATAATGTCAAGAGTTTTGAGGGGAGGGAGAGAGAGGGTGGGGGAGGGGGATAGATGACTGAAAGATACAATAAACAAACTAATGTAATCTAGTCATCCAGTGTCCATGTCAGGCAATAACTGGCCCCACAAACAAACAATGACAATACTGTTGTTCATTAATTTATTCATCCATCCACCATGTTTAATAATCCCATATAGAAGTACTTCAGGGATGCAGCAAAAGTCAATATACACTTTAGCAAAAGCAAAATATTTATAAGCTCAATCTGAAGTAAAAGCAAAACACTTATAAGCTTAATCTGTACATTGTATTAATAATAAACACTTAGTAGGATTTGTGCTTATGACCCTAATCACTCTCTCTCTCTCTCTCTCTCTCTCTCTCTCTCTCTGTGTGTGTGTGTGTGTGTGTGTGTGTGTGTGTGTGTGTGTCAGTTTTTAGTCCATGCCAGCTAGCAACAATCACAGCTAAATGTTTTGATAGTAAGCAGGAGTATTTGAACTGAATGTTTAATTAAGCAAGACATCTGTGTGTGTTTGTGTGTGTGTGTGTGTGTGTGTGTGTGTGTGTGTGTGTCAGTTTTTAGTCCATGCCAGCTAGCAACAATCACAGCTAAATGTTTTGTTAGTAAGCAGGAGTATTTGAACTGAATGTTTAATTAAGCAAGACATCAGAATTCTGTTCTATTTACAAACTCCAACCAAAGTGTGGGACCCCATTTACCATGTGGCCCTTACGAAGTTCTGCATCGTAGAAAGTGAACTATCAAAAGGTATTACAGAAACAAAAATGGCAAATTAAGACAGACTTTCAAAAGGAATAAGGGCAACTATTAAAGAAAGATCATGGTTGAAAGCAAATGATGATAGCAGCATGCTGAGATGCACAAAACGATTTGAAAATGTGCCAAAGGAAATATGAGAAAGTAAAATGAAAATTTAATAAGAGAAACAATTGAAACTAAGAAATATCAGTAACACAAAACAGAAACACATAGTGTAGTTTATCAGTGAAGAAGGCATAGTTCTAAACAATAAAGGAAATATGGTACACACATTTGATAATTGTAAAGCTCAAGAAATGAATCTGTTACAGAGAGATTTTTTCTCCCCCTCCCCTTTACACAATCCTGCTACATTCAGGTTGCTTGCTAATTTTGAAGCACCATTTGCTCTGTTAGTAACTAGTCACAGCTTCATGTTCTTTTAGACACTTGTGCCTGAGGTCTACCACTTCCTCCCTTACTTATAGTGGTGGAAAGCTAAGGGTGGGAGAGACAGGCCTCTAACTGCATAGCTGACGTGTGTCCTGAAGAATTAGAAGACTGTGGCACTAGTGGAACAAGATGCACATGAAAGAAGTAATTGGCATATCAAGATTAGGAAAACCATAACATATGAAAAAGGACTGTGGTAGGAGGAAGAGGAGGGATGTGGTGGTGGTGATATCTGTTTCAGATTCATTTATTGAACTACACAGACTGAAAGAGTGTTAGTGAATCATGATATTGTGTGTGAAAAACCACCTTTCAAAAATTGTTTTGTTTAGTAAAAATTTACAATGAACCAGTTGAGAAGTTTTTAGTATTTCAAGCAATTGAGGATTATGCCTGAATTGACAAGAAAAGAAATAAACATAAGAGTTAAAACGGCCTGAAGTGCTGACAGTAAACAGGCGAGTTTTAAGAACTAAGCTGCTTGCATGTCTGCAAAGGAATGTTTAGTCAGTGTATGTTTGTAGTTTTGACTTGGAGCAGTTAGGGAGAGACTTTCATTGTGGAAACAAAATACTGAACGTTTCCCAACAAGTAGTGAAGTGACGCATGTTGTGGAGTATTGGAGTGAATCGAGGAACAGACTGGGAGATGATGATGTAATTATAGCTGTAATGGAAATTAAATTGATTTGGGTGGACCTCTTAGTTGGGCAATTAGATGGTAAATGGACTGTAAACTATCTTGTTAGCTTCCAAGAGGTAAGGAAAGACTGGGAAGCTGTGATAAATCAGGGATGGCCAATAGTTTTGGCTCGGGAGCCACTTTGTGGAAGCAGAGGTTAGTGCAGGACCACACCCTATAAAATGATTGCACGCATTAATTAGTTAACTTTGCATTTCAGAAAAGATGCAAATTGTTACATAAAAATTCTTACTTCATGGGCCACACAGAAAGCATTACTGAGCCACATGCAGCCCACAGGCTACTATTTGCCCACACCTGTCATAAATGGATGTCTGAAGATGACATTAGAATATGTGCTGGAGTAATGTGCATGTGTGTAGCTGAGGACTATAATGCGTGGAGGAGACCTTTATTCAGCAGTGAATGTCAAGTTACTAATGATGTTGAAGATAATGACCAAATTTGGACTGACTTAGTGTTTTACTGTAGCAGTTACCATCAGAATACATAACATTCATTGTTATATAAAAAAAAGGGGGAAGTGAGAGTGTACTCATTAACTTTACTGTCACATTAGTCTAAAGATGCAGCTCTCCACCCTAATATATCTTATCCAAGGGTATTCATCTATATGTAAGTGCTGCATCCTACATCCATTTGACAATTTTTATTGTACTGCACCTCCCGCCGTTACATAATTAACTATTCCCCGATTCCACAGTGTGCTTCTTACCAAGCCCATCCCTTCTGTTAGTCAAGTTGTGCCACAAATTTCTTTTCTCCCCTGTCCAATTCAGTAACAACTTTATTTGTTGACTCAGCACAGTTTTGTTGTCCAGTCTACTCATCTAATCTTCAGCATCCTTCTGTAGCACCAAATTTCAAAAGCTGCTACTCTCTCCTAGTTTGTACAGTTAATCATCCTCATTTCAGTCCAGTTATAAGGTTACATTCAAATTTCACCGCCACATAAGGCTGCACTCCAGACAAATACTTCCAGTGCAAACTCACAGACATTTAAACATCAATTAGATGCTAACATGTTTGCCTCTCAGAAAGATTCTGCTTCCATTGTAAGACTGCATTTTTATGTCGTCTGTACTTCTGCCGCAGTCAGTTATGTTGCTGTCCAAATAGTAAAACTTATATACAACAGTGCTTCACATTTGTGCTGTGTATTCTTTACCCTTTAATGTGGGAAAATTGGGTGTTGCAGGACGGAAAAAATGCTTGTGATTCTTCAGTTTCTTCTAGCAAATTTGTTGATTGAACAGTCCATACGTATACTGCAAATTCATATTGTCCATTGGACACAATATTTCGGTGATCAGACATGTCGCCATTGTCAGGTGAGCTGACAAACTGAGCTCTTGAGGACATGCAAATGAACTCTATCTCCTCTCTGCACTAGCAATTCCCTACAGTGTGCACCCATGGCCACATGTCAGCAGTCACAAAAATGCAAGCTTCGCCGTCTATGGTAGCATTGTTGTAGGTTGTCTGTCCACTCTGGCCGCTCATTTGCTGAGAGTTTTCTTAATTACTATCAACGCTGGCTCCCAAACCACGGTAAGATTATAGCCACAACCTCAGTTGATGAGACTGTCCCTGGTGCAAATGTCTATGACATCTGTAATGACACTATCCCAATATTTGGAAGTCTGTGCCAAGATTCTGTTATGTTAGTACATGATCATGTGATTTTTGTAAATACAGTGCTCTGCAACCACTGACTTGCTGGGACACATCAGTTAAGTGTGCCTCTGGTGTTCTCGGCAACAATCTTCTTCTCGGCAGCAGTCTTCAACATTGCGCACTGTCTGTCAAATTTATGTCATTCCACATTGGCACAGAATCTGGTATACACTGGCCTTCCACAAACTGAGATGATCTTTGATGCTTCCCAACAATGTTCACATTTTATAGTGGCCGCCTCTTCCTCTGCAACTTCTTCCACCTCCACAGGTTGTACTGTTGTGGGGGGTGGAGAGCACTCCTTATTTGTCATTCTGGGTAACCTTTTTTTTTGGGGGGGGGGGGGGATACAGTTCTAAAGTGTTCCAGCTAAAGGGCAGACACTCTGCATCTGAGATGGTGCCCACCCTGTCTAGAAGTGATTTTATTACGCCATTCCTCTGCGAAAGATGATGGCAACAGTTTGTGTGTAAATAGAGGTCAGTGTGTTTTCTTCCAATACACACCAGAGCCGAAGGGTGTCATCACCCCTTATCTTGACCATGACATCCAGGAATGGTATTCTTCCGTCTTATTTAGTCTCCACAGTGAATTTGATGTTTGGATGTGCAGAGTTGGGAAGTCAAGGAGTTTGTTCCTTCCATGGAGCCAGATGACAAATGTGTTGTCCACATAACAGAAAAACACATGGGTTTCCATTTGTGTGACACCAGGCCTTCCTCCTCGAAGTGCTCCATATACATACAAATTTGTGATCGCGGGCAAGAGTGGGCTGGCGATCGAGACTCCTTTTGTTTGTTCATAGTATTCTCCATTAAACACGAAATGTATGGTGTCATGATGTGCCTGAAAAGGTTAGTGGTCTTCTCATCAAATTTCTGACCAATATGCTCTAATGATTCTTATAAAGGCACAGTATATCTGAGTCTTTCACTCTGAAGTTATCAAGGCATTTTACAAAATCCACCGAATTGTGAATGTGATGAGGGCATTTACACACATAAGGGTTTATTATGCCCATTAGGTATTTTGCCAACAAATATGTATTTGCTCCAATGGTGCAGACAATGAAAAGCAATGACACCCCATCTTTGTGGACTTTCGTGAGTCCATGAAGTCTTGGTGGTTCAGATCCTTCAGGTAGCAGTTTCTCAGTGCCACACTTTGGTAAATCTACGTCCTTGAGAAGAGCTCCAGTCTTGTTCTCCACCTTCTTTGTGGGGTCAGAACTGATCCTCCTGCAGAAGTCATATCATTAGCAGGCTTTGCATGTTCTCAATGAAGTCGTGTGAAAGAACAACAGTAGCATTGCCTTTGTCAGTAGGTAAGACAGCAATCTCAGGGCACACTCTTAGGTCCCGAATAGTCACCATCTCTCTGCTGATAATATTCGACTTTGTAGGCTTAATTCTCATCAGAGAATGGCAGGCTTCATGACATACTTCTTCAACTGCTTCAGACAGTTGTTGAGGTTCGCCTGCCAGCAGCCACACACTCCACTTCGTTTAGTACAGTCTATCTTTGTATGGCATGTAAAGTTGCAAAAAACAAAATTTGAGATGAACATGATAATCGACCCGGTTCCCTGTATACCAGCACCAACTAAATCAAGAATTAAAAATTAATACACAATACTGCAGTATGTACTGTGATAAAGATAATGTAGTGTGTGGCTGCCGGAGGCCACACAGTGTCAGTCACGAACCACTGCTGCATTCTCTTCTGACATCATGGCAGTCATTGTGTTAACAAATAAGGACTCTATGGAAGCAGGTTCCACATTACATAAAAGTATTGTTAACATTGGAAAACAAACTAATCTCTTACAAGACTTTGTTATGCACTTCCAACACACCATAATTCCTACAGAAACATCACAGTAACTAAATACAAGCTTTATGTGACCAAAGCAAACACATGTAAAGCTTCGTTAGAATCAGATTATTTCTGTTATTTTAATTTTGCCTTTCAGTGACAAATAGCATACATGTGTCAGTATCACAATTTTTTTATGTATATCCATGATTGTATAAATACTTTGAAATGAAGGTGAACACTCACTGAAAAGCAGAAGCATTGAGTCATCGATAGTCCCACACAAAAAGAAAGAAAATCTGCTAGATTTTCGAGTAATTCTTTTTGATCTGTAGTAAACACACACACACACACACACACACACACACACACACACACACACACACACACACACACACACCCATATGTACCTACATGGTGCTAGCTGGATGAGCAATGATAGTGCTGCATTTAAGTGCTGTGTTGGGTTGGAGTTGTGTTTGAAAGCGTAGATAGATGGTGAGAGAAATGGGAGGCAGAGAGAGGAATTGGGGGATGGGTGACTAATGGCTCAGAGGGAGGCAGCCAGTTTGCCACCTAGGAATGCAAGAAAGAGGGGCGGTAAGTGCACAACTTGTTATGTGGTGCACGGTCATCAAAAACGGTGGGAGTGGGTGCACACTGAAGCTGATATGGGGACATGAATTGGGAGGGGGTGACAGGATGGAGAAAGGAGAAACCGTTGAGTGGACGGATGTGGGGACGGTGTGTTACTGGAGACTGAGGTGAGGACAATTATGGGAGCGAAGGATGTGTTGTGAGGATAACTCCCATTTGTGTAGTTCAGAGAAACAGATTGAGAGAAGGGTCGAGATGGCTGGGTTGTGAAGCAGCCATTGAAATCAAGCATGTCGTGCTCAGCTACATGTTGTGCAACAGGATGGTCAACTTGTACTTCGCAACAGTTTAGCGGTGGCCATTCATCCTGGTGTTGAGCTGGTTGGTAGTCGTACTGACATTAAAAGCTGTGCAGTATTTGGAGCAGAGTTGGTCTGGCCTCTGATGTGATAGTATAAGCCTGTAAAAGGACTGAAGTAGGAAGAGCTGAGTGGAGGGATTGAGCAGGTGTTGGTCTTTACCAATGATGTGATACCTGTGGCGAGGGGTTCGGAGTGGCATAGTGATGGACTAGGATCTTGTGTAGACTGGATGGGCATCAGAACACCACTTCAGAAGGGGCGGGAATGATCTTGGATAGAATGCCCCGCATTGCAGGGTATGATGACAATTGAAGCCCTGATGATGGATGTGGTTCAGCCATTGCAGTTCAGAATGGTGATAGGTGACAAGGGGGATGCACATTTATTGATAAGTCATCTATTAATGACTTGGCTGTATGAGAGGAATTTTTTGGTGTGGAAGGGATGGCAGTTGTCGAAATAGGAGTCCTGTTCGGCGTTAGTGGGTTTAACATGGGCAGAGTTGTGGATGGAGCTATCAGGGAGAAGGAGGTCAACGTCCAGAAAGATGGATTATTGGGTTGAGAAGGGCCAGGTGAAGCACATGGGCGAGAATGTGTGAAGCTGTGTATGAATAAGGATAGTTGTCTTGGTCCTGAGACCAGATCATGAAGATATCACAGCAAACCTGAACCAGTCCAGAGGTTGGGAGTTTTGAGAGGCTAGGAAGGTTTCTTCTAGATAGCCCATAAACAGGTTGGCATGGGGGGGTGGGGGGGGGGGGGAGGTAGTACAATACTGGTGCCACTGGCTGGGCAATGGATTTGTGTGTATAATCTCCCTTCAAAGGAAAAGTATTAATGTGTCAGAATGTAGGTGATAAGGTGTATAAGGAATGAGGTAGTGGATTTAGAGTCTGATGGATGTTGTGAGAGGTACTAACCATGGGCATGAGGGCTTTTTGGTGTATAGGGAGGTGACATCAACAGTGACAAGCGGGGATCCAGGAAATAAAGGGGTGGTGATTGTTAGAACTGGTTAGTACCTTTCATGTGGAAGGTTACATTTCAGATCATTGGTTGGAAGTATTGATCAACAAGAGTGGAAATTCTTTCAATGGGAGCATAATAGCCAGCTACAGTGGGGCATCCAGGATCTTTGCATGTGTGGATTTTGTGGAGTACTTAGAAGGTGGGTGTGCAGGATATTGGGGGGGGGGGGGGGGGCTTATGGGCACTCAACATCGAGGTCATCAGCGTGCAGGATATTGAGGTGAGGAGGGAGATGGACTTGGAAGATAGGTTCCAGCAAGGGCCTCTGGAGTTCAGTAAGGACTGGAGTTTCTGTTGGATTTTTGAGATGGGATCACTATTGCAGAGCTTGTAGGTGGATGAGTCTTGTCCATTATGCTGAAGGTTTCACAAAGGCCTTCACTGACAGGCACTATCCCCCCCCCCATACACACACACACACACAAACCTAGTCCACAAACAGATTTCTTTTGCCATAACCTCAACCTCCCCCTCCCTCCCTCTCCCCACCGACAAACCCTCCCACCAACCCCAAGAAAGCTACAGAGGTGCACACCTCCCCCCCCCCCCCCCCCGCCCCATCACCTAATATCACCCTGGATTGGAACAACTGAACCATATCATTGTCAGGGCTTTTATTGTCTCTCACCATGACCCAAAATGAGAGACATGCTACCTAAGATCCTTCCCATCCCTCCTAAAGTGGTGTTGTATCGCTCACCTAATCTACACAACATCCTAGTTCATCCCTATGTCACTCCCACTCCAACCCTTTGCCACAGTGATCATATCCTCATGGAAGACCAAGGTGCAACATATGCCAACCCACCTATTCCGGTCCTGTCACAGGTGTATCCTACCCTATCAGAGGCCAGGCAACCTGTGAAAACAGCCATGTCAATACCAGCTGTGCTGTAAACATGACACAGCTTTTTATGTCAGTATGATTATCAATCAGCTGCCCGCCAGGATGAATGGCAACCACCAAAATGTTACCAAGAACAAAGTTTGCCCACCCAGTGGCACAATCATGCAGCTGATCATAACATGCCCAATTTCAATGGCTGCTTCACAACCTGGGCCGTCTGGATCCTTCCCACCACCAATTTCTCTAAATTGGGGGTTATTCTTGCAACACATCTGTCATTCCCATATTTGTCCTGGCCTCAGTCCCTGATAACCCCATTGTCCCCATACCCTCCATCCAACAGTTTCTCCTTCCTCCGTCGTGTCATCCATTCCTAAATCATGTGCCTAGCCTATTTACCTGCCATCCTTCCCTTCCGATTCTTGTAACTGACAAACCAGCTGCCACACTCCACACCTGGAGCCAGCAACCCCTTTCTCTGTCTCCCATCTCTCTCACACTTTACCCACTCTACCCCCCACAACCCCAACCTAATACATTTCCCAAAATGAAGCACTAGCATTGCATGTCCTTTGCACATGTACTCTAGCTCACTTATTGAACGGCCTAGGCCTCCCGAAATTTGATAGGCATGGATACATTGGACACTCTTTGAGTCATTGCGCCTAACTCAGTGAGCTCTGTTCTCACTGACAGTACGGCATGGGTAGTGTCCAAATACCTCTGTGGTAAGGTGAATTATCCTGATGAAAAAGGATTACCACTTTAGCAGTCTAGGGCAAGTCTCAAATTTTGTTTGATCCAGAGGGCTTGTAGAATAAATACATCCAGGTAATTAATAAAAAGAAATCTTATTGCATCCCAATAACCAATGGTGACATTTTGGCTACGCTGAAATTGACTTCGCTTCTTTCTGTGCAGAGCTGCCAGTTCCCACCCACTGCTTTTGTTAAAATCTACTGGGCTATGATGAACTTGGGGGCTCTGTGGCGTCAGTTCATTGCATAAACTTTTGAAACAGCATAACATACCTGACACTGCTGTAGATCCAAAGGGGGGGGGGGGGTTGACATTTTCATGACCACCAACCATAAAACAATCAAGAGCACTCTACTAACCACATATGTTAACATATTATTATATTTAATACTCTTTTTACTAAAATTCTAGGCACCTATAGCTCAGTGAATGTGGGTAAATTATACTTGGGTGGGGGGGGGGGGGGGGGGGGTGGAGAGAGAGAGAGAGAGAGAGAGAGAGAGAGACTGACAGTTGTCTGGTTCCCCTCTCCTCCCAAGTCCTAAAAAAATTCGTTATAAGCCATTATGGTGATTTTATTTCTTACAAGCCTACTTGTCTTTTCTTCCACTTCCAAGAACGTTTAGTAACGTTGTGCTACCGTCTTCGAATTCTCTGCATAGAATGTCGCCACCTTCGAACTGACAACGGCGTCTGCAGTAGTAACTGGTTGGTAGTTCGGGGTTGTAGGGTGGCGGTTGAAAAGTTCTTAACAAAACTGCCGAATCTCATACTTAGTACAGGCAGTAAGCAGTGTACAGGCACTCATTGCTAGGAATAACTACTACCCCAGCCGACAATTTCTCGTGTCAGCGGTTTTAAATAGCATATCTCACTATGGTGAGCATTCAACAGTAAAGGTCAGCTCTATTTGGTGACCCACGTTTCATGAAATCAATCAAAAGATTGTGCATTTCGGCCCATAAAACGGTAGCCAAAATTTTTCGACTTGAGTAAGGAGAGTGCACAAGATTTCTGGTTTTGGGGAAGTTGAATGGCACTACACTGAATGTTCTTTCAACTGGTGTATAATATCCGTGTCTGTCACCCAAAAGAATGAGAGGACAAATCTGCAACTTGCCGCCAGTGAAGTTTGCTTCTTGTATTGGTCGATAAGCATATGCGGTGCTCCTTTTGCACACAATTTGTGACATCCGAACTTTTCATGACATTCACGAAAAATCTTCGAGCAGATCGCAAGCTTTTGTCCATTTGTTACACCATTTTATCAGTTTTGATACTGAACCTGCCAGTTCGTCTGTGAGCAGCAATTGATAACAAGGACTTTGCAGCTGCCTGGAACAATGATTTTCGTGGCCATAATCAATTGTTTTCATTAACAAACAACGAATTAATAATAATAATTCAATTGCTTGTGCTTCGTACACAATCAATAGTTCTCAGCAAACAACTCATACCCAATGGCATTCCAAGGTCCACCATCTACAGTAGAGTTGTGGCGATTCGTGAATGAGTCGTTCATTTGAACGACTCTAAATAAAGAATCGTAAGAATCGATTCGTGATACGGACGAATCGTCGTTCAAAAGAATCGTAAGAACGATTGCGTGTTTCCGAGTCGTGACGATTCCAAGTTCCAACGATTCATCGATTCTTAGTACGCTATGCTTCGAAGGCAACTTCCGAATCATGCCGAGTCGTGCCGAATGATAACGACAGCCAGATGGCAGTCAAGTGGAGAATGCGTGTGAACAAAGGAAGCAATTTTGAACCACCTTCCGCAAAAATCGACTCCTCTTTCCTGGCATACTGAAATAAAACAATAGATGCAATCAAATCAAAAGAGACCATTCATCAATTAAGGCATTACACATATAAATCGCGAATCACACTTGTAACGTCATATGCATGTTTGCTCATAAATAAACTATTTCTGGTATATCTTATAATGACACAGTTCGATTCTAACCCCATCATGCTAAACTGCTGCCAGCCCGCCCCCATTCGGGGGAATTGAAATTCAATAAAGAAAAAAAAAAATTTCTAACCCCATTGACAATTTCAGACATGTCCTGCCATCTGTGAGTAAGATGTAGAACTTTTTGCATTCCGTAAGAATCGTGCCATCGCAGACTACAATGAATCGTGAGAGAATCGTGAACGAATCGTAGGAATCGATTCGCAGTGTGTGATTGAATCGTAGGAATCGAATCGGGAAAAAGAATCGTGTTGCCCAACTCTAATCTACAGTAGAGTCACTCCGCCACGTTTGTATTACCGACTGCGATAGCAATGCGCCAAGCAGCCAATAAGTTAAACTGTTGAGTTCGGCGGGATTTTGTGAAATCGAAAGCGAATAGTACTATGCGTGCAAAATAGGTTTACACTCGACGCGCTGGCTATTGGAAGCGACAGTAAAGGCTTCTCCCATTTACAGTCGCTCCCGTCAGCCAATGCGCTATTTACTGCAAACTGCTGTTATCTTTTAATAACAGTAAATGGTTAGTAAACAGCAGAAGACTTTACTTTTAGCACAAAGACGACGTATATCTACTCAACAACGTGGAATTTTGTTCACTACACTTCCAGCCAAAACAGTGAATTCGGAACCTAGGAAACTTGTATGCAATGCATCACCTACTACACTATTTAACGTGCCAAATATGCCACCTTAACTGTAGCTGAAGGGCAAACCACACACACGTGATAATAAAATGTCAAAAGCAATAAAACTGTTTCCCAACACAAAAGAAACCAATTCCACAATTGTTGCTACATCTGAGCGACAAACGCAAGAATCTTCTACGCATTCACTTTGGAAGCAAAAGAAATTAAAAAAAAAATCAAATCGAGCGTCATAAAGGCAACTAATGTGTAAGGAAGTGCGGATCATTAAACGCCATACAGAACTGTTACGCTTAAGAAAAGTGGCTATCATATTAAGAACAGATAGCAACAGATATATATGCTTATCATACATGAAATACTGTGTTTATATTCTCTTGCTTCCAACAGAGTAAGCTGCGCTGTGCACATATTCGAAAGTGTTTCTTCGTGGTTAAGTTGTAGCTCTTGACACTGAATCGGTGAGATTCGACTCTTATTACGTTTATTTCATGATCATTAACGTCTCTTGATAATTTACTGATGCTAGCAACGCTACCATATTACTACTATTTCTTTAACTAAGTAGAATGATAAGTCAAAACAAACATTAATCTTAGGAGCTGCTTTGTCACTGCTAGGAGCGGTATAAACTTTCACAGCAGTGTGTGTCGTGACCATGGAGGTAAGAATAGAGGGAGACGCCGTGACGTCACAGCTGTGAAGCTATGTGAAGTCGAGGGTAGCCATCTCAATCCGACCAAAACATTGCTGCTGTAAGCTTGTGTGCATAGGCTTGTCGCTCACTTTTGGAAGGATTTTGCGCTATTATGGTGACTTGTGTGGTGTTCGGATGTACGAATCTTTCTGATTGTGATGCGAAATCGTAGGGAATAACATTTCATGTGTAAGTTGTCTCGTTAAGTGTGATTTTACAACTTCATTGTGAATGAACGTGTGCTACATCGGTACTTGTACTATAGCGTGTTTTTCTCCTGTAGATTTCCTAAAAATGAAAGACGGAAAGCTCTTTGGGAGAATGCCGTGAGGAGGAAGAATTGGTGTGCGTCTAAATGGAGCACTATATGTTCTCAGCATTTCCGAGAAGAGGACATAGACCGAACTTCCGTTTCAACAGTAAGGCTCCGAGAAAATGCTGTACCATCAGTTTTCCCTACACACCCAAAACATTTGCAAAAGGTATGTTAATTCAAAGAATTAAATTCTTAGTTTTCAAGTTCACGTTTCAGTATAATACGTACGTATCGTCGATAATCGAAGTGTTGAGTAACTCTTTGTCTTCATCATGTACCAAATTAAAAGCTAACACTACATTAACTGGCCTAAACAGGACACTGTGTAGATTTGCCATTCTATGTACCACATTTCAGTAAATATTGGTGGTAATGAAGAGTGTTTCCCAGTAGTGTAACGTAACTGAAATGTCCCAGTACGTATTACAAACAAGATGTATTTATGGGGCTTTGGAGGGAGAGTATAGCTAACTTAGTTTTCAGTTTCTATTATTTAGTTTGTGATACACGTGTATTACTGAATTAACAACATTGTATCGCTTACTTTGAAGGCTAGCTGTTCGTAATATTACATTAAAAACTATTTTTAATCAGAAGAAATGCGGAATTTCGCCTTTACGAGATTTTATTTTAAACAAAAACTTTGAAACAACCAATCTGATGACGTTACATGCGTATATGGTGCAATTAGCGACTGTAATACACGCAGCGCTATAGCACACTGACAATGTTTTGGTCAGAGTGTCATGGCAGCGAGCCACGCCCCCATGGCTTCAAAACGTAGTACGGGTAGGATACGTAGCGCCATCTCCCCTTATTCTTACCTCCATGGTCGTGACTATTTACGTTAAGATGCGTTTACACCTGTGCACCTTGCGTCTAGTCGCCGTGAGGCTGTAGCTGGCCCCACACGGAAATAGAGGTGCTCAGTGTGAATACAGATGTGAATGGAATCCAGTTGCACGCAAATGTTGAGGAAGAGACATGTTCTTACACATGTGCGTTTTTGTGTATGTGTGTGTGTGGGGGGGGGGGGGGGAGATGCAAGCACATTCTCACGGCGACTAGGCGCAAGGTGCACAGGTGTAAAGGCACCTTTAGACTGTGGAATGTGCCTAGAGGACTGCAGTCCACATTTAATACCAGCTCCGTGGTGGTGACAAAATTTGCTAGGTTCTTCTTTATGTCGTTTCATTCCTGTCACCGAAGTTTGTAGGATTTTCCCTGTAAGCTCTTTATCACAGATACAAGTTTAAACAACACATCTAAATTAGTCACTGGTTTTCAAGTTTGATAGATTAGATTTTTTAGATTAGATAAGTCTGGAACTTTACAGCCTTAAACGTCTGAGAAACATCAAACATGTTTTGAAAAATGCAAAACCTTAAGAACAAGTTTAATTGCCAATATAACAGTTGACGATATTACCCTGAGAGCATCTGAAACAGAAAAAAAGGAAATGGAGAAATATTTTAAAAAGACTGGTAGACGTCGCTATGCTTTTGGCTGACGAACTCTTTCATTTTGTGGGCACAAAGAGTATATGCTGGCGGAAAACAAAGGAAGTTTCTACAGTTGATTAGACGGTCTTCTAAATTTGATACTATACAAAGAGAACACTTGATCTACCTAGAACATTTCACTAATTCATGGTTGGGAATAAGATTTAGTGCTGCAGCTATTTATTCCCCATTATACAAACTGAATTTGTCTCACTTCTGGGCGGAATTAAGGATGAGTTATTAAATGACGCAAAAAATCGAAATATTTTTGTGTCATCTTTAGCAGTCCACTAGCATCTCACACCTAGATGAAATCAGTAAAATTATTCGTTATGTTGAAAAAACTCCGGAAATTCAAATAGTAAATCAGTTTGGCACACAAATGTGGGGTTCGTGGAGGTCTTTCAGCTCCGTGATCAGCCCTAGGTAAACACTGCTGTAAGGCATGTTAACACTGAGCTGAACAGGATGCTCCAGACACTGGCAAAATCTCACATTAAGTGTTGTTCCATTTAATGCTATTGGTAGGTGGGGATAAGCTACACATGGCCTGCACCTGAATAGGAAGGGGAAAAATAAGTTAGCTGCTCTCATAGAAGAAACTATAAGGGGGGGCCACCCTCACACAAGGGGTGATCCCAGTGGTTAATGGGTCCAGGCAGAGACGTTTTTTAGGTTAAAGCCAAAGTCCACACAGACAACAATCAAGATAAATAGAATAAAAGAAACTTCATGTACAGTAAATAGGGGCAAAGCTAAGGGCAGTATTAACTTACTTCATCAAAATATCAGGGGAATAAAAAATAAAGTAGATAATCTATTAGTGTGTTTAGATGATTTCAAAAATAAAAATGAGACTGATATACTCTGTCTGAACACCATGCAACTGTGGGGATAGATTGTGTCAGTATAAATGGTTGTAATTCAGCATCTTAGACTTGTAGATCTAGGATGGATAAAGGAGAAGTTGCCATTTTCATAAAACAAGGGTATAAATCCAGAACTGTAGAAGTAAGCAAATTTTGTGTTGATCAGCACTTCGAGGTTTGTGAATGTGAAGTTCAGCTAGATAATGTAGTACTGATATTAGCAACAGTGTACTGGTAACCATTAGGAGACTGAGAGCTATTTATAAAAAAGTTTCAATCCCTATTATACTGTCTGTCAAACAAAAAGAATTAGTTATTAATCTGTGGTGATTTCAATGTAAACTTTCTAAGTAATTCTGATAGGAAAAGCGAACTAGAAGTGTTAGTATTAACGTATCAGTTAGAATCTGTGGTCAATTTCCCTCCATGTATAGCTCAAGACAGTAGCACTCTAATAGGCAATGTATTTGTACAGAAAGAGGATGTAAAACAAACACATGCTTTCCCTGTAGTAAATGGATTGTCAGACCATGATCAACAACTGATTAACTTACAAACCCTAACAGGGTGCAGTTCAGAAACCATTAAGTAAAAATGTGAAATTTCTCAACCTGGTGTCTACAGAGTACTACAGAGAAAGTTTAAGAAATGTTAATTGGAGAGATGTGTATAATGAGCCAAATGCTAATGATAAATGCAACATATTTAATGATAAATTTATATCCCTTTTTGAACATTGTTTCCCAAAGGAAACTACTAAATGTATCACCACACATTTTTCAAATAAACCTTGGATTACTACAGGTATTAATGTGTCTTCAGAAAGAAAAAGAAAACTGTATGAGACAGTAAGAACTAGTAAAGATCCAGAAGCAGTTTTACACCATAAAAATTATTGTAACACATTGAGAAAAGTTGTAAGGAAATCAAGAAATATGTATGTTAGAGAAGAAATTAAAAACTCTGGCAATAAAATCAAATCAATATGGAATGTTGTTAGAAGGGAGACAGGAAAAGTAACCACTGGGGCAGGTAGTCTTACCATTAAAGAGAATGCGACCATCATAACCAACAGTACACAAGTAACTAACGTATTTAACAACCATTTCTTAAGTGTAGGAGAAAAAAATTGGTGACAATAGATCTAAAGAAAAAGTCAGGCAGTACATGGAGGAGTCAGTTTTGAAAAATTTAGTCAGATTAAGTTTCACCTAACAACCTATTGTGAAATGAGTAAAATGATTAAATCTTTGAAAAATGAATGTTCTGTTGGAGTAGATGACATCTCTAATAAGATACTAAAACAATGTGGAGCAATTACAGTTGATGTTCTGAGTCACATATGTAATGTATCACTAACTCAAGGTATTTTCCCAGACAGGTTAAAATATGCCATTGTCAGGCCTCTCTACAAAAAGGGGAACACCACAGATGTCCATAATTATTGGCCAGTATCCTCACTTACAGCATTTTCAAAAATCTTCGAGAAAATAACGTACTCAAGAGTGGTTAGCCATCTCAACAGTAACGGGATACTTAGTAAATCACAGGTCAGATTTCAAAAATGCTGATCCACTGGGACAGCAATATACAGTTTCACTGTCCACATAATAGAGTCTTTAAATAGTAAAATGTCACCAATAGGAATTTTCTGTGACTTGTCCAAAGTATTTGACTGTGTGAAGCATGACATTATGTTACAGAAACTACAGTTCTGTGGTATAAATGGAATAGCATACGAGTGGTTTGAGTCATACTTACAGAACAGGAAACAAAAAGTTTCTTTATATGGGTCAAGTGTTTTAAATAAATTTTCCACTTCATCTAACTGGGGTGAAATTACATTAGGTGTTCCACAGGGTTCAGTCATAGGTCCCCTTCTATTCTTGATATATGTGAACAACCTCCCTTCATATCTGAAACAAGAAGCTGAACTGACACTGTTTGCTAATGATACAAGCATCATTATTAAACCAGTAAAAGAAACTCAAATTGAAAATAATACAAATAAGGTCTTTGGAAAAGTCATTAATTGGTTTTCTGCAAATGGGCTTTGTCTAAACTTTGAAGAAACACAATACATCCAATTTTCTGCTGCAAAAAGTACAGTTCCTTCAATAAATATAACACATCAACAGAAGTGTCATTAGGCAGGGTAGAGCATACTAATTTTCTGGGTGTATATATAGATGAGAATCTTAATCGGGAAATTCATATTTTGGCTCTTCTAAGGCGACTAGGTTCTGCAACTTTTGCAAGCAGAATAATTGCCAATTTTGAGGATATAGAAATTAGTAAGCTAACATACTTTGCATGCTTTCACTCTCTGATGTCATACAGAATAATATTTTGGGGTATCTCAACACTTAGACAAAAAGTATTCACTGCTCAAAAGAAAGTGGTTAGAATAATGTGTGGGGTTCATAGTCACACGTCTTGTAGGCTTCTTTTTAAAAGATTGGGAATTCTTACTACAGCCTCGCAGCACATTTACTCACTAATGAAATTTGTTCTCAACAACAAGGACCAGTTAAAAAACAACAGTGACATTCATGATTATAATACCAGAAAAAAGAAAGACTTACACTATCCTTTACTCAACCTATCTTTGGCACAGAAAGGGCTAAAATATGCTGCTATAAAATTTTTTGACAAATTACCAGATGAAATAAAATGTCTGACAGATGGCAGTAATACCTTCAAAAAGAAATTGAAATCATACCTCCTTGAAACTGCTTTATACCTCAGATGAATTCTTGAATATAAATAAATAAATCTATTAATGTAGTACACTGTACTGTAATATATATATCCTAAAAATCTTGTATCATATATGCATTTCTTGTGCACTCCACACATTCCACATGATAACCGCTTCTGTACCATCCAATTGATCAATGGAACATGCAATAAAAGAAAAGGAATATATTTTGCAAGTTATTGAATGGGGTCGTCTGGATATAACAGTGTGTCAAGACTAGGATACTACAATGGCTGAAGTACATTTAGGTACCCACGGAAAATTTTTTGAAGTTAATACTAGGGCCTTCTTTGTACCCTGTATGAAGCACACAATTTGGGCAGATTACATGCTTTTTCCTCAGCGACTATTTTTTTCGAACCTCAGAACGTTTGTACATGTTTTACTCAGCCTATAGCTACAGACAAATGATCCTTCCGAAACATGATGGAGTTAAACTTAGGAAGTCTTTCAGATACACAATGGTGTGCTCACTACGAAGCTGTTGAGTTTGTGTTCCAATGCTTTGAAAATATTGTCGATAAAGCCTAGGAACTGCCTGATTCTTCAGAACTACAGAAACCAGAGGACTTGCCCAAACTCTGTTGCCTGCATTGTGTAATTTCTCATTTATGTGAATTTTGTGCTTTGGAGTACTGACCTGGAAGAAGTCAATCATGCACCAAAGCATTTGCAGATTCTTGGCATCAGCTTCATGATGTGTCATGCCATGATGAGAAGTCTAAAGCTGTTTTCGAGAGAAAGAGATGTTATGTCGGTGATGAAGCACTTTGATTTGTGAAAGACAAAATGGACATTCTGTGGGAAAAAGTAGAACTTTTAGAAAGTTATGTCTGAAGGGAAGGCTGCAGGCAAAACGATGATGTTGCTCCAGGAACTGAGAAGGTTGTAGCCACCCTCAGTCGATCTGCTGGCGTCGACCTCTCTGACGTACGCTATTTATTTTGTGTCTACTGTATATGCCTCACTATTCGTTATATCTGCACCTCAGATGGAACAGCCACAAACATCTACACTGTAACGGCGACTAAATTTCGGGTTTTCATGATAATGTTAACTTTTTGCTCAGTCAATCACCCTTCATTTGCTGCTGCATTAGTGAAGACATGATAGTTAATAACGCCTTTGGGTGTTGCTTATTAGTTAATAATAACACATAATTACGGAAATGACTTTTGTTTTTTATTAATAACATTCAATAATAATTAAATGATCATGACTTATTGTGTTTTGTATGGATGGAAAAGAAGGGTTGATCCTACACTTACTCTCAGCAATTACGGCTACTAAAATGTCCGTGAATTTTATAGTTTGTCACTCAGAGACATTATAGCAAAGACTATTATCCATTACTATACTTCGATACAGTCATTCAAACTTAGTACGCTTTTATTTTCACAAAGCTAAGTGTCCAATTCCGTTCTTATATTCAGTTTAATGTCTCTTCGTATAGTCTACATATTGTATTATCATTTATTTGGCATATAAGAGAATTTATTACTGAACACTACTTTTCTTGGGCACACAGTTCCTCAGATATTCATAGTCTGTAACCTTATGGCAGAAGTCTATCCCATGTAAATTAACAATAGTGATTTTTCTTGCAATTTAACAAAAGTGCCCTGATTCCTTCTGTAGCCTTTCATAAGGAAATGACCACTATATCGCATGCCACGGCTATGAAGCCTTTTCAGAGTGCAGAAAACAAGGCGAGAACTAACAATACCTGCAGATGGCTTATATAGTAGAATTTAGAAACAAAGGTAGCTGCGTTAAGCCCTCTTTGATATCCCTGAATCGCAACTTTGCTACGGGCGTTATTCTGATGAGAGATTATATATAGATAACTTTAATTAAAACTTTTTCAGTGCTATTAATTATAACTGATATTATCGATCATCTCTCCCCTATTTGAAAATAAGACTGATAATAATATTCTTAACTAAAAGAGCGGTTATAAGGCCATGTTCGAGTATGCTGACAGGTTGCCACAAGAAATCGAGAAACACAGGAAAATCGTAAAACATGGGCTTGTATCAGGTCGTTTTTCATTTTTAGAGCCCATTAGTCTGATTAAAATCGCAGAAACGAAACTTCCAATTTCATTAAAAAAAGTTAGTTGGCAATTAAGATCAGACTTATAAATATGGAACCCTTACAGGAATTTCATGCCTTTGATTTCAGCATACTGCCAAAGTTCCCCTGCTTTTGAGGTTTTCAAGATTCTTGCAGTTTGTGGTTGGATTTGATTTTATCAAATCTGTTCCCAAACTCATTTTGACGTTAAGATTTTTCTGAACTTTGTGTGCTTCAGTAACATCATGTGAGAGGAGTTTTGCAATACCCAAATTAATTCAGCGTTACCTTAGGTCTATGGCCTGTAAGTGTGATTATCTAGTTTGTCAGTTTTGTCAGTAGAAAACAGTGTGGCCGCAGATATCGATTTTTATGGTGCAATTCCGAATTTTGCTGTAGAAACAGTTCGAAGGAAGACATTATAAGCTACATGTTCAAGTCACGCATCACCAAGAAGAGCCTTTGTTATTTGTACTGCAACTGTTAAGTTGGATTGTTTGTAAATATTATAAAAGGATGACACTGGTAGCTTGGTATGTGATAGTATTCTCTGGTGAAGGATAAAGTTTTGCAGCTGATGAAGGAGCGATAATGATTACAAAGACTTCTTTATTGAGGCTTGTTTATTAGGGGTAGGCCGGGGAATATGACAGCGTCTACCCCAGTTGCAATGGCCTCCTGCTGTTGACTGTATGTTCTATGGCTGTGCTGTAGCATCACCAGGTTCCCGTGTTTCCTGGCTGTAGTGAGTGTGGCTGGTGCCGGTGACGAAAGGGATTTTGGGCTGCTTCACATTCCCTGACTCAAAGTGCAGAGGTCTTCTGTGGGCGCCCTGGAAGGGGTCATAATGGTTGGATCCTCCTGACATATTAACGGTATGGCAACCAAGTGTGGAGCTGGCCCTAATGCTCAGAGGCATAGGCAGCAGTGTGTATCCCAGCTGAGGTAGAAGTGTCTGCATCATTGGCACGGCACAGAGCAGTATGGGCTGAAAGTCACATCACTGTCCAGCTTTCGACCAGGATGGGCTGGTTCATACATCCTTAAATACTCCTTCTCTAAAAAGATTTCTGCTGTTTACCTCAGTTAGTGTGCTGCACAAAACCTTCTGTAACATATTGGTCGGTTTGCAATACACCTTCCAGTTGCACTTCGTATCAGCGTCAAGTGTCTGTAGTCACGGAAGAGTTGTGGAGCCGCTGACCGCACAGCACCACGTGGTTGCAGCTGACTTTGTGATGGCCTGGTTTCGACATAACTCTCCTCCGCTGGTTACAAGACTCCTTTATAACTTTATCCCTTCGCAATATACGTTTCACTTAGGCTATTTGCTTCCAGTCATACAAGCGTTTTACTACAAAGTTAAAATATTTTGCTTCTTTAGACAATTGTGTCAAAAAAATGTTGTCAAAAAGAAATTACATCAGGCGTTTTCTGTCCATCATCATGGATTACCTCTATTATGTGGACTCCCTACTTCTTGTTTTATTTTATCTAATGTACCACCCTCCTGTAACTAAATTCACATAATCTTGATTTCTGATTATCAGTGTGATGAAATTGTTTTTTTCTACCATTAGTCTGTTTGTGCCTTATGTTAATAGTCTATGTTCACTAAGAATGTCTCATACTGTAGAGTTTTTTTATTGTCTATAAACATCTATCAACTTACTTTCGTTTTCATTAGGCACTTAACATTTCTTCTCTCGATTACTTTTCTTCTGCAAAGAAAAATATTTTAAGGGCAAACATGTCGCCCTCAGCCAATTCTCGAATATGACGTGCCATTTTTAGTATGAGACTCAAATTTTCCCAATGAAGAACTGTTCTTCAGTTTTATCCTACTTTTACCTTAAAATTCCATATTATCATTTGGTAGTGAGATGTGCTGACATTTGCCAGCATCTGTAATGCTCCATATTGGCTTCCTTTGTTATTGTAATAGGAACATGTGTGTCCGTAGAGCAGCGTTACTTGCTCAAAATACCTTTTGTTCATTTTTAAACCAAATTTTGCTATTCAGTTTGACATTTGTCTGGAATAAAACATTCACATTAATTTCCTTCTTGCTTTTTCCTTCTGTAATAAACGAAATGTTTTCATTTTAATTGTATTTAGTCTCTGGCTTTTTGCAACCTTTTAATCATATATCATATTCGATCTTCACTCTACTAACCTGTCTTTTTATTCAAAAATTCTGTAATTTGTTGCCTCTAAATGGGAAAGTAGTAGAAGCAGTTAGGTTTCTGATTTCCACATGTTTTTTTAATCATCATATTAACCTACTCCCCCCATGAACCATGGACCTTGCCGTTGGTGGGGTGGCTTGCGTGCCTCAGCGATACAGATAGCCGTACCGTAGGTGCAACCACAACGGAGGGGTATCTGTTGAGAGGCCAGACAAACATGTGGTTCCTGAAGAGGGGCAGCAGCCTTTTCAGTAGTTGCAAGGGCAACAGTCTGGATGATTGACTGATCTGGCCTTGTAACAATAACCAAAACGGCCTTGCTGTGCTGGTACTGCGAACAGCTGAAAGCAAGGGGACACTACAGCCGTAATTTTTCCCGAGGGGATGCAGCTTTACTGTATGATTAAATGATGATGGCGTCCTCTTGGGTAAAATATTCCGGAGGTAAAATAGTCCCCCATTCGGATCTCTGGCCGGGGACTACTCAAGAGGATGTCGTTATCAGGAGAAAGAAAACTGGTGTTCTACGGATCGGAGCGTGGAATGTCAGATCCCTTAATCGGGCAGGTAGGTTAGAAAATTTAAAAAGGGAAATGGATAGGTTGAAGTTAGATATAGTGGGAATTAGTGAAGTTCGGTGGCAGGAGGAACAAGACTTCTGGTCAGGTGACTACAGGGTTATAAACACAAAATCAAATAGGGGTAATGCAGGAGTAGGTTTAATAATGAATAGGAAAATAGGAATGCGGGTAAGCTACTACAAACAGCATAGTGAACGCATTATTGTGGCCAAGATAGATCCGAAACCCACACCTACTACAGTAGTACAAGTTTATATGCCAACTAGCTCTGCAGATGATGAAGAAATTGAAGAAATGTAAGATGAAATAAAAGAAATTATTCAGATAGTGAAGGGAGACGAAAATTTAATAGTCATGGGTGACTGGAATTCGAGTGTAGGAAAAGGGAGAAAAGGAAACATAGTCGGTGAATATGGATTGGGGCTAAGAAATGAAAGAGGAAGCTGCCTGGTAGAATTTTGCACTGAGCACAACATAATCATAGCTAACACGTGGTTTCAGAATCATGAAAGAAGGTTGTAGACATGGAAGAACCCTGGAGATACTAAAAGGTATCAGATAGATTATATAATGGTAAGACAGAGATTTAGGAACCAGGTTTTAAATTGTAAGACCTTTCCAGAGGCAGATGTGGACTCTGACCACAATCTATTGGTTATGACCTGTAGCTTAAAACTGAAGAAACTGAAAAAAGGTGGGAATTTAAGGAGATGGGACCTGGATAAACTGAAAGAACCAGAGGTTGTACAGAGTTTCAGGGAAAGCATAAGGGAATACAGTAGAAGAAGAATGGGTTGCTTTGAGGGATGAAGTAGTGAAGGCACCAGAGGATCAAGTAGGTAAAAAGACGAGGGCTAGTAGAAATCCTTGGGTAACAGAAGAAATATTGAATTTAATTGATGAAAGGAGAAAATGTAAAAATGCAGTAAATGAAGCAGGCAAAAAGGAATACAAACGTCTCAAAAATGAGATTGACAGGAAGTGCAAAATGGCCAAGCAGGGATGGATAGAGGACAAATGTAAGGATGTAGAGGTTTATCTCACTAGGGATAAGATAGATACTGCCTACAGGAAAATTAAAGAGACCTTTGGAGATAAGAGAACGACTTGTATGAATATCAAGAGCTCAGATGGAAACCCAGTTCTAAGCAAAGAAGGGAAAGCAGAAAGGTGGAAGGAGTATATAGAGGGCCTATACAAGGGCGATGTACTTGAGGACAATATTATGGAAATGGAAGAGGATGTAGATGAAGATGGAATGGGAGATACGATACTGCGTGAAGAGTTTGACAGAGCACTGAATGGCCTGAGTCGAAACAAGGCCCCCGGAGTAGACAACATTCCATTGGAACTACTGACGGCCTTGGGAGAGCCAGTCCTGACAAAACTCTACCATCTGGCGAGCAAGATGTATGAATCAGGCAAAATACCCTCAGACTTCAAGAAGAATATAATAATTCCAATCCCAAAGAAAGCAGGTGTTGACAGATGTGAAAATTACCGAACTATCAGTTTAATAAGTCACAGCTGCAAAATACTAACACGAATTCTTTACAGACGAATGGAAAAACTAGTAGAAGCCAACCTCGGGGAAGATCAGTTTGGATTCTGTAGAAACACTGGAACACGTGAGGCAATACTGACCTTACGACTTATCTTAGAGGAAAGATTAAGGAAAGGCAAACCTGCGTTTCTAGCATTTGTAGACTTAGAGAAAGCTTTTGACAATGTTGACTGGAACACTCTCTTTCAAATTCTAAAGGTGGCAGGGGTAAAATACAGGGAGCGAAAGGCTATTTACGTTTTGTACAGAAACCAGATGGCGGTTATAAGAGTCGAGGGACATGAAAGGGAAGCAGTGATTGGGAAGGGAGTAAGACAGGGTTGTAGCCTCTCCCCGATGTTGTTCAGTCTGTATATTGAGCAAGCAGTAAAGGAAACAAAAGAAAAATTCGGAGTAGGTATTAAAATCCATGGAGAAGAAATAAAAACTTTGAGGTTCGCCGATGACATTGTAATTCTGTCAGAGACAGCAAAAGACCTGGAAGAGCAGGTGAACGGAATGGATAGTGTCTTAAAAGGAGGATATAAGATGAATATCAACAAAAGCAAAACGAGGATAATGGAATGTAGTCGAATTAAGTCGGGTGATGCTGAGGGAATTAGATTAGGAAATGAGACACTTAAAGTAGTAAAGGAGTTTTGCTATTTGGGGAGCAAAATAACTGACGATGGTCGAAGTAGAGAGGATATAAAATGTAGACTGGCAATGGCAAGGAAAGCGTTTCTGAAGAAGAGAAATTTGTTAACATCGAGTATAGATTTAAGTGTCAGGAAGTCGTTTCTGAAAGTATTTGTATGGAGTGTAGCCATGTATGGAAGTGAAACATGGACGATAAACAGTTTGGACAAGAAGAGAATAGAAGCTTTCGAAATGTGGTGCTACAGAAGAATGCTGAAGATTAGGTGGGTAGATAACATAACTAATGAGGAAGTATTGAATAGGGTTTGGGAGAAGAGAAGTTTGTGGCACAACTTGACCAGAAGACGGGATCGGTTGGTAGGACATGTTCTGAGGCATCAAGGGATCACCAATTTAGCATTGGAGGGCAGCGTGGAGGGTACAAATCGTAGAGGGAGACCAAGAGATGAATACATTAAGCAGATTCAGAAGGATGTAGGTTGCAGTAGGTACTGGGAGATGAAGAAGCTTGCACAGGATAGAGTAGCATGGAGAGCTGCATCAAACCAGTCTCAGGACTGAAGACCACAACAACAACAACATTAACCTACTAGGACTACATAGCAACTGTAATTCCACTTACTTCTTTTGTTTTCCCAGTATTTTTTCATCTTCTCCCCATGTCGTCTTTTCATTTCTTCTGTCAATATTACACTTAATTTCTTATTTGTTCTGGTCTGAAAGCCTTCTAAATTTAGTCCACATAATTGTTCATTATGCAAAGTTTTGTTTGGCAAGGTGCACGTGTCGAAGAATCTATGTATGCCAAGTGACCCTATTCCACTGACTGAGTTCCTTAAATTCATTACTCCCAGTATTCATTTACCTAAGGCAGGGTACTGAACAGGCATCTAGGGCTCACATATATGTGGACGCTCTATTACCAAGCAAACTGATAGATGTCTCTGCAATGAAGTCATCATGATTCAGATTCAGTGCTTATTCAGAAAGCTTGCTTCTGTAAAATGAATGCCATTGGTAAAAGGTCGGTGCTGAATCCAACTTCCCTATTCAAAGAAGCTGTTGTAAATTAAAAAGAGCTAGCGAGTGATATCGGACCCCACCACACCCTGAAATCTTGACTGTGCTGACAGACTTATCTATGGTGTAGCACGAGTTATATGTTGGGTTGTAAGATGATATTTTGGTTGTGAGTTAAAGGTTGTGGCAACAGATTGACCTGTGGCTTCACTTGATGTTTACATTCGTGCTATGTTTAACACATTTTCGTGTATTTGGTGAACCTTTAGTCATAAAAACTGAAATTACAAGGTAAATTTCGAGAATCTGTATTAGATAATGGACATTTCATAGGTGAGTGTTTTGATGCATATTATGTACACATGAAATATTCATGTGTTCTGCACAATAATAGAAGCATGTTTTAAGAATATAGCTTTTGCTTGTTTCGAGATTGTGCATGCTTATTTGTAACTTAACATTGGATTATGTCATGTGTTAAAAACTATGTCCATTATGTATAGTATCAATTGACCTGCCTCGCAGTTTTTTCTTAGGTGTAGTTTCATTCTCAACATAAAATATATGTTATGAGACACTGCAATTTGCTTCCATAGACATGATACTGAAGTAATATTTTCCAACTGGATACTCAATAGCATTCCCTAGTCACAGTACTCATTTCTGTAAGTAAAAACTCCTTAACACTTGGTATTTCTGACGCTTTGCATATGCTCATGAAATGCTCAACAGATATAGAGGAATGTTCAGTATGAGTCATTGTCTTTGACCAGTGACATGGGAAAAATGCGACAAACACAGTAAACTATGTGGCTCCTATAATGGCATTTTATTGTGCAATTTTGTTGCACTGGCTAAGCTACAGATCAGTCTGACAGCAAAATGAGTTTTTTTTGTTATTACATTCGTTGGATTCGCCAACTAACAACAAAACTACGAGTATGTGCACCAAAAGGTGACGTGACATCAACGATAAACATTATGTCACTGGCCAAGGCTGATGGTTTGCATCGAACTTTCCACTTGACCTTGCACATTAACATGGCAATTAATATTCAGCTAACATGTGAGAGGTATATGTACTATGTGAGGATTTGTAGCAACATTTTATCCTTAGAGACAGTTTCTCTGTCTTCAGAAAATGTGTTGGATTTCATTATTGAGAAAGAGCATTATGCATCCATGTTTGACAGAAGGCAGGTGTTTGTGTGAATTTATTGTGTTGCACATACACTACTAATAAGTGTTACAGTTGCATGCATAGTGAGAGGATATGGGGACACCATACTGCTACCAATTTAAGTTGTGAATATTTAAGAATCTACATCATGCTACATGTGAAAAAAAATCAAACAAAAACCTTGTTTGTCTAGCTGGGGACACTCAGGCAGTACGCTGCTTTGTGCCTATGTAGCTTTGAAGTTGTCATCTGTGTGCCACCCATGAGTTGACTCTAAAACAATTTTCATGGTGTAGCTCACCATAGTTGTTTATATTATACACCTGAATGATGTTGTGAAGATCCTTTCTTGTCGTTAAGTCTCTGTTGTGTAATTAATGATGTGAAATGCCATTGAAGACTGAAGTGTGAGTGGTAGAAATGGGGACACTGGATACACAAAGGATCACAATAGCAAGACCTTAGAGAGATGTATCGGTTTACTCAGTAATAGAGCGTCCCCACATCTGGTAGCCCTAGACGCCTGTGGCAGCTGACGTCTTAGTACCTCACAAATGGTTGTAGTTCCCCTGTACCCCAACACGAACCCTGTCAAAAAGAAGATCATGTGCTGATAGTCTTCAAACTGTCTCTGGATGTGGAACATGTCTCCAATTCCCTCACAGAAGACACCATTTCTTAGTTTGAAGGTCGGATTGTACAACACTCAATTGATGAAAATCCTTTCCTGCCATTTCCTGCAAACTATAAACGACATTTGATTCTAAGTTTCCTGATGTTACAAGATGGCGGTAGAAAAGGTTGCGCGAAAATCACGTTTCGTGAGAAATGTAAAAAGAAGCAGTCTTTCTGTGTTCAGTGCAAAAAGGTATTATGGTTCGACCTGGCGAATGTTATTGCTGCAAAGTTAAAAACGCAAACGAAATCATCAAAGATCAAAACCAAGTGAAAAAACTGTGGCAAGTGCAAGTTCAGTGACATCCATATATAAACACTGCGACGACTTTCGTCTCATTTTAACTACAAAAACAGTGAAATCGATGAACTTGAAAGGGCTGTAGCTTCACTGGAGTCTCAGCTGAACCTCAAAAAAATACTGGCCATCGTTGACATGAAAAGGCAAAAAGCAAAGTATAAACCAGCACAAAACTTGGAAATATAAAAGTATGTGCATCAAATAGCTATAATGACAAAAGTCATTCTGCAAACAATGTCAGTCAGAAACATACAAGTCCAGAAAATAATTATAAACAGCAGAATCTATGCACTGTAAATTTTTCGAATGTTTCGCTTTATAAACAACGAAATATGATCAAAAAATTTGTCGACCGGTCTGAAGTGTGCAAAAAAGAACGAAAAGTTTAAATTTTTGCCTATAGCCATGGACTTTAGATAGCAGGAAAGGTGACATATGTGCAAACTAACTTTAAGTGTCCAGACCTTTGTCAAGCCAGGAGCAGATGTTGAAGAAGTGACAATCTGTGGTGAAATCATGTCAAAAAGACTGCGACACAGTTTGTCCAGGTGCAGATGATTTTTCCAGAGATAAAGGTAGTGAACTCGTCACAGTTGTTGATAGTGTGCTACTGAGGTTAGGCAACAGAAATGTAGTGAAGTGTTTCAAGTTAGCTTGGACTGTGTGGTGGTTTGTTACACTTCACTTCATGCACCAAACACTTAAATAAGTTGCCACCTGAACACTCCTTTTATATACAATGAATGTTGCTTACTGAACATTCGGTCACCGTTAAGTATTGTTAATCAGGGTGCAGCTAGTCAGTGCCCATGAATTCACATGCCTTCTTCCTCCAGTTTGGCTCAGACTTCGCTTCCTTACACACTGCAGATAAAGCTACTGAAAATTAACCTCTCGTTCTCATTCACTCCACCAAATCAATAAGAAGTGAGAGTCAATTCACCTCCTTATATTACCTTCAAAATTACAACTCAATGCATGATAAATGAGGACAGCTACCAACTCGTATACTGCCTCTCTGTAGTATATACATAACAGAGCTGATATTCAAGTTGATAATTAACAGTTACAATACATTTATTATCTTTGACATCTTGTGTTACTGGAATTCATGGAGCTATTTTTCCCCACCTCCCACTCCACCTAACCAACCACACCAGCCTACCCAGCAGGTAGGCTCGACTGAGTGCTACCCTATTCCGAACAGTCACTGGATCGTTAGCTCTGTTATCAGCACCTAAGATCTAAAACACCTAATCTCATTCAGGGAATGAGATGTATCACAACAGTCGGTTTTGTAAGTCAACCAGACAGATACAACCTACCCCCCTGTTCATGTGTAAATAAATTAATATGAAGATTAAACAAAGAGACAGACAAAGTGTGCAAGAAATCTCTGAATCTGAACTTAATAGATGTAAGTACATTAGACAGATTCATGCTTACCAGTCACAGCCTTCATTTAAATTTCAGTGGGAAACAGCTTTTTGGTAAAGAAGTCTGTCGTTTAGTAAACTTGAGTTGCAAGAAGCATAGTATGGAAGCACTTCAAACTACTTTGGGCAAATAAGTCACAACATCTTCTAAAAAGAGTGAACAACATTTTTTAAGGGAGTGGACTGTATCAAAAATAAATGTGATGCAGAACTAAACTGCAAATACACACTAAAGATTGTACACCAAAGCATACAGTCATTAAAAAGCAAAGGTGATGAAATAAACATACTTATCAACAGTGAATGGAACGATTATAAAAATAGCAGCAAGACACATACTCCCTCCTTTATTAGACATACACTATTCATCTTTATCAAGTTTTATCTCTCCACAGCAACTGAAAATGCCAAAGTAATGCCCCTAATTAAAAATGGTAAATAGCATTGTATGTGTAAGTGTAGGCATGTGCCACTGGTGTCAGGATGTTCGAAAATTATTGAAAAAGTGTACTTTTTGCAACTAACTGCAGTCTTCAACAAGAATAATATAACTTCTGGTTGTCAATATGGCTTCAGGCAACAGTATTCAACAGAAACTGCCTCTTTCAACATGATAAACCTGCCTTAAATGCAATGGACAGTCACACAAAAATCTTAGGTATATTCTTGGGCCCAAAAAAAGATTTTGATGTGATTGACCATTCTGTGCTCCTGAGGCAGCTTGATGGTTTGGTGTAAGAGGCATACCAAATAAGTGGATTAAATCATATCTTAAACATCTCTCTCTGGTAAATGAAATTAAGTGCGTGGAAAGAAATGAAGTCCAGGTACATCTTTCAGAACCATGTGGACTAAATTCTAGATTCATTTCTTTTTTTGGTATACATTATTGATTTTTCAGTACATGTTAGGGATTCAGCACCAGTACTGTTTGCAAATAAGACCAGTCTACTGACTGAAGCAAATAAAGAAGGTCTTACTGCATGTGCAAAAGATGTTATAAAAGAGATTCCCAAATAGTTTAACAGAAGTCATTAATATTAATTCCCAAAATACAGTAATACAGTACTCATAAATTTCCACACAAATAAAAAATACGGCACAACCAATACATTACTGCTGTCACTGAAACTAAATTTATTGGGATTCATATCCAGGAAAATCTTAAATGCAGCTCCCATGTCACATCCCTAAATTCACAACTAGCGAATATGAGCTATGTAGTTAGAATTCCTTGCAACAATACCAATGCAGAGATAGTTAAGGCTGTATACTTTGTATATGCGCATTTAGTACTGAATTATGGTATCATTTTCTGGGGAAATGTACACCAGACAAAAACAGTTTTCAGGAAACAAAAAGGAATTATAGACTGTGTGATCAAACGTATCTGGACACCCCCGAAAACACACGTTTTCCATATTACGTGCATTGTGCTGCCACCTACTGCGAGGTACTCCATATCAGCGACCTCAGTATTCATTAGACATCGTGAGAGAGTAGAATGGGGCACTCCACAGAGCTCACGGATTTCGAATGTGGTCAGGTGACTGGGTGTCACTTGTGTCACACGTCTGTACGCGAGACTTCCACACTCCTAAACATCCCTGGGTCCACGTTTCCGATATGATAGTGAAGTGGAAACGAGAAGGGACATGTACAGCAGAAAAGCATACAGGCCAACCTCGTCTGTTGACTGACAGAGACCGTCAACATTTGAAGAGGGTCATAATGTGTAATAGGCAGACATCTATCAAGACCATCACACAGGTTTTCCAAACTGCATTAGGATCCGCTGCAAATACTATGACAGTGAGGCAGGAGGTGAGAAATCTTGGATTTCATGGTCGAGTGGCTGCTCATAAGCCACACATCACGCTGGTAAATGCCAAAGGATGCCTCTCTTGGTGTTAGGAGCGTAAAGATTGGACGATTGAACAGTGGAAAAACGATGTGTGGAGTGACAACTCATGGTACACAATGTGGTAATCCGATGGCAGGGTGTGGGTATGGGGAATGCCTGGTGAAAGTCATCTACCAGCACATGTAGTGCCAACAGTAAAATTCAAAGGCGGTGGTGTTATGGTGTGGTCATGTTTTTCATGGGTGACTTGCACCCCTTGTTGTTTCGTGTGGCATTATCTCAGCACAGGCCTACATTGATGTTTTAAGCACTTTCTTGCTTCCCAATGTTGAAGAGCAATTCGGTGATGGCGACTGCATCTTTCAACATGGTAGAGCATCTGTTCGTAATGCACAGCCTGTGGCGGAGTGGTTACATGACGATAACAGCCCTGAAATGGACACACCAGCGTAGAGTACTTACGTGAATCCTATAGTACATCTCTGGGATGTTTTGGAACGCCAACTTCGAGTCAGGCTTCACCGACCGACATCAATACCTTTCCTTAGAGCAGCACTCCGTGAAGAATGGGTTGCCATTCCCCAAGAAACCTCCCAGCACCTGATTGAATATATGCCTGCGAGAGTGGAAGCTGTCATCAAGGCTAAGGGTGGGCCAACACCATAATAAATTCCACTATTACCGATGGAGGGCGCCACGAACTTGTAAGTCATTTTCACCCAAGTGTCCAGATACTTTTGATCAAATAGTGTAAGTATACTGAAACAAGCAAGCAGTAGATAACCATGTAAACCTTTCTGTAAAGATCATACCTCCTCTCTGATTTATAAATTGAAAGTAGTTATAAATGTCTAAAAAAGTATACTGGGGAAAGAATAACTTCTTCCTCAGAACACAAGTATCCATGATTACAGTACCAAGTAAGACAATGACATATATGTTAGTCACTGTGTCATCACATTATGCCAAAAAGGTGTATATCATACAGGAACAAGACTATACAATAGATAACTAAGACATATAAAATCTCTCCCTGAACTACAAAACTTTAAAAAGTCTGTCACAGCCTACCTATTGCAAAACTGCTACTATGCAAGAAAAATGTAAATCATGCTTTTAATTGTACAGATAAATTGTAAATGTACAGTATTTTATGAAATTTGTATTTAATAACTGTATGGATCCAATAAATTATAAAACTTTCAATGATATATGCTTAATGGTTGTAAAATCAACAACAAAAAAAGTTTTCTACCCAATATTTTGTGTACAATATATGTACTGAAAAAGAGATTTTTATGAACAAATAAATAAATAAACAAATTTGTGTTTCATGGCAACTTAAAAGCTGGGGTTTATATTTGTATATTATTTGTCTCATAAGATACATTTTACAGATCATCTGAGGCATATCAATTTTCAGCTTATGATATAGATAGTTACATAATTTTACACACAGGTTTATGCTGAACACAATAATATTATTAAATTGCTTTTCTGACAATGTACCAGTACTTAGTGTCTAAATTTTCCAGACACTATTTTATACATGCGATATTATACATAACACTATTATATAAAATAGTCACACTGTTTAAATGATCATCTCATCATTCATAAATTCCTGTTGAGTAGCATTTTTACATCTGGAGATCACGTAGTTTTCACTTCAGTGAACCCATCTCCATGCTCAGTACATCTCTGCCCCTGAATTTATTATAGACTTTCGAACCCATGTACTTGGGTGTCTGTTGGAAGAGTTTTAAATGATGTGTTGGAAGTTTGGAATTTCCTTTGTGTCTAGTATTGTACATATGTTTGAAATTGTTTTCTTCAGTTAGCTCAGAATTACTGCATAAAAAGGTGGTAATCTCAAATATGTTCAATGCAGGGATATATAATATATTTAGGTTCTTGAATAGCGGGTGACTGCATGTTCTTGGAGGGGTGGTTCACATTTTTCTAACGATTCTTCTTTGAAGTAGCAGGATTCGTGACAAGTGCCTTGAATCCCCCCCCCCCGCAAATTAGATCATATCTAATTATGGATTCAAAGTAACTATGGTATACAATTTTTCTGCTGTTTATATCTGTTACACCAGATAGCACATCCATTGTAAATGCAAGTAATCTATGTGTACTTACCATCTTAGATTCCTGTCCATATTTAGTTTTAAGTATTTGATGGATTGAGCTTCTGTAACTTGATATTTATGTATGGTACTGATTTCTCTGACTTTTGAATGTCTGGTTTTAAATTGAGTAAACAAGGTGTTTGAAATATTAAGTTTAAGACCATTTTGTTGAAACCATGTATCTAGGTTTCCAGTGTGTTAATTGCAGAATCCAGAATTTCCCTCATATTTTATTTTTCAAGAAGTAATGAAGTATCATCAGCAAACATGACTAATTGGGCACTGATATTAAGAGGTAAAGCATTTCTGTAGAAGATAAGCAAGATTGGCCTTAAGATTGGTCCTTGAGGGACTCCTTGTGAAATTTTACTCCAATAAGATGCATAAATTTGGTATTAGATGTTATGATTACCCTTTGCTTCCTGTTTGTCATATAAGACCTGAGTCACTTGAGATAATTTTGTCTGATGCTGTACCTGTCTAGCTTATGAACTAGCATACAGTGATTCACTGAACTGAATGTCTTCATAAGGTCACAGAAGATATGTGCCACTTTACTGCTTTCGTCAAGCAATGGTTAATTACATTCGTGGTGCTTTTCCCTGTTTGGAACCTGTAGTGTCATCAATGAGCGCACTGTGGCACACAGCATTTAGCAGCCAGGAATCAGACAGTGTTCAGCTCAGGGCCGATAGGTGGCGGCACCACCGCCTCTTAACAGCACAGGCGCGACCACCTCTAAGCCACATCTACAGTAACCCCAGCAACGCCAGCCGGCGTATACACAGAAAATAACAGCATACCAACTATGGGCCAATCACACCACGCCAAGCTACTACAGGCTCCCCAGTGACCTGTGTACTCTTGAGAGCCTGAAATAATTAAAAAGACATGCCCCACCATGGATGGCCATGTGAAGTCAGGCTGCAGTCTCACGAATTGTTTGGTCTCACCACTTGTAATTATAGACATATACAGACTTGAAGTGACAGTGTTGTGTGATTGCAATAGTGCACAACTCCATCTGATAGGGTTTGTATTCAGATCTTGTCTGAACTGAAATTGAAAGATTGAACTTGTTTTTCCATTCACACCTCCAGTCTTTCTTGTTCAGCACTTCCCAGATTCAGCATATTAGCGGCGACAGAGGCTGGTTGTGGTTTCGATTTCAGTTTTGGTTTCGTTGGTCTTCCATAGCTTCTAGTCAGGTGTCTCGTCGCCTCCAACAAGGGAGTCACTGTGCGCTTCTTCTCTTCTCTTCTTTGGTGCAAACGCCGTTAGGGGACATCCATTCGTTTCTTTGATTTTGTCTTCCTTATTTCTTCTCTTCTTTCCGCTCTGGTGGCTCCCCAACCTGAGGAACCTGTGTCGCTCGAAGACCTTTTTATGTATCAATCGATGTAATTCTCTCAACTGACGGTGAAGTTGACATTGCTGTTGGACTACTGGCAGTTACTGCAGCAAGCCTTGCATCAACATTTCACCCAGGCTAACGATAGCGGCAGCTGACACTGATTCCCTCCGCCATTCCGCAAGTTTGACGCTGCAGTGGAAGAATGGGACGAATACAAACGGCAGCTATTTCAACACTTTGCTGCCTACAACATTTCAGGTGATCTTCAGCTCTCTTATTTCTTCTCTTGAGTTGGTATTGATAGCTTGTGTATCTGCATTAAGCTGTTTCCCCTTACTCAGCGAGAATTAGTTCCTTTCTCGGACGACATTGATGCTCTTGATCAGTATTTCGACCCTCAGGTGTTGGTCGCCTCTGCTCGTTATAAATTTTTTGCACAAAACTCCAATCTTCCCATTCATACCGGCAACGGCTCATGGAGTTGCTTGGTATGACCTGGACATGCAAATTTGTCTGTCCCTGTGGAAATTCACATGCTGACACTATGTAGCAGGGCGCTATTCTTCAAAATTTTACTGATTCCCGACTTTGTGCGTCGTAGACAAGTAGATAAGAAAGTCGTAGATAAGAAAGTTCAGTGTGTTTACGAACTGGTGAAGTACTCTCTTCCTTGTGTGCCACCACTGGCCGAAATATAGTAGGACGTGAGACCGGAAGTGAATGCGCCAAATAGAATCCATGTTCTCGAGACCGGAGACAGGTAGAGACCTCCTCCCAAGTCTGAAGAAAAATTCAATATGATAGCCAAATTTCATACACAGTAACATACAGTGTATTGCGCACCAAACACAAAATCATAGCGACCCTATTTTTCATTGCAAACTTTTGGAATTTTGTGTAGTGTCTTACTAAAATGTGTATATCAAAATACGTATGACCATTAGTGAGATGATGGGAAAGTCACCACGAAGCTGATATATAACGCTATAAGTAATGCAAACATCAAATATATTCACTAAATAGTTTCTGTAAAATCGTTCGAGAAAGATTACAGAGCGCGCGCGCTTCGGTTCTGTCAGTGCAGAGTGTCGTCAATCGGCGCGTGCAAAGTATGTGTATGCGTCACAATATGCGCAGGACTAGCGGAACGCGAGGGGTGCACTGTAGTGTCGTGTCACGTCACACGTGCTGTTTATTTATTTATTTATTTATTTATTTATTGTTCCGTGGGACCACATTTAGGAGAAGTCTCCATGGTCATGGAACGAGTCAATACATGAAATTATAACACGATTGTAGAAACACATAAAATGAAACAAGTCGTTAGTTTAAATAAAGAAAATCAAGAATGTAACACTGGAATTTGCTTAATTTTTTATCTCTTCCAGGAGCTCCTCGACAGAATAGAAGGAGTGAGCCATGAGGAAACTCTTCAGTTTAGACTTAAAAGTGTTTGGGCTACTGCTAAGATTTTTGAGTTCTTGTGGTAGCTTATTGAAAATGGATGCAGCAGAATACTGCACTCCTTTCTGCACAAGAGTCAAGGAAGTGCATTCCACATGCAGATTTGATTTCTGCCTAGTATTAACTGAGTGAAAGCTGCTAACTCTTGGGAATAAGCTAATATTACTAACAACAAACGACATTAAAGAAAATACATACTGTGAGGGCAATGTCAAAATTCCCAGACTATTGAATAGGGGTCGACAAGAGGTTTTCGAACTTACACCATACATAGCTCGAACAGCCCGTTTTTGAGCCAAAAATACCCTTTTTGAATCAGAAGAATTACCCCAAAAAATAATACCATATGACATAAGCGTATGAAAATATGCGAAGTATACTACTTTTCGTGTTGAAATGTCACTTATTTCAGATACTGTTCTAATGGTAAATAAAGCGGCATTTAGTTTCTGAACAAGATCCTGAACATGGGCTTTCCACAACAGCTTACTATCTATCCGTACGCCTAGGAACTTGAACTGTTCCGTCTCGCTTATAACATGCCCATTCTGTCTGATTAAAATGTCAGTTCCTGTTGAATTGTGGGTTAGAAACTGTAAAAACTGAGTCTTACTGTGATTTAGCATCAAATTATTTTCCACAAGCCACGAACTTACTTCATGAACTACATTATTTGATAATGTTTCAATATTACACACAAGATCCTTCACTACCAAGGTGGTGTCATCAGCAAACAGAAATATTTTTGAATCACCTGTAATACTAGAAGGCATATCATTTACATAAATAAGGAACAGCAGTGGCCCCAGCACCGACCCTTGGGGAACGCCCCATTTAACAGTGCCCCATTGGGACTGAACATCATTACCACTCTCAATATTGCGGAGGATTACCTTCTGCTTTCTGTTCTTAAAGTAGGAGGCGAACCAATTGTAAGCTACTCCCCTTACTCCATAATGTTCCAACTTCTGCAGTAATATTTTGTGGTCAACACAGTCAAAAGCCTTCGTTAAATCAAAGAAAACACCTAACGTTCTCAACCTTTTATTTAATCCGTCCAAAACCTCACAGAGAAAAGAGAATATAGCATTTTCAGTTGTTAAGCCATTTCTAAAACCAAACTGTACATTTGACAGCAAATTATGTGAATTTAAATGCTGCAGTAACCTTGTATATACAAGCCTCTCGATAACTTTAGCAAACACCGATGGCATAGAAATAGGTCTATAATTGTCAACATTATCCCTGTCTCCCTTTTTATAAAGCGGCTTCACTACCGAGTACTTTAATCGGTCAGGAAACCGACCACTGCTAAAGGAAAAGTTACAGATATGGCTAAGTACTGAGCTAATATACGTGGAACAATACTTCAGTATTCTGCTAGATACCCCGTCATCTCAATTTGCGCTTAGCCTAAATAACCCACCTCACGTCCACGACAGCTCTGTCCCATAGGCAAGTTGCAAGCCTGCCCTCAGTGCTACATTTCCCATGATGGGGATGTCTGTCGTTTTCACCACGCCAGATGTTTGTTTTCAAGAAGGTTAGGCACATTCGAGAAGTTTGCTCCAAGAGATTGTGCGGCCTGTCTGTCCCTCGGTCCACTTGTGGCTCGAAGGCAATGGATGTCAGTCAGTTCAGATCGCCAGTCATGGTACACCGCTCCTATGACAGTCCAAACATTTTTGGCCTTAACGTCTCTGACATTTTTGGTCTTCAGATCTCAGATAATGTGGCAATGGTTAACTATTACGACAACATCACGAAGCTCTGTGACAAATTCAGCCAGCTTTTCGAGGACTCTTTAGGTAGGGCTAAAGGTTTTTTCGCTCACATTACCTTGAAGGATGCGACCCAGCCATACTTCATAAAAGCTCGGGAACCTTCACGCTGTTCGGAACACCGATGCAGCAGAGTTGCATTGTGTGCAGGACCTGGGGGTCCTTATGTCCATTTTTGCTAGTCAATGGGCGTCACCTCTATTCATTGTCAGGAAACCCGATGGTCGTCTTTGCCCATGCGCTGATTTTACATCCACCGTTAATGGACAGTCTATCATAGATTCCTATCCTCTCCCTCGTCCCAAGCAGTTAATGTGCAAATTACAAGGGGGCATGTTCTTTTCCAAGATCAATCTCTGGGTTGCTTACTTGCAACTCCTGTTGGATGATGAGACGAAGTCCTTCCTTGTTGTCAGCGCTCACATCAAGCTGTTCAAATATCAGCATCTCCCCTTTGGCAGTGTTTCTGTCCTGGCCATCTTCCAACGATTTGTGAAACAACTGACATCGAAAATACCGTTTTGTGCCAATTATCTGGACCGCATTGTTGTTTCCGACAGGATTCTAGAGGAGCATCTCCAGAACGTGGAGTGCCTCTTCCTGACTCTTACTGGTGGTGTTATCAGGTGCAACCAGGAGAAATGAGGGTTTTTTGTACTCAAATGCAATATCTCGGTCACACAATCGACGCACAGGGTGTTCGCCCTTCTGCCACATAGTTGGAGGCTACTTAGGAGCTCCGTTCCCTGAAGAATCTCGCGGAGCCTCAAGCTGTTCTCGGAAAGATCTCGTATTATTTTCACTTCATACCTAGTGCCACTCAGATTGCAGCACCCTTGCCTTACCTCTGGTCGATGAATGTTCCTTTCGTTTGGTCATCTGAGCAGGAGAATGCTTTCCACACTTCAAAAACAGTTTTGCTTAGCGACAGGGTTCTTGTTCGTGCTGATCCTGCTACACCTGTAGTCCTTGTGGTGGATATCTCCTCTCTGGCATAGGGGCAGTGGTATCTCACAACATGGGCGCCACAGACCACCCAGTTGCGTTTGCGTGGAAACTGCGACTGCCCAATTGTGTTTGTGTCGAACCTGCCTAACAAAGCTCAGGTCAACTACAGTCAACTGGAGAAGGGGGCCTTGGCAATCGTCTATGGCGTTTTCGAATTTCATCAGTATCTGTATTGATGGAAACTATATCTGCTGACAAATCACAAGCCCCTTACCAGTTTGTTCCACCCAACCAAGCCTGCAGTTGTCTGGATGGTGCAAAAACCTAATGCTGCGGCTTATCCTGGTGAACTATGGTTACGAGATTCTCTATCGCCCCGGTGCCCACCACGCCAGTGCAGACACCTTGTCTTGTCTCCCTGTAAGTTCAGACATGGAATTTGATTCTTCTGAGGAAGCATATTTTCACATTGACGAGACTGAGAAAAACACAATTGGCCACTGTCAACTCGTCACAGCCTCAGGTCAAGATGCTACCCTCTAGCTGCTCCGCCACTTTGTCCAGTCCGGCTGGCCAAAGACTAAGGCATCCCTTCCTACTGAGCCACTTTGGCGTTGGTTTTCCCAGCGTAATGCGTTTTCTGTCTCACAGGGGGTTGCCTTTTCAGACACACCAAATGAGCAGACCCATGTGCTAATTCCAGCATCTCTACAGCAGTGCATGCTGGACTTGCTTCACAAGGGTCAATGGGGCAACGTCCATACCAAGCAGTTGACCAGGCAGCATTGTACGTGGTTGGGTATGGACAAAGACATTGAATGCATGCTCACGAGTTGCAAGGATTGTGCTGAGATCTTGCCTGCTCCTCCCCATCAGTTTTTCGACTGGCTCTGACCAGATGTCTCCTGGCAGTAGATTCACATCAATTTCGGTGGACCATTCTGGGATCTGCAGTGGCTTATCATAGTGGATGCCTTTTCCAAATTTCCTTTTGTGGTCCTTCTGACTTCCACGACGTCAGTCAGCACACTGTGGGCCTTGGCAACTATTTTTTGCCAAGAAGGGTTGCCTGCATCCCTTGTATCGGATAACTGTCCGCAATTCATCCTGTGAAGAACTTGCATCGTTTTGCAATGCTAACAGCGTAACTCATATCCGCTCAACACCTTTCTCAACACAGTCCAATGAGGAAGGAGAAAGGTTTGTGCGAACCTTCAAGGCTCGAATGACAAAGCTACAGCTGTCCCACTCCAAGGAAAATGCTCTGCTCCTGTTCCTCCTCTCATACTGTACAGTGCCTCAGGGAGGTAAGTCTCCTGCTGAACTTCTTGATGGCAGACCTCACCAGACTGCTCGGCATCTCCTCCATCGTCCACACTCCCACAACCCCCCTCTCCCCCCTTAATTCAGGACCAATGACAAGGTGTACTTTTGGGTTTTTGACAGGGGTCATTCATGGGTACCTGGGATAGCTGTCCACTCTGTGGGTAGGGTTACATATGTTATTCAGGACAGAATGGGGTGCCATCAGCACAGGCATCAAAATCAGCTATGCCCCTGTGCTATACCTGACCCTCCTGCCGACTCACTGGTTACAGAGCAGGCACAGACAGGTCCCACCTCCCTGGGTGGTTCACCAAAACAGATGTCATCCCACCAGCCCAGCACTCCTTGCAGGTTGCCACATTGTGCCAACCACCATTGCTGCCATCACCACACTGGGGGCTCATACTGTCTCCGTTCCAGGCTCTGCTTCTTCCACCGCTGTCATTATCCACTTGGCATTGCAGCCCTTGGTGGTGGCTTTCTGACATCACCGCCCTTGGCACTGCTGCCAGTTCAGGTGCTGGCCCCACCTTCACTTGGCGTTGCAGCCCTTGGTGGTGTCTTTCTGACATCACCGCCTGTGGCACTGCTGCCAGTTCAGGTGCCGGCCCCACCTTCACATCCTCTGCTTGCTTTGATGCACTCTTTGCACTCATCGTCGTCTCCAGAGACGCCTATGAACCTGGACTGCCCTCTGCCACAGTGGGAGCCCTCTCAGTTGGGCAGGTCTTCCTCGAAGTTCCTTGGTGGCCCATGCAGTGGGAGTAGGCCTGCAGAATCCACTTCTGGCCTGCCCATAGCACCATGCTGCCAGCCCAGACCTTCCTCCCATCACATCTGTGGCCATACACCACCACAGGGTGGCATTTGGATGGGGGGGGGGGGTGCAAAGGAGCGCAGTATCATCAATGACCACACAGTCATCAGATGGTGTTCAGTTCACAGCCGACAGGCAGTGGCACCATTGTTGCTTAACAGTACAGACATTACCACCTATTAGCCACTTCACGATAACGCCAGCTGGTGTACATACAGAAAATAGCAATGTATCATCGATGGGCCAATCATACCATGCAAACTCTTCATTGTCCCACACTTCCTGGATACAACAGAACCAATATTGGTTTTTGAAAATAACATTATGTTTCATGAATAAATTTGTCACCTGGACTGCAGCTATTTTTTCAAATACGGCGATTGAACTTCTATGCTCTCAGGGAGGATAGAGATAGGAAGATAATTTCCCACATTCTCCCTTGATCCTTTTTTGTATAGTGGTTTTACCCACTCCTGCTTAAGCACATCAGGAATGCTGGCTTGTTCAAATGACTGATCGTTTCTTAGAGACAGAAGATGTGCCATTTTATCATGCAGAAATTAAATTACTTTGTTGGTTATTTGATCCTAGCCTGCAGCATTTTTGTTTCTTAAGCACAATATAGCACCTTTTACAGCTTCTGATGAGATTTTACCGAACAGCACGAGGGTGTCGCTAGTCTGGTCCAGGGCAAAGAAATGTACACTGTTTTGTCAAGTAATCACATCACCATTACATTATGCTACATTCATGAGAAATTTATAAATCATTGAGATACCTAAACAGGGTTCAAAATAGTGTTGTTATTTTGTTTAATTTTTGAAATTTCCTGGTGGTTAACTGCTGTACCTAATTCGGATTTAATATCAGACCATACTGCCTTAAACTTATTCTTATGTCTTAAAATAAACTAATCATTTAACATACTTTTGGCAGTTTTGACAACACTTGTAAACACAACCTTGTAACATCTCACACAATTGATAAAGTCAGGATGTTTGTGTAGCTCTCGTTTTCTTGTGTTAGATATAGGTTACATTGTAGCTATGGTTTTCTTTTTATGTAATCAACTAAAAATAATTGTACTCTATTAGGTTTCAATTATCAGTTGTTTGAAATTCTCACTTTCTTTTTAATAATTATGTTGCCTTATTTGAGATGTTTTTGGTGTGATTTCTTTGTACATGTGACACCTGATACTGTTTTTATAAGCCTGTGTAGAGATACTACACTGGTGATAAATATAAAGTATTGTGAGGAAATAATGATTACAGTGAGAACTTCAAAAATTTTAGGTGCCCACACCAATGGGAATTTATACTGGACAATGAACATCCTTGAACTCCTAACATAATTCTGTTCAGCCACATTTTCACTTCGACTATTTGCAAATCTTGGTGAGAGATACACCAAAAAGTGAACATATTGCGTATTTTCGTTCAGTAACGTTCTGTGGAATAATGTTCTGGGGTACCGGTAACTCATATTTAACAAACAAAGTTTACATTGTTCAAAAACGGGTTGTGAGAATAACATATGGTGCTCACCTGTGACCATCTTGAGGACATCTGTTTAAGGAGTGAGGCATTTTGACAACTGCTTCACAGTATATAGATTTCCTCATGAAGTTTGTTGTAAATAACCCACTACAAATCGACATGAATCGCTTTAGGAAAATGCCAGGATTGTTCCTTTGAAAGGGCATGACCGACTTCCTTCCCTGTCGTTCCTCAATCTGATGGGAGCAATGACCTTGATGTTTGGTCTCCTCCCCCAAATCAACCAACCAACTACCATATTCCATGTGTACAACGATATGAAAAGGATTGATTTCTACTCACCACATTAGAGAAGGCATTGAGCCACAGAGAAACACAATGAAAAGACTCCTAAACTTTTTAGCTTTCAGACATAAAAGTCCTTCTTCAGCAACAGAAAATACACACACATTCTCTCTCTCTCTCTGTCTCTCTCTCACTCACTCACACACACACACACACACACACACACACACACACACACACACACACACACACACACACACATGGCAAGAACACTTGACAGAGTAATGGATGAAACAGAAAAAGTGATCCAAAAATTGCATGTGCACCTAGAATGTCGTTTAACGATGTTTGGCGAAAAAGCAAAAAAATGTTCAAATGTGTGTGAAATCTTATGGGACTTAACTGCTACGGACATCAGTCCCTAAGCTTACACACTACTTAACCTAAATTTTCCTAATGACAAACACACACAGCCATGCCCGAGGGAGGACTCGAACCTCCGCTGGGACCAGCTGCACAGTCCATGACTGCAGCGCCTTAGACCGCTCGGCTAATCCTGAGCGGCTACGAGAAAGCCTAACTGGTATTCTTGCCACTACCAGAAGTGTGCAGTAAAAGGTATAAGATGTGCCAACTGCAGAAATAATTATCATTTTAACTGTGTAAACATTGCTTCAGACTGGAAGATATGGGTTTGCTCATGGCCTATCATTGACGATCCCACTCACAAAATAAAGAAACAAGACAGCGAAGGCGATTGAACTGCGGTGCTCTCAGCTGACATAGGGGCATTAAGTTGTAGAAATGACGGACTAGAAAAGAAAAACAGTCAATGAGGGAAACATTTACACTCTGAAATGACTCCTAATACGGTATCACGAGATAATGGAAGTTGTGCTGTCAAAAAAATTACTGGTTCTGAGAACCTACACGCAGGTGTAAACACTCCAACTGTATAAAAACGAAAAGTGAACAATTTTGCACAACGGAAATTCGTAGACACAAATACGAAGTGCAACAGTCTGGTAAACCTACAGAAACTGAGGTATTTTTTCTGACGTAGTGAACGCAATCTTGCAGAAATCTTACATTATGAGCTCAGTACGAAAGAATGCGGCTATGCTAAACCTGGGGCACTCAAGTATGAACGTACCGAAAACATCGAGCAAGACAGCTTAGAAAGCAGAAATAGAGGTATTGTGTTGACTGGAGAAGCATACGATGTTTGTAGTAATGAACTGGTGACTGAGGCTAGTTCTTCATTCTGCAAGAAAAGCCATCCTAATTGTAACATAAATACCACACAGACACGATGTCATTCCTACTTCCTGTGTACATTTTGAAATTAAAAATGGAGATGGGCAGTTCCACGAGATCTGCAAAATGTACTCAAATGCCTATTATCCTAGTGTGGATTTTCTCCAAAGGTGAAAAGAAATGAGGTAGTGAGTGGCTAGGGTCTCCCATCTGGCAGACCAGCCGCCTGGTGCAACTTTTTATAGTTGACACCACTTAAACGAGTTGTGTGTTGATGAGGATGATACGATGATGAATATATGACATCCAGTACGTGAACAGAGAAAATCTCCCACCCATCCGAGAATCGAACCAGGACTCGCTGCATGGCATTCTGCCGCATGGAGACGGACTCTGCAAAGGTAGAAGTATACAAAACATGTAATATAACTGAACAGAAATTGCAAAAATCGTTCAAACATTTGGAAAAACAGCCTGCAGGGAAACAGTCTGAACAAATCAGCCAACCCAGTGGTGTATCTAGAAACAGTAATGCAGTCATTTGCATCAGTCAACTACCATTCTGTAAGCAATGGTACAGAAAACACAACCCAATCTGAAGTGACAACAGAAACAAAAACAACAGAAGCAGTAGGCTTAGCTGCAAAAATGAAACCAACAGAAAGAGCCCCTGAAGTGGATCCCCTCCACACCCACATCAAATGGTGATCATTACAAAAAGTTCTACTGTCACCTCTGCAATATGGTCAGCTTTCAAATGTAGACATCACAACAACTGTGATGTCATCCATACACATTGTAAGTAGGCTATTTAGGTTTTTATGTTGGTAACGCCACGTAGTGCTCTGTATGAAAATCGCTGACTGCACTGTGGGAAGTCTGTGGCTTGTTGGACTCATTGTTGGGATATTAGCTTGTGTAGAGTTGGGCAGTTGGATGTGAACAGTGCATAGCGTTGTGCAGTTGGAGGTGAGCGGCCAGCAGTGGCGGATGTGGGGAGAGAGGTGGCAGAGTTTTGAGAGCGTCCGATCTGGACGTGTGTCCATCAGAAAAAGGAAATTTGTAAGACTGGATGTCATGAACTGATATATATATATATATATATATATATATATATATATATATATATATATATATATATATATATATATATATATATATATATATATATATATATAATGACTTTCGAACATTATTAAGGTAAATACATTGTTCTCTATCAAAATCTTTCCTTTTGCTAACTATGCCTATCAGTAGTTAGTGCCTTCAGTAGCTAGAATCTTTTATTTAGATGACAGTATTGGCGCTCGCTGTATTGCAGTAGTTCGAGTAAAGTAGATTTTTGTGAGGTAAGTGATTTATGAAAGGTATAGGTTATTGTTAGTCAGGGCCATTCTTTTGTGGGGATTATTGAAAGTCAGGTTGCGTTGTGCTAAACATATTGTGTGTCAGTTTAGTGATGATCAGAATAAGTAAAGAGAGAAATGTCTGAGTACGTTCAGTTTTGCTCAGCTGTTTGAAAATCAAATAACGTAGAAGTTAACGAGCACAGTAATTCATTATTTTCCAATGGGGACGTTTCATCATACATAATTTTCCAAAGGGGACATTTCAACGTGAGCACAGTCACCCACTAATTCGGTCCCATTTAGGACATACCTCACAGAAAGCGATTGAAGGGTAGTGGTTTTAAGGACAGAGGGAAAAATGCCATGGGAAAAAACCCTGCACTACTTTGGGTGGTTAGAAGTGCTGCTGGGTGGTTTGTGTCACTAGTGACGGTTTGTGCTTGGGCCTTAGGATATGTTAATGGAGAGGTATTGCCATTGTAGCAGTCTCTGACGAAATCTCCAGGCACATTTGCAGCATCAGCGTACCTGTAACGTACCACGTCATCATCTGAGCGATCAATTTGATTACAAAATTTTCTGCAGGTTGTGTGGGGTTTGTTTGTATCTTGCGTGTTCGACTTTTCTGTTAAAGTTTTCTAGTTGGCTTTAAGAGCAAAGATGGCAGTGCCAGTCAGGTTTGCTGTGATATAGGGGTTTGCATATGTAGGAGTATCAGACCCAGTCTCTACAGAAACAACTGAGTAGTTATCAACATCAGAAACATTTGTGCAGGCATCAGCATAACTACAAAACCTGCAGTATCAACATTGGCTACAGCAGTACAAGCAAAGGGAGAGAAGACATCCAATGTAGAAAAAACACAATCAAAATATTGTATGAATTTGGAAAATAGTGCAACCTGCTAGTTTGAATATTTTTTTTTGACTGAAGGCAGAAGGAAGGGAAGCACACAACTAGTACAAATAATATATTTAGTGACAAATTTAATATATAGACACTGGTGTAAGGGTCCATCTCTGTGTTAGAAAAGTCTACACAAGCATACCTCCTTTACAGAGACTTTCGCTGTAGTTTACAGAAAAAATCTGATAAAGGTTCTAAATTTATAGCACTTCACCAAAATGTACAATATACTTTCAATAAATCAGATGAAGCTACGAAGATGCAAAATGTTCTTGTTAAGACAGAGCATGGCCTAAAGGGAAATGAAATTACGCTGTGTAATCTACAAGGGTATAAAATGGCCCATTAGTGTAGAAGTAATCACAAAAGTAGTGATGTAGCTGTATATGTTGAGGGTAACATAATAGAATGTACTGCATATCAAATACCTAACCATGTAGAACTAGTGACCAAAGCAACAGCCATTCAAATAAAGCTCTTAGGAAAAAATGTTTTGCTGGAAATACACTGCTTACCAGGCTCAAGAGTGAATTTCAGGTATTGCTAAGCAAAAGTACCACAGAATTCAATTTTCGATAGTAGCAGGTGACTAATATTAATATGATGAGAGGAAATGTTTGTGCAAGAAGTTGCCTTGATATATCAAGCTCATTCAACTTGAAGACACACATAAAGAGGCCAAAATGATGTATATATACACTAGATACTATTATAGATCATGTAATCACTAACATGCCTGAAAACATACTGACTGTCTCTAATGACTTGGATGTCAATGAGATGTTAAACGTTAATTTTCCTTCCTTTCTTCCTTCCTTCAGAACGCCCTTAGTGTACAATTTGTAAACAAAGTAATTGGTGACCATTATGACCAATCAATATCTTAGTTTTATGGACTATATGACAAGAAAGCCATTTGACTACGTACTGAAATCAACAAAAAAGTCTGTGGTACTTTCATTGAGTTCAGAGCATGAGTAAACAATTAAAGTGGTCGCAAAATAAGCATACTTCGAACAGATAATGGAAATGAGTTTGTCAATCAGCTTACGAAGTCATTGTTGAAAGCGAATGGAATTCTACATGAAACGACAATTTCTTACACATCAAAACAAAATGGAGTTGCGGAACTCCTGAGTCAGATGACTGTTGGAAAAACAAGTCAAAGTTGACTGATGCAGGATCGAGCAAACAATTTCTGGACTGAAGTCGTTAACACAGCCGTTTATCTGAAGAATCGATCTCCAATGAAAGCAGTTCAAAATGTTACCCTAGAAAAACTATGCAGGGATCATGTAATAAATGACAGTCATTTAGGAATCCTTCAACGTCGAGCGTTTTTACATATACTGAAAGGAAAACGAATGAAGGTAGAAGGCAAATCCAAGGAACTTATCTTTGTTGGATATTGCGAAGCTTCTAAAGCATAAAGTCTCACTGATCCAAATTCACCAAAGACAGTCGTGAAGGCCCATGACATGCAATTCATTGAAAAATCAAAGTGCGACTGCGGAAACAGCAACCCAAACATTAATCCAATTGACGATAATGTCATGGGAAACGCCCAACTGGTGGCAACACATACCATCGTTGAAGGGGCAACGAAACAATCCCAGCCAGCTGATCTTGAATTAGCACAACATAACACTGAGCAGATAGTGAATGTCAACTTAGATAGGGAAACTAGTCAATCAGATACAGAAGCTGAACTGTCAGAAATTAGAAATTCTTAATGCGAATGAAAACTGAATCCTACAAATTTCAGGTAAAATCCGTTATATTCAGCCACCTCTATCTGTGATAGCAATTGAAACATAGAGCCTGTACAGCGCTGTATGTCTATACTATGAAACGTCTATGTAATTATTTTCATTACAGTCAGTAACTGCAAACAGCTACACTTTCTGTGACAGTAATTGAAACAAGGAGCATGTACAGCGTCATAAAAATTTTCTAAATTGAATGTTCTGTGGGATTATTTTCATTACAGTCAGTAAGTGCAAACAGAGATTTGCCGTAGAAACTATACTTGAAATATATACATACACTACTGGCCATTAAAATTGCTACACCAAGAAGAAATGCAGATGATAAACGGGTATTCAATGGACACATATATTATACTAGAACTGACATGTGATTACATTTTCACGCAGTTTGGGTGCATAGATCCTGAGAAATCAGTACCCAGAACAACCACCTCTGGCCGTAATGACGGCCTTGATACGCCTGGCCATTGAGTCAAACAAAGCTTGGATGGCGTGTACAGGTACAGCTGCCCATGTAGCTTCAACATGATACCTCAGTTCATCAAGGGTAGTGACTGGCATATTGTGACTAGCCAGTTGCTCGGCCACCATTGACCAGACGTTTTAAATTGGTGAGAGATCTGTAGAATGTGGTGGGCAGAGCAGCAGTCGAACCTTTACTGTATCCAGAAAGGCCCGTACAGGACCTGCATTATCCTGCTGAAATGTAGGGTTTCGCAGGGATCAAATGAAGGCTAGAGCCACGGGTTGTAACACACCTGAAATGTAACGTCCACTGCTCAAAGTGCCGTCAATGGGAACAAGAGGTGACCGAGACGTGTAACCAATGGCACCCCAAACCATCACGCCGGGTGATACGCCATTATGGTGATGACGAATACACACTTCCAATGTGCGTTCACTGCGATGTCGCCAAACACGGGTGCGGCAATCATGAAGCTGTACACAGAACCTGGATTCATCCGAAAAAATGACGTTTTGCCATTCATGCACCCAGGTTTGTCGTTGAGTACACCATCGCAGGCGCTCCTGTCTGTGATGCAGCGTCAAGGGTAACCGCAGCCATGGCCTCCAAGCTGATAGTCCATGCTGCTGCAAACGTAGTCGAACTGTTCGTGCAGATGGTTGTTGTCTTGCAAACATCCCCATCTGTTGACTCAGGGATCGAGACATGGCTGCACGACACGCTACAGCCATGCGGATAAGAAGCCTGTCATCTCGACTGCTAGTGACACGAGGCCGTTGGGATCCAGCACGGCGTTCCGTATTACCCTCCTGAACCCACTGATTCCAATTCTGCTAACAGTCATTAGATCTCGACCAACGCGAGCAGCAATGTCGCGATACGATAAATCGCAATCGCGATAGGCTACAATCCGACCTTTATCAAAGTCGGAATCGTGATGGTACGCATTTCTCCTCCTTACACGAGGTATCACAACAACGTTTCACCAGGCAACGCCGGTAAACTGCTGTTTTTGTATGAGAAATCGGTTGGAAACTTTCCTCATGTCAGCACGTTGTAGGTGTCGCCACCGGCGCCAACTTGTGTGAATGCACTGAAAAGCTAATCATTTGCATTTCGCATCATCTTCTTCCTGTCAGTTAAATTTCGCGTCTGTGGCACGTCATCTTCCTGGTGTAACAATTTTAATGGCCAGTAGTGTATACACTGAAAACCAAAGAAACTGATACATCTGCCTAATATCATGTAGGGCCCCCGCGAGCACACAGAAGTGCCTCAACACGACGTGGCATGGACTCGACTAATGTCGGAAGTACTGCTGGAGGGTACTGACACCATGAATCCTGTAGGGCTTGTAACATGCACACGGGCACACAATACTCATTAAAGCCTGTACTATGGTAAGTGAGTGGGGCTCACCTTACGAGACAGGATTTTTGTATAGATATTGACCGCGTGTACCTGAATGGTGGCAAATCAGACTTACACCCACTCTGTAATAACAATGATACGTCAAGCAAGTTCAAAATGCAATTACACGTCAGGACGGACAAAAAGCAACACAGAAGATGCTACCAATTTGTTAATAATACGGTCGCCAGCCTAATTAGGCATTAACTGAGTTTCTTCCCTGTACAAGTTGGTGTATATTCATGCAAAACAACACGTAGTAACACTGCATAATATAGTAAATTTTAGAACCAGAAAATCTATTGAACTGATAGTTTCACTTTTTTGTACTGATATGGAAAAACCAGGAATACATAACACTACACTATAATGTATACTACAAAACTTCGTACTGTCTATTGATCTGATTAAAATCGGGCTTAGGTTACCCTAGAAATAGCACTTTCGAGCCACACACAAAATGTCAATTTTGATAAAAATAAAACACTGATAAATTTTGGCTTTTATATTGACTTTAACTTTTGCTGGTCAAATCAATTTAGAACACCTCAGAATTCAAATGAATAAAAAAAAGGGGGGACCCTGAAACTGTTATGATCACTGTATTAAAAAAATTAATTACTGACACCATTATGCGCTCAAGATTTCCAATATATGAGTTACTACTCTCTTTATCTTATTTCCTACTCATTTAAATACCTTTATATCTGTCTCGAAATAATTAAACTTCATTACTAAATCAATATTAAAGTTATCTTCCAACTTTATCAGACCTTCGTTATTCATTTACTGGTTCATTAACAAAACAGTTCTTTAAACACCATTCTAACATAGTTAGGTCTGCAAGTAATTATTAATAACACAAAATTTAATTTTTCATTTCGGGACAGTCGGATTGCGCAACATTTGGAAAGGACCCTATCTAGGTTAGTTGTGAGGATAATTAAATGATAGGAAAGTTCTGGTAAAATTTAAGTTGTTATTGAACAGTATGGAACAAAAGTAACACTGGTCCATACGAATACAGTACTAAAAGTTTCAACCTGTTTGTATCGATGCGGCGGTTGGCAGGCGGCGAGATGGCGAGGCACAAAGCACACATACAACCACAGCTATGGCTCTTGACGTATTGGCACTTTATTTCTTCATAGCGTTGCAATACTTTTCCATTTAGTGCCTATGGAATTTTGCCATGCTGTATGGGCGTTGGAATGGCATACCCGAGGCTCAATGAAACTACGTCTTCTAGGAGAGCCTCCTCGCTCCAGAACGTGTTGCTCAGACCAATGCCAAATTCCAACTAACTGCTGCTGAGCCCGTTATGCCGTACAGCGCCCGCGTGCATTTTCCTGCGCTCGCCTGCCATCCAACTTTTACCGCTCCCTTACAGACCGGTTATTCACCCGAGGTTTTGCATTATACATATCCTAACACATTGCCTGCGTATGGACCAGACGCACAGTTACAATTTTAAACGTCTTGCAACAGTTTCAACACTTGTTACATTTCAATTCTATTACAATATTGCTTGACATTTGACATAAACATTAATATTAACATTGAAACTTGTTTACAGTTTTCTTAACACAATGACATGAACCAAAAAAGCAAATGAAATCAGAACATCAATCACACTAGTTTATCGAAAAATCAGATGGAAAAAAATTACTTATATGTACAAGAGTACAGCATTGTTGTTACAGGCTGTCCATAAATCCGTAAGAGTACGAGGTTGGAGATCTCTTCTGAACTATTGGAATTTGCACAGCTGAATAAGTATTAAGGAGAAAAAAAAACATTTTACTAATAACTATATTTGCACATTCAAGAACAAAAAAATTTACAACAAACACAACAGAATGATTAGCGCACACAAAGAGTGTTAGACAATGCCAAAGAGGTCTGTTTTACACAGTGCACTTTGCGCCGTCACACACGATATATGTTGTTCACACAATTCCAACACCCCTCCCTCCTTGAACTTATATTTTGTATGTTGCTTCCACAAGCTAAACCAAATAGTCTCACAATCTTCTCAAACTTCTCCCTTTCCAAGGGTTTGGTCAGAAGGTCATCTAACATGTCTTCTGTGCGCAGATAGTCCACGGCAATGTTCTGTCGCTCTATGTGGTCCCGAATGAAATGGTGCCGTATATCAATATGCTTTCTCCTAGCACTAGTAACATCGTTTTTAGCTAGGTTTATGGCTGCCTTATTGTCACAGAAGATGGTTGTAGGTTCCTCAGTTAAATCGGGTTCTATTTCACTTATTAATGTTCATAGCCATAATGCTTCCTGTGTGGTGTAAGATAGTGCCATATACTCGGCCTCTACGGTGCTCAATACAACAGTTTTTTGCTTTTGACAGGACCATGATGTGAGGCCCCCCATTAATTTAAAACAGCAGCCAGTGGTGGAGTATCTGTCTCCCAATTCACTCCCCCAGTCCGCATCGCTATATCCCTCTAGTTTTGCATTACCATCTCTATGGTATTTTAACTCATAGTTTGAGGATCCTCTTAGGTATCGGAATATCCTCTTTACAGCTTTCCAGTGCTTTTCCTTTGGATCTCTGCAATATCTGCTCACTGCATTGGTGGCAAAAGCAATGTCGGGTCGTGACGTTTGAGACAAATATTACAGACTCCCTACTGCTTCTAAATAAGGAACATTCTTGTCACATTCCACATCAGTCTCATTTACACTTAACTTCACTCCTACTTCCATTGGAGTACTTATGGGCTTGCAATCACTCATGCCAAATTTCTTTAATATTTTTCTGAGTATGATGATTGACTTATGCTCAATTCTTGTCTTTCTTCATCCTTAGTAATCTGCATACCTAAATAATGTTTGACTTCTCCCAAATCATGCACCTTAAACTTGGTTTGCGGCTGTTTCTTGAAAATTCTCATTTGGCCTTCACTTTCAGTCAGGATAGAGAAATCGTCCACCCATATCGCCATTATTATTATTTCTTCTTTTCTCCCTTTATAGTAAATGCTGGGATCTGCATTGGATTGCTTCATATTCATATTTATTAGAGTTTCATGTAGACATCGATTCCAGCAACGTACACTTTGTTGAAGTCCATAAATACTTTTTCTCAAACGCCAAATCTTTTTACTTTCTGATCTGGTTTTTATGGCTTCCCTTGGTGGAATGACATATATCTCCTCCTCCAATTTCCCATTTAAATATGCCGTTTTAACATCCATATGATGAATTATTAAATTTCGTTTTACTGCCAAGGCTAAAAGATATCTCAATGATGCATACTTGACTACAGGTGAAAAAGTTTCTTCGTAATCTACCTCTTGTTTTTGTGATTATCATTTTACCACAAGTCTTGCTTTGTATTTTGGTGATGAGCTTTCAGAGTTCTTCAAATTGAATACCCATCTTGCCTGCAGTGGTTTCTTATCTCCTGGCATATCTACCCATTCAAAGGTTTCGTTCTGATATAAAGATTCTAATTCTCTCTTCATCGCTTCTTTCCATTCTTGAGAGTTTGGGCCACTCATTGCTTCTTCTGCTGTTCTTGGCTCATCATTAAAAGATTGTGCTGTATACATCTCAAAATCCGGATATTCCTTCGGTTTTGGTACACGAGAAGAACGCCTTACATTGTTTTCTTCATTTTTTCATCCTCTAACTCATTGTTGTCATAAATTGTATCCATTTGTCCTTGGCTGTCGTCTTCCTCTTCTTCACTTTCTATTTCCTCACACAAGGTTTCACCATCTGAACTAGGTGCAGTTGACTTAGTGGTTTTGCTCTCTTTTGAGTCCTTTCTATTTTCAAAGAATATTACATCTCTACTTGTGACAATCTTATTAGTCAATGGATTCATTAATCGGTAGCCCTTTGAATTTTCACAATAGCCTACAAAAATATACTTTTTAGCTCTCGGATCCCATTTTCCTCTTAGCTGTTTTGGAATATGTGCCATTGCATCACACCCAAAAACCCTTATATTGCTTAGATCAGGTTTCTTTCCTATCCATATCTCATAAGGGGTTCTAGTCTTTAATGCTTTTGTAGGTGATCTATTGTTCAAATATACAGCTGTTGACACTACCTCTGCCCAAAAATCTTTGGATAATTCAGTGTCAGTCATCATGCTCCTTGCTTTCTCAACAATGGTCCTATTAGCCCTCTCAGCAATCCCATTTTGAGATGGGCTGTACCTTATGGTAGTTTGATGCCTGATTCCCTTTTCTGCCAGAAGTTTCTTCAATTTCTGGTTAATATATTCTCTCCCATTATCAGACCTGATGATCTTGATCATCTTTCCCGTCCACCTTTCAACCATATTGCAATATTCCTCAAAGATATCTCTCACTTGGTCTTTAGAACTAAGAAAATAAATATGAGTATATCGTGAGTAATCATCAATAAACGTAAGAAAATAATTACTCCCACCTATGGATTCACACTCCACCGGGCCACATACATCTGTGTGGATTAACTGTAAGACTTCTGTGGATTTACTCTTATTAGTCTTGAAGGGTAATCCTACATGTCTCACAAGGATCCTTGGACACACTAAATTTCTGTATTCCCTTTACCATATCCTTTATTATAGACATACTCTTTCTATTTAGATGTCCAAGCCTCTGGTGCCATAAAAAACCTTCTGCTGAATATACTGAATCACTAACATTTTTATGTTTACTGTCAATGGTGTCCAACTTAAAAATGCCCCTTTCGTTACTTGCTGTAGCTATAACTTCACCACTTTCACTGATTACTCTTGCACCCTGCATGTCAAAAGTGACTGTATTTCCTTTCTTGACAATTTCCCCTACAGTCAGCAGGTTAGTTGCTACATTTTTCACATAATGAATATTGTGTGCAGTAACCATATCTGATTCACCATTTACACTTATATGTAGATCTGGTTTCCCAGCCAGATGACACTGGAGCTTGTTGCCATCAACAGTAGATATTCCCATATGAGTCTTATCTTTGATGTCATAAAGAAGTGATTTATCTTTAACAATATGCACAGATGCACCTGAGTCTAAAATCGATTCCATATCACGATTACTCATCCCACCGAAAGAATAAAAACATGAGAGTACCTTACCTTTGTTATTGGTCCTTCTCTCTGGGCTATCAGTAACATACCTCTTTTGCTGAGTGTCTGATCTTGGGCTTACTTTTTCTTTGCACTGAGACGCAATATGTCCCATCTCGTGACATTTATAGCACCTCACCGATTCTCCTTTTTGTTTTTGAGTAGAGAGCAGACGCACCTTCCTTCTCCAATGTACAACAGCTTGGAGCACTCTTTACATCCTGCAGGATTTTCACATTAACACTGTCGCCTGTGATTGGTATACCCGAGCTTTCAAGTCCCATAATCATAGGTGCATACCTTTCGGGCAGTCCTGCCAACAGCAATGTTCCTATCCATTCGTCAGCGATCACGAATCTGATGTTTCTCAGTCGGTTCGACGTGGTTATTATTTTGTTAACGTATTCGTCTACACGCTTACATTTGTCCAGACGAGTGGTAATTAACTCGCGTAATAATCCTACATTTCTCGTAAGACCACCATCCTCGAATGTCCTTCGTAAATTGTCCCAGACTTCTTTCGCTGTAGCAGCTTTTTCAACGTGAACGTAATTCACCGAATCAATCAGTAATATCAATTTTGATTTTGCTTTCCTATCCTTATTTGAATAATTCTGATCTGTGGATTTCATTGTCCCATCTACCACGTCCCATAGGTTGTCTAAACGTAAATACGCTTCCACTGCGAACTTCCAGGTTTCATAGTTTTCGCGACCTGTAAGTCTTTCAGTCTGTGGAATTTGTGCCGCACTCATTCTTAACGGTAACTTGCTTTTTATTGCCGTAAAGAACACCGAAAAATAATGCGGAAAAAAATTGCGATCGTCTTGTAAGGATAACTCGCACTTCACGTAAATTGGAACTTTTCCAATACTTTCTCCCTACTATTTTATTGATATACTTATTCCAAATGCAGCCTGGGCCCATAACCTATTGGAATTTGCGCAGCTGAGTAAGTATTAAGGAGAAAAAAGGACATTTTACTAATAACTATATTTGCACATCCAAGAACAAAAAAATTTACAGCAAACACAACAGAATAATTAGCGCACACAAAGAGTGTTAGACAATGCCAAAGAGGTCTATTTTACACAGTGCACTTTGCGCCGTCACACACGAAATATATTGTTCACACAATTCCAACATGAACAGCACGTTGCAAGGCATCCCAGATAGGCTCAAAAATCTTCATGTCTAGGGAGTTTGATGGTCAGCGGAAGTACAGATAGTGTGGCTGAATACTACACATTTTACTTGGAGATTTATAATAAGAATGTTATGGACAAAGCAGTGGTGTCATTCACTGTTAGTTGCATTTATAATACTACATGTGGTCTGAAGATGATAGTTAAGGTACTGGTACTGGTCGCAATTTGTAAAGATTTTTTTAAATGTTAAATGTGATTGAGACAATATATAGAAAATTTTAGAAAGTTTATTAGAAAGGTTTTGAAAATTTATGATCTATATTTTATTGTTTGCTTACCCTCGCTTGCTCTTATTCTGCTAATATATTCACGTACCACTTACTTCGTGTTTTAGTGTATATGTATAAATTCTTTTTTATAAGAAACTCTAGGATGGATTTTTGAAGATTGCTGATCAGCCAAAATAATGCTATATGAAACGTAAACTATAGATTGGCGTATCTTATCTAGGTCTCGCCAAAATAATGCTATATGAAACGTAAACTGTAGATTGGCGTATCTTACGGAGGTACAATGGACTGGCGCCAATGAAATTTAGGCTGAACTTTCCTGCAAGTTGGAAGTTGGGTGGAAGAGACTGTGTTAGAAGTGTGTAAATGTGTTTTCTCTTTCTTTTGTGTGTATTAACTTTCGGTGAAATTCTTTGGTAGTGTTTCGGTGTAGTCCTGTGTCAGAAGCGTGTGTGGTAGCGTGCATTGCCATTTACGGTAGTATTTCTGTAAAAGCGCGTTGTTGATTGTATTTATTATTTAATCATGGCCTTACATGTTCCCAAAGCGCCAGGAATGGCGCAGATGCTTAAAGACGGTGCCAGAGTAAGTATGTGTTCGGAACGAATGTAATGTTTGTTATGAAATTGGTGAGTTTCTAGAAGTATCATCGTCTGCGGATAACGACTGTTATAATGTTAGCAAGCTGGTTTCATAAACACGCATCTTGTGCAAGCGTCAGCGTATTGCAAAATAATGTGGAAGCCCGCCAACGACGTGTAGGATTGTTTGTAATTTTTGGCTCCCTAATATCGTAGGGTGAGAGACTTCAACTAATTCCATGAGCTACCGATTTAACATTTCTTAATAAGCGTTCTGTTTAATGCCGTACCTCGTTAAATGTCGAATTAAACATCACGTTTAAGTCATGTTAGTAGGGTAGCTGAAACACAAAATAGAGATTGTCCTAAACGCAATAGTGAGCTTGAACAAATTCGCCATTAGGACACCGATATATATCGTAGTCGTCACATCTCAGAATGGAACTGTCATTGAAATAAAAGTGATTAACTCCAAACTTCAAGATATTGATAATTCTAGTCATTGGATGGTCAAGTACACGACGCCCAGAAAATACAAAGAACCACATAGATGGCCGTTAGTCATGAAATCCTAACGCAGGGAGGAAATTCAGATGTTTTTATTAAATAAGAAAAATCGATGTTATGGCGAAATTTGTCTAGAGTACAAAAAGCAATTGATATGTACAGGAACATATATGTGTTTGGATGAGTATCTGGACAAAAATGGAACTAGTGGTTGGCTGTGGCCTGTAATAGAACTATCCTGTCGTTTGCATGAAGCCGACTAGTCGAAGGAAACCATGAAAAACCTAAAACAGGATGGCCGAACTGTGCTTCGAATCTCTATACTCGTGCTTTGAGTCTCCATTCTCGCAAATACGAGGTCAGTCTGCAAGAACTTAATTATGTCTAAGCTACTTCTCAATTGTCAACACTGTCACAGAATAAAATGTATAAAGCTAGTTTTACACTGTGCTGTCATTTCTCAACATCACTACAGAAAGTTCTGCAGCTTACCATTTAATTGCAAAAAAAGAAAAAAGTCCGTATTTCTCCATAACAAGACAGATGTTGCATTTAGGATGATAATATATTAATATCGTATGCACAGTTTGCACTTCCTGGGAGTGATTGATGTATTGGCTGACTTAGTGTTAGTATGGACTGTTTCTGCATGTTGCCAAACTGAGCTATGGCGCCAGTAACGCAAGCCATAAGAATATGAGCGTGTAGTAGGCATTGTGACTGCAGTGTGGCTCTTGGTGTAGTGCTTACCTTGCAGGGAGACAGCGTTAGTTCTACCAGCACCTCTTTTTCCCCACAACTGTGCATGTGCTGGCTGATTGTCTTCTGACTCTCTCAGCAGCCCCTAAAATTTGTTCAAATTTATGTTCTGTTTATAGTAGCTATTATAATATCACCAAAATTAAAGAGTGGTATTCCTTGTTACTGTTGTAGGGATACCTGTATTTACCTCAAAATATACCATTACATTAAATATTTTAAATTTCCTATGTAATCTGTGAGAAATATAAACCCCTCCTCAAGACGTCCACTTCATGGGATGTAGTGGATGACTGCTATGGCTGGCTGCTTAACTACGTATCTTGCAATGCTTTAATTATGCACACCTCTAGAACATCTGCTGCCTTGGGTAAATAAGGCAAACACCATGCCTATCATGGCAGTCAGCAGTTTTAAGACCTTAGGATAGTGGCAGTTAACAGCTGTTGAAAACTCTACAATTTTATCTAAGTTGATTTGACTTGAAAACTTAGAACATTTTATCTAGTTGTGGCAGCATGAAGAGGACACATGGATGTTTATCATTATGATAGAGTATTTTTGTGGCATTCTTGTTTATTTCGTCAGCAGATGAATACTCATTCTTCAACTATACATTTATGACTTTGAGATATTTTAATTCTGCGTTGAGTAGCTATAGTTCACAGATGTTCCTTGCTCTATCCACTTAATGTTTTTGGAGTGAATTACTTTACTGTGGATGACAATTTTAACCTCCGTGTAGGTAATGGCCTTTGTGTGTGGGTTTCCAGTATACTATGAGGCCCAAACTACCAGCTTCTTTCTTCAAGAGTAGCACAGCTAGAAAATTTAATCTGCCATATACACTCATCCTCTATGGTTAACTGTGCCTTTGGATTAATCCTATTGAGTTGTTACTGAAAACATCCTGGGTCCTCCCTGCCATGCCTCCACAAAACAAATGCTTGTAGCAAGGAGACAACTGTCTAATTGAACTTACAAAAATGTCAGCTAATAGTGGATAGTATGATAGGCTATACATACAGGTGATAAAGATTCCTAACATGCCGATAATTGCAAGTGGAAGGAGGTTTGTGTTAAACTTATTGATATCTGGACACACGTTTTAAAGGTGTCTACTAGTCTGTCACTGAGTGGCAGTAGCAGGTGACACTGATTAATGAAGTCCAGCTGTGATCGAATTTTCAAAATGTGATGTCATTCCTCTGCATTGTAGCAGGTGGAAGTGAAATTTTACTTCAGCCAGCAGTGAGCCAGAGTGTGGATCGGACAGTCATAAAACTGCAACCTGCTCCATCCTTGAACATGTCTTTCTCAGATGCGCATGAAACAGTGGGTTTCTGCTACAAATTTTGCAACGGCACAATATTACCAACATGGTCCATCAAACTGCACATAAAACAATGCCCAAGTTATAATCCAGAAGGCTTGTGGATTTGAAGGATGTGCTGCACAAACAGTTCCAATCTGTATCATTCAGAATACATTGTGAAATTCATGGTTTCACATGATAGGGTTTCTTCCCTTTCCAATTACAAATGGGGTTCAGAAATGATTGAATACCTTTGTACTGGCTGTAATTAGTTTGTCTCCCCCCCTGCCCCCCCCCCCCAATCTTATGTTTTGTTTGGTCTTTTGTGCTGTTCTGTTCCCATTTTTCTTGGATCTTCTTTCTCTAGTATTGGCCTCATTGTGTCATGATCATGGTATGGTGTGGAGATATGGATGATTCAACGGCAGTGCCAGCTACTTGTAGTGCTTAGTGCCTCTGATGCACACCCTGGTCTCACCCCTCCCTCCTTCCCCCTTCGGTTCTTTGCTCTTCCTGCCACCCCAATGTTCCTTCTGCCTCTTTGTTTGTTTTCCTTTCCCCAGTGACCAGGCTGTGCTGCTGGTATTCCTCCCATAGTTTCTGCCACCACCTTAGATCTTGGGACTGATATCATCGCTGTTTGGAACTTCCCCCCCCCCCCCCCTCCCCCCTCAAAAAAATCAAGTAACTGACCAACAATTTTTTTTCACTAAATATACAGAGCTCAGTATGACCCCTGTCTAAGTTTCTCTTTGGTTTTTGAGTGTAATATTTATGAAAATAGAATCATTACTGTCACACTGAACTGTAGTGTATGTTTTTGTATTATTTTTCTGCCTTCATATCCAGTGTAAATCACATTGGCTCTATAAGACACCAGTGGTACTTGGTGTGTGTGTGTGTGTGTGTGTGTGTGTGTGTGTGTGTGTGAGAGAGAGAGAGAGAGAGAGAGAGAGAGAGAGAGAGAGAGAGAAAGGGGGGGAGACCTGGTGCCAGGATGGTTATTTTGAGCCATTTCAACTGTTTCTCAGTACCACAGACACTTCGGGATACTTAAAGCAAGTTGCCAATCTTTGCACCATCTCGAAATCCTATCAAGCTCTGATTGAATGTTTATGTGGCTTCTTTCAGACAGTACTTTGTTATAAAGAGTACAACTGCATCATCTGCAAGAAGCGTGAGGTTACTATCAATATTGCCTGCAAGGTGATTACAATATAAACAGCAAGGGTCCCAACAGACTTTCTTGGGGTACACTGGAAGTTACTTCTGATGGTGACTCTCCATTCAAGATAACATGCTGAGTCATCTGTACCAAAAAGCCCTAATCCAGTCACAAACTTCACTTGATATCCCATATGAGCCTGCTTTTGACAATAACTGTAGGTGTGATGCTGAGTGAGATGCTTTTCAGAAAATAAGAAATACTGCATCTGACAGCCTTGGTCCAAAGGAGAAAAGTGCAGTTGCTTTTCACATGATAAATATTTTCAGGATTTGTGCTGGTTGGCGTGGAGAAGGTCATTCTGTTTGAGATACCTCACTAGGTTTGAGCCCAGAATACATTGTAAAATTCTTCAACAGACCAGTGTCAGGGATACTGGGTGGTAGTTTCACAGATAACTTCTATTACCCTTCTTGTAGAGGGTGTGACCTGTGCTTTCTTCCAACTACTGGACATAATTATTTGTTTGAGGGAACTGCAATAGGTTATAGTTAGAAGAGGGGCTAACTCAGCCACAGATTCAGTATAGAATCTGAAAAGAATTCAATCTGGCCCTGGAGCTTTGTTTAGTTTTATCTATAGTGAAGGGGAAGGAAATAAAAATTAATAACACAGCAGTGGGTCTTGGACACTCCTTATAAAACTAATATGTGTATCAAACAATGGAAAATGAAGGATGGAATGTAACAATATTATGAAAAGGAAAGTTGCTACTCACCATTCAGCGGAGATGCTGAGCCGCAGATAGACACAACAAGGGTGTCACAAATACAGCTTTTGGCCAGTAAGGCCTTTGTCAAAAACACACACACACACACACACACACACACACACACACACACACACACACACATACGGCTGCAGTCTCAGGCAACTGAAGCCTCACTGTGAGCAGCAGCACCAGTGCATGATGGGAGTGGCGATTGGTTGGTGGGGGGGGGGGGGTGCAGGGATGGGATGGACAGAGGGTAGGGCAGGTATATGCAGTTGGGAGGTTAGATGGGGAGGGGGGGGGATGGAAAAGGAGAGAAGTAAAAAGATTGGGTGTAATAGTGCAATGAGGGCTGTGTTGTGCTGGAATGGGAACAGGGAAGGGGCTGGATGGGTGAGGACAACAAAGGTTGAGACCAGGAGGGTTATGGGAACATAAGATATATTGCAGAGAAAGTTCCCACCTGCGCAATCCAGAAAGGTTGGTGTTGGTGGGAAGGGCCCATATGGCACAGGCTGTGAGAAGCACTCATTGAAATTGTGTGTCGTGTTTGGCAGCGTGCTCAGTTACGGGGTGGTCCACTTGTTTCTTGGCCTCAGTTTTTTGGTGGCCATTCATGCAGACAGACTTCTTGTTGGTGTTCGTGTCCACATAGAATGCAGGGCAGTGGTTGCAGCTTAGCTTGTGCATCACAGGACTGGTTTGCGGTAGCCCTGCCTTTGATGGGATAGGTAATGTTTGTGACTGGACTGGAGTGGGTGGTGGTGGGAGGATGTATGGGACAGGTCTCACATCTAGTCACCAACATAGTCCTGCAAAACCATATCAACCAAGCCCAAACCTCCTTGCAGTACCTTCTCTCCATCTGCTAAATTCTCCTGCTATGCAATCCCAAATTCGTGGAACCCATAACACACACTGAAACTTGTGCTCCCCAGGAAGTAGAGCAACATGTCCATTGTCACCTCAGAAAGCTCTTGACCCTGCTCACTTCCTACTCCCACCTTGTAGTACCACTGTCCACCACCTTTACCAAACCACCTCCAAACTTCCCCCACGCCCCTTCATAGCTGACAAACCCTGTCTCGCAGACCTACTACATTTACCCCAACCTCCAAAACTCACTCCCACCACTACACAGAATCTTGAACCTAAACAGACCCGAAACACAGTCATGAACCTTTCCTCCAGAAGCTTTAGCCCCACAGAAATATCAGTCCTTTCCAAAGGCCTCACCTTTTGCCCCACTCCCAAATTCAGTCATGCAGGCCTTGTTAAAGACCTTCTCTCCTTCCGGTCGCTACAGTGGAAACACTTTTCGCTACCACCCCTACCAATCAGACTCGACCAAAGACCAATGTTGAACCCTGACTAACTCAGTTCACTCCTCCATTATCGAACCATGATCCCCCCCTCAAATCAACCCCTATTAACTTTCCAGAGTTTCTTAACCTCGAACCTTGTGTCACCATCATTCCCCAAATCTCTCAACATGCAAAATAACCTTACATCTGCAGAAGGAACTGCAGTCCACCATCTAAAAACTGATCCCAACCTTACAATCCTACCTGCGGACAAAGGCACCACCACTGTAGTTTTGAACTGCAAGAATTACTTGGCAGAAGGACTCTGCTAGCTGTCAGATACAGCCACCTACAAACCTTGCCACAGTGACCCCATTCCAGAAATCCAGCAGAATCTCCAGTCACTCCTCAAATCCTTAGGCCTATCCCAGAACCTCTTCCTGGAGTCCATCTCCTACCACTCCCCACACTCCTACCTTCGACATTCTTCCTGAAGTCCATAACTGAACCAGGACGCCGCATTGTGGCTGGTTACTGTGCCCGCACTGAGACAATCTCTGCTGTCACAGACAAGCACCTTCAACCTATTACCCAGAACCTACCATCCTCTATAAAAGATACCAACTCTCCACAGTTCCTGTCCCTTTACCACACAGTGCCCTGCTCGTCACTATTGATGCCATCTCCCTTTGCACTAACATCCCTAATGCCCGTGGCCTTACTGCTATTGAACACTACCTTTCCCAATGCTCAACAGATTCCAAACCAACAGCTTCCTTCCTAGTTGCTATGACCAACTATATCCTCACCCACAATTACTTTTTCTTTGAAGGCATTACCCACAAAGAAATCTGGAGTACAGCTATAGGCACCCACATGGCACTATCCTATGCCAACCTATTCATGGGCTATCCTGAGGAATCTTTCCTACGCGCCCAGAATCATAGACACCTCACCTGGATCAGATTCATTGATGATATCTTTGTGATCTGGATCCATATTCCTCCAGAATCTCAACTACTCCCCTATTTGCTTCACCTGGACCTACTCAACCCAACAAGCCACCTTCCTAGATATTGAACTCTACCTCAAAAGGTGTCACCTGGTCCTACTTAACCCAACAAGCCACCTTCCTAGATATTGAACTCTACCTCAAAAGATGGCTACATCTGTACCTCCATCCACATCAGACCTTCTAACCACCAGTAGTACCTCCACTTTGACAGCTGCCACCAGTTCCACACCAGAAGTCCTTTCCATACAGCCTAGCCACCTGAGGTCATTGCATCTGCAGTGATGAGCGATCCCCCTCAGAATATACCGAGGGTCTTGCTGAAGTCTTCACAGACCATAATTATCCTCCCAACCTTGTACAAAAGCAAATCTCCTGTACCTTGTCCTTCGTCTCCCTCCACCTCCCAAAGTCCCACCATCTGGCCATAAAAGGGTATTCCTCTCATAACTCAGTACTACGCAGGACTGGAGCAACTGAATTACATTCTCCGCCAGGGTTTTGACTATCTCTCGTCGTGCCCTGAAATGAGAAATGTCCTGGCCACTATCCCCCCCACACACACACAGCAGTATTCCACCCACCACTGAACACTGTGTACTCATCCATCCCTACACAACCCCTGTTCCAATCCCTTACCTCTTGGCTCATACCCCTATAATAGACCTAGATGCAAGATGTGACCCATACATCCTCCCACCACCACCACCACCACCGCCACCACCTCCTACTCCAGTTCGGTCGCAAACATCACCAATTCCATCATAGGATGTGCTACCTGTGAAACAAATAATGTGATCTACAAGCTAAGCTGCAACCAGTGTGCTGCATTCTATGTGGGCATGAACACCAACAAGAAGTCTGTTTGTATGAATGGCCACCAACAAACTGTGGCCAAGAAACGAGAGGATCACCATGTTACTGAGCAACACCAACAAGAAGTCTGTATGAATGAGCACCAACAAACTGTGGCCAAGAAACAAGAGGACCACCATGTTACTGAGCACGCTGCCAAACATGGCATCCTTCATTTCAATGACTGCTTCACAGCCTTGTGCCATATGGATCCTTCCTACCAACATCAGCTTTTCTGAATTGCACAGGAGGGAACTTTCCGTGCAATATATCCTACATTCCCATAACCCTCCTGGCCTTAACCTTCATTAGTCATTGTCCTCACCCATCCAGTCCCTTCTCTGTTCCCATTCCAGCACTACACACCCTGTAATGCACTACTGCACTCAGTCTTGTATATTATTCTCCTTTTCCACTACCCCCCTCTCCCCCCTTCCCCAACTCTTTCCTGCCCTCCGTCTCCTGACTGTACAGAGCTGCCCTACCCTGTGTCCATGTCGTGTCATCCCTGTGTCCCCCCCCCCCCCCCTCCCAACAGAACTTCACTGTCCGCCACCCCTACCCTACTATCCCTCCACCTCCCTGCCCCAGCCTCCTCCTTACCCCCGCCCAATTGCCACTCCCATCATGCATTGTTGCTCCCAGTGAGGCTTCAGTTGCATGAGACTGCACTGTGTGTGTGTGTGTGTGTGTGTGTGTGTGTGTGTGTGTGACTAGCCGAAAGCTTTGTGACAATCTTTTTGTTGTGCCTATCTGTGACTGCATCTCTGCTATATGGTGAATAGCAACTTTCCTTTTCGTAATATGTATATCTTGTATCTTCCTTAGTAAACAAATATTTGAAAATTGAGTTAATTTCTCATTTTGCTTTTCCGTCCTCAGTTTCAAATGGTATCTTCCATTAGTGTCTGCACATTTTTGGAGCACTGACAGTCTTCATGTATTACTAAGGATTTTATGAGACATCTTTCTTAAGGTTCTGTTACAGTAGTCATTGAAGGCTTCATTCATTGTCCTCTTGACAGCCAGATGTCTACACGCATTCTCATAAATTAAGGATAATGCTGATACATGGTGAAACAATGCTCTGATGGGCAGTTTGTGGGTTTCAATCACCTCTGGGTTTGACCATGCGGTACATTTGACCTATGGTTGTCACACAGTGGTGCTGGCAGCAGTCCACATACACAGAGGTGTGTTGGTGCATGTCAGAGTATGGCGCAGTGAGTAAGTGTGCATAAGTTTTCATTCGTGCTAATGGTGACTGTGTTGAAAATGACTCAAAGAACACATTGATGACGTTATGAGGAATAGAGTACTAGAGCGATTGGAGGCTGGTAAAACACAGCAGGTCGTAGCACGGGCCCTCCATGTGTCACAAAGTGTGATCTCTAGATCATGGCAACAATTCCAGCAGACAGGAAACGTGTCCAGATGCTACAGTACGGGACATCCACAGTGTACAACACAAGAAGAAGACCGATATCTCACCATCAGTGCCCGAAGACGGCCGCGGAGTACTGCAGGTAGCCTTGCTCAGGACCTTACTGTAGCCACTGGAACAGTTGTCTCCAGACACACTGTGTACAGATGACTGAACAGACATGGTTTATGTCCCTGGAGATCTGTAAGGTGCATTCCACTGACCCATGGTCACAGGGGAGCCCGTAAAGCCTGGTGTCAAGAACACAGTACATTGTCATTGGAACAGTGGTTCCAGTTTATGTTCACGGGCGAGTCTAGGTATAGTCTTGCCGGTTTTTCATCTGGCGTGAACCAAGAACCAGATACCAACCCCTTAATGTCCTTGAAAGGGACCTGTATGGAGGTTGTGGTTTGATGGTGTGGGGTGGGATTATGATCGGTGCATGTACACCCCGGCATGTCTTTGACAGAGGAACTGTAACAAGTCAGGTGTATTGGGACGTCATTTTGCACCAGTATGTCCGCCTTTTCAGGGCTGCAGTGGGTCCCGCCTTCCTCCTGGTGGGTGATAATGCACGGCCCCACCGAGCTGCCATCGTGGACGAGTACCTGGAAACAGAAGATATCAGGTGAATGTAGTGGCCTGTCTGTTCTGCAGACCTAAACCCCATTGAGCACATCTGGGATGCTCTGGCAATGTATCGCTGCACGTCTTCAAACTCCTACGACACTACAGGAGCCCCGACAGATACTGGTGCAAGAATGGGAGGCTATACCACAGTAGCTTCTCGACCACCTGATCTATAGTATGCCAACCCATTGTGTGGCCTGTGTACATGTGCATGGTGATCATGTCCCACATTGATGTCGGGGTACATGTGCAGGAAACAGTGGCATTTTGTAGAACGTGTTTCGGGATAGTTTTCTCAACTTGTAACCAACACAGTGGACTTACAGATCTGTGTCGTGTGTGTTCCCTATGTGCCTATGCTATTAGCACCAGCTTTGTGTAGTGCCATGGTGTGTGGCACCACATTCTGCAATTATCCTTAATTGATGAGCATGAGTGTATATAAAGCACTATGCTTTTAATCTTAATAGGCAGAAGTCAGTTTTTTAGATTTTTACAGTCACTAGCCTATATTTACATACAGTATTTCTGTTGGCAATACTGGAATTTCGCCTCCTGAAGGTAAATTCTGATCGGCCATCTTTTATATTTACCGTCAAAACATTTGCTCAAGTGTGGTAGTTTTCCTGAACAAATTGTCTTACTTACAGTTAACTATACATACTCCAATTCATTAATATGAAATGGACTAATATTCTGGAAGTATTTTATGCTTGCACAAAGGTTTTGTGACCTCCACTGTAACTTAACTGTGTAGAAATGTGCAAATAATGTAGTGATAAAAATATTCAACAAAAATTATAGTGAGTTAAAGCTGCTGGTTAGTGAGTTACAGCTGCTGGTAGTCGATAAGAATGAGAACACACTCATTGTGCAACCTTTGGACAAGATTCAGATGGCTCATTAGTGTGTGATCTGTTGAGCCATTGTTCAGCAGACTTTTGAGTTCGTGTACCATAATTACTGAGAACAACAAGACCATTTGGGATCTGATCTGAGGAGTACCTCACAGATTAGGAGCAGCAAACATCTGTATACAAGACTGGGTCAAGTTTCTTTTATAGCTGAGACATGCTGATCCTCTTGTCATAGTTTTTATTTATGTGATCTGTAGCAATTTGTTTCTGAAGGCTGCTATGATTTTTAGAAATTGGGTCTGTGCTTGTGAGAAACCACAGTGACATTCAGCATTGAAATACTCACTCTCATAATATTCAGATGAAATGAAGAAATAGAACAGCCACACGTTGAAACATTGGGATTTATGTGTCATGCAGATTTGAAACAAATAATGTTCTCTTCAAGCACATTTTGTAGTGTCATCTCACCCTCCATGGCTGTAACATTTACACATTAATCTCAGAATATAGGTGAATAACCTGAACATTCTTTCCCCAATACACCGTTGTCTAATATTTTGTCTTGAACACTAATAATCAGGTCAGTTTTAAATATAGCTGTCAATGACCTCCTTTGAAGAAATGTTTTCCACGATGCAGAGAAGGATGATACACACGTTGATTGTTGCTGATGTAATTATTATCCAACAAGCCTGTTGAGGAAGATTAGGCTAAGAAACTTTTTTGCAAGTATCTGAGACTAAATTTATCTTGGAAGTTCATGTTCCATTTTTACTCTTTTGACTCTTAACTGTAACATCAGAATGACATATTATTGCGTACTTCACCATATATTTTCCATTATTGTTTTAATTCTAGAATTAACTCAGTTTCTACCATTCACACAAACTGAAAAAAGGTCAGTTAATTATTTTCTCTAACTTCTTGAAGTCCTTGCAAGTGGGACAGCATAGTAGTTAAGTCACTGGACTTAACATTCAGGAGGTGCTAATGTGTGCTGTTGCATAACATTCATAAACTACACAAAATCTATGGGTGACATCGGATGATGAGCATCAAGGAGCTTAGCCAAATGTGATGTAGTAGTACATGTGAGCTCTGAGCGCACATCAGTGATTAGAACAGAATATACTACAGGAGTTCGTTTAACCACCTAGGTCAGATAGATTACATAATCTTTCCAAAACTGTCCATTAGGAAGTGACCTGTATGCTGACGAGTGCCTGTTAAGGCAAAACGGTTGGTAGCAGGCAACCTGTGGGCATATAGCCACATCAAAAAAGTATTGGGGTTGCTGAGGAATGAGTCAGTGTTACTGGGGAAGTTTATACAGTTCCTTAGCTTTTTGTGGAAGCTAGATGAATCCTCCAAATGCTTCTTTTAGTTTTGTTAAGTCATTTCTGGTAGAAGACAGTATTCCTATGGATTTGGTCAGTTTCTTCTCAAAGCCTTCTTTAACCTAAGATTGTGATCACACTATAATGAAAAAGTTGTTAATGGGATGGCAATGATCTTTCAAATTCCTTTTCTGAATGTTCTGTTGGAGTAGGACAGTTAAAAGAAACTGACATGGAATTATACGAAGATAGTAACTGTTCCGAAAGAACAGATACCAATGATGACCATGCAGCTTCTCTAGAAAGAAATGATAATTAATCGAAACCCTCAGCTGCCAACAGGTGTTGTTGATTTACCTCAATGGGGACAGCTGAAAATATGTGCCCCGACCAGGACTCGAACACAGGATCTCCTGCTTACATGGCAGATGGTCTATCCATCTGAACCACCGAGGGCACACAGGATAGTGCGACTGCAGGGACTTATCCCTTGCATACTTCCTGTGAGACCCACATTCCCAACTGTTCACAACCTACATTTGTAATGTTCCACAGTTGGGAATGTGGGTCTCACGGTAAGCGTGCAAAGGATAAGTTCCTGCAGTCGCGCTATCCTGTGTGCCCTCGGTGGTTCAGATGAATAGATCATCTGCCATGTAAGCAGCAGATCCCGGGTTCGAGTCCAGATCGGGACACACATTTTCAGCTGTCCCAGTTGAGGTATATCAACAACACCTGTTGGCAGCTGAGTGTTTAGATTATCATTTCTGATGTGGAATTGCTAAGCTGAATGCAAACACAATTGGAAATTTTCTGAGGTGGTGGGTTTGTGTGATTTAGTTTTACAAGCCAGTGGATACATTTAAAACTTCAGATCTGCAGAAAAAGCAGCTTAACTAAGGGGTATGTGAAGTGAAAAACATAATTGTATCCAAACCTTTGTTTTGGGCTAATATTTGAGTTGCATAATTTGTTCAGGCTTATTAACGCTATCTGTTTGTTCTAACTCAGCAGTTAATTTTTTATGATCTTCATTTGATCATTTTAGGCAATTTTATAAAATGGATTTTCAGTTTCCTGTTGGCACATTACTTCATTCCCTTGGCTCTCAACTCAACCTTTTCTATTGTCTGTAAGTTTTGTAGTCTAGTTAGTTTATCTTTGAGTTATTTCACTTTCCTGTTTTGTTTTTAAATCTTCTGTCATAATTTGTAGTTCCCTCACATCTTCTCTGGATCTTGGTTCTTTAATCCATCTGATGTTGTTAATGTTCCATAAATTATTTATTATTTTTCTGATTATGTTCTCGGTACCCTTTTTAAATGTCTGACGAATGAAATGTTTAAGACTGCTGCATTTGAAGTTAGTCTCCAGTGTCTTGTTTTCTTGGTATTATTTTTTTATTTACACACATTTTGATTTTTCTTCTATCTTGAATATTCTGCTCGACATATGTGATATTTTGCCTCTTGTAAAGCCCCCTCCCATGCTCCCCGTGGAGATCAGGATTCGTTTTCTTGGTATGGACTTGGCAAACCCAGATTTCTTGAGCTGGAGGCTGGTGAGTGCCACTAGCCCTTTGTAACTGTAACCTTTGGGCCTGCCTTAATGACCCCTGTGGGGGAGGTGGTGGAATGTTTTGTGCCTCAGGGAACTGGGCTCTTTCCTTAACTACCTGGATTTCAAGGATGGTAAAAACCTCTATATAAACACTTCAGTCTCAAGGTGTGCTGCATGACAATGAGATTGGAATGCTGTTTAGGCGGAACAGTTATTAGTGGGCAGGCAACCTGTGGGAAACTGGCTGTACCTCTGTTGTATAAGGTTTACCCAGGCAAGCATGGGTCTGTCTGGATGTATGCTTACTTCCCCTTCTGCTCGTGTGGTTTCCATGTAGCCTGAATCACTTTTCTGTACTCCCAGTAGTTTGAGTGATCCAGTGGGAACTATTGACACCCAAACCCAAAGAGGTCTCATGTAGCTAGTCCACCTGAGAGGTCTTTGAATATCAGTCCAAGCTGTAATGATAATGGAACACATCCTGTGGGAAGGTAATAAACTTATTGTTGTTAAACTTGTCAAAGGTGGCTCTGCATAGGTTCAAGTGCCTTCTGACTGCACAAACATTGTGGCCTTTCAGATAGAGATGGCGAACTATCAATGAATTATTAAGATATGTCAAAAAGAGTTCATGGCAACAGTTCCTGACCACCATAAATAGTTCCACTAATAATAAAGTTGAATGGGAGACCATCAGGAGGGTTTTTTTTTTTGGGGGGGGGGGGGGGGTGGTGCCCAGTGGGTCCTGTAATGGGAGTTGGAAGGCTCCAGACTAACATGAGACATTTCCCAGTCTATTGCAGCTTATTTTGCAGTTACCTCCACAACCACTGTGGTCTAGGGGTAGTGTCTATATCTAATAATGAAAACACCCTGGGTCTATGTTCAAACCCAGCCACTACTGAAAAGAAGCCACCCTTGTTCTGCCAACAGCTTCGTCAAAGAGGGTGGAGGAATGGACTGAGGCTCAGGCCACTCTTTGCCCTTGGCGTGGGAAATTGCCCCTAAAAGGCAGAAGAATCAGCAGTGATCAACGACATGGGAATGCAGAAGGCAATGGAAACAACTAGATTAAAGACACTTATCTGCATGAAGTGTGGCCTATATTTGAAGAAAGTGTCATGATGATCTGTACCTTTCCAAAATACTCCAGGTTAGTCCTCCACTTGGATTTTCACCTGTTATGTGCTCAGAATTCGTTTACTGGGTATGGGCTTGGTGACCCTGGGGTTCCTGAGCTGTGGCAGGTAAGCGCTGCCAGTCCCGTCACCTTAAGCTCTGGGTGTGCTTCAGTGACCACTGTGCAATGTGGCAGTGGAACATTGTGTGTCACAGGGAACGGGGATCTTGGCCTGACCCGCAGATCACGAAGATGGTACAAACATCTATAGAAAACCTCCCAATCTTAAGGTGGGCTGGACACTGATGAGATGCAAGGCCGTTGAGGTGGAACAGTCGTTAGTGCACAATCTCTTGGAACCTGCAGTACCTTAGTTGTATAAGGCTTACCTAGGCATGCGGGACTATGTCTAGGTGACTTTTTATTTCCCTAGCCACTCGTGGGACCAGGATAGACCCTTCGAAAATTTCCTCTCCTCACAGTGGAAAGGTTGGGCGCTGGTAGATACCAACACACAGTCAAACAAGAGGGCTCATGTAGCAAGTCCTCCAGACTTAGGAATTACGTAGACTCTTTCAATATCGAGTAACAAACACGTGCTGGTGGCCAGAAAGGGTTTCTTATAATTAATTGGAAAGAGAGGAACTTTCTTAAAGTTTCACCTTTTTTTTCATACAAAATTGGTTAGAGAGAATTGCTGGAAGCTTAAAATCTGTCAGGCACTTGCAAAACGGGACCGTGTTGGTAGAATCATACAATTTGCAACAAGTGAAGAACATCCAGAAAGCTCTTTGCCTCGGGAAGTGTGCTATAGAAAATGAACTGCACAACACCTTGAACTGTAGTAAAGGTGCTGTTACATGTAGGGATTTGGTCCACATTCCCCAAGAAGAGCTGAAAGCTGAGTGGTCCCAAGAAGGCGTCGTTGATGTACAGAGCATAATGATAAGGGTGGATGGCAGTCTTGTGAAATCAGTCATTTATACTGACTTTCAGCAGCACAAAACTTCCTGAGCATGTTAAGGCCGGTTTCTTCCGACTCAGCATGTGGTTTTATTTTCCTAACCCAGTGCACTGTTCTACATGCCAGCACTTTGGGCATATCACCTCAGGTTGTAAGGGAGCAGCCACTTGGGGCAAATGTGGTAAGACCACCCATGAAGGTGTTGGTTGTTCATCTCCTCCAAAGTGTGATCTTCCTTGAAGAAAGGAAGATACAAGAGATCAAAACAACTAAGAGTGTCTTGTATGGTGAGGCCAAAAGGATCTATGAGGCTATGCAGCCCCCAAAGTTTGCAACCTCCTCTTAAACAACCAGTTCAGAAGACCGATGCTGCTACCCAAATGGAGGTTGCTAGTGTCAACACTAGCACCTACTTTGCCAGTGCATCTGTTGTTGCAGTTCCTTCAAAGCCTATACATCCTCCCAAACCATCAGACAGGTCTGTTGTTGCTAACATTGTGGAGCTTGCAGAGCTCCCTGCTCCTCCAGAGGTTCCACAATCCAGCACGCTGCTACTACTGTCGTGATTTTGGCTCCAAAGCCTACCCAGGGCAGGAAATCAAAGGCCAAGTGTCAGATAGAGTTGGGAAGAAACCAGTCAGACAGTAATGGCATCATACTATCTCATGTCTATCTTGACTCTTTGGTAGAGATAATGGAGCTTGATGTTGGACTGGGGCAATCATCTTACCCCAAGCTGGAACCCCCACCCATTATGGGCTGCCTTCCCCGGCAGAAAGACAGGGTGAAAGTGCAACCCCCATGATAGATGGTTCCCCTATTACAGTGGAACCTTTCATGACACTTGTAGAGGAAGTGAAACTACTAGTGCTAGAATGCCCCATGTGCCTGTGTTTACAAGAAGCACATTTTAAAGCCACTAGCACCCCTGTGCTATGGGGCTGTACCATTCACTGAAAGGATGACGTGACTGAGGAGAGAGCCAGGGAAGGGGTTGCTGTGTTTGTCAGTAACATGCATCATTTGAATTACTTTTTACTCACTGTATCTACCTCCGCCAAATGCAGTAGACCCTGAGGTTCTCATACATTTTGTGGAACAATTCCTACGACCATTTTTGCTAGTGGGAGACATCAGTGCCCATCATGTCTGTGGGGCTCGACCTCTACTTGCCCTAGGGGTCGGGTTTTGGAGAGCCTCATGATGTCTCCTGAGCTCTGCCTCCTCAACACAGGTACACACACTCAGTTTTGCACTGGTGTTCAGCCGGTCTCAGCCATCGACCTCTCTTTCTGCTCTCCAGCCCTCGCAAACTGTTCAGTGGGAGGTCTTGGATTACATTCATTCCAGTGACCACTTTCCACTACATATTCACCTACTGGATGGAGCACTACCTGAAGAGAAGCCACCAACATGGATGTACAGCTGGGCTAACTGGATGCTGTACAGCCAGCTGGCTGTGTTTGAGCATCACAACTGTGTCCATGAATGGGTGGACCACATCGTGTGAGTGATTCATTATGCCATGGACTTATCCATCCCAAAGTCCTCAAGTCATCGTAGGAAGCTATCTGTACCTTGGTGGACAGATGAGTGCTATTCAGCCATCCAGGAAAGATGTGTGGCTCTTTGATAATTTAAATGCTGCTACACAGCAGACAGCCTCATAGCCTTTAGAGTTGCGAGAGCCAAATCTCGACCCATAGTTAAGGAGAGCAAGAAAAGATCATGACAAGCATTCCTGGACTCTGTCGACTGTCCCACTTGTTCTACAAAAGTATGGGAAGCCATCAGGAGGATTTTTAGTAAACACAGCCATTTACCAATAGCAGCAGTGCTGAAACAGGGAGATCTCAAAACAGCACCCAGAGACATCATTCAAACACTGAAAGAGAATTTTACACACACCACTGACAACCAAATCCAGTACTGCATATGTAGACATTTGCCAGCAGCGTCATAGGAAATAATTCTTGAATGTTTTAATCTTATATGGCATACAGGTAACTTCCCCAGTTTGTATAGAGAGGCACTGTTTGATTCCGTCCTCAAACCAGGAAAGGACCATACGTGTCCCAGAAGTTATCGGAGTATCACTTTAGCTAGCTATCTAGGAAAGATCCTGGAGTGAATGGCAGACCGTTGTCTGCTCTAGTTGTTAAGAGACCAGGCAACTCCTTAGCTGCTCTGTGTGATTCCGGAGATTTCGGTCTACTGTCAACAACCTGTCCCTGCTAGAGGCGGTCATTCAGCAGGCCTTCCTCCGTAAACAGTGTGTCGGCATATTCCTTGATATCGGTAGGGCATACATTACTACTTGGAGACACTGTGTTCTTACACAACTGTGTCACTGGGGCTTTTGTGGCCATCTCCCTATCTTCATACAATCTTTCCTATCTCAGCAGTTTTTAGGACCAGAGTTGGTGAGACACTGTCAAATCGATTTGAGCAGGAGAGTGGTGTCCCTCAGGGCAGGGTTCCAGTTTTGTGCAGATAAGTGTGCATGTGTGTGTGTGTTCATTTTAATCATTGTTGTCGTATTTTTAATTTACCTGTTTCGCATATGAGGGACATCATCCTACATTTTAGACACTCAGTGAGGTTTCTAGGCCTCAATTTTTACTCAGAATTGTTGTTCGCCATGCCAGAGATACCTGAAAGCCAGAACCGTGAAGGCATTGAATATCTTAGTGTCTTAGCTATGGGTCTTGGGAGTGGACAACATGCGTCTGCTCCAGTTTTATAGGGTTTTTGTGAATTCACAGCTGGGCTATGGATGCACAGTGTATAGATCAGTGTGGCCTTCGTATTTGAAGATCATTGACACTCTCAACCATGAGAGGATTTGGCTGCCTACAGGTGCTTATAGGACCAGTTCCATACCCATTCTCCGTGCTGAGGGCAGGGAACTACCACTCGCCATCCAGTGGAAGCTCCTCATTGTGTGTCAGGCATGTAAGTTCCTTGCAGCCCTGGCCTCGCCCGCATACCAAACTGTTGCTCGTCATCCTCTGGAACATTTTCTATCCAACTGTCCATGAGCCACATGCTCTTTGGATCTGCATGTAGCATGTGCTGGAGTTACTTGGTGTGGAGCAAATACAACCCCAAAGCCATGGTTTTAACCATCTGCCGCCCTGGTTATTGCAGAGGCCCAGCATAAGTTTAGATTTAATGCAGTACAGCAGAAACTGGTCTCCTCCTCCTGTTTTTAATGCAATATTTTCTGACATTTTATGTAAGCATCACAGCTATGTAGCTATGGGTCTGAGCAGGGGTACTCTGTTGGTTGCTCTATCTATTTCCTGGATCGTGTCCTCAAGGTCTGACTGCCTCTAGAATGTACTGTTTTCGTTGTAGAATTATATGCTATCTTGCAGGCAACTGAAGCAGATGACATTTTGCCAGCAGTAAATTTCTTGTCTGTTCTGATTCTCTGAGTGCCCTTCACTCTCCAACGTTTGTATCCTTGTTACCAGCTGATAAAGTAATCCAGGATGCCCTCCTCCAACTAAGAATGTTGGGGAAGGAGGTGTCTTTCTGCTGGGTACCATGGCACATGGGTATTGCGCGAAATGAAAGGGCAGAGATAGCAGCCAAGGAGGCGTGTGCCATCCCCCTGCATGGTATCACCTCGCTGCTGAGATACAAAGCCATGCGTCAATGGGAAGACGATTGACTGGAAGTGACCAACAATAAGCTCCATGTAGAGTGCCCACAACTTGACTGTGGCATACCTCCTTCTAGCCATGTCGATGGGATGAGATCCTCCTTAATTATCTTTCCATAGGCCATTCCCTAGGATGCATGTTCTTAATCAGGTGAGAGGACCCTCCAGTGTGTGGTGCTTGTGGAGTACATACCACTGTACGCCAGTGGATTTGCTGAAGGATCTGCCCTCTATTTTAAGTAACGTTCAAACGAATGTCATTTAAGTTTTAAAGTTTTTGAATCATCCAGCATCCTTCCTAGATTTTAAGGAGATTGTTTCAATGCATTAACACGGTGACAAGCTCACCCATATTTTTTGTAAGTCGTCAGCCACTGATGTTTACCTGTACCTATGTTGTAGCTCCCTTCTCGTTTTACATGTGTTTTAACCTCATGTATACTTCTACGTTTTCACTGTTGTTTTAGCGCATGTGAGATAGTGATTTTGTGGTCAGTTCAAGTGCATGAGTGTGGAGCAATTTTCTGCTGTTTGGCCACATTTGTTTGTTTTAATGAGTGTAAGTGCACTGATAACCTCACAGTTGAGCACCCATAAGCTCAAGTGATGGGGTAACATTCTATGACATGGAGCACGGAATGTCAGTAGTATGAGTGTAGTAGCAAAGGCTAGAAAATCTGAAAAGGGAAAGGCTTAGTCTAAGTATAATGGGAGTCAGTGAAGTCAAATGGACTAAAAATGAGGATTTCTAGTCAGCCGAATACGAGGTAATATCAACAGCTGCAAAAAATGGTATAACAGGAGTATGATTAATGGTGATTAGGAAAGTAGGGCAGAGTGTGAGTTATTGCGGACAATTAAGTGGTAGTGTTCTTCTCATTAGAATTATCAGCAAACCATTGCCAGTAACAGTAGTTCAGGTGTACATGCTGAAGGATATTGAACGGGTAGGGTAGTTCAGTATGTAAGAGAGGATGATGATTTAATAATCTTGAGGGATTGTAATGTGGTTATTGGGGAAGGAGTAGAAGAAAGATTCTTGGGAGGTTACGGGCTGGCCAGTAGAAGTGAGAGAGGACAAATACCGAATTCTGCAAGAAATTTCAGATGTAATATTGAGTATCTTGTTCAAGAAACACAAGAGGAGGATGTATACTTGGAAAAGATCTAGAGGTGCGGGAAAATTCCAGCTGGATTACTTCATGGTCAGACAGTGATTCTGAAATCAGATATTGGACTCAGATCACAATTTAGCGATGAAGATGAGTAGATTGAAGTTTAAGAGAATTGTTCTGAAGAATCAGTATGGAAGAAAGCAGGATATTGAAGTACTGAGAAATGATGAGATGTATTTGAAGTCTGCTGAGGATGTGGATACTGTGATAAGGAATATCATAGCAGTGAGTTCAGTTGAAGAGGAGTGGACAAAATAGGTAATCACCTATGTTGGACAATCGACCATCAGTACAAGGAAGGTAACAGCAAAGAAACACTAGGTTAGAGAAGAAATACTTAAATGGATCGATGAAAGAAGGAAGTACAAAAACATTCAAGGAAAGAGAGGAATACAGCAATAAAAATCCCTGAGGTACGAAATAAACAGGAAGTGCAGGACTGTCAAGGCGAAATGGCTGCAGGGAAGACATTAAGAAATAGAAAAAGAAATGCTCGCCAGGAGAACAGACTCGGCATATAGAAAGTCAAAACAATCTTCACCGAAATTAAAAGCAAGGGTGATAGCGTTAAGAGGGCAGTACAAACTCCACAGAGGAAAGATTGGATAGGTGGAAAGAGCACAATCAAGGGCTCTGTGAGAGAGGTCTGGTTTGATGACTGGATAGGTTTGATGACTGGATAGAGGAAGAAACCGGAATTGAAAAGGAATAGGTAGGGAGTTCACTATTGGAGTCAGAATTTAAAACGGTGCTTGAAGACTTGAGCTCAAATAAGATGTAAAGGATAGATAACATTCCACTGGAATTTCTAAAATCATTTGGGGAAGTGGCAACCAAACAACTGTTCAGGGTGGTTTGTAGAACCTACGAGACTGGTGATGTATCACCAGACTATCGAAAACATCATCCACACACAATGGATCCAAGCTGCTGACAGGAATAATATACAGAAGAATAGAAAAGGTAATTGACAATCTTTTAGATGATAATCAGTTTGGCATTAGGAAAAGTGAAGGCACCAGAAAGGCAGTTCAGACTTTGAACGTAATAGTGGAAGCAACACTGAAGAAAAATAGACATGCTCATAGGATTTGTAAACCTAGAAAGGCATTCAACAGTTTAAAATGGTGTAAGATGTTCAAAATTATGAGGAAAACGAAATTAAGCTGTAGGGAAATACTGGTAATATACAATATGTACTAAAACCAAGGGGGAACATTAAGATTGGAAGACCAGTGATTAGATTAAAAAATGATGTAAGTCAGGGATGCACTTTTTTTTCCCTGCTGTGCAATCTGTACAATGAAGAAGCAGTGATGGAAATAAAAGAAAGGTTCAAGAGTGGGATTAAAATTCAGGTTGAAAGAAAGTCAATGATGCGATTCACTGATGACATTGCTATCATCATACAAGTGAAGAAGAATTACGGGATCTGTAGAATGGAATGAACCAGTTGCGGCTTGTAATTAAAGGCTCTGAGGTGGAGCTGCCCCAAAATATATATTGAAAAAAAATTCTCAATAACATATTACAGAATTTAAAGTATTGGAACACATTTCACAAATTTCCCACACAGATCAATGTTTTTGGAACTGTTGATATGTGATGTCTTTTTTTCAAACAGTTAGTAACTAGTCTTAACACTGCACCTTGAAATCCCACGTAGCTCATGTAGCAGAGGTTTGGGGGCAGAGTACAGCTCTTATGGGCATCCTGAAGGCTGGTGTTTCAGCCTAAGGGTGTCCTCCTACCAACTTGCACACAGTTTTCACGTTCCACTACTTACATCAAAAGGGAATGGACAGAGTTGCTGAAATACACCAACGAATCCCTGTCTCTATATATCTCTGTTAGAGATACAGCAAGAGAACCACACTGGAAATGGCCACGGAGAAGCCCTTAGACGTTGGTGCGCCAGCTACATATAGTCTGTGGCTGCGACCTCGGCTGGTGAAATGTCAGAAAAATCATCAGACAAACGTTGGCCGAAGAACCTGAGACAGAAGCAAACAGGCAGTTCGTCAACAAGTGGCCACGAAAGCCTTAACAATTTTGTATCTCTGTTACACTTTGATTCATCTTTAATCAATCTTTAATAAAGTTTTGATAGTGTTTAAGACAGTTTCTTTTTTCTTTCTGCCGTGGGCTATTCTATTGACTGCTGGTATAAGTTTGCAAATGTCTTGCCAGAGTGCACTAGTGTGGTACCTCCACCTAATGAGAGTTTCATGAATGACTAGAAGAGAAAGTGTGTGTGTGAAATACACCACTTGTACAAAATATGTCCCATTGCTTTAGTTTCCTTGCTCGTTTCCTTGTATTATGCATGAGTTTAGTGAGTTTTACTTTCTTGTGAATAACAGCAGCATACCACAAGTTCAAAAACAACACAGTATGAATTCAGTGTGCAGTTTACCTTGTAAAATTTTGGAACATGTGATTAGGATGAAAGTGAGGGAACTTGGTGCACCCTGATCTGATGTAAACGTGAATCAAAAACAAAACAGTATAAATATAGGCAAGGGTACATACAAGTCTAACAGAGCAGTGTACAGTGCAGCTGAGTGGTTGTGTGTGTTATATCACTTGAAATGCATATTTTTGTAATACACAAGTTTAAAGAAAACAAATATGGTGCGTAAATTTCCATGGCGGTTGCTCGGGTTCACAGTGTCAGCCAATCATAGAACAGTATCCGTGACAACATGGAAACATTACTGTTTCGCCACACACACTCATAAACACCATATTTGAGGGAACGAAACATTAATTGTCTGAAGTTTAGAAATGAAAATACCAAAAACATTAAGCATTCAGCAAAGCTAACATACACCACATTAAAGATCTCTTCAAATCACATCGTTTAGTACAATTTGTTGTTGCAAACTGTTGGGAAATGTGACATTGAGGGATAAATAAGCTACCTATAGATTTTATCTTGGAGTTAGCACATGATATTATTTAGTATTTGATTATGAAACTGAAAGAAGACACAATATGTAAACGTTTGACTAGAGTGTAATATGCGCCCCCCCCCCCCCCTCCCTCGCCCTGTTTCCTGAAATCTTTGGTTGTGGTGACAGATCTGTAGTGCAGCCTGAAGTCTAGGTTATTTCTGATGGATAACAGTCTAATGACAACGGAACATGGATTGATAGTAAACTGGAAAAAGACAAATGGAATGAGAAGTAGCAGAAATGAGAGTGGTGAGACACTTAACATTAAAATTGATCAAAAAGTCAATGGAGTTAGGGAATTGTGCTGCCTTGGAAGTAAAATAACCCTTGATGGACAAAGCAAGGACAACATAAAAAGCAGGCTAGTAGAGGCAAAGAGGGCATTCCTGAATTCCTGACCAAGATAATTGTACTGTTATCGAGCATAGGTCTTAATCTGAGGAAGAAATTTCTGAGAATTTACATTTGGAGCACAGCATTGTATGGTACTGAATCAAGGACTGCTGGAAAACGAGAACAGATGAGAATGACCATTTGAAATGTGGTGCTACAGCAAAATGTTGTAAATTAGGTGGGCTCTCTGCAGACTCTGTGAAGAAAAGAACGTATGGAAAACACTGACAGGAAGTAGTGACAGGATGATGTGACATTTTAAGACAACCTCTGAGGTACTAGAGGACACTGTAGAAGGTAAACACGTTAGGGGAAGACAAACTGGAATATATCCAATGAATAACTGAGGACATAGGGTGCAAGGGCTACTCTGAAATGGTGTAGCTAAGGAGAGGAACTAACCGCAAGCCACTTGAAACCAGTCAGAAAACTGATGACACTAAAACTGCCACTACCAGTCAGCATTCCACTTTCCAGTGATGTATGGTAGCTGCTGAGATGGGCAGTTTGGACTTCAGTTCCGCCACTGATGAAGAATAAGACTGCCCTCTGTTCATGTTGGAGCTTGATTTTGCATTATCTGCAGCTTGTGTCACATCACATGGCCACAGTAGAGTTCTTTATAGTATGTTATGGCAATCTCACAGGGTGGAACAAAGAACTCCTGTTTGCCCTTCTTAATATCATTTGGGTGTCTGGACATTTCTCCAAGTTGTTTTAATTCCCCTTTTAAAACCTGTTAAGGATCTCACAGACCTGAGTAGTTATCGTTAGTGTTGTCCGCATTAGCTGCGGGGAAAGACCTGGGAGCAGATGGTCAACCGGCATTTTGTCTGGCTCTTAGAATTTAGGTGGCTTCTTAGTTGGTTTCAGCATGGGTTCAGGAGGTATCACTCCACCTTTGATAACCTAGCCATCCTGGAGGCAGCTCTACAATAAACTTTCCTTTGGCGGCATCACCTCCTGGATAGGTGCAGTATTTTAGCATAAAGAAGGCCTGCAGTAGAACATGGAGGCATCTTATCCTCTGGCAGCTCCATCTTCATCTATGTCTACGTGGATACTCTGCAAATCACTCTTAAGTGCCTGACAGAGGGTTCACCATACTTCTTTCTGATTTCTCATCTCAATTTCTGTTGATACTACTTCTTTGAATTCAAGCCACTTCTGGTCTACACTTACATTGTTAATTTGGAAGGAGTGGAGATTGTCTATCAGAAAGGCATCAAGTGAATTTTTATCTGCTTTTTTGAATAAATATATTTTTTGTTTATTTCTGGAGGATTTAGGGGTTACAATATTCGGTCTTACTATGATAACCTTGTGTTCACTAATCCCTATACCCATTTTGATGCTCATTATTAGCTCAGGATTATTTGTTGGTAAGAGGTCAAGTATGTTTGCACGACCATTTACAATTTTTGTGACCTCATGAACTAATTGCTTGAAATAATTTTCAGAGAATGCATTTAGCATAACTTAGGGATGTGCGGATGGATGTGTGTGTGTGTGTGTGTGTGTGTGTGTGTGTGTGTGTGTGTGTGCGCGCGCGCGAGTGTATACCTGTCCTTTTTTTCCCCCTAAGGTAAGTCTTTCCGCTTCCGGGATTGGAATGACTCCATACCCTCTCCCTTAAAAACCACATCCTTTTGTCTGTCCCCCTCTTTCCCGATGAAGCAACCTTGGGTTGCGAAAACTTGAAATTTGTCTGTGTGTGTTTGTGTGTTTTTCATTGTCTATCAACATGCCATCGCTTTCTAGTTTGGTAAGTTAACAGCATCTTTGTTTTTTTATATATATAATTTTTTATATTATACCTAACAACAAAGATGATGTGACTTACCAAATGAAAGCGCTGGCACGTCGATAGACACACAAAGGCCTTTGAATATGTCTGCTTGTGTCTGTATATGTGTGGATGGATATGTGTGTGTGTGCGCGAGTGTATATCCCTCCTTTTTTCCCCCTAAGGTAAGTCTTTCCGCTCCAAGGATTGTAATGACTCCTTACCCTCTCCCTTAAAACCCACATCCTTTCGTCTTTCCCTCTTCTTCCCTCTTTCTTGACGAAGCAACCGTTGGTTGCGAAAGCTAGAATTTTGTGTGTTTGTTTGTGTGTCTATCGACGTGCCAGTGCTTTCGTTTGGTAAGTCACATCATCTTTGTTGTTATATATAAAAACAAAGATGAGGTGACTTACCGAACAAAAGCGCTGGCAGGTCGATAGACACACAAACAAACACAAACACACACACAAAATTCAAGCTTTCGCAACAAACTGTTGCCTCATCAGGAAAGAGGGAAGGAGAGGGGAAGACGAAAGGAAGTGGGTTTTAAGGGAGAGGGTAAGGAGTCATTCCAATCCCGGGAGCGGAAAGACTTACCTTAGGGGGAAAAAAGGACAGGTATACACTCGCACACACGCACATATCCATCCACACATACAGACACAAGCAGACATATTTAAAGACCAAAATATTTAAAATATTTAAATATGTCTGCTTGTGTCTGTATGTGTGGATGGATATGTGCGTGTGTGCGAGTGTATACCTGTCCTTTTTTCCCCCCTAAGGTAAGTCTTTCCGCTCCCGGGATTGGAATGACTCCTTACCCTCTCCCTTAAAACCCACTTCCTTTCGTCTTCCCCTCTCCTTCCCTCTTTCCTGATGAGGCAACAGTTTGTTGCGAAAGCTTGAATTTTGTGTGTGTGTTTGTGTTTGTTTGTGTGTCTATCGACCTGCCAGCGCTTTTGTTCGGTAAGTCACCTCATCTTTGTTTTTATATATAATTTTTCCCACGTGGAATGTTTCCTTCCATTATATTGATATCATCTTTGTTGTTAGATATATTTTTCCCACGTGGAATGTTTCCCTCTATTATACTCATATCATTAATGTTTTATATTAGGTTTACGTATGTGGTTAGGGACTATGATACCTAACCTTCAAAGAGTTAATCATGGGAGCTTGTTTTTTGTAATTGTCTACTAAAGGTTTACAAAAGCAATAGTTTTTGTGATAGTTTCTTTTATTGAAATGAGCTTTTTCTTGACACCGGCCAGGGTGGCCGAGCGGTTCTAGGCGCTACAGTATGGAACCGTGAGACTGCTACGGTCGCAGGTTCGAATCCTGCCTCGGGCATGGATGTGTGTGATGTCCTTATGTTAGTTAGGTTTAATTAGTTGTAAGTTCTAGGGGACTGATGACCTCAGCAGTTAAGTCCCATAGTGCTCAGAGCCATTTGAACCATTTTTTTCTTGACATTTTCTTGTAATTCAGCTGATAATTTGTATGAATTTTTGTGATATTTTTGATATTTGTTATTTGCTTCTGTTTTATGTTCGAAATTTTAACATACCTCATGTCTTCTTTTGAAGTCTGCCAAACAGGTCTTTTACATGAATTTTAAGTGGGCTAAATTTTCAGCTTCTTGTGTGACAATTAGTATTAGTTCTTCTAAACAGTCTCTTAATTCAATGGTTCATGCAATTTCTTGATAACTGTTGCTTCTGATTAACTGATGTGGGTCATAATTCTTTTTTCATTGGTTCCATTATCTTTTTCATTAGAAGTGTGAATTACTGTCAGTCCTCCTTTAAATTCGTTATGTTGTGACAGTCTTTATGTTGTTGTATTCTTAAGATTTATATCAGTTTTATGCAGTATCTTTTTTGTAAGAAATAATGATCTATGGTGCCAGAGCTACACATGGAGCTATCAAAGTTTGTCTTAACTTTCTCTTGAATTTATTTGATCAGCTTTTGTTAACCTTTTTTTTCTCAATTTTCAGTATTTTTCTGGTCTGGAAGAAGCTGTTTATCGAAACATAAATGCATGCAAACAGTTCTCACAAACAGTAAGAACTGCATATGGGCCAAATGGGATGAATAAGATGGTGATAAATCACATAGAAAAACTGTTTGTTACAAATGATGCAGCTACAATAATAAGGGAGTTGGAAGTGGAGCATCCAGCTGCTAAATTAATGATACTTGCTTCACAAATGCAGGAGCAAGAAGTTGGAGATGGCACCAATTTTGTAATTATTCTTTCAGGAGCTCTGTTAGAAGCAGCTGAAGAATTATTGAGGATGGTGAGTTTACGAAACACTATTTTATATATTGTTTTATTTAATGTGCATTTAATTGTTTTATTTAATGCATCACTAAAAATTAATATTTATAATTGTTACAAGTTGCTAAATAAAATTTAGACTGCAAATGTAGTGTATTGAGCCCTCTCTCATCACCATAATATCTGTTGGATTGACACAGAAAACTCTGAGGACATTCTTGAACTGTGTGCTGGTCAGTGCTTTTCAGCACTGCAGTCACAACTTGGAAAAGTTATTTTCTACCACTTATGCAGACAATCAGAACAGCTGCCAGTGCTGGTTCTTATTTGGTTAAGAACTGAGCAGATCTTGCATGGCAAGTTAAGACTATAAAATGTATAAATTAAAGTCTGTAGATAATCAGGTGTAAAAAAGTAATCTCAGTGGCTGCTGTGAAAATATTCAATTGGTTGGATAACAAAACTTTACTTTGTAATCATATTATTTGCATCAGTCACTTCATAAAGACAACAGTATTTGTCTTTCCAGGCCATGGCTGATGGATTTCACGTCAGTGCCAGGGCTGGAGTAATTTGTTAAATTCTAAGTCTATTAGATGGTTAGACTTACTGCACCATCTACTGTTGTACAGTAGATTTCCTACATTCTTGGTTAATGGGTTTACAGCATGGTTGAAATTGCGGTACAATCATAAGCTGATTGTGTAAAGAAAATGGGGAGGGGGGGGGGGAGGGAAGGGGAGGGGGGAGTTCATGTGATACATTAATGAGGAGGAAGAAGCAAAGACAGAATATATTACATAGTTTTGGATGACCTTTCAGCATTTGGTGAAGGAGAATGTTAAATTTATCAGAGAGAGGAAGAAGTGGTAAGGTTACTCACATCAGATTTTCATTCTGCTGCTCAAGGTTGAAGTTACATTACCTAGAAAAAACTTCACTCTGCAGTGTATCTGCCTTTATGTCTGATGGAGCTAGATGGTGCAATAGTTAAAATGATGGGCTTATATGCAGGACAAGCAGGTTTCAAATTGCTGCCTGTTCAGTAGATTTAAATTATATAGTGTTTTCAAATCACTTCAGCTAATGCCAGAATTATTGTTTCACACAGTGTGGATGATTTTCTGTTCCTTATCCAGCTCAAGCTTGTGATCCGTGTCCAACATTAAATTTTTCTTTAGACTTTGTCGTAGAATTCCTTCCTTCTATTATATCTTGAATAACTGCACACAAAGTAATTCCCTATAAATCTTCTCTCTTCCAGTCCCTGGTTTTGTGTGTGAGAGATTGCATCATCATCTTGGCAATCCTCTCTCTTACTGGTTTTACTACATGCTGACGTATACTTTTTAGTTTGTAGTATTTAAAATTCACAATGTTCATATGTCTTTTTCTGTGTTATAGATGCTGCACTGTTTACATCCCCTTCCTGTTATTTTTGACTTTTCATCTGTGCTTTCAGAAGTTTCCACTAATTTTGTTGGCTGTTCTTTCTTCTGAATCTAGTAGTATTATTTGTGACTGAAGAGAACCACCTTCTTAGAAACTACCAGAAGTGGGTCAGTTGGACTAGGGCTGACAGGGGAATGATACATTAAAAATCATTTTTTCCTGCCAGTTTCATTAGAAAACAGTGGTATTGGTATATTTTTCAGTTGTGCATCAGTTATCTAAAACAGTATTTTCGATTTTTCATCACCCCATTGTGAATGTTTCTTAGTAGTTCTTGCCCGATTTACCGCATTTATCGCGTGATTCTCCTATTTTCACTGCCCTAGGAAGATTTTTCTGTGCATCTTTTAACTTTTCCTGCCAATATGGTCCTACATTGTGGATGCCCTAATCTTTGTTCTATTTTCCTGTATTTTAAAAATAAGTATCTGTTTATTGCCAGAAATTGTAACTTGATAATTTTGTGTGGAATACTAGTATGAGTCCTGTGTAGTACACACTAGGGCCTTGCAACTGCATGGCCTATCCATGTGGCCTGTATGTACGTGTGCTGTGTGAGTGACAACGTGAATATGCTTTGCGAATACCGGCAAAAGTTGCTGAAGAATACTGATTCTAATCTCAGCCTCATGAGTGCATGTACACCAGCCGCATGGCTGGCACAGTCGCAAGAGGCCTTGTCCACAGTCATGCGGATTTCATGTGCCTGCATTCACTTTCACACATTGCAAATTTGGTTTGTGCACATGTGCAGTGTGCTTTATCACCGGGCTTATTATTCGTAATAACTGCATGGCCTATCCATGTGGCCTGTATGTACGTGTGCTGTGTGAGTGACAACGTGAATATGCTTTGCGAATACCGGCAAAAGTTGCTGAAGAATACTGATTCTAATCTCAGCCTCATGAGTGCATGTACACCAGCCGCATGGCTGGCACAGTCGCAAGAGGCCTTGTCCACAGTCATGCGGATTTCATGTGCCTGCATTCACTTTCACACATTGCAAATTTGGTTTGTGCACATGTGCAGTGTGCTTTATCACCGGGCTTATTATTCGTAAATAACAAATATTATGCAAAACATTATTCACTTACATGAACAAAAACACTCACTTGTCATCTGTGAATAAAAAGTGTATAGGATAATTGATAAATTTAAAATCCAGTTGCATTTATTGTTCAAATTCTTTGTAATTTATTAAACAAATTTACTTTTCATTTCTTTTAAATTAGTTTTCAGGACAATTCTTTTGCAATGTCTCATGAGAAACTTTGCTCGATTTACAGATATTTACCCTTGTGACTCTAAAGAAAATATGCCCTACACGTGCAATGCACTCCTGAATTTGTCTTTAACTCTGCAGTAGGCGCGTGCTGTATCGTTACGGAGTTAGGTGCGTTTGGGACTCCTGTCCTGCATTTGTGTTTATTAATTACTCATCGAAATGATTATCAAATTTTCTTTAGTTGCTGTTTCTATGTTTGTATATGTATAGGGATCGAAATAAAACACAAATTTCCAAAAAAATATTTCAATAGTTTAGTTCAGAGACAGTTAACACATACGATATGCAAATGAGGCACACACATCCACCTTTTACATTAATGACACCATTTTCTAGTTGACTTGGTTTTCTGTCTTCCACACTTGCAGCAACATCCTTTGGAACCTTCTCGGGGATTGTCTTGTGGTGTAACTGTTGAATTTATGCCCAGTAGAACACGTGCATGCCGCCGTAATTCAATGGGAATTTGAGGGACAGCAGATCTGTACTGAATTTGAGGTTTCATCATTTCCCAGGCCAACATCAGCAGAAACTCCATTTTTTTCAATGATTTAGGCATTCTAGAATTTGCTCGGTATATGCACAGTGTGTTCATGGCAGAAACATTAAGTAAATTACAGAAAACAACCATAGACCGCATATGAGTGTTTCATGACACATCATTTTTTTAAATTAGTTGATCAAGTAAATCAACTCCAATCTTTGTCATACTGTAAAAAGTTACAATTTCTTGTTTTAGTGAATCTTTTGTATCTTTATCAATGGTATCGTCATGATGTAATGTAGATATCAAGAGAACAGCTTATTTAACTTTAGGACAGTATGAAACTAGCGTGAAATTCTCTTGGAAGCCAAATAAAAAAGAATATTGAGGGCTTTGCTAATTAAGTAAAAACTCCTGGGGATTTCCTTCTTGTTCTTCCAGAGCGTTCCAACGTATGTTAGTCTCTTGTCTTCTAGTAGCTTCTGCTCCAGTGGTACACTGGTGAACCAGTTGTCGCCAGTGATTTACAGTGAGTCCCGCTGACAGGTTCCACTGATCTCAATACTAAATCTGTAGGAGAATTACTGTGCTTGAAAAGACCCTCTTACTGAGTGCCAGCTTAAGTTTGTAAGTTGAAAGCATAGGCAGTTTTAGCATCTACCAAAGCAAATGTCTGAATGCTGTATTTGGCGGGCTTTTTAGGAAGATACTGCCTGAATTGGTATTTTCTTCAAAAAGAAAGTAACTGTTCATTGACAGTCAAGTATTCACTTGGAACAAAGTGTTTTGAAAAATTATGAACAACAGTCTCAAAAATGTCTCTAATTCGGGCTAATTTATCAATTTCTTTTCGATGGCTTCTGTTCCTTACGCCATCAAAATGTAAACATCACAGTAGAAGTTTAAATCTTTTTTCACTCATAGTTTGGTAACAGATTTCTAAGACATTTCCTCTAGAGCAGGGGTCTCCAAACTACGGCCCGCGGGCCGAAACCAGCCCGCGAGGGCCGGCAAACTGGCCCGTGTCAGCTGGCCGGACATCCCCGGTACCCGGCTGCCAAATATTTGAGGTGGTACCTATACTGCCAACAATTGAGTTTCGAGGCCTATTGCGACCAGTACACCGTGACATTTGCTCTGCTACTCCCTACAAGACCACATAACTAAACTTATTGTTGCGCTGCTTGAAATAACAATGCGTTGACATACTCTACCTCTGTTACGTCTTGCAGTAATAGTGTTGCTAACAATGATTTTGAGATTTCGTTAACTTTGCAGGATGCTTTCGTGAAGAATGTGCAGTGACATACTTTTTTGTCGGTGAAATTCGCCAGAATAAAATACACCAGAATTTCGGTCAGGTTTGTCCACCAATCAAAATTATGTAATTAAATAAAAATTGTAGTTCGTTTCAGTGCTAGCTATTCCCACAACCTTAGATTTTTGCGATTGCATCTTTCCTTTAGCCTTACATTACGGTGATCGTGGAGTGTTAGGGTGCTTTAATCCCACTAGGTAGATCTTGGCCTTTATGGCTTTGTGGAGGAGTCAATGTGGCCCGCAGACTAAAAAGTTTGGAGACCCCTGCTCTAGAGTTATCCCAGAGCATGCTAGTGTTTCTTCTAAAACTTCTTAGTGTTCCTATTAGGTAGAGTATGCCAAAAAGTGCTCTTATTTCAGTCTCATCAGTGAAGCTATCATCTATGTCTCTGAAATTTGCTTTTCAAATTTCTTACATAAATATTTGTGCAGCTAACTATAATTTTGAAAATGCTGCTGTCTAAGAAAAGATAACTTATTTTCAGAAAATATTGCTGATGCTTGCATCTTGGGGCCAGGTAGAGTTGTTGTTATATTCTCTGAGCTTGTTCTTATGTTTCTTTTAGGAAAAGACATAGACCACTTTGTTTTATTGTCCTTCTCAAGATAATAGGAAGTAGTAGTAGTAGACTCACCATTCTTATTATCGTATTCATCTGCAGATTGTTCAGTTTCAGTATCACGATCACTTTCCATTGGTTGATCATCTTCGTTTGAATCAGATTCTTCAGAATCAAATACATCATTTTCATCACACTCTGCATCAGCTTCGAGCCACCTCATCCGCACTTCAGGGTTGGAAGACACATCCACTCTTGTTTTGTTCAGATCTGACGTCACTAAAATAAAAACATGTTTATGATTATCAGTTTCTGTAAATTATGGTACGTGTTGAAGGCTGCATAAGTAATCACTTTAGTTAACGTAGAAATTTTATTCAGATTAATAAAATTTTTTAATATTGTACTTACAATGAATTTAGTGTGAAAAATGTTAAAAAAAGAAAACACCTACCATAAGAAATTGTTACGTAGATAGGCACGTGGTGGACAGTTGTACCCCAACTAAACTTCAATGTCTTGCTGCTCTGTGTTTAGCTGTCCAACTGATATTAGCTGTTAACGGATCTTCAACAATGCATCCATTTGAAAGGTACTGAGTGAGGGAATGCTGCAACTTTAAATGCAATGGAAATAATCACAATGTAAAAACGCTGGGTGACGGGTGTATCCACGCACCCACTTCAGGATTAATCATGACTTCGACGTTTGACTTTGTTTACAGTCTTCAACAAAAATTGAGAAATCATCAATTCTGCTGTAGTTTCTGGCAGTTAATTTGTTGTAATTCCACTTTAACTCCACTTTTCAAATCATATTACAAATAAATTTTATTTTTTTTACGTCATAATGTCATTTGAAACTCGTGACCTGATTTCTTTGACATTTCTGTCGCTACTACATATCTGAAGTTTGTTGTAATCCTCTCTTGATCATGGACAGTAATAGAGGTGCGACCTACTCATCTTTAAATGGTAGGTAATACTTTGCTACAATAATTGCAGTTGGTGTAGAAAGGTGAAAAAGTCTTCCAGTTGTCTCTTGACAACTGGAAGACTACACAAAAGTAGCAAGTGTGCTATAGTATTATGAACTCTTTTATATACTTGCACCCAGTTTCTCTTCTGAAATTTTTGAATTCAAAGCTCTATGTAATATCATAGACAGATATCTGATGTCCATATTCTAATGGAAAGCCTACTCAGAATTAATCCTAAAACACTTTGGATGGCTTTGGATGTCCAGCATCATTCCATAAACGTTTTGAGAGACTTGAGATTTTTTGTTTGGTGGTGATGTTAGTCATTAGGAACCACTAAGTTATTGCTTGGGTCACTCATTTTGCAGCACTACAATCACGAGTTCTGTAGTTATATCAAGGAGATGCGCATATCCTATAGTTTCAGCTCTCTAAGAAAAAGTGTTGAATATTGAGTTTTTTTATTGGCTGCATTCTCATTGTTGGTGGCTTTTGTAGAGTTCATGTGCTATGTTAGAAGTGGGAGAGGGAGACATATTGGCATGTACAGAGACAGTTGAAGGGGCCCAAGTCAGTAGAGTTAAAGGTGTAAAGCACTAGCCAGGCCATCTGTGGCAGCTAATAAAAGATGACATACATTTTAGTCAGGGAAACTGGGCAGCTGAGATTTCATGGCTCTGTGCTGCCAGTTGTGAGCAGGTTGCCTCTTGGACAACGCATGTGGCTCCCTTCAGTCTCTGCGCACTTGTCGAAGCAGCGAACTTGCTTGCATCCTGAAAAAAAATTTAATGACTACTTTCGACAGCTTGTAGAAGATGGGAATTTCCATTTCTGGAGAGAGATACAGTTTGTATTCGAATTTATAGCCCTCTCTTTCTGGCACCTTATTTTGTAAGATACAGCATTGAGTTATTATGGAAATGGCAAATTTTTCTCAAACATCCATTGGGTGAAGAAAAATCCTCCGTTCTTGGTTTACGACCTTTATGGACAGTTTCTTGCTTGATTATTCCCAAGTGGTTTACTATTTGTCTTGATTCAAATATGTACCAGTAAATGCTTGGGATTTAGTGTAATCAACACATATGACAAGTGTTCTTGCTATTGATGAGCTATTTTTGACCTGAACTATATGACTTAAATTTGAATCACAGTGTTACTTCTAAACAACTTCCTATATCAGACTCTTTACACTTATTGTTGATTATTTTCCTTTACTTTCATCACATTTTTCCGCTTTACTCATCATCTACGTTATTTTCATAGTTCCTATTGATACTACTCTACATAACTCTACTGCTCAAGCTGACAGAAAAAAAGAAAACCACATATTCATGCTTGAATGGAGGAATGCAAATTGTTAAAACCGCAGTGCCCAGTAAATGTTAATCTGGTCGCAAAAGGACTTGGTGTGGTATATATGGCACCCTCACAACTGCCTACACTGCCTGATGCAGGCGTTATGGTTATTTGGGGCACTTCGCAGAATTACATCGGAGTGCAACAACAATAATAGTTAGCTTCAGGAGAGCTGTATGCCCACCTGTTTTTGGTCTAGTGCACCCCATTGTACTCCACATAAAGAGAAATCATAATGAAATTTCCTGGTGATTAAAACTATGTGCCGGACCGAGGCTCGAACTCGGGACCTTTGCCTTTCGCGGGCAAGTGCTCTACCAAGTGAGCTACCCAAGCACGACTCACTGTCCTCACAGCTTCAATTCTGCCAGTACCTTGTCTCCTACATTCCGAACTTGACAGAAGCTCTTTTGCGAACCTCTGGAAACATCCCTCAGGCTGTGGCTAAGCCATGTCTCCGCAATATCCTTTCGTCCAAGATTGCTAGTTCAGCAAGATTCGCAGAAGAGCTTCTGTGAAGTTTGGAATGTAGGAGACGAGGTACTGGCAGAATTGAAGCTGTGAGGATGGGTTGAGAGTTGTGCTTGGGTAGCTCACTTGGTAGAGCATTTGCTGCGAAAGGCAAAGGTTCCGAGTTCGAGTCTCGGTCCGGCACACAATTTTAATCTGCCAGGAAATTTCATACCAGTGCACACTCCACTGCAGAGTGAAAATCTCATTCTGGAGAAATCATAATGACTGATGCAATACACAGCATTTGGCACTTTATTGCTGCTTTTGTTTTTCTCTGAAAAGGATATGTTGCTATTCACCATTTAGAGAACGTCACACACACACACACACGACCACTGTCTCTGTCCATGTGGCCAAATGGCAGCAGCAATCTGGTGTGGATGGTGGAGAGTTGGGTTGGCAGTGTGGGGTGGGGGAAGCTGCAGGGCAGCTTGTGGGAGCATGTGGGGACGTGTGTTGGGACAGAGTAGGTCTGCTGAGTGCAGTTGGATGGTTTTGGGAGGGGGGAGGAAGGAGAGTGGAAGAGGAGGAAAGTGGATGAGGGTAAAAGGATCAGTGGGTGGAATAGAAGGCTGAGTGGTGCTTGAGTGGGAGCAAGGAAGGGGATAGGTATGTGGAGGACAGGGACTAGCGAAGGCCAGAGGTTACTGGAGCTTAGGATTGCAGTAGTAATTCCCACCTGTCCACTTTCGAAAAGCTGGTGTTGGTAGGAGGGATCCAGATGGCACAGGGTGCGTAGCAGCCGTAGAAGCACATCGTGTTGGGCAGCACGTGCCACAACTATGTGGTCCAGCTCTCTTTTGGCCATTTATGGAAATTGACAGCTTGTTAAGCCATTTATGGAAATTGACTGCTTGTTAATTGTCATGCCCATATAGAAAGCAGTGCAATGTTTTGCAGCTTAGTTTGTGGATCACATCACTGCTTTCACAGGTAGCCCTGCCTTTGATGGTGTAGGAATGCCTGTGACTGGACTGAAATAGGTGGTGGTTAGAGGATGTATGGGATGGTGTTGTATCTAGGCCTGTTGCAGGGTTATGAGTTGTGAGGCAAGGGGTTGAGAGCAGGGGTGGTGTGTAGGATAGGGCTGGACAAGGATATTGTATACGTTTGGTGGGCAGTGGATTACCACTGTGAGATGGGTGGCAAGCATAAAGGGTAGGGTATACCTTATTGCAGGGAACGTTGAGAGGTAGTCTATTCCTCATTTCAGTGTATGATGAGAGACAGTCGAAACCCTAACGGAAATGTGATTCAGTTGCTCCAATCTGGGTGATGCTGACTCATGAAGTGAGTGCTCCTTTATGGCCAGATGATGGGTTTATGGGAGATGACTGGAACGACAAGGCATGTGAGACACCAGAGATCTGTTTCTGTATGAGTTTGGGAGGATGATTTCAGTTGGAAGGCCCCATTGAGACCCTTGGTATATTTTGAGAGGGACTGCTTATCACTGCAGATGCGACACCCTCAGGTGGCTAGATGTATGTGAGGGGCTACTTGGAATGGAATGGTTGGCAGCTGTTGAAGTGTATGTATGTCTGATGGTATGTAGGTTTAATATGGACGGAGGTACTGATGTAACCATCTGTGAGGTTGACGTCAACATCGAGGAAGGTGGCTTGTTGGGTTGAGGACCACCAGGTGAGGCAAATGGGGGAGGAGATGATGATGATGATGATGATGATCTGGAGGAACATGGATATGGTGTCCTCACTCTTGGTCCACATCACGAAGATGTCATTAATGAATCTGAACCAGTGAGGGGTTTTGATTCTGGGGGTTAGGAAGGATTCCTCTAGATCTCCCATGAATATCATATTTACCCAAATGTAAGCCTACCTTGGACGCAAGCTGCACGCTATAAATGAGAACTGGGGGGGGGGGGGGGGGGGGGGAGGGGGGAGGGAGAGATTTGTTGCACAGTACAACTGCTGTTAACCAAATTAAGAGGAGGGGGGGGGGAGGAAGCCATGTGGGATAGCAGTTTTTTCAGTTCTGCCATGAACATCTTATAAGTGCTGCATTATTTTGTTTGATAATATTACAATACGTATTTTTGAAAGGTTTCGAAGGAGAAATACTGTTTCTATTATTTCTTGATTCATGATTTCTTGTGAGTTGTCCACAGCAATCCATTCATCAACTATGCATGTATCCAAGTCTTTGCACTCGGGAATTCTTTTTACTGTTTCTGTCATGTATTCAAAATTTTTCCAAGTCCCCTCCTTTAAAAGTATCATACTGTTTTCCCCTGCCCCCTTGAAGAGTTTCTGCTTTCACATTATTCCATGCTTGGGCAAACCAGTGAACTACTGTGCATTTACATATTTTTACTGCATTCAACACTTGATTCACATTTTTGTTTTGCATGTCGCCATTCTGCAGGATGTTTCTCAAACACCGCTCATGGTAGTGCAGATTAAATTCTGCTATTGTGCCTTGATCCAGTGGTTGAATTAGACTGGTAACATTTGGGGGAAGGAAACACACAACAAATCAACACTTTTTAACTAACAAGGATATGCAGGTGCACAGTCATTTAATATTTGCTATTTTAGCAAGACCTTTTTTAGGTAAAAACTTTTCAACTTTCTGTAGAACTGATCACTAAAACATTCAGTCAATAGTTAGCAAGACATGCAAGGTATTTCTTGGGTTTTGTAAAAACCCGGTAATGTATTTCGGTTGAATATCTTTCAACATTTAAGGTTTCTCAACTTTCTGATACACATTCTAAATGTGCCAGAATTGTTTGGTGCGAAAAGAACAGTTTTCCATTTTCCCATGTTGTCTCCGGAGGCAGACATTTCTTTTAAGGAAGTTAAGAATCTTGTGGGCATCATCTGAAAATCATCATCCATTTCATTGGCACTGAAAATATGGTCCTTAGTGTAGCCTTGTCTGGTAATCTTCAAACTCTGTTTCAAAATATCAATTGCATCTGGGTCTACAGATTTCTCCACATACATTAAATTGCCAAATGCCCTATCTGTTTTCAAACCTGTCTAACCATCCAGGTAATCATTTTAGCTTTTTCTTGCATTGTTGAGCCACTAAAGGCAAGCCTTTTTTCCAGATAAAGAGCCTTGCTTACTTTTTCAAGTCAAATGCTTTCAGTGTTTTTCTGCAAAGGTTTTTCACAGCTTTCTCTTGAAATTTAGGCTTCACCCTTTCCACCATATTGCAGTGCCTGTGGTGTTCAGAAGTTCAATGCAATGTTGCTTCGGACATGCATGCAATAAGCGAGAAATCAGGGTTAGAGTCCTGGTCGGGCACAAATTTCCATTGTCATTATTCCATTATACAGCTGATAGTTGTCTATATCCGCAACTGCAAATACATATCTTGTAGCTCTATAATTAACGACAGTTTTCAATAAATTTCGTTTCTCAACTTCTTTTATAGCAACTAATTTATCGATGAAAGTAATTGTAACACACTTCGGGTTAGTCACCATAGTGCAGTAATAAACATGTAACAGAGGTAAACTACTTCACTGCACTGTTGTAGTCAGTGTAGCAAGATTTAGACTGGTGAGTTGGTAGCTGAGGAAGCAACTTAAGGTTGGGTGCCTACTCTCACCATCAGCTTTAGCTCAGAACGCTTTTACCCTTGAATTATTTCCATGCAGTACAATATGAATTTTTGGGTTTGTGATTTTTGAAGATGTTTCAGATGATCTGAGTTTCAGGTCAGAGCTTGGTTAACTGAGGCTTTGCTATAATTTGCACGGAATTAAGATTAGTTTGTTGGACACTTAAAATTGCTGTTACATTGCAGACAGTACCAGAAGTCAGAATTCATGATGTCTATCAAAATATTTCAAGTGGAAATAGGGCAGCTGTGGTCATAAGACTTTCACAGACTGTACCGCTACTCATGTTTTTCATACGTCGGTCTTTCCATATCCCACGAATGTCTTCTGAAGTATTTCTTCTTTCAGTAATGTAGTGTTCTCATCCAAGAGAGTTACATTTTGGCTTGACAGGGTATCACCTTGATTTAAGGGATGTAAATTTGGCAAAGAGCAATCTACATATTCAAGACACTGTTTTGTGTCCTCTGTGGAAGGATTGGACTGGGTACTTCATTAGAATACTTTTTTAACATTTCTACACAATCATTTCCAGCACAAGTGACCCGTACCAAGTGTGAACTGAACTGTAAGTATTGTCATCACTTTGGAAAATCTTTGTCCTGCGGCGTCTCTTATGTCTCTGTGTTGTTCGACAAGGTATGGCGTGTCCACCTAAAATACAAGGGGCCATAATTAGAAACTACAAATGGGTGGCCATGAGCAGTGAAGTCACAGGCAAGTCTCGCTGGACCGTATTCTGGAACACAGCTGGGATTTTTCATGTTTTCTTTTATGGTCAGTGAAATTCTAGTATAAAGCCTCTGAAGGTCATCAGCTTCTTTCAACTTTCAACATCTAGGAGGGCACTACTCTCTCTCTCTCTCTCTCTCTCTCTCTCTCTCTCTCTCTCTCTCTCTCTCTCTCTCTCTGGGGAAAGAGGCTCACAAAGGCTTATGGTAAACCAGACAGACACGTGCTATGGAGAAACCCCCAATAAAGAGGCAAATAAGAATACAAATTTAAAGCCCATAACAGAACAAAATATGTGAATAACTCACATAAATGCATATGTAAAAAAACACACACACACACACACACACACACACACACACACACACACACCAATGTCTTCTCGTTAATAGTAGCATAGGCTCACTGACTGGTTGGATGGATACCGTCACATATCTACAAAGAAAATTAATGGTAAAAGAAAAGCAGGAGTTCAATACAGAAATTTTATGGAACTATCATAAACATGTATGTACTGTTTTAACCATCACTCAGATGATTGTCATCATCACTTGTTTCCTTGTCACTACTCTCTCTTCATAGAGAGCATTGTCCTCTAAGCCATCAAATGCATTAGAAACACAGCATATTTAAATGCGTACTGGACATTTTTATTCGGGATACCTTCCCAAGATTGGTCAATCCACTCATACACTTGAGACAAGATTGCGTGCGTAACACTTCCTGTAGTCATTAATTGCATATTGTCTTTCATTAACCATTGCATGTACATATTAAGGTTTTCCTTAAATGGATTGTTTAAACTAACATGTAATGGTTTTATAATTGACATTGTCCCTCCTCGAATTACAACCAAATCCATTCTATCCTTTACTAATTTTCTCTCTACAGTCACAGTAGTATGACCTGCACATGTATGTAGTACAAGCATGTTTGGCAAAACCTAACAAGGCACCAGGACATAGTTGTCATAAAAGTCTAATCCAATCAGACACCATATTTTCTGTGAACCAGTCACTTTTGGTTTGCACATACAATAATGTGTTTTGGAAATACGTCAGACTTACATAATGTCTTGTGTTTTAAAACAATGAATGTTGCAGTTTGTGACAACTGGCTGTACAAGCGAGCTTGACAGATATGCGCTGCTTTTCACCAGCTGCGGGCAGCATCTTGACATATTTGTTGCCTTCTGCTTCTACTGTGTATTTTGTTGGCATATCAAAATACAACAGAGCTTCGTCTGCATCACCTGTATGACCAAGAAGATAATTATTTTTGGTGCGCTGTCTGATTGTGAAACGCTGATATTAGAGTTTTTCCACGTAGTTTTCTGGCGGCAGCTTCTGTCCAATGAGCTTAAGACAAGAAAATCACCAACATTTCACAAAACAGGCAACCCAGTTTAGGCTTCATTTGAAATTTGTGGTGACAAGCAACTTGGATAATTTCTGCGCTCACGAGTAAGCACTTCTGTCACTCCCCCCTCACAAAATAATTCAGCACAACTTGTAACACATGATAGCAGCCACATTTTTGCCCATAAAATGTACTTTTATTCGTGGAACAATCAAAAAGTTTTTCCTTTTGATGTCTCTATCTCGAGTTAACTCATCGATCCCGGATCACTGACATGGAGCACAATTTGATGTTTTCTCAGTGAGAGAAATAACTTTTTTTTTTTCAACCTTGTAGTATGGTGAACATTCTTCACGATGATGGGCTAAAACCTGGTACTTCACAAAAGTGCTTAAGTAGACAGAAACTGAGGATGAAATCCAGATGTACTGTCTGCATATATTGTAAAGAGCACTGCTCTCATTGGCCCAGAGGTTGGTGGAAGTAACACAAATGAAGTTACGGGAGGGGTTGAACGTGGGCTTGTGTGCTGCGGAACGGACAACAATGTGATTCGTATCGATTATCTGTTATGGTAGAAAAATCTCACAGAAGTAACAAGATTCCGTAAAAGCTCATTTATAAGGGTGCTCACGTTCAAATGTGGAACTTATTTCTATTCATGAATATGAAATTAATTATGGCAGTGAAACACTTACTATTGTCGCATCATGGATATTGCTAGCATAGAGAAATAGCTTGATTACAACAGGAGCTGTCGAAGTGTAAAACTTCACTTACCATATTTGCCAACTTCTTGCAAGTTCTTAAAAAGGTCCAGTTTGATTTAATTGTGTGTGTGTGTGTGTGTGTGTGTGTGTGTGTGTGTGTGTGTATGTATATAGATATTTATTTTTATTGCTATGAATATTTGAAAAACTGCTAAATTCAGAGATGAACAATATTAAATTTTAATTCCCCTGTCATAAAACAGTAATTCACATTCAATACTCAAAACACTAACACAACAGCTTCTGTGGCAAAAAACTACTTACAGCAGCTTCTAGTTACATTTTTCAGAACTTCCTTAGGCTTCGCTCATGAAACTAAGCTGCAGCCACATTATTGAATTGCAAAAATCTGGAAAAAAGGTTGGCTTGCATTTGGGTGAATACTTGTAGGTTGGCATGGGATGATATGTGGGCACACATTGCTGTACCACTGATTCGTTTGTAGTTGATGGGAGAAGAAATTGTGGTTAAGGATGCAGTCGTTCATGGTGACCAGGAAGGAGGTTGTAGGTTTGGAGTCAGTCAGGCTTTGTAGTAGTAGTAGTAGTAGTAGTAGTAGTACAGGGCTATTACAAATGATTGAAGCGATTTCATAAATTCACCATAGCTCCATTCATTGACATATGGTCACAACACACTACAGATATGTAGAAAAACTCATAAAGTTTTGTTCAGCTGAAGCCACACTTCAGGTTTCTGCCGCCAGAGCGCTCGAGAGCGCAGTGAGACAAAATGGCGACAGGAACCGAGAAAGCGTATGTCGTGCTTGAAATGCACTCATATCAGTCAGTCATAACAGTGCAACGACACTTCAGGACGAAGTTCAACAAAGATCCACCAACTGCTAACTCCATTTGGCGATGGTATGCACAGTTTAAATCTTCTGGATGCCTCTGTAAGGGGAAATCAACGGGTCGGCCTGCAGTGAGCGAAGAAACGGTTGAATGTGTGTGGGCAAGTTTCACGCGTAGCCCGTGGAAGTCGACGAACAGAGCAAGCAGGGAGCTAAACGTACCACAGCCGACAGTTTGGAAAATCTTACGGAAAAGGCTAAAGCAGAAGCCTTACCGTTTACAATTGCTACAAGCCCCGACACCCGATGACAAAGTCAAATGCTTTGAATTTTCGGCGCGGTTGCAACATGGAAGAGGATGCGTTCAGTGCGAAACTTTTTTTCAGTGATGAAGCAACATTTTTTCTTAATGGTGAAGTGAACAGACACAATGTGCGAATCTGGGCGGTAGAGAATCCTCACGCATTCGTGCAGCAAATTCGCTATTCACCAAAAGTTAACGTGTTTTGTGCAATCTCACGGTTTAAAGTTTACGGCCCCTTTTTCTTCTGCGAAAAAAACTTTACAGGACACGTGTATCTGGACATGCTGGAAAATTGGCTCATGCCACAACAGGAGACCGACAGCGCCGACTTCATCTTTCAACAGGATGGTGCTCCACCGCACTTCCATCATGATGTTCGGCATTTCTTAAACAGGAGATTGGAAAACCGATGGATAGGTCGTGGTGGAGACCATGATCAGCAATTCATGTCATGGCCTCCACGCTCTCCTGATGTAACCCCATGCGATTTCTTTCTGTGGGGTTATGTGAAAGATTCAGTGTTTAAACCTCCTCTACCAAGAAATGTGCCAGAACTGCGAGCTCGCATCAACGATGCTTTCGAACTCATTGATGGGGACATGCTGCGCCGAGTGTGGGAGGAACTTGATTATCGGCTAGATGTCTGCCGAATCACTAAAGGGGCACATATCAAACTTTTGTGAATGCCTAAAAAAACTTTTTGAGTTTTTGTATGTGTGCAAAGCATTGTGAAAATATCTCAAATAATAGTTATTGCAGAGCTGTGAAATCGCTTCAATCATTTGTAATAACCCTGTAGTAGTAGTAGTAGTAGTAGTAGTAGTAGTAGTAGTAGCAGTGGTAGTAGTAGTAATATTCAATGGTGGCAATTCCATGGGCATTGGGATGTTTGTGTAGACAAAGATGGCACCAACACTTATGAGCAGGGTGCCATGTGGTAAAGGAAAATGAACTATGGTGATTTGTAGAAGAAATACTTGGTGTCTTCTATACGGTAGGTTACGGGTAATAGGATGAAGATCCACTAGAGCAGAGATTGTCTCAATAGGAGCACAGTAACCAGCCACAATGGGGCCTCTTGGGTGGTTGGGTTTGTGGACTTCAGGAAGCAGGTAAAATGTAGCAGTCAGGGAGTGTTGGAGTGAGGTTGACTCAAGGGAGAGGTTCTGGGATGAACCTAAGGATTTGAGGAGGGACTAGGAATCCTGTTGCATTTTGGTGGAATGTGGTCACCATGACGGGGGTTGTAGGTGGATGAATCTTGACAGCTGGCAGAGTCCTTCCACCAGTTATTCCCTGTGGTTCAGAAACAACAATAGTGGGGCCCTCGTCAGGTCAGAATTAGTTTGTAGGTGGTGGATTGTTTTTCCCTCTATGGATGTAAGATTGCTTTCGATGCTGAGGTGTTTGCGGAAAGATGGTGAGTCAAGATTTGAGGGTAAGAAATTCTGGAATATTAACAGGGTGGTGATTTTGATGGTAGTGGGGTGGATCACAATTCGTTGGAGGAGTGAACTGAGTCAAGCATGATTCAGTATCAGTTTTGGGTTGAGTCTGATTGGTAGGAAAAGGAAAGGTCATTAACAAGTCCAGCATGATTGAATTTGGGAGTGGGGCAAAAGGTAAGGCCCTTGCAAAGGACTTACACTTCTGTGAGACTAAGGCTTTTTCAGGAAAGATTCATTACTGTTTGGGTTTTGAGTTCTGTGCGGTGGTAGAAGGGAGCTAGTGTGTGGTAAATGCAGTAGGTCTGAGTGTCAGGGTTTGTTGACTAAGAGGCAATGTGCGATGCTTGGGGGCTTATGTAGAAGGGGTGGTTAGTGGTAGTCCAAGGTGGGAGTAGGAAGTGAATGGTTGGAGTTTCTTGAGGGGGCATTGTGCGTGCCACTCTGTTTCCATGATGGCAAGAGTGTGACAGATGGGATGCAGGAATTCGGGATTGCAGAGCAGGAGAATTTTATGGATGGAGAGGAGATATTGCAAGCAATTCCGGGCCAGTTTTACATGGTTTTGCAAGACTAGGGTGGTCAGGACTATTGATTAATGTAATTTGAAAGATAGTGGTCGTGGAAGACGAGTTGCAGCCAGTGATGGGTAATTTGATAGTCAGGCCATTTGATGCTGTTCTACATGTTAGGCAGCAATGCAGGAACAGTGTGTTCTGGCAGGGATAGGAAATTTTTTGCTATTGGCACAGGTGGAAGGAGCAAGGAGCCATAGTGGAGAATGAAAACAGTAAAAACCTGTAAAATACATGGGAAAAATTCAGGAAAATATGTAAAATTATGTGGGAAAAACTCAAAGGGTGGAATGGATGAAGTATTTTGGACTTGAGATGTTCGCTTGCTTTATTTCTTCATTGATGGTCCTCAGTGTCGATTTACTGCGTTGCTATACTGGCTGAAAACGGGGGTGGAAGTTCAACACTGCTTACTATAAATGATGTAGCCGACAGTTGCACAGTTGCATTTCATAGTTATTTACTTTCACTGTTCACAACCCCCCAATAATACACAGTTATGTGGCCAGTTAACTATTGGAAAATTTTGATAAGCCTCATTAATAGTTTGCAAGCATACATCAGCATACTGCTACAATAGTTAACTGTTGAATATCTGAGCAGTAAAAACCTAACTACACAGTTCTTGCAGAATAATACGGTACATATTGAACAGACACTGTCATTGTTTTAACACACGGCCTATTCATCTTAAACCTATTTCACAGTTACGTTGAAGCATTATTGTTGTTCTAACCAATACGGGTTCCTTGTGTGAAACTCGGCTGTGGACTGACTATCTCTGGACCAATATACGGGTCTTTATATATCATCACAGTAATAGGCACTTAAACTATACATTGTTCGATGTTTAAGTTCCATAAATTACAATTGAAACATACTTAATTCAATTAACTGAATATATAGAAAGCTCCCTTCTTTGAACAGTTTCTTCTACTGCTAGGGTTAAGCTGTATTATTTGTTTAAATGATGAAATTAACAGATATAGGTGTACAAACAGTACTTTTGTCAAAACTCGTAGTTACTTTGGAATTTATTAAGGGCTGGCTTTGTTAACATGTTTTCGAATAAAGCCAAATAAATATTTAAAGAATACTGTTAGTTGTTCTCCAAATGTTTAAAATTATTATATAATGTAGACTGGTAATGGCAAGGAAAGCGTTTCTGAAGAAGAGAAATTTGTTAACATAGAGTATAGATTTAAGTGTCAGGAACTCGTTTCTGAAAGCATTTGTATGGAGTGTAGCCATGTATGGAAGTGAAACATGGACGATAACTGGTTTGGACAAGAAAAGAATAGTAGTTTTCGAAATGTGGTGCTACAGAAGAATGCTGAAGATTAGATGGGTAGATCATATAACTAATGAGGAGGTATTGAATAGGATTGGGGAGAAGAGAAGTTTGTGGCACAGCTTGACTAGAAGAAGGGACCGGTTGGTAGGGCATTTTCTGAGGCATCAAAGGATCATCAATTTAGTATTGGAGGGCAGCGTGGAGGGTAAAAATCGTAGACTGAGACAAAGAGATGAATACACTAAACAGATTCAGAAGGATGTAGGTTGCAGTAGGTACTGGGAGATGAAGAAGCTTGCACAGGATAGAGTTGCATGGAGAGCTGCATCGAAACAGTCTCTGGACTGAAGACCACAACAACAACAACAACAACAACAACAACAACAATTTATATTTGTTTGTAGGCCAACAATAGAATTTAAGTTGTGTAACAATTACTGATTTCACCCAATAACAAAAGAGATTAACTAGGAATAGTCAAAATAAATTAGAAAATCAATTACATACATAAAACTAAGCACAAAATTAGATCTGGTGTTATATTCTTTAAAACTGAGGGCCAAAATTTTTGTTTTATGACAAAGCAGATTATACTCATGTATGTTAATGGTAATTAGATGTGAAAATATGAATTTTTAAGGAGGCAGATGGCAAAACAAGAGGGGAAGTAAAAATACACTATGTGATCAAAAGTATCCAGACACCACCAAAAACATACATTTTTTCTTGCATTGTACTGCCACCTATTGCCAGGTATCCATATCAGTGACCTCAGTAGTAATTAGACATTGTGAGAGAGCAGACTGGGGTCCACTGCAGAGCTCACAGACTTCGTATGTGGTCAGGTGATTGGGTGTCACTTGTCATACGTCTGTATTTCCACACTTGTAAACATCCCTAGGTGCACTGTTTCTGATGTGACTGTGAAGTGGAAACATGACGGGACACGTGCAGTACAAAAGCTTACAGGCTGACCTCATCTGTTTACTGACAGAGCCCCCAACAGTTGAAGAGGGTCGTAATGTGTAATAGGCAGACATCTATCCAGACCGTCAAACAGAAATTCCACACTGCATCAGCTCCACTGCAAGTACTATGACAGTTAGGCGGGAGGTGAGAAAACTTGGATTTTATGGTTGAGCGGCTGCTCATAAAGTCACACATCATGCTGGTAAATGCCAAATGACGCCTTGCTTGGTGTAAGGAGCATAAAAATTGTACTATTGAACAGTGGAAAAATGTTGTGTGAAGTGACAATTCATGCTACACAATGTGGCGATCCAATGGCAGAATGGGGGTATGGCGAATGCCCGGTGAATGTCATCTGCATGTGTAGTGCAAACAGTAAAATTCGGAGGCGGTGGTGTTGTGGTGTGGTCATGTTTTTCATTGTTTTGTGTGGCACTATCACAGCACAGGCCTACATTGATGTTTTAAGCACCTTCTTGCTTCTCACTGTTTAAGAGCAATTCAGTGATGGCAATTGCATCTTTCAACATGATCGAGCACCTGTTCATAATGAATGGCCTGTGACGGATTGGTTACATGACAATAACATCCCTGTAATGGACTGGCCTGCACAGAATCCTGATGTCAATCCTACAGAACACGTTTTGGGATGATTTGAAATGCCGACTTTGTGCCAGGCATCACTGACAGACATCAATATCTCTCGTCAGTGCAGCACACTGTGAAGAATGGGCTGCCATTCCCCAAGAAACCTTCCAGCATGTGATTTAATGTATTCCTGGGAGAGTGGAAGATGTCATCAAGGCTAAGGGTGGGCAAACACTATGTTGAATTCCAGCATTACCAATGGAGGGCTCCACGAACTTGCTTCATCACAGACTTCCCCTGTTTTTCGGTCTCTATTCTGTCATTAGCAACAGTGTTTCAGACACGTGAAATTGGAATATTACAGTCTGTGAAATCCTTTTTTGCCACTAGGCAGATTACAGCTATGTTATCTTTGAAAAAGTGAGCCTTCACTTTCCTACTATTTTGCCATATTAACTTTGACTGCACTCTATTGACATTTGTCAGTGTCTTTTGTGGCTTGTGGTTGCTACCAGTTTCTCACTCTTTCTTTAACTGCAAACAAGTAATTGTTTTTTGATCACTTGTGGAACTTCTGTTGGTTTTCAGAAATCTTTTATCAGCAGTTCCAGCAATCATATAAGAAGACCTGTATATATAATTTTTTGTATCTCAATTATTTACAGGGCTTAACCTCATCAGAAATTGTTGATGGATATGAACTTGCCTTGGAGAAGGCATTAGAAATCTTACCAACACTCACATGTTACGAAATTAAGGATTATAGAAAAGAGGAAGATACAGCAAGAGGTATTAAGCCAGCAATAATGAGCAAGCAGTATGGAAACGAAGATTTCCTTACAAAGTTAATAACAAAGGCTTGTGGTAAGTTTTGTGCTAAAGTTTAACAGTTTATCTTATGCGGACATGTGTGCATTTGTGTGTGTGTGTGTGTGGGGGGGGGGGGGGGGTCCGGAAACTGGATTCATATTTTGGAAGAACAGTGTTCAAATCCCCTTCCTGCCATCCTCTATAGCTTCATGGTTTTGTTTATAGCTGAAACTAATCACATAACATTATTTATTTATATATTTTTGTTGTTTGTAGAATCGTAGCAGTATGTGTTTCAAAGTTAACTTCGTATGGTGCCTGACATACAAGAAGTCCGTATGCTGTAGAATTAAAATGAAATGTATCTTAACTTAAGCTGTTGTAGCAGTCTGTTTGCTGTTTGTAGTTTTGTCCTTTACCAGCTGCTGAGCTGCCTCAACTGAAACAACAAGGTAATACAGGGTTAGCCAGTGGAACGGGCAGATTGGAGATGGCCTTGACAGCTGGAATATGAGTGGTGGGGGTAATGGTGACCGACTCTGTTCTACCTGCATGTCCTGCCATTTAGTTGTGATGGATCGTTGGACGGGTGAATATCGCGGCTAAGTGGTTAAAGCGTATTATACGAATGGTGAGTGTTTGGTGAAAAGCGCGACGTGCTTTTCGATGCCATTTGAACCGCAGAACAGGCCTGTTCCCTTGGATAACGCAATTCGTTCATGGATAAACAACCTTGAACAAACTGGATCAATGTCTAAAAAATGAGGTGGGAGTGCAAAACCCGTTCGAACCCCTCAAAACATCGCTGCTGTTCAACAGGCAATACTCAGAAGTCCACGCCGATCTGCCAAGCAACATGCTCTACATCTTGGAATAAGTACCACTTCAATGAGAAGGATTCTTCATCAAGATTTACATTTTAACCCATACAAAATACAGATTGTGCAATCTCTCAAACCAAGTGATTATCAACAACGATTACAATGTGGTGAGGAAATGGCCAGAAGACTTGAAGAGAGGAAGGAGAGACTGCAGAGAGGAGAGTGAGAGTGCAAAATGTGTGTGGGGGTCAAGGGGTCAGGAATGAAGATGGGTGTGCTGCAGGTGTGATCAGTGATAAAGGTCAGGAGGATTGTGGGATTGAAGGGTGTATTGTGAAGACTGTTCTTGCCTATGTAATTCAGAGAAGCTGGTATTGGATTTTGGAGGGGAGAGGGATGCAGGTGGCATGGGTTGTGAAGCAACAATTGAAGTCAGATGAGTTGTGCTCAGTAGCATGTTCTGCCACTGGACATTCATTTGTGTGGGCAGCTTGTGAACCTTCCATGAAACTTTCTGTCTATCCCTCATAGCACCCAGATCGCACCTTGCTGACTTCCATCTGTCACATCCCCCCAACCTCAGTCTCAACATTGTATAATCCCAGAATCCAAGCAAACCCACAACACTGTTGGTAGCTCATTACCAAAAAGTTCTGTACCAGAGCCAGAGACTTAGGTCTTCAACCCTATTGTAGACCTTACTTTCTGACCCACACCCAAGTTAAACAATGCCATACAGGTTGGTTTAAGATTTGCTCTCTTTCTACCGTGGCAAGATATTTTTGCCACTCCCCCCACTCGGACAAAAACGGACTAAATACCAACTCTGAAGTTGGCCTCTCCCAGTATTTGGTTGGCTTCTTCTAACCATAACCATCCCTCACCCCCACCCACCCGGCTCCTGATCACTTTCCAGGAACTACTTACCTCTAATCTGCCCTGCACTTCTTTTGTAGTTCCTTTCCCTACAACATAAACATCTTGGTGGATTAAATGAGAGCCATCCACAACTTTGAGACAGGCCCTGATTTTTATCAAAGTCCCTGTGGACAAAGGCTTCAACTGTCATGTTGAACATTACTGGGCAGAAGGTATTAGCCAACTGTTGAAAACACACACACACACACACACACACACACACACACACACACACACACACACAAATATGTTTAGGTCTTGGGGTGTTTTAAATTTGCCCGCAGCAACATTCGTCAGCATGATTGAACAACTCTAAGGCATAAAAATTTCCAATGAAGCCGACAACTTACTTCAAAGTAAATCCTCTTTGGCAAAAGAGTGTGCTATTCTCCCATATAGCACGCTCCACTGAACAAACAAAGTACAAACACCAGGTCACCACACCGTAAAGAAATAGAGGGGCGTTTGAAAAGTTCGTGCAAAGTCCGAGAGATGGCACCACCCGTGCGTATCGAGGTCATGTTTAGTTAGTAGTATCTTTGAAAAGAACGCATGCCAAGTTTCAGCTGTATTAGTCTATTTCTTTGTGTTTGGCTTTCCTGTGAATCAAGAAAGTAGAGTGATTGTCAAAAAATGGACGAAAAAGAATTTCGTGCGGTGATTAAACATTACTTTATGAAGGCAAAACGCCTCAGGAGACTAAAGAGAAGCTTGATAAACATTACGGTGAATCTGAACCTTCAATTAGAACAGTTTATAAGTGCTTTCAAAATTTTCGGAGTGGCCATATGGGTACAAGTGATGCTGAATGTTCTGGACGCCCTGTGGAGGTTAAGAGTCCAAAAATCATTGATAAAATCCGTGATATGGTGATGGATGATAGAAGAGTTAAGGTGCGTGAGATTGCTAGTGCTGTGGGCATCTTGAGTGAACGGGTACATAATATTTTGCATAAATATTTGGACATGAGAAAGCTATCTGCAAGATGGGTTCCGCGATTGCTCATGCTTGACCAAAAACAGAATCATGTGAAGTGTCGCAAGGATAGTTTGCAGTTGTTCAAGAAGAATCTGCACGACTTTAAGCGTCGTTTCGTCACTGTGGACGAAACATGGATACACTACTATACTCCTGAGACCAAAGAACAATCTAAACAGTGGGTTTCCAAGGGAGAATCTGCACCAAAAAAGGCGAAGACCATTCCTTCGGCTGGAAAGGTTATGGCGACTGCCTTTTGGGATTCGCAAGGGATAATCCTCATCAAGTACCTGGAAAAGGGTAAAACTTTACAGGTGCATATTATTCATTGTTATTGGACCGTTTGAAAATCGAGCTGCAAGTAAAATGTCAGCGATTGGACCACATAAGTCTTTTCCATCACGACAATGCACCAGCACACAGCTCAGCAGTTGTTAATGGAAATAGGATTCCAACTCGTTTCACATTCCCCCTATTCTCCAGACTTAGCTCCCTCGGACTATTATTTGTTCCCCAATTTGAAGATATGGCTAGCGGGGCAATGATTTTATTCAAACGAGGAGGTGATTGCAGAGCTAATAGCTATTTTGCAGACTTGGACAATTCCTATTATTTGGAAGGGATCAACAAACTAGAACAGCATTGGACAAAGTGTATAAGTCTAAAAGGAGACTGTCGAAAAATAAAAAAGGTTTACTTCAAACACGTAAGTACTTTTTATTTTTGTACGGACTTTTCAAATGCCCCTCATAGTGCAATTTGAATGATTTTTACATGTTGTTGTGAGCCATCTAGTTTAACAAGTCAAGAGACATCCAATTAAGTGGTTTTGTTTTACCTGTCTCTGTAAATAAATTAATCACAGTACATATGCATCATTTTGCCCAAAAAAGAACCTTAGTCAAATCGGTCACCTGTGGCCATACAAATAATTTGGCATTTTCTGCGCAACTGATAATTACAAGGAATGTTGCAGTTAGTTAATAAAACTATTGCTCTAACTAGATCTGCTTAACAGAAGTTTTGTTTCCTTTTTTCATTCCTGGGCAGAGTCATGCCCAACAGTCAAAAGTGTTGCAAAGTTTCAAACAGCATAAAGTTAACACTATGCTGGATGGCAGTAGGAGGCTTTAAAAGCAAAAACAAATAAGTTCACTAGACGTGAGACTAAACTAAAGCTCTCATATCTAATGGTGTAGTTGTCCTTTTCTGAAACATTCAGTGTGCCAAAGTGACATAGCCATAATTCATAGTGCATTGTGTGTCCAGGATCTTGAGAGGTAACTTCATGAATGGATGGATAAACTTCAGATTATGTGTTGTGACTTACTATTAGCAGAGAGAGAATTGTAGAAATCACCTGTAAAATATCTTAAGTCTGTTATGATTAAGATGAAGTGGTGAATTCTGCTACTGACGTTTGTGAGAATTCCATAAAGAATGCTTACACAAATCATTTCTATATTTGCAGGTTGAAGTATGTGTCATAATTTTCTGTTTTCTACAAGAGTAATTCAGAATACGGTATTACCACGTATTTCCAAATAATCGAAGATGACTATGAATGCATGACGACCCAAGCCCGTTCCCCGTGAACAAGGGATTGCAGAACAACACGTATACAAATACTAGATTTATTTTGAAAACTTACAAATGGTTCCTAATTACAGGTAACTGAAGGACACAAACTACTGATACATACAAAATAAAATCATATAAAGATGGCCCATCTGCCCCTTAGATACAGATGCCACTTAGTCCTCCTTACACTGAATCTACAGTAACACTGCCACTGTTATGGATAGCTTATATTTATTCCCATAGTAGATTGTGCATTTGTTGCAAAGCACTTGTTAAAGCAATTCAAAAAGGCTGACTATTTGTGGTTCAAAGTGCTGAGCCAAAAGTGCCAAGGAGTCTTGAACGGCCACTTTTGTGAAAAGCTACATCAAATCGAAGCTCACTAGTAGGTCCTCCCTTTGTAGTCGCATGTCCCTGAGTATTTTTATGAATTCAGCTGTGTTTCTCACATGATGGCTGCAGTGTCCCATAAGGGGTTTGAGCAGTGTTGCTAGCTATTTTGATATTGTAAGACTTCTGGGCAAATACAACATCTAAATCATTCTCCTCCCACCACCGAAGACAAGGGAGCTCCTAGGTTCTGCGAAAGACCTGCTGAAGCTTAACGCACCAGGAATATACAGCATACCGTGCAATTGTGGTAAACAATACATTGGACAAACACAGTACTGTATATCTAAATGCTGCGAAGGACATATAGGATCTGTGCGACTAGGTCACACAGAAAAATCAGCCATAGCAGAACACAGCATAAATGAGGAACATACCTTCAACTCTGAAAACATAAAGGTGCTGTGCCGAGCATCTGGCTTCTGGGAAAGTATTATGAAAGAATCCCTAGAAATAAGGATTCACGACAACCCGGTTGACAGGGATGACGGATACCAACTCAGTGCAGCATGGAACCATGCGATAGTGGCAATCCGTCGGGAGCACCCATCAACGTCCTCCGCTACAGACGCAGACAGAATGCTTACACCGAGAACCAAACGCAGCCACTGGGGGCGACTGCTACCCCCCCCCCCCACCACCACCACCACCACCACCACCACTGCGCGCACACTGCCAGTCCTCCGCAGACTCCCGGGGTCTAGTGGAGGGGGGCGACTGCGCATATAAATGCACCGCTCTCCGTGAATCTCGACACTTCACCAGAAGATGGGTAGTATGACACTTCCTGAAATGTTGTGATAAACTGCTGTACAGCTGTTTCTAATGGTCTTCAGATGGATTAGTCATCACCACATCTAACACTTGTTGTTGCAAAATCACGCCTCCTGCAATGCCGATAAGATTTGTGTTTAATTTCAGGATTTCTACCTTCATTGTAAGTGTCAGATGCCCCTTGAAACACCAATGATCAACATTCCACAATTCTTTAGAACAGCACCAGACGTCCTGCTCCTGTCTATACAAGGCCATTTTATAACCAACTCATTGGTAATGCATCCTTTTCCGTTGTAAGGAAATATGACACCAGGCAGCAGTTTTTTCTTTGGCAAAGTTTTGCAGTTTAGGATGATATAGGGTTGCATCTTCGTTCCATCAGCAAGTGCACACATCACCACAGTGATCCACGTTTCTCATTGCCCATAGTTTGAACCAATACACTCTTGGCACTTCTCTTTCCAGTCGTAGCAAAGAACACCCCTACAGGTAAGGATGTTCTGTTCTCTGTCTTATAAAATGTTGCTGATACTCGACCAACTTAATCACATACGATGCTGGAAGACACTGAGCAAAGGACGTTCATCATCACAACACAAGTCCATTACATTGTGTCATCCATGTACACCGCCAAGAGCTGGCTTTAAATTGAATACTATGTTCCTGTGCTAATTGATGTGCTTTATTTTGGACGAGATTGCAGAAAACTGCCATTCCTTGAGTATTTTTGAAATATTTGCTGTGGGCCACTGAAATATTTCCTAGTCAGTTTCACGTTATTCAGATGTCCTTCGCCCTTTCGCCACCTCCAAACATTGGCTTCCTTGACTTCGTACTTCCTTGAAGACCCACAATCCCCTGTTGCTTGTACATGCCATACAACAATAATTTTGAAATTTGTGTAATAGTAATGCCTGCATCCTGTTGAAAAACTCGATGCAGAAACCTGTTGTTCCACAACACAATCCGTTACACACTTACTACGCTGTTCAGAAGTGGGATCTCCAAAGACAAACAACTGTTAAAAAAACAATGCTGCAACAAACATTTCCTGCTGTCGTACAACGATGGTCAAGGCGCCTGCAGATGTTTAGGGTTAAAGCAGTAGGCATGACAGACAGTAGAGTTACAGCTTAATGGAAGCTTGAGGTTCTATTTGGTAAAGAAAAGAAACTCCACATTATGTGCTGCGAATGCAAAACTATTCCCTAATTCTGGGCACGAAATTTTGGGAAAAAATCCTTGTCTTGAATTCGGAGATATACAGTAAATGATAATGTCTACTTAAACAGTTTTCATAATGATTCTACAATTTCAGTCCTGAAAGTTCAGTGAATGTGTTTATATTGCAAACGGATTGTTGGCTTGCGTGAAACAGCAGTCACTGTCATTCGAAATAATCCCCATTGATGGTAATGCGGTAGGGATAGTCTTCAGGTGGGTTGTAAAATTATGTTGGACATTCAAAAGTCCAAAGACCCCTGGTCTTTCAGGGCTGTTTTCAGTATAGGGAACAAGAAGAATATATGAATGTGTGATGTCTGTTCTTTTGGATGTGTGATACATATTATGTAAACTGAAGATTGAAGAGGGAGAAAGGACAGGAAAGAGAAGGAACTATCGACATCAGCTGCATAGGGACCTTGGGTGGAATCAGTGGTGCTAAATGAAAATGCATAGTGTCTGTTTTTTTTTGGTCTGAGTGACACAACTCACCTTTCGGCAAAGAACTGCTGCAGCAGAAGGGCATTGTGTGGCCAGGTATTGTCATGGAGAAGGGTCCAGCCACCTCGTTTGGCATAATGGGCATGTACCCAGTGGATATGTTACAGCAGATGTTTCAGTATTTCCACATATGTAGCATTGTTTAATGTAGTCCCCACAGGGAAGAATTATTTATGGATTAGACCCTCACAGTCAAAGAACATCATGAGCATTGTTTCGATTTGGGATCACTCATTGCACACCTTCTTGCTTTTCGGCAAGCGTGAACTGCGCCACTCCACACTTCGACACTTGCCTTTGGTGCCATACCCAAGGCACCAGGGCTAATTACCTGTAACGATGGCCATCGTGAAAGTTGCATTTCAGTTAGTCGTGAGGTCTCTATGGGTGCCAAGTTGAATTTTTATTTCTTCTGGCATCAGTGTGAGGCACGAGTCTGGAACAAGGGTTGCATGTACCCAAATCCTGGGTCACTGTGAGGGGCTATCTCATGGCGGGGCTGTCATTCGCGCTGTCACATGATGATCCTGGGATGAAAGTGACTTTACTTTGTGTACGTTGTGCAGTGTTGGCGCAGTCACAAGCCAGCCAGCCGGGTAGTGTCTCCTATTGTCCCCCTTCCTTCTTGGAAGTGTTTAAACCACTCACAAAGAGTGTGTGTGTGTGTGTGTGTGTGTGTGTGTGTGTGTGTTTGGGGTGAGGGATTCGCTGGTGGCTCCGTCTTACAACTGTGAGCCGTATGATGTCATTAATCAAACTTTCTGTACAAGCGTTAAACACTGATTTATATTCTTCATTCCGATCATATACCATTCTTAAATCTAGTGTATATATAAAAAAACAGAGTTTGTAGCGTGTAATGTTGCAGAATCTAGAACACAAAACATGTCGAATAAACATTATTGTTGAAAACATCATGGGATTTCACAGTCTGATCATGTGCATGACCTGGAAAACTATACAGTTAACATCCACTGAGAATGCCTGATGATGATTGATAACAATCATACCCTATATTTGAAAGAATATGGGGCATCAGATGCTATGTTTGTTTTTAACGTCCGACTCGGGAATGTCGACTGCCTTTGTTAGAAAATATTGAAAACTTTTGTGAAATAGTGTGCCATTTTCATGTATTCTTAACTGCTTAATTTTTATTTTTGTATTATGTATTATTGACTTAAGTTCTGTATTTTTCAGTGTCAAATGTTCCTGAAAAGACTACCTTTAATGTGGATAACATCAGAGTGTGCAAGATTTTGGTAAGTTGTGTCCTGTGTGGTTAAATTTGACTAGACATTAATAATGAAGGCATTTACTTATGTGCTGCTTGCTTTAGGGTTCGGGACTGCAAAATTCAGACGTTGTGCAGGGGATGGTATTTAAACGTACAGTTGACAGTGATGTTTTGAAAAAATCACCAGCCAAAGTGGCAGTATTTACGTGTGCAGTGGACATTATGCAGACAGAAACGAAGGTAATCCTCCTTTTCATTGAACTTCTTTCCTTCTCAGTATTAGAGGAATACACCTATGATAATTTCTGTTGGTATAACACTCATTATTAAGTGCAGTAGTTTAGCGTCAACGGTTAGAAAGAATAGCTCGCGCGCGCGTGTGTGTGTGTGTGTGTGTGTGTGTGTGTGTGTGTGTGGTGGGGGGAGGTGGCTAAGTAAAGACCAGCTTTTTTTTATTGCTGAGAAGGGGGATTTTGAACAATGTTTTTTAATCCAATGGAAGTGCGCTATGCACTTAAACTGGAAAAAGATGGTTTGAAAACTAATGGCATTATCTATGATTTTACATATGTGTAAGCATGAACTATCAGTCAGCTGCAGGTGAGTGATGGCCTATATTAATTTGTGCAATTTTCTCGTGTTTTCCCCTAACATCTCTATATTAATGTCCTTCTTTATCATAAGTTGTACATATTTCCAGTGTCCCTTAAAAAATGTAGGAACTATTTTTTGGTGCTTGACCCTGAGATTGGTCTCAGCATTGCATTTATCACTTTATTTTTTTGTGTTCACGACTTACACTTGGGTGTAATGAGTTTGATAAGTTTGTCATATAGTGCCCTTTCATGGGTATATCTTGCAATTTCTTAGCAGTAAAGATGAAAACACCATAATGCTGATTTGTACAGCAGTCTCCTTGCCCATTAGCTTCCACATGTCGAGTCTTTTGACTAATTTGATACTCAAGAAGCTGAGGAGTGAACCAACTGAAGAGACTTGCAACTTTAATGTTTCTTATTTTTTTCCTTTTCAAATTGAAACTTAATTTGAATTGTAATTAAGATTTGTGCAGAATTTCTACTAAATTATTATCCTATCACCGTGAATTGTGCATGAAAATATGTATTTTTTCAAAGCTTATGTAACTAAAGAAAAATATATGCTAGGTTTTGTTGACCAAAAACTGCCAGTTTCAGAATTCAATAACTACAGTCATTATGGGAGCTGCTTGGCCAATCTTAAGTCAACTTCATTATTAGAAAGTGATGTGCACAAAGCAGAAAAGTAGTGATTTTTGAAATCAGACATATGATTTAATATTTAGTCTGTGGTTAAATGTTTGCCACACTATTTCACCAAGTTACCTTTTTTTGGTTAGTTGAAGGAACTCAAGGTGAACCTTTTTTGGGTGTATGCTCACTTTCATGACAAATAAAGCAATTACTAACGCAACAAGTGGTGCTAAATTGTTCTAATATGATAGCTTGCATAATTTAAAGTTGCAATTTAGCATTACACAAGTTTGTCGGTTGTGGTGGCCGAGCTGTTCTAGGCGCTTCAGTCCGGAACCGCGCATCTGCTACAGTCGCAGATTCGAATCCTGCCTCGAGCAAGGATGTGTGTGATGTCCTTAGGTTAGTTAAGTTTAAGTAGTTTCTAAGTCTAGGGGACTGAGGACCTCCGATGTTACGTCCTATAGTGCTTACAGCCATTTGAACCATTACACAAGTTTATTGCAGTATGTGTGGCAGATTTGTACTAAGTATTTGTGGTAGGACAAGCTCTTCCAAGGTTTAGTTAGGTTGGATTGTGATAACTTGTTTTTCACTATTTCACTTGGTGTGCAACTCTGAGTTGCAGTTAGCTGATGCCATTGCTTTCGTAACAGTATATTGGCTTACTGCAAGACTCAAATTTGGCAGTTTTAAGTAAAAGTAATTTCAATTAGCAACTTAATTTTTAAAATACGCCTTTTCAAGTGACTGCTGCAATAAGGTGTTTTTGGAAATGTGTTGCTTGTGTGCACACACACGTTCACAGAATTGTTTATCCTGGCAACAATGGGACAAGAACTGTACCAGGCCACTGTTTCTGATTCTGGCTCACTGTAGATAAATTTATATATTCAGGAAACTGTCACTGCTGCTTCTTAATATGATACTTGTCACAATTACTTTCTGCTACCCATAATGAATACTACAGTCATTAAGTACCTTCACCATACCTAAACTAACATGACAATCAGTTTTAAATGATGCATGTGCACAGCAAAGTGCATGTGTCAATCACATGTGGCATAATGACACTGTTAGCTCCAGTGTCTCATTGTACACTGTTTCTTGCCTGCCACTCCTTATATTCTTATGTGTACGCCACTAAAAAAATATTTCATTACACATTCGTCATAATGTTTCTTTTGTGGTATGTACTCTAGTTCTCTTATCATCTGCGCTTTTTCACAGGGAAACTTTGTTAGCAGTGTTTGAGTGAAGCCATGCATATAATAATAATAATAATAATAATAATAATAATAATAATAATAATAATAATAATGCATGTCCGAAAGAACAGACACCATTTGAAACCTGCAGCTGTGATACATTAGATGTGAGTTGAAGACGGAAGGGGAAGGGGAATCCATTGCCCATCTAGGCAGTCCACAGTGTGGACACACAAATACATCCGACCTTACCTGGAATCCGAGTAGCGAGGATGGAGGAAATGGACAATGACTGCAGATAGGTGGCACTCGGTGGGTCAGCCATGAGAAGTGTCCAGGTAGTACGTGCAGTTGTGATAAAACTGTCCTGGATGGCACAGTGGGTAACGTACCTGCCTAGTAAGCGGGAGATCCCAGATTTGAATCCCAGTCTGGTAAACCTTTTCACTCGTTGCTGCTGATTATGTGTGATATCCCTATGCAGCTGACTTCAGTAATTCCCTTCCCCTTCCCCTTCCCTTGTCCCCTCCACTTTCAATTTATATGTAGTAGTAACTACTACTACTACTACTACTACTACTACAAATAACAATAACAGTAATAAAGGGAGGCGCACCAGTGGTCTACGGATAACATCTTTGACTAGTAATCAAAACATCCTCGTTCCTGGGTTTGAACCTTGCCAACTGCTTAAATTTTGTATAAAAATCATCAGCAATGGTGTGGCTGATGGTTTTTGGCATAAGAAGTCGTCGTCGTTATGCCAGCTGCCAAGTCAAAGAGGGCGGAGGAGTGGACAGAGGTTCAGGGCACACTCTTGCCCTTGGGTGGGAAATTGCCCCTAAGGGCAGAAGAATCAGAAATGATAAATGGCATGAGAATGCAGAAGGCAGTGGAAACCACTGCATTAGACGACACATGATGTGTATCCCCATGAACGTGGCCTGTAATTAAAGAAATGTCATGATCATCTCTTCATTGGCAAAATATGGTGGACTAGGCCCCCATTTGTATCTCCAGGAGGGGACTGCCAAGGCTGAGGTGAAAAAGATAGAATAACCAATAAAGGATAAAGTTATAAAAGCTGACTTGTGAAATGGCAAAGTTTGAATGTGGCAGGGAAGCTAGGAAATCTGAGAAGGGAAATGCTAAGGCTCAATCTGGATATAATGTGGTGTGGTGAAGTGAAATGGAAAAAAGACAAGGATTTCTGTAAGCAGAGGATGAAAAGATAGTGAGTATGTAAGGATATTGAATGGGTAATTCAATTATAAGGATAGATGAAAATCTAATGGTCGTAGGGGTTGGAATGCAGTTGTAGGGGAGGGAGTAGGAGAAAGGGTTATGGGAGAATATGGGCTTCATAGTAGGAATGAGAGTGGAGAAAGAATAATACATTCTACAATAAACATCAGTTAGTAACCGCGAATACTCCGTTCAAGAATCACAGAAGAAAGATGTATACTTTAGGAGCAGATACACACTCCGATCATAATTTGTTACTGATGAAGAGTAGGCGGAAGTTCAAGCAATTGGTCAGGAAGAATCAGTGCACAAAGAAGTGGGATACTGAAGTAGTAAGAAATGAAGAGAGACTCTTGAATTTCTCTAGAGCTGTCTGTAGTGTGATAATGAATAGCTCAGTAGGCAGTTCAGTTGAACAGGAATGGATGTTAGTTAAAAGAGCAAAGGAAACCATAGGTATAAGGAAGGCAACATTGAAGAAACTGAAACCATTGATAATAGATCTATCTACATCTACATCCATACTCCGCAAGCCACCTGACGGTGTGTGGCAGAGGGTACTTTGAGTATCTCTTTCCGTTCTCCCTTCTAGATGAAATACTTCAGCTGATTGACGAAAGAAAGAAGTACAGAAACGTTCAGGGAAGTTCAGGAATGCAGAAGTCAGTCACTCAGGAACAAAATGAATATCAAGTGCAGAGAAGCTAAGGCAAACTGACAGCATGAAAAATGTGAAGAAATTGAAAAAGATATGAGCGTCGGCAGAATGGGTTCAGCATACAGAAATATGAAAATAATCTTCGGCGAAATTAAAAGCTAGATACAAAGGGATTTCCACTTTTAAATGAAAAGGAGAGAGAGAGTAGATTGCTGGAAAGTCTGAAGGGATAGATAACATTCCATTGCAACTTCTTGAATCATTGGGAGAAGTGCCAAGTTGTAGAATGTATGAGACTGACGTTTGGAAAACATCATCCACACAATTTCCACGATAGCAAGAGGCAACAAGTGATAGAATTATTGCACAATCAGGTTAACAGCTCATGCATCCAAGCTGCTGACAAGAATAATAAACAAAAGAATGACAAAGACAATTGATTCGTTAGATGACGGTCAGTTTGGCTTTAGGGAAGGTAAAGGCACCAGAGTGTCAGTTTTGATGTTGCAGTTGGCAATGGAAGCAAAACTGAGGAAAAATCAGGACACGTTCATAGGATTTGCTGACCTGAAAAAAGTGTTCTACACTGTAAAATGGTGTGAGATGTTCAAAATTCTGATAAAAATGGAGAAAAACTATAGGGAGAGATGGGTAATATGCAGTATGTTCGACAGCCGAGAGGCAATGATGAGACTGGAAGACTAAGAATGAAATGCTCGGATCAAAAAGGGTCTAAGACAGGGACATAGTCTTTTGCCCCTACTGTTCAGTCCATACATCGAAGAAGTGATGAGGGAAATAAAAGAAAGGTTCAAGAGTGGGATTAAAATCCAGGGTGAAAGGATATCAATGATGAGATTTGCTGATAAATTGCTACCGTCAGTGAAAGTGACATCATAGTACTGGACGTGTTGGAGTGAACAATCTAATAAGTACAGAACATGGATTGAGAGTAACTCAGTGAGAAGTAGTAGAAATGAGAACAGCGAGAAACGTACCAGAATTGAGGATCATGAAGTAGATGAAGTGAAAGAAGTCTGCTAATTAGGTAGCAAAAAACCCATGACAGACAGAGCAATGAGGACATAATAAGCAAAATAGTACTGGCCAAGAGAAATCCGCTAGTATCAAACATAGGCCTTAATTTCAGGAAGAAATTTCTGTGAATCTACAATGAGAAGCAAAAATATTGCCCAGCCTGAGTCCAAGAACAGCACATTGTGCATGCTCAAGTTAAGAAGTGCCAGCTTTGTGTTTACATTGTCAAATAGAAGTAATACAATAGTTAGCATGCAATATATGGCGAGATTAATCGCAAATTCTCATCGTATCATTTCTTTTGAAAATCATTATTCAAGCACTTATTAACATTTGAAATATAAGAACTTAACATCAGTAGAATTAATATGACTACAACCGCTTCACATCTGTTTCAATGGCTGAGTTTATGAACGTAAAGGATGAGTGTTTGAATCTAACTGGATTCAGTTGTCCCTCCCACCACCACCACCACCACCACCACCACCACCACACCTTCATGTGCAGGTAATATTTTGAACTGTAATTCACTACAAATTGTGCAGTTGTAGACATTTTGAGGGTAGCACATTTTACCAGGGTGTGAGGGGCTTGGTGTGGGGAAGGGAAGTGCCAATGAGGTGCAAGCTGGTGCTATACAAGACTCACTTCCCACCCATACTAATTTAAGGCTCACAGACTTGGACTATGACTAGAAGAGAGGATAGTAGGATACAATCCAGTGAAATGAAGTTTCTGAGAAGTATGCTAGGGAAGACGAGGAGAGACATAGTGAAACATGAAGATGTTAGGAAGGAAATCGGAGTGGAGAAGTTGACTGAGAAAATTGAAAAGAATAGATTAAAATGGTTTGGGCATGTGAGTAGGATGGGAGAGTGAAGAATACCAAGAAGTATGATGAGAGTTCAAGATTAAGGGCAAGAGGCCAAGAGGAAGACTGAGAACAAGATGGATTGATACAATAAAGATGAGTTTGAGGTGGAGAAACCTGCTATGGAACCAAATTGTGGAAGGAGGACAGTGGAAAGACCAAGTAAAGTGGCGAAGTACCATTGATACCCCAACCCAACCAGATGTTGGATAGAGGGGAAACGAAGAGGATGATGTTAATATTAGCGAGTGAATAATTGCTCTTTCTGATAATGGTGTTACTGCATCTGAGGCAGGGCATCGTTATGGTGTTGATACTTCCACAGCAAGGAGATGGATAAACGATTTAGAGACAATGGTAATGTAATGAGATGTCCAGTACCTAGAAGACGACAAGTCTGTAGGTGGAGATAGGTGGAGAATTGGTCAGGATGGCCCAGTGTGTTCCATTGTCAATCATCTGGGAGCTAAGGAGAGCTTCACATTTCCCAAACTCATCGAGAACTGCTCTCAGAAGATTAAACGACCATGAAATCAGGTCCTGTCATGCTCTTATAGAACTGTTGTGTGACAAACAAGCTATGGGTAGACTAGAAATTGTGAACTCGTGGGAAGATGTCAATTGGAGGAATGTCATTTTCCCCAATGAGTGCACAATTGATTCCATGAGCAGAGGTGCTGCTCTTGTTCACCACACATATCGGCAGTGATATGACACACGCTTTGTGGCCACACATGCTAGAAGTGGATGCATGGGTGTGAAATTTTGGGGCTGGATATCTTACAAGGGTGCAGAAACTTTAAAATGTATCAAAGGCAAGTTCAATTCAGCATGCTTTGAACATATCCTTGAAAATGTAATCACCCTGGAGCTTGACTTTGGTACCATGAAGGATGTCTCGCTCACCTACACAATAATCATCCATCATACACTATCATCAGGATACAGAGCTGGTTTCAGAGGAGGAACAATATTATTCAGTGCCTTCCTTGGCCTCCAAAGACACCTGTGTTCAATCCCACAGAGCACATGTGGGCTCAGCTTAAGACGACTCTTTGGGACAATTGGCCAGACCCTCCTCTGGGAACTGTGAATGCCCTGTGGGATTTAGTTCATTCTTCATGGGAGAGAAATGCCACAAATGAGGACTGGAAAAACTTGTAAATTCTATGCTTTGAAGATTCCAAGCTGTTCTTGATGCCAATGGCATGTGGACTAAACACTGCCACTGTACGTATCCTACTCTTCATTTTATTTCATTTTTCTGTTAAAGGCCTGTATGGGTATTTGGCCAACAATATTAATTTCAAAATACAAATTTACTTGCTACTATATAATTTGAGTTTTAATGAGAGTCAGTCACAAACCATAATTAGTTGTTTATTGAAAAGAATATTGGAAAAAGTAAAAAAAAAAGAAAATATAATTCAACAACAAAAATCAAATAAAGCAAGAAACATTTGTCACACAATTAAAAAAGGCTGCAGTGATATTCAATCTGACACATACTACAGCTATTGGCACAGTAAGTTGACATGCTGTCAACGAGCTACAGATCTCTTCTTTTTAGCGTAATGGTCGAATAGGCGTACTGTAGTTGAAGAATGAATATTAAACTGGAAACAGAGACTGGAAGGCACATCTACTTGCTTGTATAAAATTGCCATTCAGCTAGTACAGTTCTCTTGGCTGAAAACTATACACACACCAGGTGACGGTCGAAGTAATTACAAATAAATACATCCATTTGCAATATTTTTTACTACGACCATTTGTCTGTTTAAAGATTAGACTATTATAAAATGGAATCTTTTGAAAGAATGTGGAACCTAGAAAAGCCTACAACTGCACAATTTGTAGTGAATTAAGGCTTAAAATATTACCTGAACAGATCTAAATTTAAAAAAAACAACATTTAACTCTATTTGGATTCGAAAGGTCGTCCTTTATGTTTGTAAAACATCAGCCTACCCACGCAGCTGTTGAAATGGATGTGAAATACTCAACAATGTAGTATTTCTACCGATGTGGAGTTCTCATATTTCAACTGTTTCTACATGCTCAAAGAATGATTTTTCAAAAGAAATATGATGAATTAATTTACAGTGAATCTTGAAATGTACTGTATTCTAACTATTAAAAAATAATGCTTCTATTTGACGATATAACAACAAAGCCGAAGCTCTGCAGACTGCTGGACTTGTGAACACTGGCACTTCTGAACCTGGGCATGCGGAATGCTTTGTTCTTGGACTCTAAATTATTCAGGCTGGGTAATCTCTTTGCCTCTCACTGTATATAGGGAGCACAGCATTGTATGTTAGTAATACCTGGGCTGTGGGAAAACCAGAACAGAAAAGAAGGAAAGCCTTTAAGATGTGATACTACAGACAAATGTTGAAAATTAGTTGGACTGATGAGGTAAGGATTGAAGAGGTTCTCTGTGGACTCGGCAAGGAAAGGAACACATGGAAAACGCTGACTAGGAGGAGGTACAGGACAACAGAACATCTGTTAAGATGTCAGGGAATAATTTCCATGGTACTAGGAGGGGCTGTAGAGGGTAAAAACTGTAGAGGAAAACAGATCAGAATACATCCAGCAGATAACTGAGGACATAAGTTGCAATAGATTCTCTGAAGAGAAAAGGTTGACTTACAAGAGGAATTCGTGGTGCGCTGCATCGGACTAGTTGGAAGATTGATGACTCGGTGGTGGTGGTGGTGGTGGTGGTGGTGGTGGTGGTGGTAGTTGTGGTGGTGGTGGTGATACAATTAATCAGCAATAATAAGTGCTAAATCATTTGTTTTGGTGCACTGCAACAACTAACCTGTGAATTTATTCATTTTCCCAAATGACTTAATGGATGGCGGGCTCTGAATGACAGTTATTGGTTGGTAGCTCAGTATCCTCTGATCATGTGTTTGTGAACCGAAGCAGATATGTCATGCATGATTTGGTTGCTTTTGATTTATGACGTACATCAGTCAGTTTATATTTTAGTGTGTGGATTTCAACTGTTAAGTTCAGAAATATTCCTAGGCATTTTGTAAATTGTGCTACACACGTTATACATTGCTTCAGTTATACCGTTCTTAATTTTTTTAAATTTTTTTTTATTTTTGTGTTCACACATCAATTCTAGGAGTCTTACATCTCCACACCAAGTTATTAACTTACAGCACACTACATAAAAATCACAAAATATGCAATATGTCAGTTCATTGACAACAAGCCAACAATCTATAAACACCACACAGACTTGGATTGGACAGCTGCAATGAACATGGAGACACATGATTGTCTTCAGACAAATAGAGAAGTTACTAACTCGTTGGATTCACATAGACAGCAAATTGGCCTGTTGGAGATACATTGGAAACTGAGTTGTTGTACAGACTGAAATATATGTAATACATGTGAAACAGCTATACTGCCAAGAAGTCAAGAAATTAAAAATCAGAAGTACATATCCTTTATATGAACTGAGGTGTAATGTGATGATAGAGCATTTTATGAATTTTCAAGTTGTGAAGTTTGACAGGATTTGTGAGAAACAAGAATACTTTCATCCAATACCCAGTATATTGTATAGATTGTAAAAGTTTGTAAGTTTGGCTTATCAAGGAAAAAGTCTTTGTTGTTGATAGACCAGTAGTACATCATCAGTATTATTTTTATGAATATTGATATTTCCAGTTTTTGTGCTGTCATAAAGGTAAGCTATTAGTTTAGTACAAATTACTCATTAAATGTGTGTGTCAGTGCATTTTTAAGCTTACTATTAAAGCTATAACTTTCCTTTGTGTATTAGTCCAGAAAATGCGAAAAGATTGTAGGGTTGGTTGTAGTAGTAGTAGTAGTAGTAGTATATGTATTTTTTTCTTTGGCATAATTAACTTTGAGAATCCTGCTAAATTGTTCTGTTTTTCTTTCCAACAATTTAATTTGAGTGTGGCGATTCACTGTTAAGTTTGCATTTCTGGAAAGTAACGTAAATATTAATTTTGTTTGATTTAGAATCTTTTGCACTAGTTGATTGTTTACATGCAGCTTGTGTACAATAAAGTTACAGTCTATTGTGATTAAGAGAGTTTAACAGACACTGCACTTGAGTGAGTGCTAAGTTCTTGTTGTAAGCAGAAATAAATAACTTTTTACATTGCATCATACAGCTGAAGTGCTAATCTGTAGGCCAGATTTTTGCTGCTCATAAGTAATGAAAATTTGTCTAGTGTAAATTATGTTAGGTGATTTAATTGTATTTTTAACCATGTAATCTGTGTTGCAATGTGTGATAAGTATGGATGCTGCCACAGGACAATCAAAGAGGGAGTGGTATGTGTAGACTGTGTGTTGGAATTTCACGGGGGTGACTGTAGTGGGGAACTGAATGGGGAACTCAGTGAGGCTCTCCCATGGAACTGTAAGCTTTGCAGTAAAGACAAGAGAATCACTGAGCAGGAGGCAAAGATTCGTGCCCTTCAGGCTGAATTAAGTCACACGAAATTTGAATTAGATAGGTTGAAGGGGAAAAGGATCTTGGGAGCTGGATGGAGCCTAAAGGTAACAAGCAATGGGCAAAAGGAGAACAGTCCTTAAAAGTTCATCTACATTTGAGCAACATACCTAATAAATTTGACTTGTTACCTGAAGTAGGTGGGGAAGAGCCTCATCCAGCTGTCAGTCACAGTGGGGTGCAGCAGGCATCTAGCAAAGAAACTCAAAGTAGGTTGGTACTGAAAGAGAGTAGGAAGAAGAGTCTTGCTGCTAGGTGGTAGTCATAGGAAGAGTGTAGACCAAATAGTACAGGACAAATTAGGGACAAAGTCACAAGTATTGTGAAGCCAAGTGTCAGCCTTAGCCGGGCGACAGAGGACATAGGGAACTTGTTCAAAGGGTATCAGATTATTATGATTGGTGGAGCAGGGAACAGCCTGGCTAAGAACAATAATTACAGCATTGGGAATGACCTTGATGAAAAAGGAGTAGCAACTACACACTCAAAGTTTTTTTTTTTTTTTTTTTTTTTTTTTTTTTTTTTTTTTTTTTTTTTTGAGGTCCTGCAGCGCCATGACCAGCGCTGGGTAAACTTGCTGTGAAGTGTGAACATTGAGTTGAACAGGCTGCTGTTGACTGAAATGAAATCTCATATGAGTGCAGTGCCAGTCACTGCAATTAGGAGATGGGAATATACTAGATGTGGCCTACACCTGAGCAGGAGAGGGAAAGATAGGTTGGTTGAGCTTATTGCAGGTAATACTGGTATACGAGGGCTGCCATCATACATACCAAGATCCCTATGATTACTGGTGTCAGAGGGGCACCTGTTGTAGGTTAGAATCAGGATTCAGGCACCCTGTCCTGAAATAACAAAGCCTCAGAAAATGCTTAATAACACACAAAGAAGTAAAGAGAGCTTATTTCATCAAAATAGTAAAGGATTGAATAACAAGGTAGAAGAGCTTCTTGGTTGTCTGGAAAATGTAGAGCGCTCTGAAAAGATGACCCCTCTGCCTGTATGAGCACGACATAACTATATGTTAGATAAGTTACATATAAAAGATGACACTATTGCAGCTCACTCATGTAAAAGTAACATAGGAAAAGGAGTTGTAACATACATTGAGACAGAAAGCAAGTTCAAAAACATTGAGACAAGTAAATTTTGTAGTGATCAGCAAATAGAAGTATGTGCACGTGAATTAATCCTGAAAAATAGTTCACTTTTAAATATAACTGTTAAAAGATCCCCACTGAACATTTATGGGGAATTCCTTTTTGTGCTATCTGTCAGACAGCAGCAAGCAATTAATAGTCTGTGGTGACGGCAGTGTAGATTTCCTAAAGAATTCCTATAGGAAAAATGATCTTGTGATATGGATTATAAAATTTGATATTAACTTTTCAACATGTGTGGATAAAGACGGTGCGACTCTAATTGATAATGTTTTCTTTGATGAAGCTCAAAGTAATAAAATAACTGTTTATCCAGTTACAAATACTCTCTGATCATGATGTGCAGTTAAGATAATAACATAGTGCCGTACAGTATTGATACTCCTCATTGGAAATCAGTTAGCATAGTTAATGACTCCATGGCAAATATTTTTAAAATTAGTTTAAAGGAGATGCTTGGAATGTAATTTACAATGAACCAAATGCTACCAGAAAATTTAATCTATTCCATGATAAATTTGTATCATTATTTGAAAATAGCTTTCTGCATAAGCTAATCATAAAGGACACTAAACACGCATGTAAAAAACCATGGATCACTAGAGGAATAAAAGTATGTCGTGAAAGGAAAAGGGAAATGTATCTTTTGGCAAGAGCAAGTTGGAATCCTGCAGTAGTTGCACATCACAAAAACTACTCAAAATTACTAAGAAAGGTTATTAAAAATCAAAGAATATGCACAGAATGTCAGAAATCAGTACTTCTGACAACAGAGAAGGCCATGTGGAATGTGCTGAAATGAGACAGGACAACCAGCCATAGAACAAGATATCACCACTATTGAACTGAATGGGGGGTTATAATTGAGGAGTCACAGGTAGCAAACCCATTTAATAATCATTTTTTAAATACAGTATTATGAAAAGAAAAATCACCACTCACCATATAGCAGAGATGCTGAGTTGCATATAGGCACAACAAAAAGACTGTCACAAATAAAGCTTTTAGTCCGTAAGACCTTCATCAAAAAATCAAAAATAGATGACACACACACACATACACACACACACACACACACACACACACACACACACACACACACACACACACACATTCACGCAAACGCAACTCTCATGCGATTCACAGGTTGTGTGTGAGAGTTGCAGTTGCGCAGGTGTGGTCGCGGGTGTGCGTGTGCGCGTGCGCGACGAAGACCTAATGGGCCGAAAGTTTTATTTGTGACAGTCTTTTTGCTGTGCCTATTTGCGACCCAGTGGTAACTTTCCTTTCCATAATATTGTTACATTCCATTCTGGATTTTCCGTTTCATTTCTAAAATACATTAGAAAGCCTAGGGACAAACAGAGTAAAATCACAGCAGTTCATTGAAAATGTAACTTTCATAAAATTCAGTCATATGAATGTATCAACTACTTCTCCTCCTGAAATTAAGAAAATGACAGATTCTCTCCAAAATAGCTCATCTGGTTTTAATAGTGTTTCCAGTAGAGTACTAAAAGTTTGTTTCCATGTAATAAGCCCAGCCTTATCTGCAATATGTAATGCATAGCTAACTCGAGGCACTTTTCGAGACACATGGAAATATGCCATTGTTAAACCCCTGTTTAACAAAGATGGTACGAGAGATGTCAATAACCACTGACCTGTTTCACTGCCGATATCATTCTCCAAAATTTCTGAGAAGACGGTGTAGTCTAGAATAGTATCTTACCTTAGCAACAATAGTACTCTGAGCAAGTCACAGTTTGGGTTTCAAAAGGGTTGCTCTATTGAGAATTCTAATTACATGTTTACTCACCAGATTTTACAAGCATTAAATAATAAAATAGTGCAGTTAGTATTTTCTGTGACCTCTCTAAGTCTTTTAACTGTGTGAATCACAGTAGTCTCCTAGATAAATTGATGTTTTATTGAATTGGTGGTATAGCCAACCAATGAGTAATGTCAAATCTGATCAAAAGAATACAGAATACTTAGTAATTCAAGGAGTGTAGTTCAGGGACATAATTCTGACTGGGACAATATATATATATATATATATATATATATATATATATATATATATATATATATATATATATATATATATATATATATATGGAAGGAAACATTCCACGTGGGAAAAATTATATATAAAAACAAAGATGAGGTGACTTACCGAACAAAAGCGCTGGCAGGTCGATAGACACACAAACAAACACAAACACACACACAAAATTCAAGCTTTCGCAACAAACTGTTGCCTCATCAGGAAAGAGGGAAGGAGAGGGGAAGACGAAAGGAAGTGGGTTTTAAAGGAGAGGGTAAGGAGTCATTCCAATCCCGGGAGCGGAAAGACTTACCTTAGGGGGAAAAAAGGACAGGTATACACTCGCACACACGCACATATCCATCCACACATACAGACACAAGCAGACATATTCAAAGACAAAGAGTTTGGGCAGAGATGTCAGTCGAGGCAGAAGTGTAGAGGCAAAGAAGTTGTTGAAAGACAGGTGAGGTATGAGTGGCGGCAACTTGAAATTAGCGGAGATTGAGGCCTGGCGGATGACGAGAAGAGAGGATATACTGAAGGGCAAGTTCCCATCTCCGGAGTTCGGATAGGTTGGTGTTGGTGGGAAGTATCCAGATAACCCGGACGGTGTAACACTGTGCCAAGATGTGCTGGCTGTGCACCAAGGCATGTTTAGCCACAGGGTGATCCTCATTACCAACAAACACTGTCTGCCTGTGTCCATTCATGCGAATGGACAGTTTGTTGCTGGTCATTCCCACATAGAATGCATCACAGTGTAGGCAGGTCAGTTGGTAAATCACGTGGGTGCTTTCACACGTGGCTCTGCCTCTGATCGTGTACACCTTCCGGGTTACAGGACTGGAGTAGGTGGTGGTGGGAGGGTGCATGGGACAGGTTTTGCATCGGGGGCGGTTACAAGGATAGGAGCCAGAGGGTAGGGAAGGTGGTTTGGGGATTTCATAGGGATGAACTAACAGGTTACGAAGGTTAGGTGGACGGCGGAAAGACACTCTTGGCGGAGTGGGGAGGATTTCATGAAGGATGGATCTCATTTCAGGGCAGGATTTGAGGAAGTCGTATCCCTGCTGGAGAGCCACATTCAGAGTCTGGTCCAGTCCCGGAAAGTATCCTGTCACAAGTGGGGCACTTTTGTGGTTCTTCTGTGGGGGATGAGGGGACGAGGAAGTGGCTCTGGTTATTTGCTTCTGTACCAGGTCGGGAGGGTAGTTGCGGGATGCGAAAGCTGTTTTCAGGTTGTTGGTGTAATGATTCAGGGATTCCAGACTGGAGCAGATTCGTTTGCCACGAAGACCTAGGCTGTAGGGAAGGGACCGTTTGATGTGGAATGGGTGGCAGCTGTCATAATGGAGGTACTGTTGCTTGTTGGTGGGTTTGATGTGGACGGACGTGTGAAGTTGGCCATTGGACAGGTGGAGGTCAACGTCAAGGAAAGTGGCATGGGATTTGGAGTAGGACCAGGTGAAACTGATGGAACCAAAGGAGTTGAGGTTGGAGAGGAAGTTCTGGAGTTCTTCTTCACTGTGAGTCCAGATCATGAAGATGTCATCAACAAATCTGTACCAAACTTTGGGTTGGCAGACTTGGGTAACCAAGAAGGCTTCCTCTAAGCGACCCATGAATAGGTTGGCGTACGAGGGGGCCATCCTGGTGCCCATGGCTGTTCCCTTTAATTGTTGGTATGTCTGGCCCTCAAAAGTGAAGAAGTTGTGGGTCAGCCAGCTTCATCCTGACCCACAACTTCTTCACTTTTGAGGGCCAGACATACCAACAATTAAAGGGAACAGCCATGGGCACCAGGATGGCCCCCTCGTACGCCAACCTATTCATGGGTCGCTTAGAGGAAGCCTTCTTGGTTACCCAAGTCTGCCAACCCAAAGTTTGGTACAGATTTATTGATGACATCTTCATGATCTGGACTCACAGTGAAGAAGAACTCCAGAACTTCCTCTCCAACCTCAACTCCTTTGGTTCCATCAGTTTCACCTGGTCCTACTCCAAATCCCATGCCACTTTCCTTGACGTTGACCTCCACCTGTCCAATGGCCAACTTCACACGTCCGTCCACATCAAACCCACCAACAAGCAACAGTACCTCCATTATGACAGCTGCCACCCATTCCACATCAAACGGTCCCTTCCCTACAGCCTAGGTCTTCGTGGCAAACGAATCTGCTCCAGTCTGGAATCCCTGAATCATTACACCAACAACCTGAAAACAGCTTTCGCATCCCGCAACTACCCTCCCGACCTGGTACAGAAGCAAATAACCAGAGCCACTTCCTCGTCCCCTCATCCCCCACAGAAGAACCACAAAAGTGCCCCACTTGTGACAGGATACTTTCCGGGACTGGACCAGACTCTGAATGTGGCTCTCCAGCAGGGATACGACTTCCTCAAATCCTGCCCTGAAATGAGATCCATCCTTCATGAAATCCTCCCCACTCCGCCAAGAGTGTCTTTCCGCCGTCCACCTAACCTTCGTAACCTGTTAGTTCATCCCTATGAAATCCCCAAACCACCTTCCCTACCCTCTGGCTCCTATCCTTGTAACCGCCCCCGATGCAAAACCTGTCCCATGCACCCTCCCACCACCACCTACTCCAGTCCTGTAACCCGGAAGGTGTACACGATCAGAGGCAGAGCCACGTGTGAAAGCACCCACGTGATTTACCAACTGACCTGCCTACACTGTGATGCATTCTATGTGGGAATGACCAGCAACAAACTGTCCATTCGCATGAATGGACACAGGCAGACAGTGTTTGTTGGTAATGAGGATCACCCTGTGGCTAAACATGCCTTGGTGCACAGCCAGCACATCTTGGCACAGTGTTACACCGTCCGGGTTATCTGGATACTTCCCACCAACACCAACCTATCCGAACTCCGGAGATGGGAACTTGCCCTTCAGTATATCCTCTCTTCTCGTCATCCGCCAGGCCTCAATCTCCGCTAATTTCAAGTTGCCGCCACTCATACCTCACCTGTCTTTCAACAACTTCTTTGCCTCTACACTTCTGCCTCGACTGACATCTCTGCCCAAACTCTTTGTCTTTGAATATGTCTGCTTGTGTCTGTATGTGTGGATGGATATGTGCGTGTGTGCGAGTGTATACCTGTCCTTTTTTCCCCCTAAGGTAAGTCTTTCCGCTCCCGGGATTGGAATGACTCCTTACCCTCTCCTTTAAAACCCACTTCCTTTCGTCTTCCCCTCTCCTTCCCTCTTTCCTGATGAGGCAACAGTTTGTTGCGAAAGCTTGAATTTTGTGTGTGTGTTTGTGTTTGTTTGTGTGTCTATCGACCTGCCAGCGCTTTTGTTCGGTAAGTCACCTCATCTTTGTTTTTTTATATATATATATATATATATATATATATATATATATATATATATATATATATATATATATATATATATATATATATATATATCATCACATATGGGGCTCCCCAATGTTCAATTTTAGGTCCACCAGTGTTCCTCATACATGTAAATCATCTTCCATCTAGTATACAACAAGCATAATTAGTTCTTTTTGCAGATGACACTGCAATCCAAGCTTACATACAGGAGCAGAAGGAATGGAGAGCAAAGTTCTTAAAAGTATCATTGACTGGTTTTCTGCGAAAGGTCTTGTTCTCAATTTTAAGAAGACACAACATATTTAACTCTGCACATCTAGTGGTACTACACCAATGATAGTGTAACATATGGTGAGGAACCAATAAATAGGGTGTAAACTTCAAAATTCTTAGGGGTCCATGTTGATGAGAATTTAAATAGGAGGAAAATAAAAACCACCACACACATTTTGGAACTCTTAAAACAACTTAGTCACATTTGCACTTAGAATCATTGCAAATATCAGGGGGAGAGAAATCAGTAAGTTGACGTATGTTCATATTTTCATTCAATAATGTCGTATGGAATAATGTTCTGGGGTAGCTCATATTTAAGAAAGTCTTCATTAGAGAAAAAACATGCTGTAAGAATAATATGTGGTGCTCACTCACGACCATCTTGTAGGCCTCTGGGGGGTATTCTGACTACTGCTTCACAGTATATGTATTCCCTCATGCAGTTTGTTGTAAATAATACACTACACTTCAAAAGCAACAATGAGGTACATGATTAAAATACCAGAAAGAAAAATGACATTCATTGATCCAGGTAAAGCTTGACTTTAGCACAATGCTGCAACAAAAATTTTTGATCTCTTACCCAGGGATATAAATTGTCTGACAGCATAGTAAAACAAACTTAGAAAGTTTCTTCTTGACAGTTGCTTCTTTTCCATAGCATAATTCCTATTGCTGTAATGTGTGAAAGGTGGTGGGTAGAAATTACTAACTTGCATCTGTGTATCTTTTTTTCTTTTTGGAAAAAGAAACCCCCTTAGAAATGTTCAGAAACTAACTGTATGTACAAGTTAATTTGTGATGTGAATGTAAAATGACTGCTTCACATTGTTACAACCTACCTTGCAAAATGATCCATGGAACATGTAACTAACAAACTATCCAGTGTAGTGATACACTGATAGTTGCCATGTTTACAAAATTCTCATATTCAGTATACTTTTAATCTATAATTTGTCAGTCTCTTCAAAAGAGTCAGATCACAACATTTGTCTTGTGCAGATTGCTATTCTGGCACAAAGAAACCATTACTCCATTTAAAGATAGACAATTTTGATGATGCCTGTATCCTGATGTTTGTAAGTGACATATTTTCTGTGTGTTGCAGCAGTGTATCATAAATTTTGTTCTTTGTAAGATTGTGTTTAAGTTACTTTAATATTAGGATGTGTGTGCACTTACAAAAGATGTGAATATGCATAATTTAGAAATTGTATTTTGTTTTTATTTAAGGGCACTGTACTCATCAAATCAGCTGATGAGTTAATGCAGTTCAGCAGAGGTGAGGAAAATTTATTAGAAAATCAAATAAAAGCCATTGCTGATGCTGGTGCTGATGTTATTGTAAGCGGAGGAAAGTTTGGAGACATGGCACTCCATTACATAAACAAGTATAATATGATGGCTGTTAAATTATCCAGCAAATGGGACATCAGAAGAGTTTGCAAAACAGTTGGTGCCACAGCTCTTCCTAGACTAGTAAGTTCAACATTCTTATGTGATAATATAAAGAGCACTTACTCATTTCTCAAAACATAATACAGTAACACATTAGAAATTATTCATAGTCTAAAAAACATCTGGTTAAGATGAAGTAGTACTTGCACACGAAGGTTTCCTTACGCACTTAATTATGTTTATATGTTGATAGTTCATCCATCCCATGAATCAAGTCACTGGACAATTTTAGCCTATTATGAATATTGATACTAACGGTCCTGGAAATTCCAAGATCTTTGAGAATGTTTTAACTTCAAATTTTAAGTTTAAATTTCTGTAATTTCACATTTGCTATTGCAATTTTTCATTTATTTTATTAATTTTGGAGTTATATTAACATGCAATGTTAAATAGCAATTGGAGATGTTGACTTCTTGTGCCTTTGTCCCTGTTGCAATTACTGCTAGGATTTGATGGAAATCTCCGGAGAAGAAAATGTGCAGCTGACCATAAGGCTGCTGCTGTTAAGTAAATGTTGAATTTTTCTGTGGAGCGCTGCAATGGATATTTTATGGGATGTTAGAATCTCACCCCAAACAATGGAATTGCAATCCTGAATTAATTACCACTATTACTTTTATTTCAAACAGTGCAGATGCTGTATACGTTGAAGGCATAGATTGTCAGCATGGTGGCTGGGTGGCCTTATGCCTATCACTGTTGAATGACAAAGGCATCATTTGTACAATGGCAGGGTATTTCCTTTCATGATAGCTCAGCTAGTTAGCACAAAATATACATAAATTATATACACAAATTTTGCTGGTGAGTCCCTCTACCTGTTACTGAAATCCAGATCAGAATCTTGCACTAGTTTGTGAGATTATTGCTAGATTACAAATGCAGTGTCAGTTGATATAGAAAAAAATATTTATGTGAATAATTAAAATTTAACACTTCACTGATCTCCCTCCCGCCTCACTTCTACCTCGTAACCTTGCCTGTGCCAAATTACTTGATTCTAGATAAATGGGAAGTACCTTATAGGTTTTTGTGAGTTTCCAAGTATCAGAATATATGACTTAAATAGTCATATGTTCTGATTGCATTGACATAGAAGCTTAAATTTTTTCATCACCAAGGGACCTTAGATCTTAGTGTGTGACATAAATTTCACCTTGATATTTCTACCATTCCTAAGAAGGGGTTTTGACAGACGGACACAGACAGATGATTAGATAAGAAATGACAAAAGAAAAAGTTTTTCGTATGTTACAACCACAGATTAACAGTTTTTGGATGTTGCCCTTTACTTATACTGGGAAATTTTGCTTCTTGCCAGGCCATATAAGATCTTGAATCAAAGGAAACAGGTCAAGAGAAAAATGGGTCTACAAAATGTTAGCAACCAATACATTTGAATACCTAAAGAGTTAGAAGTGGCAGAGAGCACACTCCAAAGACATGAGCAACAGGATCTTACATAATGCTGAATCATTATTATGTCTTACGCCAGTTCGATTGTCTGCGATAATATATTGGGGGGGGGGGGGGGGGAGGAGGAACTTCTGCCTGTGTGGCACCTAATGAGCACTCTTCTTGGCTTAACAATTTCACTGTTCATTCATTCATCATCCTCACCTTCATTCCCTTATGGATGCCCTCTTCTGCAGAGTTTCTCCCTGGATCTTAAATTAACATAATTGTCAGTGGTATGCCAGTGTTTATTTGCTCTGAGATAGTGAGCTGACGTGAATATTTTGCACATGGAAATCAAATTCTGAATTTAACATGATATTACTCACTATCGAGTATTAAAGATAACACTATTTTTTTTATATTTGCATAGCAGTATATTGCAGCCTAGTTCTCGTGTCAGGTACTGATCATAGTCTATCTTCAGTATGATTCTCAAGCGATGATTTGCTACTTGATCAGATCTCTGCAATTGCCATTTCATACATATCTGAAGCATTCAGTTAGCAATTCTTTCATATTACATGGTGACGTGGTCTTCAGTCCGAAGATTGGTTTGAAGCAGCTGGCCATGCTACCCCTTCTTGTGCGAGCCTTTTCATCTCCAAATAGCTCCTGCAACCTACATTCTTCTCAGTCTGCTTACTGTAATCATCTCGAGGTCTCCCTCTACTATTTTTACCCCCAACACTTCCCTCTAATGCTAAATTGATCACTGTCTCAAGAGTGTGTCCTATCAACCAATCCCTTCTTTTGTCCAAGTTGCACCACAAATTTCTTGTCTCCCCAATTCTATTTAGTACCTGCTCATTAGTTACTTGATGGACCCTTTAATCTTCGACATTCTTCTGTAGCACCACAATTTGAAAACTTCTATTTTCTTTTTGTCTAAACTATTTATCATCCATGTTTCACTTCCATACATGGCTGCACTCCAAACAAATGTCTTCAGAAAATACTTCCTAACATTTAAGTCTGAATTTTTAAATATTCTATTTTCATCAATTAAATTCAATCTCTCTTGTGTTATCCAAGTATTTCTATTAGGGCTAGTCTTTTTACCTGTTTGATGATTCACTGCCTTCACTATTTCATCTCTTAAAGCTACCCATTCGTCTTCTACTGTATTCTTTTCCCCTGCTCTAGTCATCTGTTGCGTAATGCTCCCTCTGAAACCCAGCAGCCCCTAGTTCTTTCAACTTAATCCATGTCTCATCTCCTTAATTTTGTACCTTTTTGTAATCTGTTCAGTTTTAATCTATAGTCCATAACCAATAAATTGTGGTCAGTCCACTTTTACCCCTGGAAATGTCTTAAAATTTAAGTTCTGGTTCCTAAATCTCTGCCTAACCATTATATAATCAGTCTGAAACATTCTTGTCTCTTCCATGTTCTCAATCCAAGTGTTAGTGATCATTGAATTATGTTCTGTGTAGTATTCTACCAGGCATCTTCCTCTTTCATTCCTTTCACCCACTCCATATTCGCCTACTATTTTCCCTTATCTTCCTTCTCCTATTATCGAATTCCAGTCCCCCATCAGAATTAAATTTTTGTCTCCTTTAACTATTTGAATAACTTCTTTTATCTCATCATACATTTCTTAAGACTCTTCATCTGCAGAACTAGTTGGCGTAGGAAATTGTACTACTGTGCTGGGAGTGTGCTTTTGTGTCTATTTTGGCTATGATAATGCGTTCACTGAGTTGTTCATAGTAGCTTACTTGCATTCCTATTTTCATATTCATTATTAAACCGCCTCCCGCATTACCCCTATTTGACTTTGTGTTTATAACCCTGTATTCACCTGACCAGAAGTCACTGAACTTCACTAATTCCCACTATATCTAACTTCATCATATCCATTTCTCTTTTTAAATTTTATAACCTACCTTTCCGATTAAGTGATCTAATATTCCACGCTCCGATCCATAGAATGCCAGTTTCGTTTCTCCTGATGACATCTTGCTTAGTAGTCCCCACCTGGAGATCTGAATGGGGACTATTATACCTCCAGAATATTTTTACTCATCATTTAACTAGGCTGCATGCCATTGGGAGGAATTATGGCTGTAGTTTCCTGTTGCCAGCGGTTCGCAGTACCAACCCAGTGAGGATATTTTGGTAGATGTTACAAGGTTAGGTCAGTCAATCATCCAGACTGTTGGCACTGCAACTTCTGAAAAGGGCTGCTGCCTCGTTTCACAACTGAACGTTTTTCTGGCCTGTCAACAGATAAATCCTTCACTGTGGCTGTACCTACGGTATGGCTATCTGTATTGTTGAGGCGCACAAGCCACTCTAACAGCAGCTATGTGCATGCTTCATGAGGGTTTACATGGTAGGATAGCCCCAACAGGCTGCATTACATGATAGCACAATGAAATGAAATACACATATTTACAGTGACCTTTCGAGGTATCCTACACAGTCGTCCTAGGAGTAGGCAATTTTATAAACAGTAGTTAGCAAGGGAAGTTTGCAGTCTCATAGATAGTGGTGTCCAAAGTTAAAGCAACAAACGGAAATTTTGCAATTTTGCAAGTTTGCATTTATTTTGCCACAAAATGGTATAAACAGGTGATAGCAGAGTAGAAACAGTGTAAAAAATACAGAAAGTAAACAACTGCAACATGCAGAACAGTAGACGAACGTGTTCTTTGTTTTTTCCAACTTAGCAGATTTGCATACACTTTCTGACAATTGTTTAATGTGTTCACTATGGAATGTGACTACCTCTGGCAGCCATATAGGTCTTGACAATGATGGAGCATGCAGTGAAAAACGTAATCAATGTCACATTGAGGCAATAACGCCCATTCTTCCTGCGGAGCTGCTCGCTAGTTTGGAGATTGGTTGGTGGATGCTGACGTGATACAACCCATCTCCCTAGTGCATTCCAGAAATGCTTTATGGGATTCAATTCGGGAGAGCAAGCAGGCCACACCATGTTTGCAGTATCTTCTGTTTCCAAGAAAACATCAACCACTGTGCTCTATGAAGTCAAGCATTATCGTCAATCAGTACGCGCAGCATCTTGCAGCAACCAAACATGAAGTCCCAAGACCTCGTCACGGTACCTGACAGCAGCTAAACCTTGCTGATTTACCTGTCCAATTTCATTAAGAGGTATTTGAGTGGTCCACAGAATCCATGCCCCCACGATTAGCGCTCCTCCTCAATATCGTTCTCCTTCCACAATGTTCAGGTCTCAAAATGGTTTTCCACATTCCCTTCAGATGCGAATCCATCAAGAATCACTTCCCAAACCAAATCAGGATTAATGTGTGAAAAGAACATCGGCTCACTCTTCGACTGCACAGTTGGCATGTTGAAGACTTCACTCTAGACATTCCATTCTGTGAAGACGCGTCGCCCATTCTGTGAAGACGCGTCGCCCATTCTGTGAAGACGCGCCGCCCGCTCTGTGAAGACGCGCCGCCCGCTCTGTGAAGACGCGCCGCCCGCTCTGTGAAGACGCGCCGCCCGCTCTGTGAAGACGCGCCGCCCGCTCTGTGAAGACGCGCCGCCCGCGCGCGCGTGCACCATTGGATGCTGTGAGGTCCTATGCCAGTTGTTACACAGTACTAAGGCCGTATTGTTGTGCCCTTACAGCCAAATAAGTCCTCTCTCTCTGATGTCATATGTGGTCAGCCCTGCCATTGTATTCAGGATACAGTTACGGTCTCCGTTAACTATCATCACATCTGAGGAACAACATAATGACTCACATTAAGCCATCGGGCCACATGAGTTTACGACTGTCTTGCTTCCGTTATTCCTATGGCCCTCCACTGCAGAGAATCTGGTAGGCATGTTCTCTGTGCCATACTGCACTGTCTGTGGCTGTGGACACAATGATTGTCAATGTGGGACTACCCAATAAATGCTACTCTGATCGATGGGTGCCCTAATGTCATCATTGGCTTTGTTTTCCATTGACCAAAATTCCATCTTCCAAGCAGAACATGATCGTATGGATATCTGTTGACAGTTTATATGATTATATCGTGAATTAGACACAGGATGGGGAAACAGCGGTTTGTTGCTTTAATTTTGGACATCATTATAGTTGTGTATCCTTCCCTTCAAAGCCATATCCTTCCCTTCATAGCCATATAGTTTTTGCAGGCGACACTATACATATATTTGCTGTCCACAATGTAATCCTAAAAAATTAAATTAAAATCTTGCATCTCAAAGTCATGTAATTGCAGTCCTAATGATGCAGTTAAGGAGATACCAAGTGCAGCAAGAAAGTAGTAAAGTTACACCATAGCAAACATCGAGAAATATTTGGATATTTCTCTCTCTCTCTCTCTCTCTCTCTCTCTCTCTCTCTCTCTCTCTCTCTCTCTCTCTCTCTGTGCGTGCGTGCGTGCGTGCGTGCGTGTGCTCGTGCTTGTGCTCGTGCGCGTAAACCAACCGAACACTGTAGAATGTGTTATGAGATGGATTCATCAATTTGGGGGAATAATTCAAAACATCCTGTTGAAGTTCCTTCCTCCTCCAATCTTCACTTCGGTACTTGGGTTGTCTAGGACACTTACTTATCTTGTCACGTATACATTGAACAAGATTGATGTTGCTGTATGTTTTATTAATATTAAATCTGTATGAAGGCCAAGTGCAGACTTAATTGTGGCCGTTTGGTTTACGCTCTAAAGAGTTCATTATGTGAACTAATAGCAACTTTGTGTGAAGTATTTTGGTGTCCTCTGTTGTCCATTATAAACTACATTTTGTCAGGAATTGTCCGAGTTTCTCGAGGATTGGTTCATGATGCGTGCTGTCTTGCCTAATGAGTGCTGTGTGAAGAGTTTCCGTGTCATGATTTGTGAAATGCTTGTATTAGTTTTACCAAAGTTATGTAGTCATGCTAACATTTAAAATGATTAGTTTTTGGCACTGGTATATAACTTAAATTGCCTCTGACCCCCTCCCCCCCCCCCCTCTCTTTTGCCCTTTTGAGCAAAATAGGTCATGCCAGTGATGGGGTTGTAGTTGGCATAGTTCAAGCTTTGAAATGGTTTGTTTATATGAATATGCATTAAGACATTGCTTTTGTATCAAAAGTATAGGATACAGGGATTCACCAACTACTTCTAGAAAAGTCTTCAGTATTGTGGATTTCTCATACTCTTCCAAAGGCAGTATTGTCAATGGAGAGCTGCAGAAAAATCGTCTACCACAAGAAAGTGTGTTAGTTCTAATGCTGTTCATTGTCTACACAAATGACTATCCATTATTCGCAGACACCAGAAGGTTTTTGTGTACTTACCATACTGCCCTAAGCGCACACAGCACAAAGTAGAAGTAATGGAAGTAATGTCTGCAGCTTTGGAACACCTGTCAATCTGTTACAGTACAAACCAGTTAAGACCCAACTCTATAAAGGTCCAGGTGTGCACCTTTCATTTGAGAAATATTGAAGCTCATTGCACGCTTAAGTGATGTGATCTGGTACTGAATTAGAAATGTGAAACTCTGAAATACCGGACAGTAATGCTTGTCTGGGGCTCTCAATTTAAGAAGTGCTGTGTAAATTGTGTATTGAAGTTCACTTTATGAAGCAACTTGCTGTATTAAGTGGCTGGATCACAGAGATTATCAGGAATGTATTGGGTGTCCCACTTGTAAGGGGTCCCAGAAGAAGCGTTATAAAATTCTTAATAAAACAGGACATGAAACCAAATTTGTACATGAAATACCTTTATGGTTGAGAAATGAAGGTACAGTGCAAGAAGTGCTATATGTTTGTGAATGTTGCTGCCAGAGTATTTGGCATGATTGACTGGTTTTCCTGACGGATGTTCTCATGTAACTCATTTATGTTGTGTGGTTTGTTCTTGTACACATTACCTTTAAGGTGACCAACAGAAAGAAGTCAGGCATCAAGGTTTAAGTCAAATGACTATGGGGCCTGTAATCCTTTGGAAATCACTCTGTGTCAAGAAGAAATGATTCCACTGCACCCATACTCTCTTTAAATATGTGGCATGTTCGCCCATCTTGGTGGTACCAGCCAAGTGTCAGTTCCTCATCATCCAACCTACTTCACAAATTCATGAAGCAATATCTACTAAACTGGTGACTAGCATAAAAAAAGGTCTGATGCTGCACTGCAGTGATGATGCACAGGAAACTTAAACAGAAGACCCATACACAGCTCATGAAACTCATTGTCGCCACAGTTCACAGCTGCTGCCATGTCGATGAGTTACATGAGAACATCTTCTGTGAAATGCAATACTCCGGCAGAAATGTTCTCAAAAATACAGCGCCGTGTTGACCTGTGTATACTAGTGGAAGAAGTCATTTCCAGCACCTTTTGTCATTTACCTTCATTTCTCAGTCGTAAAGGAATGTCATGCACAATTTTTGTTTGTGTGTGTGTGTGTGCGCGCGCGCGCCATAACGGCATGCGCAAACCAACCGAACACAGTAGAATGTGTTATGAGATATTAAGATTTTTATAATACGTTTCCCGGGGCTCCTTAAGTGCGGGGAACCCTGTATTTCTGGTACTGTCACAGAATACATGTACCCAGTTTGGTATTCAACATTTCATGTTGAACAAGTGGTCACCTCTGTGAGCCTACAGAAACTTTGTTTTTGTTGATGTTCATCTCATACCCTCCTTTCAAGACACTGTCCATTCCGTTCAACTGCTCTTCCAAGTCCTTTGCTGTCTCTGACAGAATTACAATGTCATCGGCGAACCTCAAAGTTTTTATTTCTTCTCCATGGATTTTAATACCTACTCTGAACTTTTCTTTTGTTTACTTTATTGCTTGCTCAATATACAGATTGAATATCATCGGGGATAAGCTACAGCCCTGTCTCACTCCCTTCCCAACCATTGCTTCCCTTTTATACCCCTCGACTCTTATAACTGCCATCTGCTTTCTGTACAAATTGTAAATAGCCTTTCGCTCTCTGTATTTTACCCCTGGTGAAGTAGTCTCAGAGGAGTAGCTCTGAATAAGGAAAGAACGGGATTAAGATATGTAAAGGCCTATACACTGCATGGAGATATAAGGCCAGTTAAGGAACAACTTACTGCAAATATCACTGGGAATAATTAAATTACTTGGACATGTGGACTGTTGTCAGTAGGCAAGATTCTCTACATGCTTCCCAGAACATTTGACAGTTATGGAGAAGGCACGACCTGGTTCCAGTGAAAAACTTTGAACAAATGAGAATAGAAGTTGCCAGGTTGAAAGCAAACCAAATGAGGACTTCTATCAATCCTGAAAACATCAGTTGTGAGCCGAAGACCAAATTGAGTGAGGTGGCACAGTGGTTAGCACACTGGACTAGTTTGGCCACCCTGATGTAGGTTTTCCACCATTTGCCTAAATTGCTTCAGGCAAATGCCAGGATGGTTCCTGTGAAAGGGCACAGGCAGTTTCCTTCCCAAATCCGAACTTGTGCAGCATCTCTAATGACCATATTGTTGACGGGATTGTAAGCACTAATCTCTTTATCCTCCAAAGAACAAATTGTGAAACATTATGCTCCAGTTCTTCAGTTTTAATATTTCGTTTAATTTTGATTTGGTAACGGCCATTGTGGATTGTTTCATTCATCCTCAAACATTTATAGAGCATGTGTTGCCACTTGGTCTTTATTATTAAGATTGGCACTTTCAGTGCAGCGTCAGTAGGCCAGGCTTGAAAATGAACCTGTAAGTTTTGAAACTAGTCACCTAATAAATACTGCAACTGTTGACAGAACCATTAATAAACATTTTAAGAAATTGTGCTCCAGTCTTGCCCTCCCATCCTTGTTGTTGTTGTGGTCTTCAGTCCTGAGACTGGTTTGATGCAGCTCTCCATGCTACTCTATCCTGTGCAAGCTTCTTCATCTCCCAGTACCTACTGCAACCTACATCCTTCTGAATCTGTTTAGCGTATTCATCTCTTGGTCTCCCTCTACGATTTTTACCCTCCATGCTGCCCTCCAATACTAAATTGGTGATCCCTCTATGTCTCAGAACATGTTCTACCAACCGATCCCTTCTTCTAATCAAGATATGTCACAAGCTCCTCTTCTCCCCAATTCTATTCAATACCTCCTTATTAGTTATGTGATCAACCCATCTAATCTTCAGAATTCTTCTGTAGCACCAGATTTTGAAAGCTTCTGTTCTCTTCTTGTCTAAGCTATTTATCGTCCACATTTCACTTCCATACGTGGCTACACTCCATACAAATACTTTGAGAAACGACTTCCTGACACTTAAATCAATACTCGATGTTAACAAATTTCTCTTCTTAAGAAACGCTTTCCTTGCCATTGCCAGTCTACATTTTATATCCTCTCTACTTCAACCATCATCAATTATTTTGCTCCCCAAATAGCAAAACTCCTTTACTTCTTTGTGTCATTTCCTAATCTAATTCCCTCAGCATCACCTGACTTAATTCGACTACATTCCATTATCCTCGTTTTGTTTTTGTTGATGTTCATCTTATACCCTCCTTTCAAGACACTGTCCATTCCGTTCAACTGCTCTTCCAAGTCCTTTGCTGTCTCTGACAGAATTACAATGTCATCGGCGAACCTCAAAGTTTTTATTTCTTCTCCATGGATTTTAATACCTACTCCGAACTTTTCTTTTGTTTCCTTTATTGCTTGCTCAATATACAGATTGAATATCATCGGGGATAGGCTACAACCCTGTCTCACTCCCTTCCCAACCACTGCTTCCCTTTCATACCCCTCGACTCTTATAACTGCCATCTGCTTTCTGTACAAATTGTAAATAGCCTTTCACTCTCTGTATTTTACCCCTGCCACCTTCAGAATCCTTATATTGCGAATTGAATTGTTTCCGGTGCAGTATATGCTCATTGCATCAAAGTATTATATTATAGTTTGCCATTTCATTTTGCAGGTATATGTTGATTTATTTGATGTATTTTATCTATGCTAGCATGAATTCAGCATAATAGTTACAATCAGAGACTGACTTTTTTTTAATTTATAGACAGCTCCAACTAAAGAAGAATTAGGGTATGCTGACCACGTGTATGTTGATGAACTTGGTGACACTTCGGTAGTAGTTTTTAAGTTAGAAGGACGAGAGTCTCGAATTGCAACCATTGTTATTCGTGGCTCAACTGACAATTATATGGATGATATAGAACGTGCTGTGGACGATGGTGTGAATACCTTCAAGGGAATCACAAGGGTAAGTTTGGCTTGCGGATACTTCAGTTTCTTGCTTTTTAGGGATGTGATAGCTATACTGTTACCTTAATTGATTTTATTTTATGGACTTAAGCACCGACTCAAATGCTGTAATCTCTAAGAGTTATATATCAGATTTAGTGTTATTATCAGCCCTAATGCATGTGGTGAAGTAACAGTAGTTGTGGGTATGAGTGTCAGGATTTTAAAAGCGGAAGTACTTGTGTGTGCATGTAATAATGATCCTGTGACTGAACTCTTTGCACAGTTCCAAGAAAAGGAAAAAGTGTCCTTCATTTAACAATAACTCAAAGGTATAAGAGTTTGTTTGATGATACTGTAGTCACATTGTTTATAGGATACAACATATGTTGGAACTAATAGTGCATGGAAACTAAATAGTGAACAGCCTAGAAAATTTTATATAAATATTTTTTAATAACTGATAAAAGGAAAATTGCTACTCACTGTATAGTGGAGATGCTGTGTTGCAGATACACACAGCAAAAAGGCTGTTGTACCTATCTGCGACTCGGCATCTCCGCTGTATGGTGAGTAGCAACTTTCCTTTTCATAATATTGCTACATTCCATTCTGAATTTTCCATTGTTTAAGGTACTTGTGAAATGGAACAAGAAATGGATAAGTCACTTTGATTGGGAAAGTACCTAAATGAGCAACATTTCTTTAAACACCATTCTAATATATCTAGTTCTGCAAATAATTATTATTAACACAATTTTTAATTTTCATTTCGGGACACTCGGATTGCACAACATTTGGAAAGGAACCCTGTCTAGGTTAGTTGTGAGGATAATTAAATGATAGAAAAGTTCTGGTAAAATTTAGGTTATTATTGCACCAAACAAACACAGTTCACTCTCTGATCCATACAAATACAGTACTAAATATTTCAACCTGCTAGTATAGATGCAGCGGTTGGCGGGTGACAAGATGGCGAAGCACAGAGCACACATACAACCACAGCTATGGCTCTTGATGTATCGGCACTTTAATTCTTCTTAGCATCGCAATACTTTTCCATTTAGTGCCTATGGAATTTTGGAACGGCATAGCCGAGGCTCAGTGAAGCTATGTCTTCCAGGAGAGTCTCCTTGCTCCAGAAAGTGTTGCTCAAACCAGTGCCAAACTCTAACTACTACTGTGCCCGTTGTGCCGTGCGGTGCCCGCGGCATTTTCCTGCGCTCACCTGCCATCCACCTTTTACCGCTCCCTGACAGAACGGGTATTCACCTGAGGTTTTGCATTCTACATATCCTGACACATTGCCTACGTATCGACCAGATGCACAGTTAAAATTTTAACCATCTTACAACAGTTTCAACATTTGTTACATTTCAATTCTATTACAATATTACTTGACATTTGACATAAACATTAATATTCACATTGAAACTTATATACAGTTTTCTTAACATAATGACATGAAACAAAAAGAAATGAAATCAGAACATCCATTACACAAGTTTATCGTAAAATCAGATGAAAAGAATTACTTATATGTACAATAGTACAGAGTCGTTGTTGTTACAGGTGGACGTGATTATTTAGAATGTAAAAAATTTCTACATTTTAAATGGGAATTATTTCTAGTGCCATGGTTTGTTTACTCAGTATTTGTGTAAAGTTTAATTTTATTGAGGTATGGTGATGACTTCTGTAGCTGAATGGTTATCATCACCGCCCTTGGTGTGGAAGCACCCAGGCTCGATTTGGTCAGTCAGAACAGGCCAAAGGCCTAATCCATGAGGTGGTGGTGGTTGATGTGACTTGTCAGAGTAGACTGTCTGGGACAAATTTTATTGTCAGGCCTAGATCTGAAGTTGAGAAAAATAGTTATCAGTGAAAACACTTTTAGGGTAGTGCGACGTAGGTTTACCCGACAGTGACGGTTTTGGGTACACAAGAAAGGTTTTTCAAAGAAGTTGGGGTTACTGGCAGAGTAGTTTATGATAGAGCAGTTCACATTTTTGGGTAAAACAGCTCTGATGGAGAAGGCAATTAATGTACTCCATGTAGTTTTCTCTAGGCAATGATAGTACAATGACAAAACAAAACAGATTAGCAAAACGATGCTATGTTGAGAGATACTATGAGGCTACATGACTGCATACTTCTTATGAATGTGGGGAACACATTTGACAACAAAAATATATATTGTTGTTTGAGTGTCACTGGGAAGGAATTGAGACTTAAAACTTTCGGGATCCAATGATCAGCTTGTATCCCTTCAACTGGTCAAAATTGAATGTAGGATTAGTAATTGTGGCTTAATAAAAAGGCAAAGAATGTGGCTAAGTGATTAGTATGTAGCTTTATGGGCTCTGAAAAATAGTGTAAGAAACAGATGTTGAATAATGACATCCATGAGTGAGTGTTAGTGTTATATGAATTAATGACATTGGGTCAATATTGATCTGCTGTACTTGCCAGCAGTAGTTTCCTACTCATAATTTTAAAATAAGGGAGTATTGTAGTAAATTTGTATGCTGAGAAGAATTATTTCTAATTTTGTCCCTTTAGGATGGAAGATTTGTTCCTGGAGCAGGTGCAACAGAAATAGAACTTGCACGCCAGATAGCGTCTTTTGCAGAAACTCGACCTGGCTTGGAGCAATATGCCATTAAAAAATTTGCTACTGCATTGGAAACCTTTGTAAAATGTCTTGCAGAAAATTCTGGTGTGAAGTCAAGTGAAGTTGTCTCAAAACTGTATGCTGCACATGAAGAAGGAAAAAAGAATCATGGATTTGACATTGAGGTAATTAAACTATTGAGTACTTTTTATCTATTATCTTATTGAAGGACATTGTGCTCAGTACTGAGAGTTGCTATTGTTTTTTCATGCATATGCTACTTGTATTAAAAAACTGTTTGCATTAAGAGATTATTTTGTTGTTTACACATTAATGGGAAGTCTGTTTACAGAAAATGGATCAGTAATTTTAGGAAAATGTTCACATACCATTCCCCCTGTCAGCATGGCTCTGATGGGCTATATTAGGATACTTTTTTTCACTTTATCAATATGACTTGAAAATCATTAGAAAAAGAGTTGTCCAAATGTTAAACTGTATGGTTCGTTGGTAATTAAGATCCCCACTCAGAAGGTGCTAAGTTATGCACATATCTTGTAAAAGGTCCTCAAAAATAATGCCACCGTGCAGTGGTTGATGTACCTGCCTAGTAAACAGGAGATCCGGCTTTGAATCTTGGTCCAGCACACATTTTCACTCATTGCTGCTGATTCCACATAATGTCCCGATGCAACTGAAATCATTAATCTCTTCCCTCCCTTTACCTTTCTCCCCCTCCACATTCAATTTATATATAATGAATCACAGCTGTGGATTTCGCGTGGTGTCTGTTCTTTCAGACATGTGTGAAAGAATGATGCCACACACTCAAATAGTTACTGGTAAGATGTACCAGGACTGTAGAAATGTATCTGCAAACAAACAGAAAAATAATTGTGTGACTTAATTTTTAAAAATTGATAGTTGTAACTTTAATTGTCTATAGTAATAAGTGACTGAAGCATTGGAATCCCAGTTTGATGGAGCACTGATTTTAGATTGATACTTGAAGTTCTTGACGTATAGAAAGTAAAAACTTCTTTGATCTAGTATTTAATACCTATGGGTTATTTACCATATTTCCAGAAAGTTTTACTATCGTATTATTGGAGGTGCTAACAGATAAATGTAGGAAATATTTGATGACAAGCCTGACATTTAAATCTTACAAATTCTTATTTGAGTTACACATGAAGGGAAAGAAGAATGGGAGAGAAATGAGATTGATTTTTTTTTAAAAAAAGTGGAAATACTTTAACAATAATGGGATTTTGATTGAGAACTGCTTATGATTAGATACAAAACAAACACATCCAAGAAGAGACAGAACAAGAAATCATCAAACAATTAATCTCTCACAAAATGCATGAAAATATTTATAGTAGTGGATATACATAAATCTACTCACCAAGTGGCAGTAGATGGAAAAGGTAAAATGTTCTGGCTGTAGGAATTAGGGGTTCCTTCTACACTCTTTTTGAAAGCTAGCCATTTTTGCATCTCTCTGTTTGTTTCCATCTGTTTCTGCACAACAAGTAGAATTTTCTGTATCAATATTGTAAAATAAAGGGTGTTTCAAGAGATTCATCTTGTTCCACTACACTAATCTTCTATGTGAATGAAGATATAAATGTACGGTAAATTTTAACTAACAAATAAGACTACAAAATTTTTGTTTTCAAAATAAGCATCTAAAACTGCACGAGTAAATGTTCTATAGCCTGCAGTTACAACCCTGTGATATTTGTTATATCTAAATTTAGTATGAAAGTTTTCATTTACCTTCTACAAATGTTCATGATGGCCTCCACTTCTGCATTCACTGCTGTTGATATAGAGTGAGTGGGAGTGGTAGGGGGAGGAAGAGGGGGTCAGACAATGTTGGAGGCCAACAATACTTTATTGAGGCAGGTGATTATTAGAAATGCTCTTACATACTTCTGATAGTGTGGTGGTCCGTCCTGTTGAAAGCTGAAATTTTCAGCATGTTCTTGCATGATCCCCAATATAATCTGGTACGTGATTCCTGTATTTTTTCTGCAAAAGAGAATGGGCTGCAAATATTTCCTCATGAAACATATGAAGCTCTGGAGAGTGTAACTCATGTTGACTGTGGTGTGTGGTTGCTGTGTTTTTCAGATTCTTTCATTGCGCCAGTTCATTTTTCCACTTAAATGAAACAGTCTTATCATTAAACATTAAATGTGAAGGGAAGTTGCTATCCTCCATTTCTGCACCCAGAATGAATTTGCAAAATTCTGTACATGAAGACCTTTTAGCAATTGAAATGTTTAGTTCAAAAAACAAATGATGTTACGAAATGCATCTACCCGACACATGAGGAATGGCTAACTCTTGACTGGCAGGATGAGTAGACTTCTATGGATCATACCCAAAACACTGTTGAATGCACTCTGCTTCTTCAAAAAGTACACTGAAACAGCCTGTGGATTTTCTCTTACATAAACAACCATTATCTTGAAACTGCTGGTGCCATGGTCAAATGTTGTGAACTGTAAGAGGTACAGAGAGACTATCAACAAAAATCATACTGCACAGCTTATCTTGACTCCATACACATTGGATAATGAATAAGTGTGTGACCTATCTGCACGAGAGAGATCCCTACTGGTAACTGTGTGAAGCAGCAATTTGTAACTGGCTCTAAGGTAAACTTGTTTTCATGTGCAAGTTAAAATTTATCTTAAGTTTTTGCCTTCATTATGTAGAAGTAATAAACTTGTGAAATTGGATAATCATATTGAAATATCCTACTTGTTTAGTTCATTGAGTATTCTCATGAAAAATGTATGATAAGATTTGTTTTTGATGGAATGTAAATAATGGAAGGAGCAGAGGTAACAACCCACTGTGTGATTGAGGTGTTCAGTGGTTAATGACGTGTGAGTGGAACAGAAAAAATTAATGAGCTCTTGGATGATATCCTCCTTCAGATCTAATAGAATACACACATGGCTGCATAGCCATATTATTGTGGCCAACTAGATTGCAGCTAGACTGCTTAATTGAGATATTTCTCAGGGTTTTGTATGACTGTTCTGTCTTCCTTTGAGATGTTTGTGTTATTGAGAAGAGAGCTGGGGAGGGGGGGGGGGGGAGGCAAATTGAAGGTAAGGAATACCTGGTGGTGTAAACACAGTTAGGGGTTGTTGGGGAGCGATATAGTTGGGCAGATGCAAGGTTAAGTGTTGGCTTTTGGCCAAATTATCTCGGGAGGGCTAGTTGGTGTGTGTGTGTGTGTGTGTGTGTGTGTGTGTGTGTGTGTGTGTGTGTGAATTTTTCAGTTGACTACTATAAGGAGACTTCTTGATTTGCTCCTGTCATTATTTATGATACTGCGCTTCACTGCTTAGAAAGCATTGATGGCTCAACAGTGGACAGTAAGAATATGTGATGTTAACTGTGCCTTCACAACACACACACACACATATATGCACTGTCGGGGATGGGTGGGGAGTATGCCTGGAAAGATGAAATTGATTTTGATCTGATGATGGCCTGTGCCACCTGGGGGTTAGTAGATGTACTGATAAAGGTTTGTGTTGTCTGCCAATGTGTAGCGTAATAGCTACCAGCGCAGCAGTGGCAGATTTTACAGCTACCACAGTACAGATGAGAGGGTTTGTGAGCCCAGATTGTGAACACAAACTGTTGCGAACCAGCCCGTCTTACACTCACACCACAGCATTGATGTACATTACTCGACTGGTGCTGTCAAAGGATCACCTGGAAGATGGTATGGTGGATCGTGTTCTGCAGCAATGAAGGTAGATTCTGCCTGCCCGAAAGTGATGGTCTCTTGAATGCACAACGTAGACTTGATGAATGCTACCATAGAGTGCATTCGTCTAAGACACATTGCCCCCACCCCAGGCTTTATGGTCTGGCTTTTGGCCAACTTCCCTGGCCAGCACAGTCTGTGAACTTGTCTCCAATCGAACACGAGTAGGATATGATGGGACAAGAAGTGACTTGTGCGATTTGTCAACCAAGAGCTCTTACAGAACTAGCTGAACTGGTTGAGCAGTGAGGCATAACGTATCACAGAACAATATTTGCCATCTGTACAGTTGACTGGATGTTGTAGTCAGCACCTGCGTTGCCGCCTTCGGAGTGTACACCAGGTACTAATATGGGTGTTTCAACATGGGTTGATACATGGTACCTCAGAACCACTTGTGCTATTGATCTGTATGTGTACCCCATATGCACTGTTGCAACAATAAATTGTGAATGAATTTGAAACCTCTAAAAGGGTGTACTAATTTTTTTTCTGGCAGTGTATATTCACTAATGAAATTTGCCTTAAAAATTTTTTTACAATTTGAGAATAATGATGATCCTATCTACAACGCTAGAGGGAAATACAACCTTTATTATCCATTATAAAAGCTGATAGTGACGCAGAAAGGAGTTAAATATGCATCAAGAAAAGTTTTTAATCATTTGCTCAATAACATAAACTGTCTGACAGGTAGTAAAGAAAGTTTTAATGTAAGTTAAAATCATTTCTTCTAGACAATTCCCTCTATTCCAGAGACAGTTTTATTTAAAGCCAATAGCCTAGTTTTTAAGTTCAGTTGCATGAGTAGGACTGAAAAATGGGACATTCTATTATGTTAAAACTAATAATATATAAATATCCTACAAACTTACCCATTCCACATATTTTAGAACCAAATAAGATGATGATGTGCACAATGTTAGGAATATAAACAGTGAGATAATTTCTTTGATGGATATAAATTCTTTGATCTTAATGTTAGTATCATTGTGCACAATGGTGCCTTTTTCAGTGTTGGTAGGCAGTGGACCAATAACCTGAAATCTAGGTGAAATAATTAGTGAAACATGTGGTGAAAATAGCTGTTATTCCTGTGCTTTTTAAGCTTTGTGAATTATTGTTACAATCTTTTGTTTTCTCTTTTTTATACAGGGTGAAGGTGCAGCTATCATAGATGTTGCCGAAGCAGGAATTATTGATTTGTATCTTACAAAAATGTGGGGGCTGAAATATGCAACTAATGCAGCATGCACTATACTGAAAGTTGATCAAATAATAATGGCAAAACGAGCTGGTGGTCCAAAAGCACCTCAAGCAGGAGGCCAGAATGATGAAGATTAAAGACATTCCTCTTATTTAAACAGTTGTTACTAAACCACAATCATTATTACAAAAATCACTTCTTTACTTGTCTGAAATGTTACATTATTGGCTCTGTCAGTTGCTTTTGTACAAAACTATTTAACTCATTAATTTGCTCACATTGATCTGCCTTACCAATAAAGTTTTTTTTATTTAAGTAAACTACAATTACTCTTTGTTCTACAGTGCTACAACCTGAGTTCTCTGGCAGTAACATTGATTTTATTGAATTTTTCGATTAGTGGAGAAACAAGAGTACGAAGGTCACAGCATTTTGCTTCGGGAGACTTTTAGCCTGAACTATTGAAATTATATTTGCGAGGGTCCGGTGTTGCACATTACTTTAGAACTGTAATTATCCGTTCAGAAGTTTATTTCTTGATTTATGTTTTGGACTAATTTCTGAATTAAACTCACTAAATGCATTCCTTTCTGGAACCACACTTGCATACTTGATTTTCAGTTGACATTAAATTAGACATTCCATTTGATGGACCAAAGATTTCAGTGACACACTATAAGTAATGTTCACTGTTTGTAATTAACATTATCGTGAAGTTTACAAGAGCTCAGCTCAGTTCAGTACATGAAGTCTTAAAGAATAACTGTAACTGAAAAAAATCATTGTATTGAAAATACTTATTTTGAGTCAGTGTTACAACACTGTGTTCTCTTTGTACGTTCTTTCAAAGCGTCCATCCAAGCACCCGGCAGTGGCCAGCATACTAAGCTCACACATGGTGTCAGACTTGGCATGTGGGTGCCACTGGAAACTCTGAAACTCTCAATAAAACTGAATCTGAATTAGCATTAATGACAACATATCAGCTTTTTTTAAAATCAAGAAAGATGCTAAGACGTTGTGCCCTTCCACATTGTATGTTAGTAACTGAACAAAACTAGATTTGAGATCAATGGTAAACTTTCTTCTCACATATGGAAGAAACAAGAGTACAAGCTCATCAGGTGTGCAGCAATAATGAGCAAATGTTTAAACTTGTTTATTAGAGAACATCATTAAATTTTTACAATAATAATGGAAAAATTGATCAATCTCTATATAGAATACCATAAACTGGGGCAGCTTTGCCACATTTATGTTCTGCCTGGTTTACCTAGTAATGCAAAAAGGTTTTGAAACCATCCTAAGACATGTCCTGATCTGTAGTTTTGTAGCATGTGAAGATGTGTGTTCATAGATTAAAACTATAAAAAATCTGTCTGTCCAAGTTACCTGACAAACTGGGCAACTTTGTTAATTGTATTAAAATCAGTGAGAGTCATCAAAGCAATTACAGAAAAAGAAGTTTAAAGAACAGGAAACAGTTTACACATTGGTATTAAACACTCTAAGGTAGGTTAAGCAAAAAGGTACATACAAAAATTAAAATCTTAAAAGTTTGACTTTACATCAGAAAAGAAAAAAATTGCCTTGGTTTTGACTGTAAGGAGGATTAATTGTGTGTACAATGTCTTACATTCAGGGAAGCTTCATCTGGCATATCTGGGAACTAAAAACTTTTCTCCTTGTGTTGGACTAAGGTACAATAATTCGAACTCTCCATCTCAATGGAATTGAGTAAGTTTACCAAGAAAATGCTTGATACTTCTATCACAACAAACGTTCCAAGCTTTGACCATGTAAAATTATGGTCATTCTGGCATTTGTTTCATTATGTTCATCAGTGGGTGAATTATGGTCCTCTTCACAGAAAAAAATTTTGAAAACTTCATGCTCCCAGTTTGGTTCGAATGAGCCTTTGGCATTTTAATGACATGTACAGAAATCCAACAATGCTTGATTAAAAAAAGTGTGAAAAAGGGAAGAAAAAAGACAAAATTCTAGATTGACAAAGTTGTCCGATTTTTACCAAGCTTTCTGGTGCAACTTTCCCAAGTAACATTTTTATACTAAATAAACCACACAGTTTTATTTCTAAAAGTGATTCTGAAATGTAATCATACAGGATCTTAAGTTCCCTTTACAAACTTCTAGCAATTGTAGAGGGTACTGAGTGGATAATATTTTGAATTGGAATCCATGTGTGAAATGTTTTGTTTTGTGCTACAACCATCCGAAAACATGTTGGTAATGTGACCACTTTTACAAGTAATTAATTAGGCATGACACAGTACATCACTTGTTTTACAATTCCATTCTGGTTAGGGAAACAAACACGAAATTGAATTATTTTTCATGAACACTTTTTTACTGTTAACCTTAAACCATTTTTGGCCATGGGTTAGCACTCTGATCCAGTAACGAGTATGGTTCAATTTGGCTTCCATAGAGTTCAGTGCATCATTTACCTACGAATGATGTACAAACACAATATCACAGCTGGCTTCTGCAATCTTTACTGCAATGACCACAACTCGTGCCAACAAGTCTCATAAATCAAACTCTTCATTCAGCTCCAGAGGGGAAAGACCAATGGAGTCAAATCCAGTGATCATGAAAGCCACTGATTGGACCACCTCAGCCTATCTATCTGCGTCTAAATCGTTGGTCCAGATGTTTCCGAACATGATGTGAAAAGTGAGCGCATCTGCCATCACGTTGAAACCACACGTAAATGGGGCTTGAAACAGGTCAGAGAGGTAGGATGGACATCAAATGATGACAACTGATCCAATGTAAGCAACCCCTACATTATTGGATACCTACCTAGGAAACATGTTTTCAAACGGCTGTCTACCAGGCCCGTTCTACAAGTCCTCGAAGTTTGTAAGGAGAAGTTTAGAGCTCTGAAGACAAGAAATACTGTAGTTTTCGCTTACAGCAGAATGAGTGAGCAGGACCAGACACTTCTGTAGACTACCAGAAGATGCGTGTTATACAAGCTGAAAGAAAATACACTGCAAAGACCAGGAAACAATAACTAAATCTAAAATGCATACCAAATCATTCATTGTTTGTCCTGTGCTATGAAAGCATTGGTGCCTCTGTTGGATAATTAAGGGCACCAAACACAAGTGGCAAAGTTGCTTGGCAAAGTTGTTCCAGTTTATGGTACACTTTTTCTTTTATGCTATTTAGAGGTAAATTTTGATCACAATTTTGTTGTAATTGTTCAGCTGTATTATTTAAAGTACGCTGCTTTAAGTGTTTCAGTATTTGGCCATTATTATTTTCTGACAAAATTTGAAAATATTTATCTGCTTACAAATCCATACTCTTCATGCCTAAAATAAAATTCTATGCCATTGACAAGCTGAATACCTCTGTCCACTAATTATTGAGTGTGATTCATATCTGATTCTACCTTTGTGTAAATACTTTGCAAGCCATTGTGAAATGCATAGCAGAGGATACTTTGTACCATTGCTAGTCATTCCCTTTTATGTTGTACTCGCACATGGAGCAAGGGGAAAAATTACAATCTGTATTCTGTGTACGGACCATAATCTCCTTTATTTTTTCGTTAAATGATATGAAAAATGGAGTCAGTCAGAATTGTTCTGCAGTGCGCCCGAAATACCGGTTCTCTGAACTTTCTCAGTAATGCTCAGTCTTCTGTGTGAGATTCATCTTCATCATTGTTTTCAATGCCAAAGCATACTGTGGATGGATGTTTCACATTTACATCTGTGAAAAAAACTTTGACTCATGTGCAAATGTGGTTTGAGGAACAATGCGGGGCTTACCTAAACAAATGCTTCAAAACTTTACCTTGCTCTTTTACAAATCATTTTTAAAGTTACTGCCTATTCTTTCATTCATGTGTTCCCGAATCCAGGTAGAAAGCATTACCATCTCTTCATTAACTGAACTGTTGTACAAAAACTGCCTAGGTGACGAGGACGTCATTAGAGATAGAGCACAAGCTAGGACTGGGGAAGGAAATCAGACATGCCCTCTCAAAGAAACTATCCCAGCATTTGCCTGAAGTGATTTAGCAAAATCACAGAAAGCATAAGTCAGCATGGCCTGATGTGGTTTTGAACCGTCGTCGTCCTGAAAGCGAGTCCAGTGTGCTAACCCCTGTGCCACCTCACTCAGTGAGGGGAAAGTAATTTGCTATTTGTTGCAAATACCATGACTTAATACTGACGTATCTTTGATTTGTTGGCTAAGATTGAAAAACTGATGTGACTGTCTTTCAGTAGTTTCTGCAAGAATTGTTTCGGCAACCATGAGCCAGACAACCTTGAGTGACTGAGGTAATACCTCTGTATGTGGTGTAACATGTCATTTACATTACATTTCTTGGGTGCCCTTTTGAAGTTCTTCAGACGACTTGGGTGATATTAGTGATGATAATTGTGAACAGTTCCACTAATACATTAGTTAAATGGAAAAACTCTTGTCAAGGCAAATGCGGTGCTGCAATGTTCTCTGACTGTTGCTGTAACCCTCAAAGAAATATGCCCGAGACAAAATGCATTTGTATCTCTTTGTGAGTGGTTATCATTTTTCTGCAAACATTTTACAAATATATCACACCTTGGCAATAAAAGTGAGAAAAGTAAAAAAAAAAGGCAATTTTTGTCACCGAAAAATACCTGTGAAGTGCCCCAATGTACATGAAAAATACTGAAATGTACTGCCAATAATATTTACTTGAAATTTTAAGGACGCTTTTATCATTTCAGTATAAGTTTAAATAAAAAAAATTTTAAGTCCAAGTTGGAATATCAACAATATTATAAAATGATAGTGTGCTACTTACCATAAATATAACACATTGAGTTGCAGACAGACACAATGAGAAGACTGTTACACTTTAAGCTGGGGACTGTTTAACAACCTTTCTTTAGGACATGCTGATTTTAACTGTTTCTTGGTAATTTATGCATGGGTATTTTAATTATGTACAAAAATATGTATGTTTCTGTACTCAGTCTAGTGGTATACAGAAAAATACACAGGCATGTTTCCTTTTCTTTGTTAATGAAACTGAAGTATGAACTTAAGTACTAGTATTTTATAAGGTATGGCTTGAAAAAATGACTGACACGCTTATTTGCATTCGAGAAATGATAAGCCATTTACACAGTTGTAACATACAGGAAAGGTGGTACAGTTCTGATGCTGTAAGAGTGAATACAAATGTTAAAATATTTTCTCGTTAGCCTAAAAGTGTAAAGATGCTAAAATAAGAATTTTGTTTTTGAATCCCTGTAATAATTATTCGCATTCCTCTCAGCAACATTTGAAAATAGAAAGTGATGTTTTTAACAGATGCTGCAATTTATAGTGGCATAATAAGTTCAAAATATGACCACATTTTTATTTTGAATGTGCTTCTGCACTTCATTCACAATGCACAATCATTTCTCAGTGTTTATGCAGGCCAGCCACTTGGTGGCACTGCAGTAGCAAAACTGCAAAAACGTGCTGAAAAGTGTGGGAGCTTCATGATTCAACAGCGAGTTAGAAAATGAAAAAAAAATAATAATCAGAATTGGGCTATTTGCAGTGTCATATTATTCATTTTAGTCATAGATGATCTGCGATGTTGGTACTGTAGTTCTTACAGTTGTTTACAAATTATCTGTTTTGATTGTCTATTGACAGTTATTGTGTGGAATTAACACAGTTGAAAAAAAATCCTGGTAGTTTTGCCTAAATGAAAGGTCTACAGCCAGAGTTACTGAAAAGAGTGGGAAAACGACATGGAGTTCAAACGTTGATTGAAGCCTGTGCCAGGTAACGCAACTAAAGCCTATTGTAGCCATTGCCAGTCCGAAATGTGTGTAGAACTTAATGATTTGAAGAAAGATTTGGAAACAAAAAAAATGTAGAGCAAAATATGAAATGATTTCTCAAAACAAGCAGCTGAGATTTTCACTGGTACCAGTGAAAACAGACAGCTGTTGTGCAAGAGCTGAGTGTACGTTAACTTTGCACATTGCTCAATATAGTTCAATTTCCAACATCGATCACTTGACTGATGTGAATAAAAAAAAAATGCCGTAAGGCTTAGAAATCAACAAATGATATGAAGTTATGTAGAACCAAACGAACAGAGCTAATAAATTATATTCTACCACTCTTAAGTGTCTTAAGTGGCCAAAAATGTAGCTCATTAGTAGGTGACTCAACGGATTTGAATGTCAGGAAATAGTCGTAAGGTAGTTTGAAGCAGAAATAGTAGTATCTGGGTTGTAGCTTCGCAGTTTCTGGAAAGTTCTGATGCCATTGGAATGGTGTCAGTTCTGAAACAGTGTTTAAGTTCATGACCTCAAACTACACAACATTTAATTACAGTAGGAACTGATAATGCAGCTCTAATGAATGGTTCCAGTCTCAGCATGAATGCAATTGTGAAAATGCAATGTAATCTTCCGTATTTGATTTTGATACATTGTGTCTGTCACTCATTACTTTTGGGAGTAACGCACACATTGGAAATTACTTTGCCACGAAACATAGTGTTTCTGGTCCGTGAAAGATACGCCTGGTTCTCATACACATCAAAGTGCCAAACTGAGTATAAAAATGTATTTGAGCTTACTAATTTCCGTGATGCACCATTAAAAATATTCAAGGTGTGTGACACACAATGGCTGTCTATCGATCCAGCTAGAGCAAGAATTTTATTGCAGTGGGATGAATTAAAATTGCATATTATGACTACTGATTACTAAAGACCAATGTCTCACAGCAGAGGTGCTTTATAATATACACTTTTCGAAAACTGTTCTTAGTGAGGTACAAGAGACATTCAAAATCTTTGAGAGAGAAAAAGCAAACTCTGTAAAATAGTTAAGTTCTGTGGCAGCTTTGCTATGTTCAGTCGTCTGCCAAACGATTCTTTTGCCGACGGCAGCAACAACTGACTTAAGACTACATAGATCTCAAAATTAGAGACCACCTCATTACCGTCCCATACCTCGGAAATTTTTTTTTTAGTCACATGTGCAGAAACTTCATCATATGTCAATGTTGATTTTAATGTGAAGTTAGGTGAAGAAATCCAAAAACAACTTCCAATCAATTACAAAGCTTCAGAAGGAATGACACTCTTGAGTGAGAAAGAAACTTTGAAAGGATCAGAAGACACTTTGCTTCATTAACTGATAGTGTGAAGGAAGTGGGATACTCTGAAGAAAATAACTGACAAAATCTTGCATCAGGTGGCAAATATTCTCTTTGTTGATTGAAATCTCCTAAATTATTAGATTTTGGGCTAAAGTAGCCGAATATAAAAAAGCGATTGGAATAAATAATTTAAGTGATTTCACTATTGCTGTTCCATCCTTATCACATTCTAATGCTGAAGCAGAAAGGGTGTTTAGCTTCATACTGTGAAAAACAGACACTCCAAATAAACTGAACGGTAAATTCTCTTCTTCGCATCAGAAACCAACTAAAGATTAAAAACATGAGTTGCTTGACATATGATGTTCCAGAAGATGTTATTAACCAAGTTGGTAATGGAAGACCAAGTGAAATTGGAGAGGCTTCAACTTCTTTTTCAGTTAGCACAGTCGATGATCCTGGAGACTTCTTATGTGATTTTGAAATTTAAGTAAAAACATCTAACTAGTAGTTATATTTTCTTTTATGAAAGCATTGCATAATACGTACACCGTGACATGTCATCAAAAGTCTGCTCAATATACTCTTCATTGCGAGCAAAATTTATTATGGGACCAGTCGTGACATCACAAAAAATTAGCTGTTTCATACTTTTTTTTTGGGGTGTCATTGACCTTTTAATATGGAACAGGCAGGATTGGTCTCAATAAAAGTTGGAGTTATGAGTGCGTTATCCGGGCTTTCAAGGTAACACATTTAAAATGTGACAGTGTATGAATTTTATTAACAATTTCATGTACATAATTAAGCTAGAAGTTTTTAACAGCAAAAAGTATACTTTTGTATTTTCGGATAGACGGTGTGAGACATGAATAATTTGCAATTTAGGCTGAGTGGAGCATTTAAAGGCATTATTCAGAGATTTAATTTTTTCAGATTTTTGTAACTGCATATGTTAGAATTAATTTTGTTGTTAATAATAATAATAATAATAATAATAAATCAATAAATTAATGTGAGTTTTAGTCTGTCGTACCAAGTTTGTGAAATATCACTAGAATAAAAGAAAAATAGGACCATTAAAAATATCTTGTAGTACATTACTGTCTGGCAATAACCAAGAGCTCAAAATGAACATAATTTCCCGCCCCAGACATTATCTTTGCCATTAAGTAAGTTTACCAACATCTAATATGTAGTGGAATTTTTAACACTAGCGACTTTAAATTTTATGCAGTGGCCCTAACCACCACTGGAGCAATATGGGAGAAACAAATGCTACAGCTTTTTCGTTATCTCTGAGGTAATAGTGTTGGACTGTAAAGTGAAGATTGCACTGGTTCTTGGTTTCAGTCTCGAATGAACCCAGTGTTTTTGCCTATTCTACGACAAAGCTACAAGCACCCATATCGAAAAACATTAAGGAAGCCTGGAGAATACTCCTGCATCATAAGTCCTCTGCTTCCAGAATGCCACATTGTAAGAGGAAAAAACTTATGATATTGCACACTCGATAATCCCTTTTTCTGCTTCTGCTGACAATTCTTGGTTTTTGTAAATACACAATTTTATTTATGAAACTGTGGTGATGGACAATTTTCTAACTGGGCTTCTTGATGCATCTAACCCAAGTGCCAAATTTCCATACTACTTCAGCATGACCCAAGACAGAAAGTAAGTATGACCTTTTGGAGCCCAAAGTGTGTAATAGCTTGCTAATGTGGTCTGATTTGGGATGATCATATTATATACACTTTGTTTTATTAAAACAGATTATAGCGTAAGTTGTAGTTCATTTGTATTTGTTTTGTGCATATTTTAAAAGTGTTTTTCCATTAGTTTATTGACCACAACAGTAAACATAAGAGAGGAATGAAATATCATCAATATATTATCAACATTCTCTAAAACACACTGACAATGGCTAAGTAATTTACCAATTCCATGTCTGTAGAAATCTACTTGTTCAAAGTTAAAGTTATTGCCAAGCCAGGTTTGAAACGAATTTTCGTCTGGAAAGGAATTTTGTTGATGGTCGTTAGACTGGGAATGGGATGGGTAAACATTTGAGGGTGCACTGGTGAGTAACAGTTTATTTATTTAATTTGCTCGTAACACATAATTTTTACATACATGTGCCTTTCTTAACAAAATATATAAAGAATAAAAGTGAAATTTTTACAATTAGAGTTTTCATTTTACGTTATTTCTTATTACATTATAAATGTATATAAAGTATATAAAACAATAAAAATTAATTTCTTATTAAACATAAATGTATGTAAAGTATATAAAAATAAAAATTAATTTTTTTCAATTAGAATTTTCTTTTTACATTGTTTCTTATTACATCTGCATTCTTATTACATCATAATTCATTTAGGTCCAGATTATAGGGGCACTTTTTAGCAAGCCACTGCTTGACGCACTTTAAAAGTATGGCCCGTCACTATTTTGATTTCATCCGGTAATGAATTGTGGAAGACAGCTCTGTGGATATAAGGACTTTTAGCTGTTAGAGTTAATCTTCTGGTAACAGTATGAAAATCTTTTTTATGCCTCATTTCATAGTGGTGGATGTCCATATTTCTTTTAGTGATCTTAGTGTCTTCTTTCAATAACATTATGATTTCTAGTATATACATGGCTTAAACTGTAAGAATATTGTGTCTAGTGACACTTTTGCTACAATCCTTAAGGCTTGCTTTTCCCATATGAAGACTCTTTTGATATTTGTTTGGCATGTGCTGCCCCACAGCACTATCCCAAATGACAAGAAAGAGTATACTACTCATAATATACAGTCCTTAGAGTTTCCGAATTGAGATATGGTGGTAATCTTCTTAGTAGATATAGACTTGAGGTTATTTTTTTTGCAGACATTGTCAACTTGCTGCTTCCATGAGAGTCTGTCGTCTATGTATAGTCCCAAGAATTTTCAGTCTGAACAGCTATTTGACAGAGTTTCCTTAGTCTCAATGTTGTGCCTGTTTACACCACTGGGCTTAAAATGAATGATATTTGTTTTTTCCATTTTTACTTTCAATTTGTCTTTTTTGAAGTGTGCTCTTGCCTTTTCAATAAAGCTACGAATTTCTTCGACTAGGTTGGTCTCACTGTCTGCACAACAGACACCAGATGTATCATCGGCATACATAGTGACCAATTACTTACTGTCTAGAGAACTTGTGAAATCATTTACGTAACATATGACTAGGACTGGACCTAAAATGGAGCCCTGGGGAACCCCAAGATGTATTTTTCGTGTACTTGACCTTTTCCGCTCTAGTATTTCTCCGTTGTAATATAGGGTTTCTGTGCACTGTTGCCTGCCTTTTAAATATGTTTCAAGCAATTGCATGATTTTTCCAGTGACACCACTTGTTGTGGCTTGGCAAGACAGCCAAGCCACTATGAGGAAGCCGCAAGGCACTCATTTAAGCTCACGCAGGCTGGCGTGAGGTCTGGAACAGGTCAGGGATATGAGACTAGCAAAAATAGTATGTATCTGTTGGAATACTTAACTTTAATCCATAATTGGTGAACATCGCTCTTGACGGTACATGTTTTACAACATCAATAGTAACTGGTAATGGCGCCTTGCTAGGTCGTAGCAAATGACGTAGCTGAGGCTATGCTAACTATCGTCTCGGCAAATGAGAGCGTATTTTGTCAGTGAACCATCGCTAGCAAAGTCGGCTGTACAACTGGGGCGAGTGCTAGGAAGTCTCTCTAGACCTGCCGTATGGCGGCGCTCGGTCTGCAATCACTGATAGTGGCGACACGCGGGTCCAACGTATACTAACGGACCGCGGCCGATTTAAAGGCTACCACCTAGCAAGTGTGGTGTCTGGCGGTGACACCACATACCTCCCCCGCAAATCGGCGGACGGTTGTGGCATAAGGCTTCCGCCCACCGTGGAGAGGACCCACTGTTGGCGTATGCGACGAGGTGGGGAGCCTAGCAACAGGCGAGGCTGTGCCACCCGCACCCTGCCATTCGGACCGAGGGGAGCTAGGAAATGCCTGAAAACCTGCTTCAGGGTGCACGCCAACATGCGGTGTATGCGCCCTTAGAGAGACAGGAGGGGCCGAAGGGTTGACCTCCATCGGGCTGGGGCACCCGACGGGCGAAGACGACATATGGTCCGGAGCGGGCAAGAGTTCCATGGCGGAGGACAACTGGTCACTGGGCGCGATCGGCGGCGCGTGACCCAGGGAGGCGCCCGGCGGTTGCAGCGACGCGTCCACTGCGGGCGGCGCCGGCGGGAGAACAGGCGGCGGCAGCGCGTCGCCATGGTGCAAAATGGAAGGCAGCGTCGGTAACACCTGGGGCTGAGGCGAGCCAGTAGATGGGTCCCCAGGGCGCTGACCGGACGGCACCGTCGCTGAAAGCAGACGGGGAGCGGCAGATCCCATGCGACGACAGAGGCGCAGCTGATTGAGATGCAGACGCACCTCACCAGAGGCCCCCAAAACCAGATACATAGCGCAGCCGAGGCAGCGAAGAATGCGCCCTGCGAGCCAACGCCGTGAACCTCGATAGTTGCGGTAGTAGACAGCGTCACCTGGGGCAAAAGCAGGTGTCTGACGCTGCACAGGAACCTGATGCGGCGGATGTAGCAAAGACATCAAGGTGCGATGAGGGCGACCGTGAAGCAACTCAGCCGGCGAGCGACCATCTCGGGACTGAGAGCGATACGAGGACAAAAAAAGCAATAACGCGTCCTCCCGAGAATGCGACTCTTTCAACTTCAACATCTGTGACTTGAAAGTCCTGACCAAACGTTCAGCGGCACCGTTTGACTGTGGCGAAAACGGCGCGGACGTCAGATGTTGAATACCATTGGCCTTGCAGAATGACTGAAATTCGCGGACATGAATTGTGGGCCATTGTCGGAAACAATAGTCTGTGGAAGACCTTCAATGCAAAAGATAGCGGATAACGCTTGGATGGAGGCAGAAGACGTCGTGGAAGACATCCGGACAACAAAAGGGAAATTACTGAATGAATCAACAACAACCAACTATCAAGCATTCCAGAATGGACCAGCAAAATCGATGTGTAAGCGTTGCCAAGGGGAAGTGGCTTTTGGCCATGCAAAGAATTTCCGCGGTGGTGCGGATTGTTGTTCGGCACACGCCATACAAGAAGAGCACATATTCGTAATCGCGGCATTGATTCCGAACCAAGTACAGTGCTGACGAGCAAGTTGTTTCGTTCGCACTATACCCCAATGTCCTTGGTGGAGAAGCCGTAAGGCAGAGGACTGTAACGAATGTGGGACCACGACCCTGGACTGATCATTATCAGAACGCAACAGCAAAACACCACGTCATACAAAAAGTCTCTCCTTGTGAGCAAAAAATCGGCGAACCAACGGATCCCCGATCCGTGACTTTGACAAGGGCCATTGCGTAGCAACAAAACGCAGAATGGTAGCAAGGACAGGGTCTGCAGCTGTGGCTGTAGCTACACGACGAAAATCATTCGGAAACGAGTCGACCACGTCATCGGTTTCCGAATCAATGAACATGCAAGCAAGTTCAGAGGAATCGAATGCTCTATCCTCAGCAACAGGCAAACGGGACAACGCATCGGCGTTTCCGTGCTTAGCAGTAGACCGATACAAGATATCGTAGCGGTACTGTGAGAGGAAAATAGACCAGCGAATGAATTTCTGCGCTGTACGTGGAGGTACAGGCTTGTTCGGATGAAAAAGTGATGTCAACGGTTTGTGGTCTGTGATGATGGTAAAGTGATGACCATACAAGAAATCATGAAACTTTGTAACACCAAATACGAGAGCCAATGCTTCTTTCTCGATCTGTGAATAATTTCTTTGCGCAGACGAGAGCAATTTGGACGCAAAGGCAATAGGGCGATCGTGCGAACCATCTTTGTGCGCAAGCACAGCACTGATCCCGAAATCCGATGCATCCACCATCAACAAAATGGGCTTCCGGGGATCGAATGGCGTAAGGCAAGTATTGGAAAGCAACGCCGATTTCAACTGGCGAAAGGCGCATTCGCATTCCGTCGTCCAGACGAACGGAACACCTTTACGGCGTAAGCGATGAAGCGGAGCTGATATGGAAGAGGCGTGGCGCACATATTTATGGTAGTAATTGATTTTTTCCAGCACACTCTATAGCTGCTTCAAATTCTGCGGCGAAGGGCCTGGAATGGTTGTGAGTGTCCGATCTGCGCTTTTTCTGGCAAACACTTTGAACATGTCCTTTTTTATTGCAGAAAAAGCAAATAGCCTGGCATGACGGGCAATTCTCACGCGAATGTCTAGTAGCACACTGCGGGCATGATTTCACTGCATTTGCTTGCTGGCGCGGTACACGTGGCTGAGAGCCAGGCGGCTTTGGCGCGACCGGGCGCGAGGACTGTTTACTGATCCGTGCAGCTCGCCCGGCGGACCGGTTAACGTGACACACGGGTGGCGAAGTTTCAAATGATTCCTGAGCAAAGTCAAGCGTGTCCTGCTGATCCAATATGTCCATCACTTGTTGAAGGGAGGGATTGACTAGTTTTAAAATCTGTTCCCGTATACGAACATCAGAAACGTTCTGTGCAATTGCATCATGTACCATAGTATCTGAATAAGGGAGTCCACATTCACACTCAAAAGCACAATCCCTAGTAACGCCTTGCAAGGTTGCAACCCACTCCCTATTTGTCTGACCTGCCGTACGTTTTGTACGAAAGAACGTATACCGTTTCGCAACTACATTGAGGGATTCTTTGAAATAAGCATCTAATGCAGACAAAATTTCTTCGTAGGACAGAGTTGCTACGTTGCGTCGGGGAAACAATTTGACTATCACACGGTACGTGGACACTCCGACACACGATAATAAGAAAGGCTGCCGCTCGTTACCTTGAATTCTGTAGGCGGCGAGATGGAATCCAAATTGGCGTGACCACTCCGTCCAGCTTTCCAGTGCCGCATCAAAAGGACGAGAAGGTGGTGCAACTGCGTGTTGTGGCTGCGGGAGCGGTGGAGCGGCGGCTGCCGCATCGTTTTGCATTGCACGTTGACCCTGGACGAGCTGTCCAAGGGCATCCAGTAAGGCCTGCGTCTGCTAATTCTGTAAGCGATAAAATTCGGACAGTACATCTGGAGATTGTGGCGAAGCCATTACACAAGTAAATGAGGGCAGTATAGTTACGAACGCGAATTGGCTCGTCGCCAAACTGTTGTGGCTTGGCAAGACAGCCAAGCCACTATGAGGAAACCGAAAGGCAAGCGTTTAAGCTCACGCAGGCTGGCGTGAGGTCTGGAACAGGTCAGGGATATGAGACTAGCAAAAATAGTATGTATCTGTTGGAATACTTAACTTTAATCCATAATTGGTGAACATCGCCGGCCGCGGTGGTCTCGCGGTTCTAGGCGCGCAGTCCGGAACTGTGCGACTGCTACGGTCGCAGGTTCGAATCCTGCCTCGGGCATGGATGTTTGTGATGTCCTTAGGTTAGTTAGGTTTAAGTAGTTCTAAGTTCTAGGGGACTAATGACCACAGCAGTTGAGTCCCATAGTGCTCAGAGCCATTTGAACCATTGAACATCGCTCTTGACGGTACATGTTTTATAGCATCAATAGTAACTGGTAATGGCGCCTTGCTAGGTCGAAGCAAATGACGTAGCTGAAGGCTATGCTAACTATCGTCTCGGCAAATGAGAGCGTATTTTGTCAGTGAACCATCGCTAGCAAAGTCGGCTGTACAACTGGGGCGAGTGCTAGGAAGTCTCTCTAGACCTGCCGTGTGGCGGCGCTCGGTCTGCAATCACTGATAGTGGCGACACGCGGGTCCGACGTATACTAACAGACCGCGGCCGATTTAAAGGCTACCACCTAGCAAGTGTGGTGTCTGGCGGTGACACCACACCACTCTTGGCAATTTTTGACTTGAGTACATCATGGTATAGTGTTCCAGGATTCTTTTTAGTATTATTTTTTCTATCAGTTTGCTGAATGTTGAGATAAGGCCTATGGGCCTGTAGGTCTGTACATGCTTTCTTTCCCCTTTTTTGTGTAATGGTTTAATTACAGCCAGTTTCAACCTGTCAGGGAACACACCTCCTTCAAGTGTACAGTTTATAAAATGAAGTAGTGGTTTCAACAGTCCATGTTTGCATTTCTTCATTAGATATGGAGAAATTTCATCTATTCCTGCTGATTTTTTGTTTTTGAGGCTATCAATAAAATAACATAAGCACTTACTGCGGGTAGTGTACTACTTCAGTTCTGTTTGTAACTACTCGTGAATATGTGCTGTTTATCCTGTTTCATACATACATCATTTTCGACAATGTCTACGAAGTAATTATTGAAAATATTGCTGACCAGAAAGGGATCAGAAATGAAATTATTGTTTGTGGTTAATTCTACATTATTAATTTTAGTGTCTGTTTCCTTATTTCTTATTTTATTTACAAGTGACCAGCAAGACTTTGAGTCATTATCTGAGTTTCGTATCTCTTGGCTGATTCTTTCTGCTTTTAATTTTCTGATTTCTTTGCAGTACTTGTATTTGGACTGCGTGTAGGTTTCTTTATGTACCTCTGAGTCAGTTAGTCTGTGTAAGCGATACATGTTTTCCATTTTTTTTCTTTTAGATCTTTTGTTTTACAGTCTAATGGTACAGGTTTTGATGTTAAAGGTTGGTTTTTGTGAATGTTTATTTTTGTTATTGGCATGGTTCTTTTTAGGTGCCCAGTCAGGATTTCTACAAATTCGTTCCATTTATTGTTTACCCCATTGGTAGTAATAACTGATTCCCATGATTCCTGACTTAAACTAAGTCTTAGCTTGGCAATGTTGTTTGCAGATAGTATTCGCTTGTGCTCATACATTTTTCTTGGTTTGAACTTGGTATTACATTTTAGTACTAGTGTTTGGCCTAAACGATCTGAAAGGTGACCATTTATGATGTCTGCTGAGATGATATGGTCACAATTTGTAATGATATGATCAATTGATGTGGGTCTGTTAGACATTCTAGTGGGTGCTAGTCCAAGAATGTCTTTAGCCCCATAGGAGAGGATACAATCTGCAAAACACTTGCTTTCCTGGTTGTCGAGTAAGGTGTTTATGTTCAGATCTCCAAGTATGATAACATTTACATTTCTGCAACCTGACATTGCTTTACTTAGAACTGCATCAAGTGATTCCAGGAAAGCATCAAAGTTTCCACTCGGGGATCTATATATACCTATAAAAGTGAACTAAACAGTACAAAATGTGAGTTTAAGAGCTGTAATTTTGAAATCTTTGTCAGCATTGAATTTTTTTGTCCATAACACTTTTTCTGTGGCTGTTATTAACTTACATTTTCTCACGTAAATGTCGACACCACCGCCTTTATTTTGTGTTTGACAGTAGAATGTTGCTAGGTTATAGTCTTCTAATTTGAAATGATGAATGTTGTCTACTGTTTTTTGGTGTTATGTGACTATTACTACATGTGGAGCTAGCTGTGTGATGATTGATTCAAATGCATCTATTTTGTTTCCTAAACCATGTAGCCTCCATTATAATGCAGAAACGATAAATTGCATTCATTTGAACTGAGGTCTGCTTGAGGCATATGTGGATCACGTACACTCGCATCTGGAGTTGCACTGGTGGAAAGTTTTACTGTCCTAAAAAAAGTCACTTTTGTCCTGCTGATGTATTGTATTACTGGCCTGGTATTTCGTGTTGATTCATCCATGAATTCGTGATTTTTGTCCTTGTGAGGGATGGCCACTGTAGCATAACATTCCGCATTCAGTTTGTTGTTTACTATTTCTTTGATCCGTGTTATAACCAAGTTTTTTCCTAGTTTGTTGAGGTGTAGACCACGTGTTGTGTGGAAACAATTTGAGAGATGACTTCCCACACAAACTCCTGGATAGTTTTTTTTGTGAAACAAGTAGACTTTGATATCATGTAGTAGATAGAGACAATTGGGGCTGTTTTGTTACTCATTTTTCTTTGCAGAGAAGTTTGTAGTGCATAGCACCCATTTGTGCGATTGGATGGAAGAATTACCTTTTCACACCACCCTTTGCTGGAGGAGATGTCTTTTTTGTTACAGCTCAATCATTAATTCCTTCTTTTATTAATATTTATAATGACACGTCATCAGTAACAATATTTAGTAGGAATGCTCTGTAACCAAAATGATGATGATGATCAAGCCAAAGTACAGTAATATTCACTCATTTGCTTTCTGTTACTTTGAATCACGAAATGCAGTAGCCTACTTCAAAGTAGCCTATTTAACGCAAATGTTGCAGTATATCAGATAATATGTGAATTATTGAGGCTTCCTGAATGTGGAAAATTATTCATTCCACAACGATCTTCCGTGAAACAAGGAAATCTGGTTGCACTCGCCCACACACATTGAGTCGTTCTGAGGTGATCCTGTGCCCTCCTCTCACCCTGCCTGCCCCCCCCCCCCCCCCCTCCCGCCAAAAAAATTGTCTTTCTGCAATTTTTTTTCCTACATACACTTAGGAAATTTTGTAAGGTAGATTTAATAAAAATGAAGCATTATTGAAAAATATTACTGAAATGTTCTAAAAAGTCATTCAAATTCTCGCTGCCACAAGGCCAAACAACAAAAGTATCGTCTAGATATACGGGGGGAAAAAAAGAAAAAACAGTTTCAAAAGCTGCAGACTCCAAAGCATATTCCTTGAAATCCTCCATAGATAGGTAGACGATACTATTGTTGTTTGGCCTCGCAGCAGTGAAAATTTGAACGACGATGTAGAACACATAAATGTAATCCACCTGAATATTCGTTTACCGATGGAGTGGAAAAGGATGGCTGTCTTTCCGTCCTTGATTGTTCGGTCAAGAGGAAGGTGGATGGTACATAAGTTGGGAGATGCCGTTTGTAGGAATCCGACTCACATTGACTTGTATCTACAGGCAGGTAGTTGTCACCATTCGGCTCGATGTAAATGTAAAGGGGTATTTAGTACACGGCCCATGTCATCTCAGGCCCTAAGAGTTTGTCATTTGAGTTAGCCCATTTCGAAGACACCTTTCGTCAGAATGATTATAGTGAAAGACAGGTAAGACGTGAGTGTGCTGTCGACCAACTGTATACCAGGTGAGTGATGATTATGCCGAGATGGTACCAAAGTCTGTGGCCTTTTTTCCTTACCTAGGGAGCATTTCGAACAGGATTGATCGTATTTTGCGGAATATGATGTGAAGTGTGTGTTTAGACCGCCATCTAAGATCTCGTTTTGCGTAAGGCGGATGTCTACCGTGTTCCTTGCAGTTGTGGCGTCTTATATATATATTGGTCAGACTGTCAGGACTGTGGAGGACCGGTGTACTGAGCATTTTTTAGGCGGCACACTCGCTTACGACAACTGAGCAAAACCGCCTGCAGGACATTGTCTTGGCACCGGTAATCCTGTAGAATATAACAACAAGGAGATTCTGACAGGCACTTCCAGCTACTGAGATAGTGTTATTAAGGAAGCTGTTGAAATTAAATTAGCAAATATCCTTAGAAATAGAGATGATTTTCGTATGAATTCTGCATGGAATGCAGCTCTCGCACTTGTCGAAAAACAGGACAGTACTATCTCACCTGTTGATTATTAATTTCACTATCGATAACTTGAATGTTACCTTTCCGGAGATTCTTTGAAAAGCGCGGTTTTAAACAGGTTTCTACAGCGCTTACTTGCTACAGTTTTGCCTTGAAAATTGCAGGGTTTGCTCCTGTTGAAATATCGACGATTGTCGACAACGCCATCAGGCTGAATTTTTGCAAGTTATTTTAATCATATAAACGTTTCGAGCTCCTTCTGCTGCTTGCATCCCTCCATTAAACCCAAAGCAAATCAATATGTTGCAAATGTTAGACATTCTTCTACTTGCGACTCTATTTTGTAACGCTTAGACAACTTTCGTAAGACTGTGAAGTATGCAAAATCTAGTATGTAACTGCACGACAAAGACTAGAACTTTAAATGTAAATGATACTTGGTAAATGCTGTCATAGTACCGACTCACCTTGTGTAGCTGCACGGTGTCCACTCGATTAATCAAAGTTATCTCGCGCCGAAAATACAACTACAATAAGAAACAGTTTTCTGCTAACACTGCGAGAGCAGAACATGCCGAAGGGCGCCGCGCCGCGATTACTTGATCTGACGGCGCAACGTCAAGGGCGGGCAATTACTGCAGTAGGGCGAGGCAACTTTCGAGCATAGACTGTTCTGATCGTGACGCAGCCACGAGCTCTTTCGCGGAAGGTTTTGCTATGTTGTTGCGATCCGCCATTGGTTTCAATACGAAGTACTGCCTTAGTTGGCACAAATTTATTTAAACTGTAAACTTCACGAGGAAGTCACGTCCGCAGCTAACTAGACTCAATGTCAGCCGAGGGCTACTTTTACAAGAAATACAACTCTACCTCAGTACATTACATGTTAGAATTTACTGTACACTCGTACTTGTTAAGTAACATTGTTAAACTGTTCGCTTTGATCCTGTGCCCATTACACATGTTGTACAAATGGAGATGATATTTTAATTACTGACGACGCCTTTTGGCATAATTGTTTCATTATTCTCCAGTGCATGATGTAATTTTAGAAGTTTACTTCTGATGAAGGTATATTTATATGTACCGAAACCTTGGTCAAGAATTTTAATAAAAAAATTCTATCCTGCAACTGTTTTTGGCTGCTCTACTTGTCATCCTCACATTTCGATGCAGTTCTGAGCTCTCCTCTGTGGCGAGTTATGAGTTATTTCAATAGTCCCCAGATCATGTGATAAAATTTGACAAGACAGCGCGATTCGCTGGTTCGGTTCCTCAACCTATATACTTCAATTCTGAGATGATCGAAGACAGAAAAACCCAGAGGAATGAGGTCAGATGACCTTGGTGGCGAAGGTACAGGCACTGCTCGAAGTATCTAAACTGCATAACATTAGATGGGTGTCAAGTGGTTGCCTGCGTGCAGGCGTCTAGAGCTACTTCGCAGGTTCTCTCTGTGGAGGCACATTTCTAAAATTCTCAGTAAATGTGGGCAGATGTCACCAAGAGTACTGCCGAAATGGGGTATCTTAGAGGGACTCTTTGCCCTTGTATTCACACAGGTTTGAATGTCGTACCCCTCCATGATGAGGCGGCCAGGAAAAGCATAAGTCGTCTCAGATCACGTTCAAACTTCATTGAATGATTCTGAGTGATCCCTACTGGTTCTAAGCTATACACCAAAGCGAAAATTGCAGTCGCACCGCACTCCAGAGGGGTGGAATCACATTCAGTGCGGTTTCCGGCCCACGATGTCCTTAGAGGAAGATGGAGGTATCTGCGGGGCGTCTGCGATGTCAAAGGCTGTTAAGAACGTCGTCCTGTCGGCCTCGCACTGCAAACTGTCGTTTTCGACAGCGAAATGTGTGAGAATCAACGCCACAAGAGAAGGGTTTCATTGGCGCTCTTTATGCTACCCCCTATGACCTTTCGTTTCCGTTCTGAGCAGCGGTGTGTCTGAAATATTTCGTCGGCCATCCATAAGAAAAACTCGTGATTTAAACGCTGAAAGTCGCTCTTTTGACCACCATCGCAGGGCCATCAAATGAAAGCGTGAAGTGTGGTTAAGAGGGAGTGTGACGACCTTGTGACGCGGCCACGCTGGCGTAGGGCGAAATTTTGATGAAGTCTGGTGCCTATGTGACATCATTAACCCACCTTACTCCTCGAATGAACTTCTAAGCCCAGGCCTTTTTTCCGCATGTGTCGACACCTTTCTGTTTTAAGCGTCATCGAGCCCGAGGGTAATATCGCAGGGCGGCACACTTTTGCACCATTACAGAGGAAGACTGTAAGCATCTTTGAGCCAAATTTCAAAGATGCGTCTCAATGGAAGACGATTACCGGATTTCGAAAATGTGACCCTTTAATTGCGTATATCGGACCATAATAGTGTAAGATATTTTCTTACATCATCAGAAAAATGTGTCTGTGCCCTGCCACGCATGTAGTACATTCCCCAACTCTGTGCAAGGTGAGGTAGGCTGTTGTTGAAATGTGAGACCAACTTGGCATGGATTTAATCGAAAAAATTTACATTTCAGTACATTTGCACTAACTAGGACAATACTTCACATAGAAGTTAGTGGCGGCCTGTAATCACACTTTAGCAATTGTCTCGCGTGCTGCCCGCTTGCAGACTCATGTTTCCTGGCACTGTTTTTCTTATACACTGAAGAGCCCAAGAAACTGGTACACCTGCCTAATATCGTGTAGAGCCCCCGCGAGTACGCAGAAGTGCCGCAACACGATGTGGCGTGGATTCGACTAATGTCTGAAGTAGTGCTGGAGGGAATTGACACCATGAATCCTGCAGAGCTGTCCATAAATCCGTAAGAGTAAGTGGAGATATCTTCTGCGCAGCACGTTGCAAGGTATCCCAGATATGATCAATAGTGTTAATGTCTGAGGAGTTTGGTGGCCAGCGTTAGTGTTTATAGTCGGAAGAGCGTTCCTGGAGCCACTCTGTAGCAATTTTGGATATGTGGGGTGTCGCATTGTCCTGCTGGAATTGCCCAAGTCCGTCGTAATGCACAATGGACATGAATGAATGCAGGTGATCAGACAGGATGCTTACGTATGTGTCACCTGTCAGAGTCGTATCTGGACGTATCAGGGGTCCCATTCACTCCAGCTCCACACTACCCACATCATTACTGAGTCTCCACCAGCTTGAACAGTTCCCTGCTGACAAGCAGGGTCCAATGGATTCATGAGGTTGTCTTCGTACGCGTACACGTCCATCCGCTCGATACAATCTGATACGAGACTCGTCCGACCAGGCAGCATGTTTCCAGTCATCAACAGTTCACTGCCCGTATTGACGGGTCCAGGCGAGGCGTAAAGCTTTGTGTCGTGCAGTCATCAAGGTACACGAGTGGGCCTTCGGCTTCGAAAGCCCATGTAGATGCTGTTTCGTTGAATGGTTCGACGGTCTATGGCCCAGCAGTTTGCGGAAGTGTTGCACTTCTGTCACGTTGAACGATTCTTTTCAGTCGTCGTTGGTCCCGTTCTTGAAGGATCTTTTTCCGACCGCAGCGGTCTGAGATTTTGTGTTTTACCGGGTTCCTGATATTCACGGTACACTCGTGAAATCGTCGTATGGAAAAATCCCCACTTCATCGCTACCTCGAAGATGCTGTGTTCCATCGCTCGTGCACCGACTATAAAACCACGTTCAAACTCACTCAAATCTTGATAACCTGCCATTGTAGCTGCAGCAACCGATCTAACATCTGCGCCTGCGCACACCTCAAGGAGGAAGATGTTCTCGTCTGGGAACGAAGTACTAGCGCGCGAGGCGCTTCTCCTTCTAACGTGGTGGTTTGGGGAGAAAAATTCTTGGCTTTATCGTATTTGCTTGACTTTGTGCTTTTCCTTTTTTTGTGATTTTTTATTTTTTTATTTTTAAATAAAAGAAAGATTAAAGAATAGTAAGAGGGATAGTGAGAGAAGTAGAAAGCGAACGGCCTAAATGGCTGGCCGGTGGTTTCAGCAAGTCTCCACTACGTCTGGTGATGGCCTCGCACGGTGGTCATCACTGAACTAGACGGTGTTATTTCCCGTATTTTCGTCTGATTTCTTCCCTGGCAAATATGTCGTCGGGATGCATCTTTCTCCTACCAGACCGGAACACTTCCCCCACCCACATATCTATGATGTCAACTAGGTCGTCCCATTGGGAGTGCGTGAAAACAGGGTATGAGTTAATCGTGGCTAACTCTTTCTTCGTGATTGCTTCCATCAGCATGGTGCGCCATCTGTATGTGCGTAGGTGGAGCGGTTGATGGGGGAGGGGAGGCTCAGGCTGGCCGGGCGGGGTGAAGGGGTACGGGAGGTCTGGGTAGGGGTATGACCCGTTTTGCAGTGACGTGGCAATGCTCTTGAGGACGGTCTGCACGTTGTCCACTCCAGGGAATGGTAGCCACAGCTTCCTCTTATTCGTTGGCTGCTCAACTTGCGAGCAGTCAGGAGGCGCGGTAGCACCATTGCTTGCAGCTGCCTCCTTGGGGGGCAGCCCAGGCGTCACATCGTCGGTATCCATCGGCGCCGCCTCCCGCATTGCTGCATGGGACGGGGCGGCGGTTGTCTGCGTGGCCGCATCGACCCCCACCGGCGGAAACCGGCGGCTGCTTCTTGATAGCTCGCAGCTCTTCGCGCAGCTGCTGGAGCTGGCGGTGCACAGCTGCGAGCTCCTCCTTCAGTGCGGCCCTTTCGGCGCCGGAGCGGGGGGGCGGAGCGGCCGTCGTGGCGCTTGACGCCGCCGCAGGGCGTGGTGCGGCGGGTTGGCGGCGTGTCCCTGAGGTAGCCGCAGCTACGCGAGTTGGCGGCGTGGGGCCCGCCGCAGTTCGCGCAGCAGCCAGCCATCCCACGAGGCTTCGTGCAACTGCGGGTGTCGTGAGCCGTCGCGCATTTCAGGCACGCGACGGCGTTCTTGCACTCGCGCACAGTATGCCCCAGCTGCTGGCAATTGCAGCACTGCAGGCTCTTGCTGTTCTGCTGCGTGGGCTTGCGCTTTGGCTGCCGTTGACGGCCGCCGTTGAACCCCATCGCATGGATGAGAGCTTCCAGTGCGGCGGCAATCTGCCTCCCTTTCCGTACAGCCATGGCGCTGGCGTGCGCGGTGACGGTGACGAAGTGAGCCGCAGCGAGTCGAGCAGCGGAATGAACGACGAACATCTGCCCCAGACACTTCTTGTCTTATATGGGCGTTCCCGACCGCAGCGACGCATTCTGCCAGTTAACATATCTCTGTGTATTTGAATACGCATGCTTAGACCCATAGTGTATAAGTATCTATGGAGTGAGCATAGTCTTCTGCCCATGTTCTCATCAAACCAGGCTAGTCAGGGGGTAGTGGGACGTCGCTGCTTGTCTGCAATTTGTGGTAACAGCGAAACTTTAATATTACACGTATTCACCTGTTTTTACATACGTTTCTATACGTTTTAGTAGCAATAACAGCCTTGGTGCAGTATTATTGTTGCTACGGATGTAAAGAGAAGTACGTGAAAAGAGGACCAGCTACTTTTCATAGGTCCGAACAACAAATCTCTAATAGTGAATATCATATTGATGTTAGGCGCTTTGTATGTTTAAAAATATCGATACGCGGTATTATAATGTCTTGTATTGTAGAGCATGTTTCTGCGAATTTCTTTTTTTTTTTTTGTCCATGTGTTTACGAGAGAAACGCTAGATAAATTTGCAAGTGCGTTTAAGCTGCCAGTCAGTGTTTACGTATTCGTGCTATGTTCATCTGCAGATAAAATGTATATGACAGTGTGATTAATTTCCACCAGTTTATTCAGGTCCTCAAACCCTTGTGTGTATCTAAGCACTTCTGCATGAGACAGTTTCCTGCATTATATAACTGCAGATAATGGATAAGCAGATGGTGTTAATTGCTTATTTACTGTAGCAATTTCATTGCTACAAATGCTTTTCTTTACCCCTTTCTGTGATGCATCGGCGCACGATACAGTGTGATTGTAACGTATTTAATTGGAACAAATATTCGACAGTGTAAGTGGAGTAGAAAACCTAAAAAGGTATTGTTGGCTGTCACTTCTTTTCCCGCACTCGGAAAGCGTAAGTAAAGTGGAACAGAGCTATGATACTGTGGCGAAAAAGCAGAATACCCTTGCTCAGCTATTCCAGTTCCAGGTATAAAATTGTTAAAATTTCTATAAAACGCTTATGCGAAGTTTCAGGACACTTCTGAAGGCGATCTGTCTGTTCTAGCAAAGTAAAAACACTCAAAATAAGGTGAGCGCTATACGGACTAACATGCGCCGTCCCAATACCACGTGACTTGAGCAGCAGGAGATGTTGCGGACAGATTTCTCGTTCTGCGCATCCGAATGTTCGCTCCATAGATATTTATACTCTCTGCATATACCAGTTTTTTTGGCGCTTCAGTGTATTATAGCAGTGGTTCCCAACCTTTCAGAGACCGTTACCCCTGAGTGCATGCAGTCAAATATTTACTCGTACCCCCTCTCCCATCAACATTTACGCCCAGCTAAACTTTAGAATGAAACAGAATTTTCGTTGAACACTTTCATTTTTAGAACGATGAAAGAATGATATACGATTTTTGTGGGTGTTTATTCAACCACGAACAAATGAGTCAATAAGGCATTAGGATGCTGCTTATTTCTAACAACATTTTTTTTAAAAGAAAGAAGAAGCAATTCTCAGTGCATACCCGCAGCTCCTCGGTAAAGAGAGCTAGTTATCCACACTGAGGGTAGACATTTATTACAAAACAAGCTTCCTCTGCACCTCTTCTCAAACCCGTGACACTTGCTTCACTCACACCCAGCACCCATCTTTAAAATCAACCATGTTACCATGTGTGGGCTATATGTAGGCCTACGGTTTGTAAATCACTTGATTTCTAGGCTCTTTACTTCTGAACTGCAGAAACTGAAACACTTCAGGCTGCCAGTACTTTGTATCTGTCAGTGTAGTAGCCTATACGTAGTTAATGCTACGTTCACTGATCATAGCGAAGTGAATAACGAAGCGATTTCTAGTCTGTTGCAGGAACTATATACTACCCAGAGAAGGCATTTTCATGAGATATTTAAAATGTATGTGATGTATTTGTCTCAATGTTACCATCTTAAACAAATGGTACAAAATACAAAGTATGTGTGTAGTGTGTGGGCTATGTGATGAAGGCATCGTTCATAGTTTCGTACAACAAGATGTAACCTCCACCACACTGTGTCACCCGTTAATACTTGTATTTGAAAAGAAATGTAATTATTGTTAATTTACGTAATCAGTATTAGAGACTTATGAAATAGTGTTACTGATAATAGTAATGACCTTGTAAAAATTACTTAGTTTCGTGATCGAAATACAATTGAACGCTTTCATTTTTGCCTTTCAGAATGTTATAAGTTATTCCCCAAGAGGAGGTAATTACATCTCGTACATCTAGTTTGGGAAGCTAGCTCTGTGTTACAAACTACTTTCATATATGACGATTTTTCAGATCCCGCTGTTAAGTGATCCATCCTGTACACATTGTAAGAATTTTTATTATAATGTTTATAGATATATAATAAATCTCGTGTGACTCACCACATGGTGCAAATATTTTCACCTGAAGCATTTTCACTGTTGAATTTGCCATTTTTAGTTGGTGCTGTCTCCAGTAATAGGACCTAGATACAGTGTGTGAAAGGCGTTAACGCTACATTTCTGTTATGCAGGGGGTTATAAATTTGTGACAAGTAATATTTAGGGAAGGGGGCAGGGCAAATGATATGTTATTTGTGTGCAAAATGCTATCGAACGAGACCCGTAAACACTAGAAAAATATTGGTTGTGAAAGTAGAGGTTATGTCGAAACAAAATGTTCGTATTGAAGCAATAGAAGTACAATAGATTTGACAGCAAAATTCGTGGAACACTAACAAGGTTTAAGAGAAAATTTTGGCGGAATAATTCCAGGATATGGTAACCATCTTAGAAACGTAATTTGACATGTGGATACAACATATAGACAATCGGTTTGTAAAAGTTTGATTATAAATTCAAAGAGTGGTACGAAGGGCAAGAAAAAGAATTCTGCTAGTGGAGAAAAGTAAAAGTACAAGAATTGTATGATAAGGTGCAGGAAGTTTTTGGAGATCATAAGTTAGAGACAGATATGCGCATTGCACAATTAATTAGATCTGGTTTCTTTCAGAAATTTTGTGTATGTGTTACTTTGTAATGCACTGATACAAGACACAGTCATTAAAAACATTCAAAGAAACTTTCATATCCGACACAGAAAAGATCAGACAGGATGTAAAACAAATCAAGGCCCAAGCAAAAGAAACATGTGTTCGAACCCCCAAGGGCAATAATACAAGTATTGCTAACAGAATTAAATCAAGTGAAAGTGCAAGTAGGTATGCCCCAACTATTGGAAATTTTGTGAGAACTACTAGTGGCATGGAGGACAGAAGATAGTGTGCTGTGACATCATCAATTTCCCACATTCATACCTGGATGCAACAAGACATTTACAGTGGTCGTTATAAAATCCTTCAACTGTGTATGCAAACCAGAAGAGTAATCGTTATCTCTTAGCTGATGAATGTTGTGTGATGCAACTTAATGTACTGAAAACTCCCTGAACTTTTATCATGAATTTAATCCAATGTAACCATCTAGTGTCTATGTTGTATTAAGAATCATCGAACATAGCGAACACATCCCCAGAGAAAATATGAACTGGAGAAAAATTTAATGGTTTTGAGTTATCTCTAAAATTGTGACAATTTGGAAGCTTGACCTGTGATTTTACGTGCAACAGATATTCTCTGTGCAACTGTCCGGTATGTCGTGGTCTTGTATGGCAAGACCTTACCTTACACGTGAAAAGCCAGCGAGTTTTGTACACTTCTCACACAGTCAGAAGTTGCTTGCTGATGGAGAGTGGCATGTCATCAAATTCAGCACAAAGGTAGACAAGCTGCGATACAAGCGCGAAGGCCCCCACAGCCAGAGCCAGTTCGTATAAAATCCTTTTGGGCCTTACGCCATGTCATTTTGAAACTAAAACTACTATCAAAACCGACCATTTTTGCATCAGTCTTTCCAGCGCAACTAAACTACTCGTTCGTGAGGATGGTTTTCCCTGTATACTGTCTTATACTGGTTGTCAAGCGACAACTTTCGTCACTTCTCCGTACGTCAATGGGCAGTTCCAAGTCAAGACGCCTGAAGGTGGGCACCAGAGAAGGAGGCTCTTGCCTGTGCTATTCTAGCAGATGACTGGCAGACAACAGCACATCGGCAACTTGTATCCAGGGCTACATTTTCCTGCAGCAAAAAATCAATGCTGCATTTCAAATCTCTCGTGTGTACTTGTTTCTGTTGGTGAATCCCGGTCTGGAGGGGCGCTGGCTGGCGAACATACTTAGAGGATCGCTGGCAGCCAGGCTGTCAGCAACTTATTGCCGACTGAAAAAGGAGGCACATGCAGAAGACGATCTCAAGGGATCACAAGGCAGTCGACCTTAAGAGGACTACTGGGCAGACGGATGAAACTTCGGTTTTAATAGTTGTTTTATGCACAAAAGTATTTTACTCAAATAGAAATGTTATGTTTGCTTCCCAAGTGCTATGGCTAAAAATTTTTAATTATTAAATGGTTTGACAGATACAGTCCCCAAGATCCTCAGGTATGGCAGTCAGGTGAGCTTCTTGTCGCTAGTAATACCAAGAAATCTCGTCATTTCACCAAAGGTTGGAGTGGAGTCCATTTTCACTTCAAAAGATGTATACAGCCGAAAACTGCCAACCTGTTTATTCTCCCCATTCCTCCGGCTTCCTGTCACCAATAACTGTCGTGTGCTTACTTTAAGAGTGGAGAAAGAACTAAAAATTGCCTTGGACATAATAGTGTTACAAAAGAGGTGACAATAGTCGTGGAATACCTCCTAACATCTTCTTGGACCTTCTTTTTCCCGGTTTAGTGCAGTATCTCGACATGGCAAGGACTCAACAAGCTGTTGGAAGCCATCTGCAGAAATATTGAGCCCTGCTGCCTCTGCGGCTTCCATAATTGTGAAAGTGTTGGCGGTGCAGGATTTTGTGCACAAATTGACCCCGCGATAATGTCCCATAAATGTTCAATGGGATTCATGGGTGCATGGCTTCTTGGAGGTCTGCGCCACACTCGAACCCTACTATCAGCCACTGGCAACAGAAATCGGGACTCATGTGACCGGGCAACAGTTTGCCAGCCGTCTGGGGTCCAACCGATAATGAGACTGGGAGAGGGGTGCAGGCGATGTCGTTCTGTTAGCAAAGTCTCTCGCGTCGGTCGTATGCTGCCACAGCCCATTAATGCCAAATTTCGCTGCACTGTCCTAGGTGATACGTTCGTCGTACATCCCACATTGATTTCTGTGGTTATTTCACACAGTGTTACTTGTCTCTTACCACTGACAACTCTACGCAAACGTCGTTGCTCTCTGTCTTTAAGTGAAGTCCGTCGGCCCCTGCGTTGTCCTTGGTGAGAGGGAAGGCGTGAAATGTATTCCCGTCGTGCAGTCATAATCACATGGGAAACCTTTTCACGTAAATCAACAGAGCATAAATGATATCACCGCCAATGCAATGATCTTTTATACCTTGTGTACGCGATGCTGTCGCCATCCGTATATGTGCCTATCGCTAACCCATGGCTTTATGTCACCTCAATATATAGCCGAAAGTGAACAAGTCTTGCGTTTTTTGTTTGCTACTTGTAACGTAACTTGTGTTAGGAATAATTTAAGAAATGGAAATAGGCTAAATGAGAAGAATGCGTCACAGGCGTACTTGCAGGAGGACGAACTGTCACAGGTGGGAAATAGAATCTTCAAGACATACACAGCTGGATATCTGGGGTGCAGAGTAGATTAAGATGATAGGCTCACGTAAGGCACTGAAACAGGAACACGGCCAGAAGGGGGTTTAGGAAAAGAAATTACAGCCAGTCTCCATGAGTGTAAAAGCTGTTTCTAGTTGTGAATGTTAATATGAGTCTAAAATAGTAAAGAAACTCGCGAGACAAACTCCAATCGGCGCAATGTATGAGGAAATACGCGCCAGGCACTTGTACACTCTTAGTCAGTTCTCTTAAATGTGAAACAAATCGGGTTACAATTCATTTCTCGTCTTTGTAAGAGCATTTTCGATGTTAGGATTGCGGCTCTGCTACTGTGATTAGCACCTGTTATGTTACTCTGAGATTTTACTCGTATTATTGCGTGTTGACATTAACAGGAAACGGGATTCAACATGAAATACATTTGCCATTTAGTGTTAACAGTGATGATGTTCAAGAACAGCTCCAAGCTCTTTCTGCACTTCCTATTTATTTCATTCCTCAGCGACTTGTATTTCTCTATTCCTGAGTTCCCCGTAACTTTTTTGTACTACCTCCTTACATCGATCAACTGAAGGATCTCTTGTCACCCACCTTCTTTCTACCAATGTTTTTCTTTCCAACTTCTGTTATGGCCCTTTTTAGAGATGTCCATTCCTCTTCAACTGCACCCCCTACTGAGCTTTTCCTTACTGCTGTATCTATAGCCTTAGATAACTTTAAACGTATCTCCTCATTCCTTAGTACTTCCGTACCCCACTTCTTTGCGTATTGATTCTTCCTGACTAATTACTTAAACTTCAGCCTACTCTTCATCACTATTATATTGTGATCTGAGTTCATATCTGCTCCTGGGTACGCCTTAAAATCCAGTATCTGATTTCAGAATCTCTGTCTGACCATGATGTAATCTTCCTGGAATCTTCCCTTTTCACCCGGCTTTCTCCGAGTATACTTCCTCCTCTCGTGATTCTAGAATATAGTGGTGACTATTAATAGCTAAAATTTATTATAGAATTCAATTAGTCTTTCTTCTCTCTCATTCCTTGTCCCAAGCCCATATTCTCCTGTAACCTTTTCTTCTACTCCTTCCTCTACAACAGCATTGAAGTTCTCCATGACTATTATATTTTCATCTCCCTTTACATACTGTATTACCCTTTCAATATCCACATATACTTTCTCTATCTCTTCATATTCAGCTTGCAACGTCAGCAGGTATACTTGAACTACCGTTGTCGGTGTTGATTTGCTGTCGATTCTGATAAGAACAACCATATCACTGATATGTTCACAGTAACACATTTTCTGCCCTACCTTCCTATTCATAACGAATCCTACTCCCGTTATACCATCTTCTGCTGCTGTTGGTATTACACTGTACTCGTCTGACCAGAAATCCTTGTCTTCTTTCCACTTCACTTCACTGACCCATACTATATCTAGATCGAGCCTTTTCAGATTTTCTAGTTTCCCTACCACGTTCAAGCTTCTGACATTCGACGCCTCGACTCGTAGAACGTTATTCTTTCGTTGATTATTCAGTCTTTTTCTCATGGTCACCTTCCCCTTGGCAGTCCCCTCACGGAGATCCGAAAGGGAAACTATTCCGGAATATTTTGCCAATGGAGAGACCATCGTGACACTTTTCCAATTACAGGCCACATGTCCGGTGGAGACACGTTACGTGTCTTTAATGGAGTGGTTTCCAATGCCTTCTGCATCCTCATACCGTTGATCATTGCCGATTCTCCCTCCTTTAGGGGCAGGTTCCCGCCCCTCGGACAAGAGAGTGCCTTGAACCTCTGTCCGCTCCTTCGCTCTCTTTGACAAGGCCGTTGGCAGAATGAGGGCGACTTTCTATGCCGGAAGTCATCGGTCGCCAATGCTGATTATTAATCAAAATTTAAGCAGTGGCAAGTTTCAAACCCGGGACCGAGGACGTTTTGATTACTAATCAAAGACGCTACGCCTTCTAACATTTTCAGTGAACTGGAATTTGTAGTGCTGTACGAAGTGGCCTCCTGATTCATCTCTGGCCACCCATACGACGCTTGATGGAACCAGAACCATGCCTCGCCTAAAGCCATCACTGAACTTATAACAGTGACACAGTGTCTCATTATTAATTTCACAGCACTCGAATGATGTGATGTTGAGCTGTTGAGCTAATACAACCTTGCCTCCGACTAGGACAGCGACAAAGCTAATACCGAGTAGTGTCCTATTGACACTGCCAACTGAATACACCGGTATCATGTTTTTGTGGGAAATACGTCACCTCTTGAGACCTCTCTCATCCTTTTGCTATAGACACGCCAGAAACTCCCCCCCCCCCCCCCCCCCCCGATCGTGACCTACGTACCTAGCGTATCTAATGTCATCTACGTTCTAGGCCAAATCTTCTGCCTTGGAACATTTGGGGTGGTTGGGCAAACATGATGCGTGATCGATCCAGTGGATTGATTCCTTCTACCACATTTGATACCACCTCTAGCTCAATGTATGAAAGACTCAACATCTTGGTGATGATTTTAACCATATTCATGTTGTTGTTGTTGTGGTCTTCAGTCCTGAGACTGGTTTGATGCAGCTCTCCATGCTACTCTATCCTGTGCAAGCTTCTTCATCTCCCAGTACTTACTGCAACCTACATCCTTCTAAATCTGCTTAATGTATTCATCTCTTGGTGTCCCTAAACGATTTTTACCCTCCACGCTGCCCTCCAATGCTAAATTTGTGATCCCTTGAATCCTCAGAACATGCCCTACCTACCGGTCCCTTCTTCTTGTCAAGTTGTGCCACGAACTCCTCTTCTCCCCTATTCTATTCAATACCTCCTCATTATTTACGTGATCTACCCATCTAATCTTCGGCATTCTTCTGTAGCACCACATTTCGAAAGCTTCTACTCTCTTCTTGTCCAAACTATTTATCGTCCATGTTTCACTTCCATACATGGCTACACTCCATACAAATACTTTCAGAAACGACGTCCTCACACTTAAATCTATACTCGATGTTAACAAATTCCTCTTCTTCAGAAACGCTTTCCTTGCCATTGCCAGTCTACATTTTATATCCTCTCTACTTCGACCATCATCAGTTATTTTGCTCCCCAAATAGCAAAACTCCTCTACTACTTTAAGTGTGTCATTTCCTAATCTAATTCCCTGAGCATCACCCGACTTAATTCGACTGCATTCCATTATCCTCGTCTTGCTTTTGTTGATGTTCATCTTATATCCTCCTTTCAAGACACTGTCCATTCCGTTCAACTGCTCTTCCAAGTCCTTTGCTGTCTCAGACAGAATTACAATGTCATCGGCGAACCTCAAAGTTTTTATTTCCTCTCCATGGATTTTAATACCTACTCCAAATTTTTCTTTTGTTTCCTTATTCATATCTTCAGCAAACGGCTCCCTCACGCGCTGTTCATGCCCCTAACGAATGTCTTACAGTCACCTCATACCCCTCTCCGGGATCATTTGTTTGCATAGTTTTTGATGGAAGCTTTTTACAGTACCTCGTGATACTGTTGCCCTGACCGTCAGTTGAACCAAACTGCCTCTTGGGCACAGATACAACATCTGCAACATTTTGACATCCCCTAATCGAAACACTTCCTTCTGCGGATTGAACTGTACTAAATAGTACAAAAACTGTACTGCATCGAGAATAGTCTCCACTGAGAACACTTACTCCTTCATCATCCCTAGAAGAGGTTGAGGTAACATAGAAAATCATTTACTCTATTGCACTGCCTGTATACCTGGACCTGTTAACTTCTGATGTTGAGAACCATAAACTTCCTGCACCATGTTTAAATTAGCCCAACTAACTTGTACCGAAGTTGTTGACAGCATATCAGTTAATGTCGACTCTATTTGGCAACTCTCGCATAAAGTTCCTCAAGTACATCAATGTTTACTGCATCCTTAATCAAGGAAGTTAAATCATACTATCAATTTACATAATGCTCTACCCTGGCTTGTAACTAATTTAATTGTTGCTAGAAGAACTTCATAAACATTTCAGTTTCAGATAATGCTGTGTTGCAGCACTTCCACTCGTTACGTTCTGCTGCTTCCCTGATGCTAACCACAGTGGCTCCTCCACTACCTGGAGAAACTATTGGGTCAACTCGGGTACCGTACCTATGGAGCCAGTCTGCAAATGGCTTCAGAGACTAATCGTCCTTCTGCAGACAGTTCATATCCAGCACATCTCTAACTGCCATTCCTGCAACACCAACAGTAAAAGAGCACAAGGACGTAGAAATGTCAGAATCATCTTACACATACAGTACGCCCCTCACAACACACGACCACACTCTGCTACCAGTTGTGGTGCAGGAAACGGGGGGAATGGAAACCGACTGGCGGTTGTTTGGGAATAAATACTTAACAAGTTTTAAATTAATGAATAAGAGAAATCGATAAATCAGAGTGTATGAGTAAATGTAAAACACAAGCAGGGCACAAAACAAAAGGGAGCTGTACCATTAACAAATACATGAGCTAGAAGAAATGACAAGAAAAGCAAAATATCAAGGTTCCGGCTCAGGTCACAATATCCAAAAATAAACCGCTGGAGCCAACACAATTGGCCCCTAAAACTGATACAGGGAGAAATAGCAAACGATAATTAAAGCAAATGGAACCATGCTACAAAATAAAACTAAACTAAACTCTGTCCGAACAGGCCTTGGAAGGGCCAACGGTACCGACCGGCCGCAGTGTGATCCTCAGGCCACAGGCGTCACTGGATGCGGACATGGATGATGATCATGATGATGATGATGTTTGGTTTGTGAGGCGCTCAACTGCGCGGTTATCAGTGCCCGTACAAATTCCCAATCTTTGCTCAGTCCAATCTCGCCACTTACATGAATGGAGATGAAATGATGGGGACAACACAAACACCCAGTCATCTCGAGGCGCGGACATGGAGGGGCATGTGGTCAGTACACCGCTCTCCCCGACCTTATGTCAGTTTACGAGACCGGAGCCGCTACTTCTCAATCAAGTAGCTCCGCAGTTTGCCTCACAAGGGCACCCCGCTTGCCAACAGCGTTCGGCAGACCGGATGGTCACCCATTCAAGTACTAGCCCAGCCCGACAGCTCTTAACTTCGGTAATCTGACGGTAACCGGTGTTACCACTGCGGCAAAGCCGTTGGTATGCTACACAATGATGGCTTTTTATGTAATAAGATCAGACCAGTAATCCGAACATGGCCAGCAATTAGAAGTCAAAAGACATATCAGTCAGCACAATTGCCACTAAAATAAGTACACTTTTAGGGTATAATCTGTCCAAAATCTTCTCTCTGCTACTAAAATTTCTAATAACACCGCTAGGCTTTGCAGCACTCCTACCATTTGGACAACAGAAAAAGTAAGCTTAAGCTGAAACATAGCCAGAGAATTGTGTGTACACCTCGGTATTTCCGCTGAATACGGTCAGTACGATAGTCTTACGTAGTGTAGTCCAAGAGCACACACCCATGCTTGAGTCTCGTCAGCTCGACCTCCCCTGGAGCCACGATGCCAGGCGCCGTCCTCTAGACTGGAACAGGAACCAATGCCTCATGTTTATAATAAGTCACTTGAGCTCAGGCCCAGAGTCCACTGGGCTGCCTCCATTGCTGACCACACGAAACTGCTGCTCCGTCAGTAAAGCCGGCACCCGTCTCGGTTGCCCCCTTGTTGGTTTCCTTGCTAAGCTGTCTGCTTACTGTCATGTCCCTGCTGAGGCTCCTCACAGCTCTGGCATAGTGGCTTTGGAAATGGAGTGTTATGCTCCAGCAAACTCTGGTCAATCAGCTGACAAGTCAAAGCTCGATACCCCACTCAGGCAAGCGGGAATACAGTAGCTGTAATTCACAGCACAGAGTAATGATGTAGGCAACATATATAGAAACTTAATTTATTTTCTGTGAAACCAGACAAAAATGTGAGCGCGCTTCTTAAGTTGGTGCTCTTTGATACGGCTGCTACTAGTCTATGCTACAACAGGCCGGGAGCGAACTCTAAAATTAAATTCACTCTTTTCGTGGCAAGTGAAAGTGACTCTACAGAAGAGATCCATTTTTGACAAATGAGCGCCCAATCGTTAGCAAAAGACAAACAAACGAAAAAGTCATAAAGTAGAATGCTACTTCATTTTATACACTTGTAACCTCCCCCTCACTTATCGACTTTAATGATAGTGAAAAATTAAACCGCGTGTACCTAATGGAAATTTGGGAAAAGCAATCGTCACCGAAGTTAATCTGTCGGTAAAGAGGGAGGAAGGGTTACATCTAAATGAAAGGAAAAATGCAAATGAAATTGGTGGAAATTAATTTTGAAAAAGGATGAAGTTAACAAAGAAAGTAAATGTGCGGTCGTTACGTTAACAATTAACTGGCGTTAATTAGATATTTGAGATTTGGGGAAAATTACGGTCGCCAGTCCTATGGACAACTACTATAATAACTGGAAAAGAAAGATTAATGCCCATATAATTAGCACTAAAAGCGTGGCAACTGAGGGTCGACACGTGTTGTGTGAAAACTGAATGTTTGTCAGAAGTAATAAATTTCGCTACACTCTGACTTAATTTAGCAAAAGAATTAATAAAACCGGAAAATTGAAAGTTAATTTAGTGACTGAAATGAATAGTGAACTTTGTTTCTGAAGCACTACGAAATAAAGTAAGGTTAGTCTTGGGCTACCTCAACAATCATCTCAAAAGCAACTTGAATCTACACAATTTAGAAATAAGAGATTTAAGTTTTAACTTGAAGTGAATGATTTTGAACAATTAACAATAGTAAAATTTAGTACGTACCAAGCTGAGCTGCAGTCACAGGTAAGCTAAAATGGTAACAAAACTCGCAGTCTTAATTTGTGCTTGTGTCATCTAAATATAGTTCCGTTTGGTTATTGTAGCCGGCTATTAATACTTTAACTGAACTTTGAAATTAAAGCAGTGAAATGGAATGATATTACTTTAATGCTGGCGTTTGAATTTCAACGACGCTCGGGTTCATTTTGGAAAAGGAAGGCCCCTGCTTGCTAATGCAATTGGGACAATGAGCAACAAAGGTTCATGCTAAGTTGCTGTGTTTTAGCGATCGAAATGGAACAGTTTGAAAAGCTGACGTCTGCCATACAGTTCTTAAACTTTACGTGCTTTCATCTTCCTTGTTGGTTGATTGAAGGTTTGAAGTAGTCGATCGAGGAGGTGGCGACAATCACTTATTGTCGGCCGTCGCTGTTGCAGAAGCTGGATGTGTTTCCCGTCCGCGACACCGTGCCAGGAACTATCATAGGAAGTCAAGCGCAATTACATGCTGCCAAACCCCGAAAGCGCGGCAACTCGCAGGAGCATCACTCAACACACCTGCTCCACCGCCCTACTCCAGCCAGACTCCGCCCTGTTAACATTACCCAAGACCCCAAAAACTTTGGTTCTTCACACGACCTATCGATGTAATCGTTTGATAGCATAGTTTTCCCTAGGCAAGACCCAGCGTAAAAATACAAATAAAATTTTACAAAAAAAAAAAAAAAAAAAAAAAAAAAAAAAAAAAAAAATAGCTCTGAGCACTATGCGACTTAACTTCTGAGGTCATCAGTCACCTAGAACTTAGAACTAATTAAACCTAACTAACCTAAGGACATCACTCACATCCCTGCCCGAGGCAGGATTCGAACCTGCGACCGTAGCGGTCGCTCGGCTCTAGACTGCAGCCCCTAGAACCACACGAATAATATTTACAAATCAAACCAATTATACATCGACATAAACGCATAAATATATAAACAAATTGTAAAACAATTACAAAATATGTAAAGATACAGAAAAGTCATATCTTCAGGTAACAAAATAAGGAAAAAATTTATAGTACAATGGATGGAAATGGAAGGTTATGCATTTCTGGCGTTACACACTGTCCAGTCACGTTAATATGACCATCTATCAAGAGCCTGAATAACCATCTTTTGCAGCGCAGATTTCTGTGAGATGTGCAAGAAGAGAGTCAGAGTAGTTCTGGAAGGTACCGACAGTGATGCTGAGAATAGTGCCGTGGCCCGCTGTGTTAGGTTTCTCGGTTGCGGATCCGTGGTGCGAACAGCCAGATCGTGGTGGTCTCACAGATTCTGAATTGGGTTTAAATCCGGGGAGTTTGGTGGGCAAGGGAGTACGGTAAATTCATCCCCATGCTCTTTGAACCACACATGTACTCTGCGAGCTGTGTTACATGTTGAATTGTTCTGCTGGTAGATGCCATCGTACCGAGGACAAAGAGACTGTGTAGAGGAGTGGACATGGTTCCCAAAGATAGATGCATACTTGTGTTGCTGTTCTGTACCATCCAGAATGGCGTGATCTCCCAGGGAATGCCACACAGGTATTCCCCAGATCATAACGCTCCCCCCTCTGGCCTGGATCCTTCCGACGCTCCAACTGCCATCTGTCCGATGGAGCATAAAACGTGATTAATCTGAAAAGGCCACTTGTAGACAATTAGTGGACTCCATTTGCGGTACCGGCGTGAACATTCTAGCCTTCATTGACGATGAACAGCAGTCAGCATGGGTGCAAGAAACAGGTGCCTGCTGCGGGGGCTCGTATGTAGCAACGCTCGCTGAGCAGCCGTTGACGAGTCGCTGTTGGTAGACCGTTGGTTCATATGGGCTGTCAGTCTGTCAGTTGCACGTCTATTCGCCCGTAATCATCTCCGCAGCTGTCGTTTACCCCTGTCATCTATAGCCCGTGGTGCACCACACTGGCTCGACGCAGTTTCTGGATAACGCCTTTCTGCCAAGCTTTAACCATGGCAGCACGCAAACCGTTTACAGACTTACCCCTTTCGGAAATGCTTCTACTTTTGTACCGAAAGCCAATGACCATGACCTTTTGGATGTCAGATAAATTTTCGTTCCCGTATTACACATTACAACAACGACTACGCTGTTTTCCACTTCAGCTCGACATGCGTTATACAGGGTGGTCCACTGATCGTGACCGGGCCAAATATCTCACGAAATAAGCGTCAAACGAAAAACTAGAAAGAACGAAACTTGTCTAGCTTGAAGGGTGAAACCAGATGGAGCTATGGTTGGCCCGCTAGATGGCGCTGCCATAGGTCAAACGGATATCAACTGCGTTTTTTAAAATAGGAACCCCCATTTTTTATTACATATTAGTGTAGTACGTAAAGAAATATGAATATTTTAGTTGGACCACTTTTTTCGCTTTGTGATAGATGGCGCTGTAATAGACACAAGCATATAGCTCACAATTTTAGACGAACAGTTGATATCAGGTAGGTTTTTTAAATTAAAATACAGAACGTAGGTACGTCTGAACATTTTATTTCGGTTGTTCCAATGTGATACGTGTACCTTTGTGAACTTATCATTTCTGAGAACGCATGCTGTTACAGCGTGATTACCTGTAAATACCACATTAATGCAATAAATACTCAAAATGATGTCCGTCAACCTCAATGCATTTGGCAATACGTGAAACAACATTCCTCTCAACAGCTTGTAGTTCGCCTTCCTTATGTTCGGACATGCACTGACAACGTGCTGACGCATGTTGTCAGGCGTTGTCGGTGGATCACGATAGCAAATATCCTTCAACTTTCCCCACAGAAAGAAATCCGGGGACGTCAGATCCGGTGAATGTGCGGGCCGTGGTATGGTGCTTCGACGACCAATCCACCTGTCATGAAATATGCTTTCAATACCGCTTCAACCGCACGCGAGCTATGTGCCGGACATCCGTCATGTTGGAAGTACACCACCATTCTGTCATGCAGTGAAACATCTTGTAGTAACATCGGTAGAACATTACGTAGGAAATGAGCATACATTGCATAATTGAGATTGCCATCGATAAAATGGGGGCCAGTTATCCTTTCTCCCATAATTCCGCACCATACATAAACCCGCCAACGTAGCTGATGTTCCACTTGTCGCAGCCATCGTGGATTTTCCGTTGCCCAATAGTGCATATTACGCCGGTTTACGTTACCGCTGTTGATGAATGACGCTTCGTCGTTAAATAGAACGAGTGCAAAAAATCTGTCATCGTCCCGTAATTTTTCTTGTGGCGAGTGGCAGAACTTTACACGACGTTCAAAGTCGTCGCCATCCAATTCCTGGCGCATAGAAATATGGTACGGGTGCAATCAATGTTGATGTAGCATTCTCAACACCGACGTTTTTGAGATTCCCGATTCTCGCGCAATTTGTCTGCTACTGATGAGCGGATTAGCCGCGAGAGCAGCTAAAAAACCTACTTGGGCATCATTATTTGTTGCAGGTCGTGGTTGACGTTTCACATGTAGCTGAACACTTCCTGTTTCCTTAAATAAAGTAACTATCCGGCGAACGGTCCGGACACTTGAATGATGTCGTCCAGGATACCGAGCAGCATACATAGCACACGCCAGTTGGGAATTTTGATCACAATAGCCATACATGAACACGACATCGACCTTTTCCGCAATTGGTAAACGGTCCATTTTGACACGGGTAATGTATCACGAAGCAAATACCGTTCGCACTGGCGGGATGTTACGCTATACCACGTACTTATACGTTTGTGACTATTACAGCGCCATCTATCACAAAGCGAAAAAAGTGGTCCAACTAAAACATTCATATTTCTTTACGTACTACACGAATATGTAATAAAAATGGGGGTTCCTATTTTAAAAAACGCAGTTGATATCCGTTTGACCTATGGCAGCGCCATCTAGCGGGCCAACCATAGCGCCATCTGGTTTCCCCCTTCAAGCTAGACGAGTTTCGTTCTTTCTAGTTTTTTCGTTTGACGCTTATTTCGTGAGATATTTGGCCGGGTCACGATCAATCGAACACCCTGTATACCGTCCACTGCTGGTGCTGGCATCTGCCGTATGTGAATGGTTATTGTGGTGTCACCGCCAGACACCACACTTGCTAGGTGGTAGCTTAAATCGGCCGCGGTCCATTTAGTACATGTCGGACCCGCGTGTCGCCGCTGTGTGATCGCAGATCTAGCGCCACCACAAGGCAGGTCTCGATATACGATAGAGCACTCGCCCCAGTTGTACGGACGACATTGCTAGCGACAATACGGACGAAGCCTTCCTCTCATTTGCCGAGAGACAGTTAGAATAGCCTTCTGCTAAGTCCATGGCTACGACCTAGCAAGGCGCCAATTGTAACAGTGCATGTATCTTACGAGTCTCATTTGTATAGTTCAGAGAGATGTATCACAAGGAGTAAATAAAGTTAAGTATATTCCAAAGCTACGTATTTTCTTGATAGCAGTCATAACGTATCTTGTTCCAGACTTGACGCCAGTCGGCGTGTGTGTACGCGTGCCTTTCTTTCGGCTACTTCAGTGTGGCGTAACAGTCTTGTTACGTCACAACAGATTGGCGACGAGTAAAGAGTTCTTTCTAATTGCTTACATTTACTTGTGTCATGGCTTCGCCAGATGTACTGTCCGAATTTTATCGCTTGCAGAATCAGCAGACGCAGGCGTTATTGGATGCCCTTGGACAGCTCGTCCAGGGTCAACGAGCCATTCAAACCGATGCGGCAGCCGCCGCTTCACCGCTCCCGCAGCCACACCATGCCGTTGCACCGCCGTTTCGCAGTTTTAACGCGGCGCACGAATCGTGGCCAGAATGGTCCCGCCAGTTCGCCTTTCATCTAGCAGCCTACAGAATTCAAGGTAATGAGCGGCAGCCGTTTTTGCTTTCTTGTGTCGGTGTGTCTACCTACCGTGTGATAGTGAAATTGTTTCCCCGACGCGACGTAGCAACTCTGTCCTACGAAGAAATTTCGTCTGCTTTAGATGCCTATTTCAAAGAAACAGTTAATGTGGTTGCAAAAAGGTATACGTTCTTTCGTACAAAACGTACGGCCGGTCGAACTAATAGGGAGTGGGTAGCAACATTGCAAGGACTTACTAGGGAGTGTTCTTTTGACTGTGACTGTGGTCTTTCTTATTCAGATACAATGGTGCGTGATGCAATTGCACAGAACGTTTCTGATGTTCGCATACGGGAGAAAATTTTGAAACTAGTTAATCCCTCCCTTCAACAAGTGATAGACATATTAGATAGACAAGACACACTTGACTGTGCTCAGGACTCTTTTGAAACTTCGCCAGCCGTGTGTAACATTAACCGGCCCGCTGGACGCGCTGCGCGGCCCGGTAACCGGGCCTCGTGCACTTTGAAGCAGCTGCCGCCGCGCTCTAAGCCACGTGTGCCGCGCCAGCACACAAATGCAGTGAAATCATGCCCGCGGTATGCTACTCGACATTCGCGTGAACATTGCCCGTCACGCCAAGCTATTTGCTTTTTCTGCAATAGGAAAGGACATGTTCAAAGTGTTTGCCAGAAAAAGCTCAGATCAGACAATCACAATCATTCCAGGCCGTTTGCTTCGCGCCGGAATCGAACCAAGGACACTCTGGCTCGTGGACCTTCGCCCATGGACATGCATGTAGTTAATTCCGCTTCGTCCAGTGCCACTTTCTCTAACAGTGACTGTGTTCGTCCCACAAAAACTGTGCATCGACGTCGCCGGAAATCACGTCAATTAGCAAGTGATTCTGTACAAGTGTCTGTTCAAATTGCACAAAACAGTCGCTCTTGTCGTCAGCAGGACAATAAACTTTTTGTAGATTTGGACTTTAATGGCAAGGTCATACCATTCCAGCTCGATACCGGAGCTGCTGTTTCATTGCTCAATCACGACACGTACAAACAACTGGGCAAACCTCCGTTGCGTTCCGCAAATGTTAAGCTAACCACATATTCCGGACAGAACATTCCTGTGTTAGGACAGTACAGCCTTCTTGCAACATACAAGGGACAAACAAAACTTGTGGCATTTTACGTTCTTCGTTCTTCTACTGCAGTGAACTTGTTTGGTTTAGATTTATTTCAGTTGTTTAACATGTCTATTGTAAATCAGGTCCTATCAGTTAATCAGACTGTGCCTTCAGACAGTGTTTCAAGGTTATGTGACGAATTTGCAGACATTTTTGCACCGGGCTTAGGTTGCGCTAAAAACTATGAAGCACATTTGGAACTGAAAGTAAACGCGCAACCGAAATTTTTCAGAGCGCGCAATGTTCCCCACGCATTGCGTGATGAGGTCGCAAGAACATTAAACGATCTCGCATCACAAGGTGTGAGTGAATGTGCGCAATGCCTCTTCGCTTTCAGCTCCGCTTCATCGCTTACGCCGTACAGGTGTTCCGTTTCTCTGGACGACGGAATGCGAACGCGCCTTTCGCCAGTTGCAATCGGCGTTGCTTTCTAATACTTGCCTCACGCCTTTCGATCCCCAGCAACCCCTTTTGTTGATGGTAGATGCATCGGATTTCGGGATCGGTGCTGTGCTTGCGCACAAAGATGGATCGCGTGATCGCCCTATTGCCTTTGCGTCCAAATTGCTCTCGTCTGCGCAAAGAAATTATTCCCAGATAGAGAAAGAAGCTTTGGCTCTCATATTTGGTGTTACTAAGTTTCATGATTTCTTGTATGGTCGTCACTTTACCATCATCACAGACCACAAACCTTTGACGTCGCTTTTTCATCCGAACAAGCCTGTACCTCCACGTACAGCGCAGAAATTCATTCGCTGGTCTATTTTCCTCTCGCAGTACCGCTACGATATCTTGTATCGGTCCACTACTAAGCACGGAAACGCCGATGCGTTGTCCCGTTTGCCTGTTGCTAAGGATAGAGCATTCGATTCTTCCGAACTTGCTTGCATGTTCATTGATTCGGAAACCGATGAAGTGGTCGAATCGTTTCCGATTGATTTTCGTCGTGTAGCTACAGCCACAGCTGCTGACCCGGTCCTTGCTACCGTTTTGCGTTTTGTTGCTACGCAATGGCCTTTGTCAAAGTCTCGGATCGAGGATCCGTTGGTTCGCCGATTTTTTGCTCACAAGGAGAGACTTTTTGTACGACGTGGTGTTTTGCTGTTCGTTCTGATAATGATCAGTCCAGGGTCGTGGTCCCACGTTCGTTACAGTCCTCTGTTTTACGGCTTCTTCACCAAGGACATTGGGGTATAGTGCGAACAAAACAACTTGCTCGTCAGCACTGTACTTGGTTCGGAATCGATGCTGCGATTACGAATATGTGTTCTTCTTGCATGGCGTGTGCCGAACAACAATCCGCACCGCCGCGGAAAGTTTTTGCATGGCCAAAAGCCACTTCCCGTTGGCAACGCTTGCACATTGATTTTGCTGGTCTATTCTGGAATGCTCGATGGTTGGTTCTGGTAGATGCCTTCAGTAATTTTCCTTTTGTTGTCCGGATGTCTTCCACGACGTCCTCTGCCACCATCCAAGCGTTGTCTGCTATCTTTGGCATTGAAGGTCTTCCGCAGACAATTGTTTCCGACAATGGCCCACAATTCCTGTCCGCAGAATTTAAGTCATTCTGCCAGGCCAATGGTATTCAACATCTGACATCCGCGCCGTTTTCGCCTCAGTCAAACGGTGCCGCTGAACGATTGGTCCGGACTTTCAAGTCACAGATGTTGAAGTTGAAAGAGTCGCATTCTCGGGAGGACGCGTTGTTGCTCTTTTTGTCGTCATATCGCTCTCAGCCCAGAGATGGTCGCTCGCCGGCTGAGTTGCTCCACGGTCGTCCTCATCGAACCTTGATGTCTTTGATGCATCCGCCGCATCAGGTTTCTGTGCAGCGGCAGGCTCCTGCTTTTGCTCCAGGCGACGTTGTATTCTATCGCAACTATCGAGGTTCCCGGCGTTGGCTCGCAGGGCGCATTCTTCGCTGCCTCGGCCGCGCGATGTATTTGGCTTTGGGGGCCTCTGGTGAGGTGCGTCGGCATCTCAATCAGCTGCGCCTCTGTCGTCGCACGGGTTCTGCCGCTCCCCGTCTGCTTTCAGCGACGGTGCCGTCCGGTCAGCGCCCTGGGGACCCATCTACTGGCTCGCCTCATCCCCAGGTGTTACCGACGATGCCTTCCATTTTGCCCCATGGCGACGCGCCGCCGCAGCAGCCGCCGCCGCCGCCGCCGCCTGTTCTCCCGCCGGCGCCGCCCGCATTCGACGCTTCGCTGCAGCCGCCAAGCGCCTCCCTGGGTCACGCGCCGCCGATCGCTTCCCGTGACCAGCCGTCCTCCGCCATGGACCTCTTGCCCGCTCCGGTCCACATGACGTCATCGCGCGTCGGGTACCCCGACGCAATGGAGGTCGACCCTATGGCCCCTCCTGTCTCATTACGGGCGCCTACACCGCATGTTGACGTGCACCCTGGACTAGGTTTTCAGGCGTTTCCTAGATCCCCTCGGACCGAATGGCCGGGTGCGGGTGGCACAGCCTCGCCTGTTGTTAGGCTCCCCACCTCATCGCATACGTCAACATGGGGTCCTCCCCACGGCGGGCGGAAGCCTTATCCCACGACCATTCGCCGATTTGCGGGGGAGGAATGTGGTGTCACCGCCAGACACCACACTTGCTAGGTGGTAGCTTAAATCGGCCGCGGTCCAGTTAGTACATGTCGGACCCGCGTGTCGCCACTGTGTGATCGCAGACCTAGCGCCACCACAAGGCAGGTCTCGATATACGATAGAGCACTCGCCCCAGTTGTACGGACGACATTGCTAGCGACAATACGGACGAAGCCTTCCTCTCATTTGCCGAGAGACAGTTAGAATAGCCTTCTGCTAAGTCCATGGCTACGACCTAGCAAGGCGCCAATTGTAACAGTGCATGTATCTTACGAGTCTCATTTGTATAGTCCAGAGAGATGTATCACAAGGAGTAAATAAAGTTAAGTATATTCCAAAGCTACGTATTTTCTTGATAGCAGTCATAACGTATCTTGTTCCAGACTTGACGCCAGTCGGCGTGTGTGTACGCGTGCCTTTCTTTCGGCTACTTCAGTGTGGCGTAACAGTCTTGTTACGTCACAACAGTTATCGCATGTTACCGTCGAATGTTGTCGGTACACACATTAATATGACTGGATCGTGTGTGACGTTAGCCGCGCGTGATTAGCCGAGCGGTCTTAGGTGCTGCAGTCATGGACTGTGCGGCTGGTCCCGGCGGAGGTTCGAATCCTCCCTCGGGCATGGCTGTGTGTGTCTGTCCTTAGGATAATTTAGGTTAAGTAGTCTGTAAGCATAGTGACTGATGACCTTGGTAGTTAAGTCCCATAAGATTTCACACACATTTGAACATTATTTTTGTGACGCTATTTTCATTATTAATTATTTTGCGTACCTCGTAAGTAAAATAAACATTAATATACTCCCTGCGGTGCGCGACTTGTTAACATAGTGCTTCGTCTCCTAAAGAAGTTCCAAAGCCGAAATACACTACTGGCCATTAAAATTGCTACACCACGGAGATAACGCGCTACAGACCCGGTATTTAACCGACAGGAAGAAGATGCTGTAATATGCAAATGATTAGCTTTTCAGAGCATTCACGCAAAGTTGGCGCAGGTGGCGACACCTACAACGTGCTGACATGAGGAAAGTTTCCAACCGATTTCTCATACACAAACAGCAGTTGACCACCGTTGCCTGGTGAAACTTTGTTGTATTACCTCGTGTAAGGAGGAGAAATGCGTACCATCACGTATCCGATTTTGATAAAGGTCGGATTGTAGCCTATCACGACTGCGGTTTATCGCATCGCGACATTTCTGCTCGCTTTGGTGGAGATCCAATGACTGTTAGCAGAATATGGAATCGGTGGGTTCAGGAGGGTAATACGCAACGCCGTGCTGTATCCCAACGGCCTCGTATCACTAGCAGTCGAGATGACAGGCATCTTATCCGCGTGGCTGTATCGGATCGTGCAGCCACGTCTCGATCCCTGAGTCAACAGATGGGGGCGTTTGCAAGACAACAACTATCTGCACGAACAGTTCGACGACGTTTCCAGCAGCATGGACTATCAGCTCGGAGACCATGGCTGCGGTTACCCTTGACGCTGCATCACAGACAGGAGCACCTGTGATGGTGTACTCGACGACGAACCTGGGTGCACGAATGACAAAACGTCATTTTTTCAGATGACTGCAGGTTCTGTTTACAGCACCATGATGGTCGCATCCGTGTTTGGCGACATCGCGGTGAACGCACATTGGAAGTGTGTATTCGTCATTGCCACACTGGCATACCACCCGGCGTGATGGTATGGGGTGCCATTGGTTACACGTCTCGGTCATCTCGTCTCGTCGCATTGACGTCACTTTGAACAGTGGACGTTACATTTCAGATGTGTTACGACCCGTGGCTCTACCCTTCATTCGATCCCTGCGAAAAACTGCATTTCAGCAAGATAATGCACGACCGCATGTTGTAGGTCCTGTACGGGCCTTTCTGGATACAGAAAATGTTCGACTGCTTCCCTGGCCAGCACATTCTCCAGATCTCTCACCAATTGAAAACGTCTGGTCAATGGTGGCCGAGCAACTGGCTCGTCACAATACGCCAGTCACTACTCTTGATGAACTGCGGTATCGTGTCGAAGCTGCATGGGCAGCTGTACCAGTACACGCCATCCAAGCTCTCTTTGACTCAATGCCCAGGCGTATCAAGGCCGTTATTACGGCCAGAGGTGGTTGTTCTGTGTTCTGATTTCTCTGGATCTATGCATCCAAATTGCGTGAAAATGTAATTACATGTCAGTTCTAGTATAATATATTTGTCCAATGAATACCCGTTTATCATCTGCATTTCTTCTTGGTGTAGCAATTTTAATGGCCAGTAGTGTATCTATATGTCCGAAAAGAGAAGATAAAGCATGAAGGTAAAACAGAAGTAGGTAAGTAAGGAAGTTATTACAAATGTCTGCTACAAAGAAAGTCTAGCTAATGTGTACCATACTTATGGCGATGCAGACTGTAGCAGACATATAACTGTCACTTCTATAAAATGAGTGTTATTAGCCGTTCGTGGACTGGTAACTTACAAAAAAGAGAAACTTATAGTTCTGCCTGACTGCCTTGAAATATTTCGCAGTTTTTCAAATGGTGAAAAATTTTGCCTCTTGTATTTCGTCTTTTGAGACATAATGGAAACAAATACGATATTGCACTTTATTTTGTAGGCGATGCGTGACCTACTCTCAGTCCCATGATTTATCTTTGTTGGCATCAGTATGTGCTGCAAGTATTGCGTTTGTTGAAGCTCTTTCCTACTCACGAGAAAAAAAAAAGATACAGCCCAAAAGAAATGACCGTATTTTTCTAGTGTGTTGTTTGGCGTTGGCATTGTGCTAGACTGCATGTATGCTGTTCACTGTGAAGAGAAGGTTATGGCTCAGCCTATTGGCCCATTCCGCCGAAGACAAACCCTATTGTCCTCAAACACTCAAGAGAGCCGCCGAATCGCGATATCGGACACGTTTTTATGTTCCCAAGAATCTCATGAGTCGTATTTTATGAATACTCATCGAGAAGTTCTCGAGTGTGTCGAGACATACTTTCTCATTTCCCACCCCTAGAATACAGAGAAGTACAGGCTCACATAAGGATGGTATTCGAAAGTGCAACAGCGACGTGAATCTTTTCACTTGCTCACAGTGTGTTACGTTGTCTGTACTGTTGTCTGTGGGAGAACTCTCTTCATTGCCGGATTCTACACTCCTGGAAATGGAAAAAAGAACACATTGACACCGGTGTGTCAGACCCACCATACTTGCTCCGGACACTGCGAGAGGGCTGTACAAGCAATGATCACACGCACGGCACAGCGGACACACCAGGAACCGCGGTGTTGGCCGTCGAATGGCGCTAGCTGCGCAGCATTTGTGGGCCGCCGCCGTCAGTGTCAGCCAGTTTGCCGTGGCATACGGAGCTCCATCGCAGTCTTTAACACTGGTAGCATGCCGCGACAGCGTGGACGTGAACCGTATGTGCAGTTGACGGACTTTGAGCGAGGGCGTATAGTGGGCATGCGGGAGGCCGGGTGGACGTACCGCCGAATTGCTCAACACGTGGGGCGTGAGGTCTCCACAGTACATGGATGTTGTCGCCAGTGGTCGGCGGAAGGTGCACGTGCCCGTCGACCTGGGACCGGACCGCAGCGACGCACGGATGCACGCCAAGACCGTAGGATCCTACGCAGTGCCGTAGGGGACCGCACCGCCACTTCCCAGCAAATTAGGGACACTGTTGCTCCTGGGGTATCGGCGAGGACCATTCGCAACCGTCTCCATGAAGCTGGGCTACGGTCCCGCACACCGTTAGGCCGTCTTTCACTCACGCCCCAACATCGTGCAGCCAGCCTCCAGTGGTGTCGCGACAGGCGTGAATGGAGGGACGAATGGAGACGTTTCGTCTTCAGCGATGAGAGTCGCTTCTGCCTTGGTGCCAATGGTGGTCGTATGCGTGTTTGGCGCCGTGCAGGTGAGCGCCACAATCAGGACTGCATACGACCGAGGCGCACAGGCCCAACACCCGGCATAATGGTGTGGGGAGCGATCTCCTACACTGGCCGTACACCACTGGTGATCGTCGAGGGGACACTGAATAGTGCACGGTACATCCAAACCGTCATCGAACCCATCGTTCTACCATTCCTAGACCGGCAAGGTGGATATACACTGTACTAGTGCCGACATTGTGAATGCTCTGTTGCTTGTGTCTATGTGCCTGTGGTTCTGTCACTGTGATCATGTGATGTATCTGACCCCAGGAATGTGTCAATAAAGTTTCCCCTTTCTGGGACAATGAATTCACGGTGTTCTTATTTCAATTTCCAGGAGTGTATATTTTGTCAAGGCTGAGGTATCATTACGATTAAAAACTATTTGCCGTATGTATTTTAATAAATTTCCCGAAAAATAAATGCCAGAAGGACGAATCAGATGTCAAAATGTGGGCCTACTCGTAGTCCACAGAGTGGCTTGATGACATACAGTATTTGACTACGGCAGATTACCAGAGTGCAGAAAACGGTATAGCGTCGCTATTCCGTGTGCGTGAAACAGTAATGGCTGGTCGTATTGGAAGCCGGTTGTTGCATCAACCACATTTTTGCACGAGAAACTAAGAAGGTGATGCTTTTTTTTAACTCGTCACATCGCTTCCTGATTTGCTGTTCCAATAAACTATACTTCAAAATACGTCTTTTCGAGTGTATGTGCAGATTGTCAAACTCTCAGATCACACACCAAAATACATTGAACTGACGAAAGTCGTGGGGTAGCGATATGTACGTATACAGCTGGCGGTAGTAGCGCATATACAAAGTATAAAAGGACAGTGCATTGGCGGGGCTTTCATTTGTACTCAGGTCACGTGAAATGATATCCGACTTGATTATGGCCCCGTGACGGGAATTTGTTGTTGTGGTCTTCAGTCCTGAGACTGGTTTGATGCAGCTCTCCATGCTACTCTATCCTGTGCAAGCTGCTTCATTTCCCAGTACGTACTGCAGCCGACATTCTTCTGAATCTGCTTAGTGTATTCATCTCTTGGTCTCCCTCTATGACTTTTATCCTCCACGCTGCCCTCCAATACTACATTGGTGATCCCTTGATGCCTCAGAACATGTTCTACCAACCGATCCCTTCTTCTAGTCAAGTTGTGCCACAAACTCCTCTTCACTCAATTCTATTCAATACCTCCGCATTAGTTACGTGATCTACCCATCTAATCTTCAGCATTCTTCTGTAGCACCACATTTCGAAAGCTTCTATTATCTTCTTGTCCAAACTATTTATCGTCCATGTTTCACTTCCACACATGGCTACACTCCATACAGATACTTTGAGAAACGACTTCCTGACGCTTAAATCTATACTCGATGTCAACAAATTCCTCTTCTTCAGAAACGCTTTCCTTGACATTGCCAGTCTACATTTTATATCCTCTCTACTTCGACCATCATCAGCTATTTTGCTCCCCAAATAGCAAAACTCCTTTACTACTTTAAGTGTCTCATTTCCTAATCTAATTCCCTGAGCATCACCCGAGTTAACTCGACTACATTCCATGATCCTCGTTTTGCTTTTGTTGATGTTCATCTTATATCCTCCTTTCAAGACACTATCCGTTCCGTTCAACTGGTCTTCCAAGTCGTTTGCTGTCTCTGACAGAATTACAATGTCATCGGCGAACCTTAAATTTTTTATTTCTTCTCCATGGATTTTAATACCTACTCCGAATTTTTCTTTTGTTTCCTTTACTGGTTGCTTAATATACAGATTGAATAACATCGGGGTTAGGCTACAACCCTGTCTCACTCCCTTCCCAACCACTGCTTCCCTTTCATACCCCTCAACTCTTATAATTGCCATCTGGTTTCTGTACAAATTGTAAATAGCCTGTCGCTCCCTGTATTTTAGCCCTGCCGCCTTCAGAATTGAGTATTCCACTCAACATTGTCAAAAGATTTCTCTAAGTCTACAAATGCTAGAAACGTAGGTTTGCCTTTCCTTAATCTAGCTTCTAAGATAAGTCGTAAGGTCAGTATTGCCTCACGTGTTCCAGTATTTCTACGGAATCCAAACTGACCTTCCCCGAGGCCGGCTTCTACTAGTTTTTCCATTCGTCTGTAAAGAATTCGCGTTAGTATTTTGCAGCTGTGACTTATTAAACTGATAGTTCGGTAATTTTCACATCTGTCAACACCTGCTTTCTTTGGGATTGGAATTATTATATTCTTCTTGAAGTCTGAGGGTATTTCACCTGTCTCATACATTTTGCTCACCAGATGGCAGAAATTTTTCAGGGGCTGGCTCTGCCAAGGCTGTCAGTAGTTCTAATGGAATGTTGTCTACTCCCGGAGCTTTGTTTCGACTCAGGTCTTTCAGTGCTCTGTCGAACTCTTCACGCAGTATCATATCTCCCATTTCATCTTCATCTACATCCTCTTCCATTTCCATAATATTACCCTCAAGTACATCGCCCTTGTATAGACCCTCTATATACTCATTCCACCTTTCTGCTTTCCCTTCTTTACTTATAATTGAGTTTCCATCTGAGCTCTTGATATTCATACAAGTGGTTCTCTTTTCTCCAAAGGTCTCCTTAATTTTCCTGTAGGGATTTACAGACTTTGAATGTAGAATGATAGTTGAAGCTAGAGACATGGGACATTCCGTTTCGGAAATCATTAGGGAATACAATATTCCAAGACCCACAGTATCAAGACTGTGACAAGAACACCAAATTTCAGGCATTACCGTTCACCGCGAACAACGCAGTGGCCTTGACCTTCACCTAATGGCCGACAACTGCAGCGTTTGGTTAGAATTAACGGTGATAACGGACAAGCAGCAACACGTGAAATAACCACATAACTGAACGTGGGACGTACGACGAACGTATTCCTTAGGACAATATGGCGAAATTATCTTTCATGGAATATGGCAAGAGACGACCGACGCGAGTGCCTTTGCTAGCTGCAAGACATCAGCTGCAGCGCCCCTCCTGGCCTCGTGACCATACCGGTTGGACACTAGACGACCGGAGAACCGTGGTCTGGTCAGATGAGTCCCGATTTCAGTTGGTAATAGCTGACGGTAGGGTTCGAACGTGGAGCAGAACTCACGAAGCCGCAGACCAAAGTTGGCAACAAGGCACTGTACAAGCTGGTGATGGCTCTATAGTGGTGTGGGCTGTGTTTACATGGAATGGACTGGGTGCTCTGATCCAACTGAACCGATTATTCACTGGAAATAGATATATTTGGCTATATGGAGACCATTTGCAGCCGTTCATAGACTCCATGTTCCCAAACAACGATGTCATGTCACCGGGACAAAGATGTTCGCTACTGGTTTGAAGAATATTCTAAACATTTTGAGCGAATGATTTGGCCACCCAGATCGCCCGACGTGTATCCTGTTGAACATTTATGGAACATAAAGGCCAATATTCTGCACCGGTAACATTTTCGCATTTATGGACCGCTGTAGAGGCAGCATGGCTCAATATTTCTGCGGGAGATTTTCAGCGACTTGTTGAGTCCATGACACGTCGAGAAGCTGCATGACGCCGGTCTAAAGGATGTCCGACACGGTATTAGGAGGTATACCGTGACTTTAGTCACCTCAGTTTACAAGAAAGCAAAATCTGTAAAATGCGACTATCCAGTTAAACCCGATGTGGTGGGCAGACAAACTTCTGCCATCAGCCAGTATGAATGAAGGAAGATCACGTGATGCGAGAGCAGTGTTTGTTGTGCAAACAATACAAAGACGCAAAGGTCATGTGCCGCTAATATTATGCACTTACGGAAGTATGAGAAGCTTACAAAAATAACAATGCACTCTGGTGTAGTTAGGTCATGAACTAAATTCATTTCAAAGTGAAGTATAGTAAGTTATTAAAATGCCGTAAAATATAGGCTAATTGTACAAAATAACTTCACTTATTTTCGTCTCACTTAGAATGAAATTTATCCCTCCTGTTTTTTAGTGATGCAAACCCGTCTGTTACAAACTGGCTGAAGTCTGCGGTCTTCAACAGAAGATTTCTTTCGATAAAAAGTATCACCAAGGTCTATATAGAGTAGCTTAAGGAAATTTCCTTTCTTTTCAGAGCAGTGAAGCATCTTTTTGCTTCGACTAACGTTTTTGGATTTGAACAATTAACTTCAACAGTGTCACACAGTGAACGTCTTCTCTAGATTGTTGCTCGTTAACTCCGGCAGAATGACAGCCCAGACAATGACGCGAATTCTTGTCCTAATAGATGCAAGATGATTGTTAGTGCAGTTTCAGCTTGTCCAAAAATGTATTCACTGAACACACTGTCCTCACGGTGCCAGGGAACCTGGAACGATACAAAGAGAATTTCTCTGGAAGGAACAATGACGGAAGTTACATCATGGCCTGAAAAACTTTAGCCTTGGCAAGTATGATGCACACTCCGTTAGAGTCTGTTATCCGCACAGTTTTGTCCAGTTTCCTTTTCTCCACTGAGCAATCAGTAACTTCATTCCGCAGATGAGGTCAATTTCTTCTCGGATCTTGACGATATTTACTATTGAAGTCTAATATGGCCTTGTGTGCAGAACACGCATCAATGCCTCCGAACTGTAGCTGACTGAAGAGATCTTCCATTAATGGTATAACGTTATGGAAGAATTCAACCAATAAGTAAAACTACAACTGTAAGCAACTATTTTATGACCAATAGCCTAGCGAATTGTAGTTTCTCTTCGCAGTCACCTTCCAATATGGTTTATACGCTCAATTATTTCTGCCAATCGCAAACTGTGTTTACAGATTAGGACTGAAAATTCCGCTTAGTAGCGGACGATCGTGGCAAACGCTTCCTCAACATTTCATCAAGATCGAGGCCCGCTGTGGGCTGTTGGAGAAGAGTGCACTATTTATTTGCAAACTTAAAAAAAAAGCCTTAACATTGTCCTCTACAAGATTAACTTTATGGATACAGTAATTCACAAAACGAATGTTTTGTCGTATGTCCGTCCAGTTAATTTTTGAGGACCAGTATTTACTTAGCTTCTTTAATTTTTGAAGTAAACATGCAGATAATGTCTTGCATCATGTTTTGAAACTGTCCAGATTTGTTTGTTTCTTACAACATAACAGTACACAGTGGCAGTATGGAAATGGCGCAGTTTCAGAGACTTTACTGGTCTCATACAGATATGATGTTATGTATACAGACTGAAGCAACGACTGAAAATTTGTACCAAGGAGGGTAATCGAACCCATATATTCTGCTCACTAGGCAGGTGCATTAGCTACTAAGCGGTCTTGGCACAGCGGCTCATACAAGTGCATGGACTACCCTGACACGCCTCCCTGCTCCGCTGTGGCAAGGTGGCTTAGTGGCTAAAGCACCTGCCTAGTAAGCAGGAGACCTGGGTTCGATTCCCAGCCTTGGTACAAATTTTCGTTCGCCACTTCGGTCTATACGCACCCAGAAAGGGTGGAGTAAAAGTTTGAGAGGGCGTGTAATGTTATCGCAGTGATTACAAAATCAAATCAGATTTACAATGAAACCGTCTCTGGCCTGGGTGCATGCGCTGAGTCGATTGGGATGGGTGTTATTAAGCTTTTGTATCGTCTCCTGAGCCAAGCTGGTCTACAATGGTTATTGTAGCTGGCACTGGGATGGCCTAGACGTCCGGGGTGGTCCCACACAGCCGGCCGCAGTGGTCTCGCGGTTCTAGGCGCTCAGTCTGGAACCGCGGGACTGCTACGGTCACAGGTTCGAATCCTGCCTCGGGAATGGATGTGTGTGATAGGTTAGTTAGGTTTAAGTAGCTCTAAGTTCTAGGGGACTGATGACCTCAGATGTTAAGTCCCATAGTGCTCAGAGCCATTTTTTGGTCCCACATATGTTCTGTTGGGGACAGCTCTGGGATCGTGCTGGCCCTGGGATCGTGCTGGACACAGAAAACCCCAGCATCACGCAAACAGTTCATAGAGACGCATTTCATGCGTGGACGAGCAAGCACCGTGATAATCTAGGTGAGAGGTAAGCCATAATTACGCAGCATCCAGACCAGCTGTGTGGCTGGATTGAAGAGATTTTAGCAAACAGAACACAGCATGTTGTTATCAATGGGGAGACGTCTACAGACGTTAAAGTAACCTCTGGCGTGCCGCAGGGGAGTGTTATGGGACCATTGCTTTTCACAATATATATATAAATGACCTAGTAGATAGTGTCGGAAGTTCCATGCGGCTTTTCGCGGATGATGCTGTAGTATACAGAGAAGTTGCAGCATTAGAAAATTGTAGCGAAATGCAGGAAGATCTGCAGCGGATAGGCACTTGTAATGTTTTGCGAATACATAGAAAGAAGGATCCTTTACTGTATGATTATATGATAGCGGAACAAACACTGGTAGCAGTTACTTCTGTAAAATATCTGGGAGTATGCGTGCGGAACGATTTGAAGTGGAATGATCATATAAAATTAATTGTTGGTAAGGCGGGTACCAGGTTGAGATTCATTGGGAGAGTGCTTAGAAAATGTAGTCCATCAACAAAGGAGGTGGCTTACAAAACACTCGTTCGACCTATACTTGAGTATTACTCATCAGTGTGGGATCCGTACCAGGTCGGGTTGACGGAGGAGATAGAGAAGATCCAAAGAAGAGCGGCGCGTTTCGTCACAGGGTTATTTGGTAAGCGTGATAGCGTTACGGAGATGTTTAGCAAACTCAAGTGGCAGACTCTGCAAGAGAGGCTCTCTGCATCGCGGTGTAACTTGATGTCCAGGTTTCGAAAGGGTGCGTTTCTGGATGAGGTATCGAATATATTGCTTCCCCCTACTTATACCTCCCGAGGAGATCACGAATGTAAAATTAGAGAGATTAGAGCGCGCACGGAGGCTTTCAGACAGTCGTTCTTCCCGCGAACCATACGCGACTGGAACAGGAAAGGGAGGTAATGAGAGTGGCACGTAAAGTGCCCTCCGCCACACACCGTTGGGTGGCTTGCGGAGTATAAATGTAGATGTAGCATGTCCCTGACGTAGGTTGTGTCGTCAGAATTTTCTTAATGACTGCCAGCCGTGATCTGACGTCATACTCGATGGCCCCCACACAACGATGCCAGGAGTAACACTACTGTGCTCTCCAAAACATTAGAAGAGTGGCACCTCTCGCCAGGTCGCCACCATACTCGTCGACAATGTTCATCAGTGGCAGTGCAGAACCACGGTTCATCGCGGAGCACAATGCGACGCCGTTCGTCACAAGTCCATGCTTCCCGGTCACGGCAGTCGTTTGTGTCGTGGTATTACCGGCAGACTACGCACGTGCCGGTAGTTCTCTGGTGCGGCTGCCACTAGTCACCCAGGAATGGTGCGGGATGACGCATAATGTTGCACCGAGTCCATTACTTGTTCTCGGAGGCAGAGTCACATGTGAAGGGGTTACACGTGCTCACTGCGCAATACGGTGGTGGTCAGACGTTCCCACGCAGTCCAGCATCGTGCCACTGTCCCATCCGAATGCGGCACATATCTGGATACTGCACGATTAGACCAGCAGGCCAAATGGAGCCTCTCAATGAGGCACTTTTTCAAACCCTCTCAGGTGCAGATAACACTGTCTAATACGAGGTGCGGCTAGAAAAAAAACCGGACTGATGCTGGAAAAAACATTTATTTACAATTATTTACAATTTCATGTTATCTCCTTCAATGTACTCTCCTCCTCGGTCTCTACACCGCTCCATACGAATTTTCCACTGTTCATAGCAATGCTGTAGATCATTTTCGGTAAGTCCATACATTACTTCCGTCGCTTTTTCTTTTACTGCTTCAACAGTCTCAAATCTAGTTCCTTTCAAAGCTGACTTGACTTTAGGGAAAAGAAAAAAGTCACAGGGGGCCAAATTAGATGAGTAGGGTGGATGATCTAAGATGGGAATGTTGTGTTTTGCCAAAAACGTCTTCACTGACAACGCACTGTGAGCTGGGGCATTGTCTTGGTGAAGGATCCATGACTTTTTTCTCCACAAATCGTTCCGTTTTCTCCGTACTCGCTCACGTAGGGTAGCCAGGACGCTAATGTAGTAATGCCGATTCACTGTTTGTCCCTCTGGTATCCAATCAATGTGCACAATCCCTTTGATGTAAAAAAAAAAAAACAATCACCATTGCCTTGAATTTAGATTTTGACATTCGTGCTTTTTTTTGTCGTGGAGAACCAGGAGTTTTCCAATGCATCGATTGGCGTTTAGTTTCGGGATCGTAAGTAAAAAACCACGATTCATCGCAAGTAATAACATTTTGTAAGAAGGTGGGATCACTTTCAATGTTTTCCAGGATGTCAGAACAAATCATTCTTCGGCGTTCCTTCTGTTCAATTGTGAGACACTTTGGAACCATTTTTGAACACACTTTGTTCATGTTGAAACTTTCATGAAGAATCTGCCTAACACTTTCCTTGTCAACTCCTGTTAACTCAGACACTGCTCTGATTGTTAAACGGCGATCTTGTCGAACAAGTTTACCGATTTTTTCAATGTTTGCATCAGTTTTTGCTGACAATGGTCTGCCAGTGCGAGTGTCATCACTGATGTCTTCGCGGCCATCTTTAAATCGTTTAAACCACTCAAACACTTGTGTTCGCGATAAACAATCATCGCCGTACACTTGTTGTAACATTACAAACGTTTCACTTGCAGATTTTCCTAGTTTGAAACAAAATTTGATGTTAACACGCTGTTCTTTCTGTACACTCAACATTTTCCGACGCACAGACAAAACGTCAACTACTTAAAACAGACGCCACGGGCAGACTGAGTGCAGGAGGCAGATGAAACTCGAGCAGTAGGCGGAGCGAGAGTCACGTGACAGGCCTCGCGACTTTCAGCCTTATTGCATTCGTTTTATTGTTTCACCAGTACTAGTCCGGTTTTTTTCTAGCCACACCTCGTACGAGGACGCAGCATTTCCGTCTCCTTCACAATGATTACTCATCTGACGCTGTTCACGCCCCTTATGTACCCTACCAGGCCTTGTAACAACACTAAACACGAAAAACACTTACGCACTTTGGTGACTGTTGTACCTCTCATAGAGAACTGCTACTCTATTAATCATTCACATATGAACAATGATGTGTACGTGTTTGAAGTTACATTGACACCCGATCATGTCTTCTGGGTGCTTCATTTTTTTTGTCAGGCACTGTTTGTGCTATGCAGTTATGTAAAAGTGTGAATTTGATTTATAAATTGCCATTCAATATCTTTCACAGCTTTGGTAGATTGGTAATTTGTGGTTAGCACCTATGGAACCAAACTGCTGTGGTCATCGGTCCCTAGGCTTACACACTACCTAATCTGAATTAAAATAACTTACTGTAAGGACTACACACCCACGCCCCAAGGAGGATTCGAACCCCCGCCGGCGGGGGGGGGGGGGGGGGGCGCGAACTGTGGCACAGCTCCCATGACCGCGCAGCTACCCCGAGCGGCAGCTTTGGAGATATAGAAATTGTATTAAAACTCAAAATTGTCAGTAGTTAAAAACAAATTGCAGTTTGCATATTATCAGAACGTGTGTGGCGTGAATGATAAGAGTATATGCCTAATGAATCTTGAATTTGCGATCAATAAAGAACGCCTGAGCCTGTGAAATAATGTTGTGCAATAGTGGAATGAGTCACGCACACTGAGTGAAAGGAAAAAAGTGAAAACAGCCGATAATATCCATAAGACGAGTAAAGATATGGTTATCTAAAGTTCGTTTGGCACTTTGGAAATAATATTTCTGCGCATAAATTCCATTTAAGGGTTGTGACTGCCCAGTTAGGGTATTTTACCTAGTCATGTGAGTACACGTGCAACTCTCTTTGCCCATCACTACAATTAATCAGAGAAACGTGCGTTTTCGCGTTCTGGAGCGAGGAGACGTACACTGTGGACTGCAGCGAAGATCCGTAATTGAATCACGAGTGCATTAGGTTGTGTCTGCTGGGCCTCCGATGATTTTGTTTAAATGTCGCTAAAACGCGTTTTGAAGAGATCGAGACAGCCAAAACTGGGCATGTTTGGGATATCCGATTTCAACGACAGTTCTGATAAGTTGTTTTGATGAAATGAAACAGCCAGGACTTCATTACTACATGCAGTTCCGCGAAGCATATTGCACAGACCTTTAGAAACGGACTAAGTAGTATTTTGGGAGTGCATAACAACACAACGAATATCAAGTGAAATGTAGACTACGTAATGACTGTATTGAGATTTAGTAACAGAGTCTCGTTAATTCGATATAACTACTGTTTGTTAGTGCGAATGTCACGTTTGAAATTACATTTGAACTTTAAATACAAATGATCAAGTATTCGAAAACTGAAGTGTAATAAACTTTAAGCTATTTTTAAGCAAATATGACGCAGTCTGCGGACACACGCGATGCACTCATAGTTTATCGCAGCTTTTCTTTGATGAGTGAGTTTGTGCCGCCCTAGATCAGACAGCGGAACGTGTGGAGCTTACTGAAGCGAATCAAAAACCATTCCTGCTGTGTTAAGTCTGGTTTTCATAACCCAAAAGAAGTACTCCATTGGCGTGAGATCAGGAGATTTGGGTGGCATTTCAATTGGCCCTCGCCGTCCAGTAACTTTCCCACCAATGTACGAGGGCAGTTCAATAAGTAATGCAACACTTTTTTTTCTGAAACAGGGGTTGTTTTATTCAGCATTGAAATACGCCAGGTTATTCCCCAATCTTTTAGCTACACAACACTATTTTTCAACGTAATCTCCATTCAATGCTACGGCCTTACGCCAACTTGAAATGAGGGCCTTTATGCCTGCACGGTACCATTCCACTGGTCGATGTCGGAGCCAACGTCGTACTGCATCAATAACTTCTTCATCATCCGCGTAGTGCCTCCCACAGATTGCGTCCTTCATTGGGCCAAACATATGGAAATCCGACGGTGCGAGATCGGGGCTGTAGGGTGCACGAGGAAGAACAGTCCACTGAAATTTTGTGAGCTCCTCTCGGGTACGAAGACTTGTGTGAGGTCTTGCGTTGTCATGAAGAAGGAGAAGTTCGTTCAGATTTTTGTGCCTACGAACACGCTGAAGTCGTTTCTTCAAGAGTAGCACAATACACTTCAGAGTTGATCGTTTGACCATGGCGAAGGACATCGAACAGAATAACCCCTTCAGCGTCCCAGAAGACTGTAACCGTGACTTTACTGGCTGAGGGTATGGCTTTAAACTTTTTCTTGGTAGGGGAGTGGGTGTGGCGCCACTCCATTGATTGCCGTTTTGTTTCAGGTTCGAAGTGATGAACCCATGTTTCATCGCCTGTAACAATCTTTGACAAGAAATTGTCACCCTCAGCCACGTGACGAGCAAGCAATTCCGCAGAGATGGTTCTCCTTTGCTCTTTGTGGTGTTCGGTTAGACAACGAGGGACCCAGCGGGAACAAACCTTTGAATATCCCAACTGGTGAACAATTGTGACAGCACTACCAACAGAGATGTCAAGTTGAGCACTGAGTTGTTTGATGGTGATCCGTCGATCATCTCGAACGAGTGTGTTCGCACGCTCCGCCATTGCAGGAGTCACAGCTGTGCACGGCCGGCCCGCACGCGGGAGATCAGACAGTCTTGCTTGACCTTGCGACGATGATGCCACACGCTTTGCCCAACGACTCACCGTGCTTTTGTCCACTGCCAGATCACCGTAGACATTCTGCAAGCGCCTATGAATATCTGAGATGTCCTGGTTTTCCGTCAAAAGAAACTCGATCACTGCCCGTTGTTTGCAACGCACATCCGTTACAGACGCCATTTTAACAGCTCCGTACAGCGCTGCCACCTGTCGGAAGTCAATGAAACTATACGAGACGAAGCGGGAATGTTTGAAAATATTCCACAAGAAATTTCCGGTTTTTTCAACCAAAATTGGCCGAGAAAAAAAATGTGTTGCATTACTTATTGAACTACCCTCGTAGTATCGCATAGCTGTTGCGTAAGGCGGAGGGGTTATATCATGTTGAAAATAAACTGAGTTGAAATCGTCGTAGGTTATCTGTAGTTACGGAATGGCGTAAGTTGTCAACATTTGTTACTAAAATATAACCACTTTTGTACCATGTTTTTGAAGCAAAAAGTTTTTCCTCACTAGAAAATACCTTCACACCACGTTAAAATCAACAATGAACAATGCCAGAGATGTTTGACTTAATAGCAATATACTCTAGTGTGTACATCAATAATAATATGAAAAAATATAGTAGTGCACTATGTTGTTCATACGTATAATTATCACAAACAAAAGAGATTACCTCAATGTTTTCAATGGGTTACAATAGGCAGTGAATTTCGGTCCACCCGTATGTTTACCTGTCAGCAAACGTTTTTTCTCCCACGCGATTCATCAGTGCTGCTTAAAGTAACGACACTCTTTGAAACTCTTCCCAGACAGCATGTGTGAACTGAACATTTAATGCGGTCGCGCTATCATGTCTTGGGAAAACACAAACACACGACGCAATCAACCTTTGCATCCTTGCCGATGTAAAACATTCTCTCCTGGCGGCGCGGCGCAAAATTGTTGCTCCTAGCAAAACCAGACTTCACAGCCAAGTGAAGTTCACAGCAGCCGAGCCACCGCGTCTTGAAAACGGGAATGACTTTCCTTGTTTTACACTTCATTGCTCTACCGTAACCTTATTATTTTAAATTTTTTGGGGCTTGGTAGTTTACTAATTATTTTCAGTAGGACGCTAATGAACGCCCTAAAGCCAACACCAATCAGTCAGCTATAATTGTGTAACTATATTTTTCTTTTATTGCTGCATTTGAAGTTTATAGCTCTCTTTCCATCCCTCTGAACTCGCACAAAACCCCTATCTGCGCTTGTGCATCGATCGGCGTTAACTGTTAGAGGAGAGGCAGCTGTCCCATAAAAAGCGCTTAATGATAGGCCTTAGAGACGAGATACAATCTCGCATAGCTGTTCTTTTCCGCGCAGCAGCGAACTTTTCGCGTCTCATCTCTTTTCATGCCGGCGTCTCTCTGTGGTCTGGCAGATAAGGCGGAATGACGCAGACAGCTTTGTTTCGCAGCACTGCTTTTGTTCTGAGCCGTGCTCAGAATTTCATAATGAGACGCCGTCAGGACCCTGTACGCTTCGCTTACACCTCTGACACGTCTCGTGGAAGTGCTGGAATTCTCTCGGTGCTCTTTGACTGTTCTCGAATATATTTTTATCACACCGTTGTATTATTACGGGTGCAAATATCACGCAAAACGTGATTGCTTTCTTTGCTTATCTTGCAAAATACAGTGAATTTCTGCTACCCATTGTTTTATTCACATTTCTTCTTTTAACCACGAAGAAGGCACGAATTCTTATGGTGATAGGTAGAAGTCTACAGCGACGCGAATATCCGCTGTTTTAGCAGCGGATGACTGCCATAATAATTACTTTGTGATTAAAGGACGAGGCCAGTATTACGATTTTGGTCTGTTTTTGCATTCCATGCATTCGATAACAATGATTACTATTAGCTACTGGTAAACCTTTTGGGATGTGAGGTCGTGGTCCAAGAAACTCTTCTGTTTCTGACGTTTCGTCTAGGACTGCGCTGGACATCTTCAGAGGCGCTCCTCCACTGTCTTGTCGACTGATTGGTCGGACATCCGAGAGCGACGTATATACTGTAGGAAAGTAGGCGTGGTCGAAGTAACACGTGGTGAGCGGGGATACTCCTTGTCAAAGATAAAACTTAACTATCGATTAATTAGCGATTCTGCCGAGCTACTGTCCATATGTCGCTAAGTTTCATTGCCTCCTCTTTTCTATTAAAATTATCTGGACGCTTATAAATTTCAATGGCTTCTCTACATAGTTGTGGATAATAATTTGACGTTGTAGATAAAATTTCTGTTTCAGAAAACTTACTTCGTGGTTTCCTGACTGAAGAGCATGCTCTGCTACAGCTGACTTCTGGATTTTTCCTAGTGGGCAAAGACTTCTGTGCTGTTTTAGCTGTGTATTTACGCTCCTCTTTGTAGTTCCAGTATTAACTTTACCACACGCACACGGAATTTAGCATCCACCACATGTCGACAGAGGAGGCCGTTTATCCTTCACAGATCGGAGTACTTGACTTATTTTCTTTGTTGGTTTAAAGACCGGTCTGGTGTCATGTTTCTGTAAAATCTTACCGAGCTGATCCGGTATTTTTTTAATAAAAGGGAGAGAAACTGTATTTTTCCGTCGTTGTGGTTCATCCTTGTCCTTCGCTCTTCTGTTCCTTGGTCGCAAAATTCTCTTTACCTCTTTCCCTGAGTAGCCATTTTTATCGAAGGCCTGCTTCAAATGTTTCATTTCAGCGTCCAGGTGTTCCGATGTGCGTATCCGCTCGGCTCTGTCGACAAGACTTTAATGACACCTTTACCAGCAGCTATGTCATCAGGTCGTGAAAGCCTTCTTCATTCTATAAAATGATTATTATTGTTTAAATCATTGTATTACCCGTTCGGAGTAAATTCTTCGCTATTAGCCTGATGCCCAGTATCCTGTACTTGTTTCGGTAGTATATACTCCTGAATTGGAATGATAAAAATAAGTCCGGTATCACGGAGAGGGTGATGCGTTGTTAAGATCTGCAAGCGCTGTAAATTGTGACAATTCGATCTTCCTGATTTTGCGCACAATTATACTTACACACTTCAATCATCATATCAGCTTCTGCTTTACATATGTCCCTTTACTGTTTCCTTTACGTTAAGAGAGGTCGGTTACGCAATTCTCGAAAGCTGACACGAAGAAACATAAAGGTTGTTGAACGACACTTCCTCCAATGGAGTCTCCGCTTCATGGTCTGACTCCTGTTTGTGTTTTCAGCATGCAGGGTGCCAATTGTTAAAAACGAGTCAAAAGCCAAGATCACACAAAATATGTTTTATTCAAGATAACCAGTGTCAACAGTCTCGGCTGTAATGGTTTTTGAATGTTTTTTTAACAATTAAAAGAGATCGCCCTTCAATACTATTATAATCTGAAGCAAAACATTTCATATTGACTTCTGCTTTATTTCGAATGGTTTCCGATGTAGAACACATTTAATATGCATCTAATTTTGGGCTAGCGAGGTCCACGTATATCGCGCACACCCATTCTCTTTGACGTTTTTCTGTGGCTCAACCTACCTCGTTGCTTTAAACCTCTTTGTTTGGGATGTCTTTCTACCATTAAACCAGCCCGTTGAACGCGGAGGGTGTGCTGTGAGTGAAGTAGTGCGAGGGACTGGGAGTGTATCAGAAAGAAGCATCGGTTACACGTATTTTGACACGCATTGGTTAAAATACCACACATCTACACTAATGAAGAATATGCAGTTTTACGGCTTCTGCGATAGTAGTGCTCCTACCATTGTCGAAGAATGTCGTCAGCGCTTTCCGACACGTGGAATTCCTTACCGCTGAGTGTTTACCAGTATTTTTAGTACAGTGCGTGGAACAGCTATTCTTCCAAGTTCCTATTTTTCTTCTGAACCTGTGGTTCAACAACCTGTGCAGGAACAGCAACACATTGTTGAAATGGTGAAGCGTAGCCCTACCCTACCAGCACACAGCGGTCTCCTATACGTACCAATGTCCTGCGGCATGTTGAAAATATGTATTTTTCAATTGATACTTTGTCAGACGCCTGTTGTAATTGTAACAGGGAAACCTCGGGGCCCTAAAATCACCAATAAGGATTCTAGTGGAAGGACTGGACCCCAGGGTTTCAGATCGGCATTCTCCATTTATTGCGCACAAAATGATTTATTCATAAAAACTTTCAGAACTAAAACAAACGACGAATTATACATGAAAATTTAAAGATTCTCTAAACTCAAAGTTTACGATTTTGAAAGAACAATTCTACAATATAAAGCTTTCAGATAGAAAAACAATAATTTAATGTAAAGAAACTACAAAATGGCTTCGACAACAACCCCTTACTGGGCAAGAGACCAGTAAGTAACACTTCATTTACATCTACATTTATACTCCGCAAGCCACCCAACGGTGTGTGGCGGAGGGCACTTTACGTGCCACTGTCATTACCTCCCTTTCCTGTTCCAATCGCGTATGGTTCGCGGGAAGAACGACTGCCGGAAAGCCTCCGTGCGCTTCTCGAATCTCTCTAATTTTACATTCGTGATCTCCTCGGGAGGTATAAGTACGGGGAAGCAATATATTCGATACCTCATCCAGAAACGCACCCTTTCGAAACCTGGACATCAAGTTACACCGCGATGCAGAGCGCCTCTCTTGCAGAGTCTGCCACTTGAGTTTGCTAAACATCTCCGTTACGCTATCACGCTTACCAGATAACCCTGTGACGAAACGCGCCGCTCGTCTTTGGATTTTCTCTATCTCCTCTGTCAACCCGACCTGGTACGGATCCCACACTGATGAGCAATACTCAAGTATAGGTCGAACGAGTGTTTTGTAAGCCACCTCCTTTGTTGATGGACTACATTTTCTAAGAACTCTCCCAAGGAATCTCAACCTGGTACCCGCCTTACCAACAATTAATTTTGTATGATCATCCCACTTCAAATCGTTCCGCACGCACACTCCCAGATATTTTACAGAAGTAACTGCTACCAGTAATTGTTCCGCTATCATATAATCATACAACAAAGGATCCTTCTTTCTATGTATTCGCAATACATTACATTTGTCCATGTTAAGGGTCAGTTGCCACTCCCTGCACCAAGTGCCTATCCGCTGCAGATCTTCCTGCATTTCGCTGCAATTTTCTAATGCTGCAACTTCTCTATGTACTACAGCATCATCCGCGAAAAGCCGCATGGAACTTCCGACACTATCTACTTCATTACACATAAGCCAATTAGTAACAATTTTAGCAATTAATAAAGGGTCGAACGGATAACGACAATCCACAAAATTTATTTACAACGAATAACAAACCCCAAGGGGGATCAGCCATACTAAAAATAATTTGCCTCCAAGAAAGAACAAGACGATGGCAGTAAAGGGCACGAATTTGATCCAGGAAAGTGAGGCGATAATAACACCTGCTTATTAAAATAATTTTGAACATTATGTGATAATCGGTGTTAGTGGGGACAAGAGACCCCCCCCCCCCCCCCCCACCCATGCTCCTAGTGGATACGACGGGCGACATTCTGCCCACCAACAATTTTAGGAAAGCATTAACGTATGACTCTTTTTTCTTTAAGAAATATAAAAATACAACAGCGGTAAAACAATATACCATTCTCAATACGCAACCTGGAGGTACTCCAATATACAAAATTAAAACCCTTTTCTTCTACAAAGAATTTAGGGACCGCATGGGGAGAATAAGCTATCAAAGCAAACACTCTAAAATTGTGTGAAAGACTTTGAAGGGTAGTACAAAACGAATACACCTTGTCTTGCATATGAATTCCGTGTACGGAGTGGGTTCCGATAACGTCGTCGCACACAACGGCAGACACAGTTAATGCCTCGCTAGCGCGGCAGGGACAAACAGTGCTCCGCTAGACTATGGGCGTACGAAACAAGGATCACGAGCCGCAACCAGGCTCGAACACTCACGTCGGCGCATAGCAGTTCAAGGCCCACAAACAATCAAGTTTAGCGTAGATACTTGGAATACAGAGCATCCATTAGTAAACATTAAATTACAGACGTCTCTGCTGCGTGCATATCGCATCTAATTAAAAAATCTAAGCCCAGGACACCCCAAGGAAACCCTATGCGGTGACAAAATTGCAACTGAATGTACAAGAAATATAAATTACGAACATATAAGGGGTTACAGCCAAATCAAGTGAACAAGAAATTTGAATCTGAAAACGCTACGGTCAAAACCACATCGCAATTGCTATAAAACTAGTTCACCAAATGGCTAATTATAAATCTGCCTTACAGTAATTGCTTACTCGCTGCAGAGGCAACCCCCAAACTCCCCAGAAAATATCTGGCGGAAGACCAAGAGTGTCGAATACGACCTCTGCTCGCAACAAACAGTGCTGCCTGGAAGAGACTAAATGCCAGTATTGAGAGAAGGTAAAACAACAAATACCCAAAATTAACACATATTTTCAAGGTTAACTACGTCAGTGAAAAAACTCAAGTTCTGGAGCGAATAACTTGAATTACTGCTCAGCACCACTCTGAACTTAACGGATCGTAACACCGATCCGCGCAGTAAATCACGAATATGAATTCAGAGTTGGGAGCAAACAGCAAACTACACTTAAAACAGCTTTAGGGTAAAAGACCTGGAGATATTGAGACCAGGAAATATGTTCAAATAAAACGACATAAGCACAGGAAAATCACCTTTAAACATTTTCAAGAGTTCACGTCTGACAGCATAAATTCTCCAGTTGGCAGATGGGTGAACCAGGTCCACATAGCAACGACCGTCAATGGCTCCCAAGCGCTCAAGCTCCCCCGGCTAGTCCACAACACACCGCAAGTGCAGCTGGCGCTGGCCAAATCGACCTCCACTCCGCGAGACGCTTGCTAGGCCCGTACTGGCCTCACATCTCTCCAGAGACCCCTTTTTTCTTCAAAAAAATGGTTCAAATGGCTCTGAGAACTATGGCAATTAACATCTGAGGTCATCAGTCCCCTAGAACTTAGAACTACTTAAACCTAACTAACCTAAGGACATCACACACATCTATGCCCGAGGCAAGATTCGAACCTGCGACCGTTGCAGTCGCGCGGTTCCGGACTGAAGCGTGTAACCTCCCCACCGCAATTTTTTTTAAAGAAAATAAATATAGCAATACTTAATAGAAATGGGAGCCAAGTGTAACCTCCCCACAAAATTTTTAAAGAAAATAACGATACTAATTAGAAATGCTGATGGACATGGCTCTATGCGTAACCTGCCCACAATCAAATGTACTGACAATGGCAACAAATGTGAAATTCGCAATCTGACTCAATTATAAATCCTTCAAAAAAATTAAAGTCCATTCAGTGACAAGAAAATTCAATTAAACCGAAATATCGGTCTTTGGCCCTGTGTAAAAACAATCAGAATTAAAGTCTTACCTCAGAATAAATGGATGTCACATATCTGCTCTTGTTGTTGCGCACCACTTGGAGGAACTACATTGCAAATAATAATATTCTCCTTTTTTTTGTAATTCTAGTGAAATTTTTCTTCAAAAAGAAGTGGAATGAAATGGGAAGTGCAACGAGATCTTTAGTTCAAAAAAAATAAACTTTTGAGAAAATGCTTTTGAAATAAAAAATTATTATTGGGAGACTTGTTGGAGAATAATTACAATAAATAAAATTTTTCATTATCTAATGATTATATTAATTAACAGTATACCTTATTCCTCATCTTGACCATTGTTGCCGACCGCCTACATCACACAACCGCACTGGGCTGCTACTACTGACCGACCGCTCTGCATGACGACTACAGACTGAGTACTGCTCTCAACTAGACAGAGCTACAGACTCGCAACGACTGACTGACTGCTACTCTGCATAGCGACAACTAACTCGCAAAGACTACTACTGACTGAGAACCGCTCGCAACACTCGCGCGGTCAAGCGCATACTCTCTGGTCACAGATGCTACAATGCCTCGCCATCGCTGCTGCGTTACATACGTGTTTCATAACCCTCCACTCGGGGGGCAAAAATTTGGCAGCGATGGTGAGTCATTTGGACTTGCCAAGCGCGGCAAAATTTTTCTTTAATTAACAAAATCCTACAACTTACAGAATATTTAAATGTTGTGCACACGCACTAAGTACAAAATATATCAGACAAGGACAAAATGTGAATACTAAACATAGTAGCAAATCAGAAAGGTATATACAAACTTTTTGACAGATAAAGTGCACAGGCACTGAAAAAATTCTTTAGCATATGCAGAACAAATAAACAGACTGGCAAGAATAATTAGATGTAGTACATAAAGTAAATGTTGTGCACACGCACTAAGTACAAAATATATCAGACAAAGACAAAATGTGAATATTAAACATAGTAGCAAATCAGAAAAGTATATACAAATTATTTGACAGATAACAAAGTGCACAGGCACTGAAAAAATTCTTTAGCATATTCAGAACAAATAAACAGACTGGCAAAAAATATTATGTTGACAAGTGTACATGCACTGAAAAATGTCTTTAGCATTTTCACAACAAATAAACATAATGGCAAAAAAAAATTCATGTCCAAAGTGCACATGCACTGAAAAATGTCTTTAGTATTTTCACAACAAATAAACATAATGGCAAAAAAAAAATTCATGTCCAAAGTGCACATGCACTGAAAAATGTCTTTAGTATTTTCACAACAAATAAACATAATGGCAAACATCATGTCAACCAGTGACATAAGTGTACTCACACTGGAGTTTAGCGAATCGAAAAATGTATAACCTATGAACATAAATGATGTTACCAAAAAAATTTTTTCTTTATGTGACAAGAATCAGGATAGGAAAGGGAAGGATTGCATCATGGTTGTAGCACTTTAGATTGCACACAGCTGCTCTGAAAGTCCATATCTTTCCACAGTAGTACAACACCAAGTGACACAACTTGAAGTTCTTTTCCCATCAGAATTTATCAGTGTAGCCAAGACACTGAACTGTCGTAGTAATGTTCCATGTTTTCATTTTGGCAGTACATTAGGTACACCAAACAGTGGGACCATAATAATGTCTTCATCGCTCATGGTGGTGGACAGCATGTCGTGTCAACACCACACTCTTACAAGGCACACCAACGTAGAATTAGTGCAAAACCAAATATAGTGCTCTATGATCACTGGGATAAACAGGACAAATGGACATTGCAGTAATTCAGGGTAGTCAGCTTATGAGGTGAAGGACATCAAGTCACATAATATTGACAAATACAGTCTTCATTGATAGTTCGTGGCATTCATAGCCCAGTTATTGAACATTTCTGTACCAAGTATGTAGTATTACAGAAAAATGTTCATTAATTGCTTTACATAGAATCAGTAGCCTTCTTTTCCTGGTTACAAAATATTATGAAATAATCGCATTCTTTTCAGTTACAGAGTATAATTAAGAATCATTAACCTTCTCCTAATTACAGTTAATTAATCATTTGTAATTCCAATCTATTAAGAATCATTAGCCTTCTTCTAATTACAAAGCATTATTAAACAATCACATTTATTTCCAATTACAAAGTATGAACATTGAAAACAAGAGTTAATTAATGGCATAATTAATAACAATTTCGTTGATTGACATTAATTATTGGCACTCAGTGGCCATCAAGTATTGAATAGAATAAAACATAGTTCATCATTCAGTATTATTCAGATCATTACAAAGTCATTATTAAAAATCAGTTAATTACAGTCAAATCATTAGTAATCACAGGCATTACAATAAACAGTGGCAGTTATTAGCTAGTGACAAAGCATTATTTTGAATATAGTCTCATTAAGAGGTCATTACTCGAGTGACATGCTATTCAGAGTTGATCAGTATTATTCAGAATTATCATAAACTAGTGACATTATGTGGGACTGGTAATACATTTTTTTGGTAGCAATGCATTGCGTTGGGATCGATAATTAATTGCTGAGGCATAATACTTTTTGCCTTTGACCTATTGCTGCAAATGAGGATAGGTAACGTCATTCGTCATGAGTCAGCTGTAGCAAGATTATGTAACAAGGCAGTACATGTGATCACATTTATAAATGATAAACACAAATGGGTAAAAAATATAAAAATGCAAGTACTAGAACAGGTATAATAAGTAACAGGTTTAGTAAGTGTCATGAAAAACTTCTCCTGGAAAAAATACAAAAACGGATTATTGACCTGAAAGAAGAAACGCACACTATGCTGAAAAGTAGTGAACTTCGAATTAACAAGTAGTGAAATGTGTATAAAATGTGTTCCATAGCTGTCCTTTCCAAAACTTTCCGTCATCCTACTATGCAATGTAACACCTGCTGTCAAAGCAAACCGCAACAAATACTTAAATAACTATGTGGCATAAAGAAAAAAAAAAAACTTCATTATCCATATCATCATAACTTCACCATTATCATCACCTGTAAAGAAAAACTTCATTATTCATAATACCATTTCCTTCATCATTATTCATCAGTATTCACTATCATCTGCAAAAAAATCACTTCATTACTCATTACATAACTATTCCTTATCTCTAGCATATTTCATCACTAAAAATAAGATGTGTAGTTCTCTCTGACAGCCTGCATCAATCACCTTGTATTCTGAAAGAAAAAATTAGTTAAGACTGCTATTCTGTGATGAGTATAGTATAGTCTTGTTAATGCTTGTTAATCCTGATCCCTTTACTCTTCCTCATAAAGTTATTGCATCTCCTTTCGTTTATTCCGTAGGTGAAATTCCCATTTATGTTAAATTTATTTCTTAGAATCATCATTCCTTTCTGAAATTGATGAACAAAGATTAATGTCTTGCATTTAAATCCTATACCCACTAAATAATGACTGGTTTATGGTGACACAATTAACCATACAGCATAACATGACAGAAAACGTAATATGTCCAAGACATTGACAGTGTTCGGATGCGAAAAAATGTACACAGAATAATACAATGCAGTAGCAAAAAAAATGTGAAACAGTCACGATGTTGAGATGTCATAAGGCAAAAAAAATGTCAAAGTCGACTGGTGTGTGTTATATCTTAACTATTTCATAGTGCATACAAACAAAACTGGAGTACAGTCATATACACAAAAAAAATGGAAAATGTGCACGGTCTGATGTGTAACGACAAGAAAAGCGACCTGCTAACCTTACCTTGCCGGGCACTTGCCAAGAAAAAAAAATACGATAATCATCAATAAGTAGTCACATAAATATACTTGCAGAAATAGTCGTAAATGTGTAAATTCATCTGGAAAAATATGCACGGTCTGATGTGTAACGACAAGAAGAGCGACCTGCTAACCTTACCTTGCCGGGCACTTGCCAAGAAAAAAATACGATAATCATCAATAATTAGTCAGGTGAATTAATTGCATTAGTAAATGGCATCATAGTGTGTTGAATCATACAGTGGTTTCACTCAATAAACGGTTTAATGTTTGAGATATGGTGATTGCCTTTCGATTTTCTGGTTCTCAAAGTTTCGACGTGTACAACATTGGGGTGAGGGATGCTGCGAATCCGATACGGACCTGCGTATAGAAGTTCAAATTTACTGCACTTACCTTTTAATTTGCTGGATAAATAGTGTGTACGTACTAATATCTTCTGTCCAACGTGAAAGTCGCGGCGTGTACAAACCTGTTTTTGCTGTCTTCTCCGGCGCTCTGCGGCACGTTTGATGTTGTTCAGCGCAATGTCAATTATTTCGTGGTGTCGTAGGCGACGATTTTTGGGGAATTCTATTAATTCTTTAATTTTGTTCGGTGGTTCAACGTTTTTCAGTATAACAGTCGGAGATAGCATAGTGGATTCATTTGGAATGGAATTAATTACATCTTGGAATGAGAGTATGTGTGTATCCCAATCAATATGTCTTTTGTGGCAGTATATTCTGCACAGCTTACCAATTTCCTTCATTAATCTTTCACAAGGGTTCGAAGAAGCGTGGTACTTGGATATATAGATCGGAGAAATGTTTCTAGCTCGTAACATGCGTGTCCATACACTACTACGAAATTGAGATCCATTATCAGAAATTACTTTCATTACATGCCCTACATGAAATAGAAAATGTTTTACAAATGCTTTCGAAACAGTTTTAGCAGTAGCTTTGCGTAACGGAGTGAAAGTAACAAATTTTGAAGTGAGCTCAACAGCGACAAAAATGTAGCAAAAACATGGTAGTGAGGTCGGACATGTTCTTTTGTGTTCCGATTCTACTTTGTTACTATCCGTAATAGTTTGCACGTGTCAAAATTAATCATTTGCTGAAAAACATTTGTTTGTGTTTTGTGAGTGTCGTAAATTGGTAGTGACAGCAGAAGACAACACAGCTGACGGACAGAAGCATTAGCTCGCGCAGCTGACCAAAGCATGTGAAGAAAAAAAAAAGAATACTATGTCTCGTAATGACGACGAAATGAAATTTTCAAATGCAACTTGTTGAATGTACATGACGCTGAAATTTGCTTTGCAGAAGTTGGTTGCGATGTCTTGCTGATTGTTGCCGAGAGAACGCGATAGTGCGTCTGCTATAACATTTTGTGTACCGGGAATATGAACAATCGTAAAATTAAATTCTTGTCAATATAGTTTCCATCTACTTAATCTGTCGTGAGTAAATTTAGCTGAAAGCAAAAATTGTATAGCTCTATGGTCTGTGTAAACGGTGGTATGTCTGCCATAAAGAAAGTGCCGAAATCTCGTAAAAGCCCAGACAACGCATAATGTTTCCAATTCTGTAACAGAGTAATTTCGCTCAGCAGGTGACAGAATGCGGCTTGCAAATGCGATGTTTTTGATTACTATTGAACCATCTTCTTCAATTTCCTGGAAAATGTGTACGCCTAAAGCGGTGTTAGAACTGTCGGTGGCAATGGAAAAATTTCTAGTAAGATCTGGGTGCGATAATAGTGGAGCATTCAACAAAGCATGCTTCAAATAACATTCTCGTGAGCAAAATTCTGCTTGTCAAAAGTAATGTTTGCGTTACTGTAGTATGCAATCTGTGCTGTATCTGGTTAAATTCTATCGTACGTGTTATTATTTACGGGAGAATGTTGTGGCATATCCACTGTATGAACTGTTCTGTTATTTCATACTGACGTGTTACGCTATGGATGACACCTATTGTCTGGATCATTCATGATAATGTGTTGTTGCTAATGTTCTTGCTGCTGAAAAGATCGACTGTTATTAAATGTACGCTGAAAATTGTGCTCATCATTTTTACGTCTGTCATGATAGTAATTTCTATACGGCGCATAGCGATGCGAGTTGAAATAGTGTGTTGTCTGTACGTAGTTATTTCTTTGCTGCCATGCGTTACTATTTGTTGGGGCTGGGACTATACGTGCACGCGGCGAAACATTAAAGTTTGGTTGACCTTGTAGACTGCATTGTTGGTTACGTATGCTAAGCGGTTGACTTTCATGCTATTGTGGTGAAAAACATCTATTGTTACCAAAAAATGCGTTTGCTGTTAATTTTACTTTTACACATACTGATGATTACGATTTTATCTGTAATTAAAATTACGGCGGTAGTTGTCATTACGGGAGTGCCTACTGAAAATTGACACATTCGGTAAAAGATTTGTCATATCGGGTTTTCAGTACAATATTTCTTAATTCTATATAGAGCAATAGTTAAAGAGCAGTTTTGATAGATATAAAGGATAGTAGAAGAGAAGGCAGCAGTGCAGAAAACTAAAGATGAAATAGCACTACTACAGCTCGGGGCCCTATGCTCGCTACGGCACATATTCATTAAAGCGTAATGAATCCCCTGAGGTCATTTACGCACTGCAAATAAATTTTAGCTTTTGTGTTACAGGCAATAGCGGTAAAATTTCAAAGGCAAATTGTTGTATTCGTGCTAATTCAAATTTCTTCATTACAGGCAATGCTGTTGTAAATACAAAAATAAATTGTCGCATCTGGTTCAAAGCTAGCTTCTGCATTACAGGTAATAGCGGTGAATGTACAAAGATAAATTGTCGTATACAGTGCAAAGCGTGTATCTGTGTTCTCCCATTATTAAATTCCTTACATTTTCTTACAAATGCAAATTGCTCGAAATCTACGTTCTCGTCACTCAGTTTGATAACACGTTCGGGTTTGTGTGTGAATCTGTTCGTCTCTGTCATTTCGGTTTTCAAGTTGCGTAGCTTTTCAGATTTTAAGTCGCGTGGCTTTTCGGATTTTAATTCGCGTATTCTCTGTAAATTGTTCACATTACACACGCTGCGTGAGTCAGACAAATGTTCGCAAAGTGGCGGATTCTGTGACGTATTGATGACTGGAATAGTTTTCAACTCTGTTACTGTAACACTTTCGTCAATTTGGTTGATCTGTCGTGCAAATTTCTCGTCAACTTCCGTATTCGGAGTGTGTGAAACTTCCACTGACTCTAAATTAACCTCGTCGCGAATCTGTACTGCGTTTTTACGGCATTGTTCGGTGACTGCTATAATCTCGTCTTTATGTGATTCTGTTGTGTCTACACGTGTGCTACTTAATTCTTGTGCAACAGTGCCAACTTCTTCATTACTGTTATTAGCACAAGTCTTAGTATCCACATGTAATTGTACTTTATTGTCCTGGCATTGAACGGTAACAGCTGTAATCTGTTCACTAACTTGTTTCTTCTGTTCATTAACGTTGTCGTGTTTTTCGTTCTGCTGTTTAAAATTTTCAGAAAATTGTTTGTTCCGTTCTATAAATTCTTTGTGCTGCTCATCAAATTTTTCACAAATTTGGTCAAGTCGTTGCAACACTAGTGCCAAAAATCGATCAAAGCCAAAATTAGCATTTATACTCTCTGTGCTGTTTAGTGGTGGATCTGGAATTCTCTCGCTTTCTGTAACCATTTGGTTATTCTGAGATTTACAAAAAGGTTTGCCAGACGAATGTACACTGTCGGTCATTATTTCTGAATTAAATGGATCCGTCGTACTTTCAGAACACTGTCCATTTTCATTAGACAAATTTGTCTGTACATTACTTGAATTTTCTAAATCGGGTGTGTTAAGCTCTACAGCGCTCATTACCATAGAGCATTCTGCGTCATCAATTGTCGTCAAGTTAACAGACGAGACAATTGAGTTCGTTTGTTCATCATTAAGGTGAAAGTCATCATTAGTGGTTGGAATGCACTGATTGTTAGTGAACGCAGGATTGTCATCATTACGTTGCGTATCACAATTACTATCGGTCACGTTGTTTAAGTCGGTAATTTCATTCACAATACTTCGCGATACACTATTCACAGTCTTTCGCGGCATTTTTACAATAGTCAAAATTTTTCACAAAGCAAATAAGCACAAAGCAAAAGCAACACACAAATACAACAAAGCAGCAAATTGCCGTTGACCTGTAGAAAGAAAGTCACAATATTATTAAAAGCGTTGCGCCAAATCCTAATTATCTAAGCAAATAAGAGCAGATATCTGACTGTCGCTCAAAAGACTCTCAACGAAATACGATCCTGGCAGGGTCGCCATGTGTAACCTCCCCACCGCAATTTTTTTTAAAGAAAATAAATATAGCAATACTTAATAGAAATGGGAGCCAAGTGTAACCTCCCCACAAAATTTTTAAAGAAAATAACGATACTAATTAGAAATGCTGATGGACATGGCTCTATGCGTAACCTGCCCACAATCAAATGTACTGACAATGGCAACAAATGTGAAATTCGCAATCTGACTCAATTATAAATCCTTCAAAAAAATTAAAGTCCATTCAGTGACAAGAAAATTCAATTAAACCGAAATATCGGTCTTTGGCCCTGTGTAAAAACAATCAGAATTAAAGTCTTACCTCAGAATAAATGGATGTCACATATCTGCTCTTGTTGTTGCGCACCACTTGGAGGAACTACATTGCAAATAATAATATTCTCCTTTTTTTTGTAATTCTAGTGAAATTTTTCTTCAAAAAGAAGTGGAATGAAATGGGAAGTGCAACGAGATCTTTAGTTCAAAAAAAATAAACTTTTGAGAAAATGCTTTTGAAATAAAAAATTATTATTTGGAGACTTGTTGGAGAATAATTACAATAAATAAAATTTTTCATTATCTAATGATTATATTAATTAACAGTATACCTTATTCCTCATCTTGACCATTGTTGCCGACCGCCTACATCACACAACCGCACTGGGCTGCTACTACTGACCGACCGCTCTGCATGACGACTACAGACTGAGTACTGCTCTCAACTAGACAGAGCTACAGACTCGCAACGACTGACTGACTGCTACTCTGCATAGCGACAACTAACTCGCAAAGACTACTACTGACTGAGAACCGCTCGCAACACTCGCGCGGTCAAGCGCATACTCTCTGGTCACAGATGCTACAATGCCTCGCCATCGCTGCTGCGTTACATACGTGTTTCAAGCGCCTAGAACCGCTTTTTTCTTCGCCAGAGCGCCACCTCTCACTTGAGTCGCAACCGACGATCAAAGATCAAAACAGAGGGCAAGGGTCGATATGCAAAGAGCCGCTCAGTTATGTTCGCCAACTTGTGTACATACGTACATATGTAAATCCGACAATGCATCGAATAATATAGAAAATAAATAACAATGTACATTAAATGTCTTCTATCTCGCGAACCATTTGCAATAGGGGACACGACCGTATGAAGCTTTTTGGTTCAGACGAGCGTTCCTGTCATATCACTGGATATTCCTCCAGGGACATTGTATAATCAGATGCTATCAATGTATCTCTTAAAATATTTACAATGCTTATTACATTGAGAAGTGTAGTACGTTAGCGTAATTTAACATTGTGAAAACTTAATTAACATCTAAGAAACGTACTATATGACTACTATGGTATCCACCACTGTTAAAGCTCTGCACCGAGCAGCGGCGCCATCCATTACTCGCGGCCGAGAAACACATCGTTGGCTGCACTTCTGCGTGCGCGGCCCGCTGCTTGCACTGCAGGCCGCTTCACGCGCGCGCGCTTCAAACCATAGCGACTGGCCGCCTGTACTACTCAGCGATTGGCCGCCCAGAATATACAGCAAATCCAGCCGCCGGCTCCGCTAACTATGGAGCGTTATTTAACGCCGCTGCTGACGTCTACAAGCCATCCACACCTAAATTCCTTGATCCGTCCCATCCTCTGTTATGCCAGTCCCGCCTGGATATCCGCCCCCCCCCCCCCCTCCATTAAATTCTGTAAGTCCCTTCAGATACTCGAGCGCCATGCACGCCGCTTCGCCTCCCATATACGCCCCCCGTCCTCCACGTGGATCCTCTGATTCTGTTCCCCCATCTGCTCCTTTTCCTCGAACATATCCGAGTTCTCTACATCTCCCGCAGACTTTGATCCCCCTCCCCCCCCTCCCCTGGCTGCTCCTCTCCTCTCCAACCCCCACCTGCTGCCTTGCCTTCCCCATTGCATCCCACCCATACTCCATGTCTACACCCTACATCTCCTTTCCCAAGGTGGCTTCCGTCAACTCCCCCTCCTGGATGATGCCCTCTCTCCCTCCATTTATCCCTCCTATCAACTCTGATCTTCACCTCCCCCTCCCTACCTCTGTACTTTTCCTGGGCTCCCTCTCCCCCCATCGTGTTTTTCGCCACCTACCCCCTCTTTGCCTCCGTTCTCTTCCCCCAAGTCCTTTTGCTTTCCCTTCCTCTACCTTCACCTCCCCCTCCCTACCTCTGTACTTTTCCTGGGCTCCCTCTCCCGCCATCGTGTTTTTCGCCACCTACCCCCTCTTTGCCTCCGTTCTCTTCCCCCAAGTCCTTTTGCTTTCCCTTCCTCTACCTTCCCCACTCCTTCTCGCGTCCGCCCTGCCCCCCCCTTTTCACCTGTCCTCTCCCTCCATCAGCTCCCCCCTTTTGTTCTTTCCTCTCCTCACCCCTTTTTTCCCCTCATTTGTCCGGGTCCTTCCCCCCTGCCCCACCCAACCATCTGCCTTAGGCTGTGGCGTGTCATCTTCGTGTCTACTCTATAGCGCAGTGTTTATGTGAGGGTTCAGCATCCCCTTTTTTAAGTGTTGTGAACAGAAACCAGACTGTCGCCGTGTTTTTAATTGTGCTTGTCTACTTACTGTGTGTCTTCATTAGCATCGTCAACCCTGTGTTTTTATGTTTTAACTTCCACAACTTTCTGCCCTTTTACAGTTTTTAAAAAGTCGCCGTTTTATCGCCTGTTATTATTGTTATTTTCTTATTATGGTTTTTTAATTCTTCTGTAGGCTGCAGAGTGACATATTAAGCTGCTGCCAGCCCCCTCTGGGGAGGGGGGAGGGCGGGGGGAAAATCGAAATTCAACAAAGAAAAAAAAGAATACAAGCCAGTTCTCATCGTGCTATGTTATACTCCACAACTCGGGAGTGCTACGCTGCAGTGGACCTGCTGTTTGTTGTTGATTCGGCTGCGCTCTGGGCTTAGAGTCCGAATGCTATACCAGAACATGGACTTCAATGTTCACTGGACTTAGTATGCCACAGACTTGTGATTCTCGCCGGAAATTGGCATTTCACTTGCATTTCCTGGACATTGATATAACCTATACGCTTGGTAACAGAATTATTTGTATCAGTGTTGTGTCAATAAACCGTTTATGGTGATATATTTAATTTGTTATTCCTGGTTATAACAGCTACCATTTAACGTAATGCAAAATGCGACAACAACTTACAACACGACTTGCGTTCCCGGTTTTGAGAAAATATACTGCATGAGGTTTCGTTTTTGCGTAGATTAGCTTTGTTAGAGGGTACTATTTGCTATTTTATTTATTGCAACGTTACTGTAACGCAAGGCCCGAATCTCTTGATCATTACTTAAGTGGTGAAGGAATAACTTCTTTCGTCCTTGCCTTTTAGTGTGAATCTCATGCGCGTGCATGAGTTTATCCTGTCCTTGCTTTAATGTTTGAGTTCCCCGTACGACATCCCCCAGTATTCAGCATGCTGATTGTTGAATCGATGTCACCAGCCCCAACGGCAAACTTTAATTTTAGTTGTTATTCAGTGTCTAAACATGTTTTTATCAATATAAATTGAGTTTAAAGTTTAAACGACCGTTTCTCAACGGAAACTCTCCTTCTCTCACCCTCCTTCAAACTAATCCTAGTGATCCAGATTGACGTTTCCGAAGCACAAACACATCTTGCAGGTTCAACGTTTTTGTGTTTTTCATTGACAGTTTGCTACAATATGTTCAGGTGTAACCTCTTTTTGACTTTCATTCAGAAAGAACATGCCACACGATTAACTTAATTTCAGGTGATGAAACAATGAAAGCGATTTGATGTCTGTCAAAGACAGTAATTAATTCCCTTGTTATAATTACATTTTCTCAACTGTGGCGGTGACCCTACGGACTATCTGAGCAGATCTCACAGTTCCCCAGTTCTTCAAATAGTGAATCCAAAGGCCCTGGCTAGGACCTTTATCTATACTGAGGTGACGCAGGTCATGGGATAACAATACACACGTTACAGATGGTGACTGTATCAAGCACACAAGGTATAAAAGGGCAGTGCATTGGCGGAGCTGCTGTTTTGTGATTCACGTGATAAGGTGTCCCATGTGATTACAGCCGCTCGACGGGAATTAACAAACTTTGAACGCGGAATGGTAGTTGGAGCTAGACGCATGGTACATTCCATTTCGGAAATCGTAAGGGAATTCGATATTCTGAGAGCCACAGTGTCAAGAGTGTGCGAAGAATACCAAATTTCAGGTATTACCTCTCATCATGGACAACGCTGTGGCGAATGACCTTCACTTAACGACCAAGAGCAGCGGCGTTTGCATTGAGTTGTCAATGCTAACAGACAAGCAACACTGCATGAAATAACCACAGAAATCAATGAGGGACGTACGACGAACGTATCCGTTAGGACAGTGCGGAGCAATTTACCGTTAAAGGGCTACGGCAGCAGACGATCGAGGCGAGTGCCTTTGTTAACCATCACCTGCAGTACCTCTCCTGGGCTTGGGACCATGTCGGTTGGACCCTAGACGAACGGAAAATCGTAGTCCAGTCAGATGGGTTACGATTTCAGTTGGTAAGAGCTGATAGAAGGGTTCTACTGTGGTGCAGATCCCTCGAATCTATAGACCTAGGATGTCAGCAAGACACTGTGGAAGCTAGTGCTGGCTACATAATGGTGCGGGCTGTTACGCATGGAAGGGACTGGTCCTCTGGTCCAACTGAACTGTTCAGTAACTGGAGATGGTTATGTTCTACATCTACATCTACATCTACATCTACATTTACACGGTGTGTGGCGGAGGGCACTTTACGTGCCACTGTCATTACCTCCCTTTCCTGTTTCAGTCGCGTATGGTTCGCGGGAAGAACGACTGTTGGAAAGCCTCCGTGCGCGCTCGAATCTCTCTAATTTTACACTCGTGATCTCCTCGGGAGGTATAAGTACGGGGAAGCAATATATTCGATACCTCATCCAGAAACGCATCCTCTCGAAACCTGGACAGCAAGCTACACCGCGATGCAGAGCACCTCTCTTGCAGAGTCTGCCACTTGAGTTTGCTAAACATCTCCGTTACGCTATCACGCTTACCAAATAACCCTGTGACGAAACGCGCCGCTCTTCTTTGGATCTTCTCTATCTCCTCTGTCAATCCGACCTGGTACGGATCCCACACTGATGAACAATACTCAAGTATAGGTCGAACGAGTGTTTTGTAAGCCACCTCCTTTGTTGATGGACTACATTTTCTAAGGACTCTCCCAATGAATCTCAATCTGGCACCCGCTTTACCGACAATTAATTTTATATGATCATTCCACTTCAAATCGTTCCGTACGCATACTCTCAGATATTTTACGGAAGTAACTGCTACCAGTGTTTGTTCCGCTATCATATAATCATACAATAAAGGATCCTTCTTTCTATGTATTCTCAATACATTACATTTGTCTATGTTAAGGGTCAGTTGCCACTCCCTCCACTAAGTGCCTATCCGCTGCAGATCATCTTGCATTTCGCAGCAATTTTCTAATGCTCCAACTTTTCTGTATATTACAGCATCAGCGAAAAGCCGCATGGAACTTCCGACGCTATCTACTAGGTCATTTATATATATTGTGAAAACCAATGGTCCCATAACAGTCCCCTGTGGCACGCCAGAGGTTATTTTAACGTCTGTTGACGTCTCTCCATTGGGAACAACATGCTGTATTCTGTTTGCTAAAAACTCTTCAATCCAGCCACACAGCTGGTCTGATATTCTTATTTTGTTTATCAGGCGACAGTGCGGAACTGTATCGAACGCCTTCCGGAAGTCAAGGAAAATGGCATCTACTTGGGAGCCTGTATCTAATATTTTCTGGGTCTCACGAAGAAATAAAGCGAGTAAAGCGAGTTGGGTCTCAAACGATCGCTGTTTCCGGAATCCATGTTGATTCCTACAGAGTAGATTCTGGGTTTCCAGAAACGACATGATATGCGAGTTAGGCTAGTCGGTTACCATTTGCAGCCAACAACGATGGAATTTTTACGGATGACAATGCACCATGTCACTGGACCACAGTCGTTCACGACTGGTTTGAAGAACATTTTGGACAGTTCAAGCGAATGATGTGGCTGTCCAGATCGCCTGGTATGAATCCCATCGAACATTTATGGGATATAATCGAGAGGTGTCTTCGTGCACAAGACCCTGCACCGGGAATACTTTTGCAATTATGGACTCAATATTTCCGTAGAGAACTTCCAATGGCCTGTTGAGTTCGCGCCACGAGCTGCTGTACAACGCCGCACGAAAGGAGGTCCGTGTCGTGTTGGCAGAAGAGCCAACACCGTGTTACTAGAGGAGGCCGAAATGCACGCGTTTTAGCTCACGCAGGCTGGCGTGAGGAGGGAAGGACTATACTGACGTACGTGAGGTCTGGAACATGACAAGGAATTAGAATTCAGAAAGCGGACGTAAATAGTTTGATACTTAACTTTAATCCATTAATGACGAACGTCGCTCTTGACGGCACATGATTCACAATATTATCTGTTCAGAATTCATTCTAATTACTTAATATGGCGCCTTGCTAGGTCGTAGCAAATGACGTTGCTGAAGGCTATACTAAACTGTCATCTCTGCAAATGAGAGCGGATGCAGGCAGTGAACCATTGCTAGCAAAGTCGGCTGTACAACTGGGGCGAGTGCAAGTGAGTCTCTCTAGACTAGACCTGCCGCGTGGCAGCGCTCCGTCTGCAATCACTGATAGTGGCGACACGCGGGTCCGGCGTATACTAACGGACCGCGGCCGATTTAAAGGCTACCAACTAGCAAGTGTGGTGCCTGGCGGTGACACCACAGTCCGACACGGTATTCGGTGGTATTCTATGACTTTTGTCACCTCGGTGTAATCAATCTCACGGAACCGACTTAGTTTATTGAAGGGTGCAGTGTTATGTTTCTTATTCGCGTGTTCGAATCTAATTCCCACGAGTAATTGCGTTTCCAGCAAGAAAAGCGTTTCCAAAACTAGTCTCAACAGTAAAATTTCACCCCGAATGTGGCTGCTCCCAAAATGAGTTCTCTCGGTTGTCTTCTCTTTTCTTCCGGTAACTTGCTCTCGAGGCCTCCCGCGCTTCTCTTTCCGCCAGAACTGTGAATAGCGGCGCTATCGGCACAGCGAGCGGCAAAAATTGGTCGTATATCCGGCTGGGCACTTGAGAAAAGCCGCGCCTCTATTTATCAAGAAGTTGGCCCTGAGAACAATGGTGAGTGGTGCGCGCGGAACTTCGCAAGTAGCCGCCGCGCGGGCCCAACTGGCCCCCAACTCGCGTAAAGAAGGACCCTGGAGCGCAGCCCGCCGTAGCCGCCAGCGGCAGGCGCGGGCCGCGGCCGCCCTCTGCACACACATCACTCCATTGTTGGGCGCTCGCCTGCAGCGTCTCCCTGTTGCCACAGTGCGGCTGACGTCACGGCCCTCTGTGTGTCTCCCATCGCCGGCCAGAGAGGCTTCGACCGCGCTCTGACACGTCAGCGGAATAAAAAAAAAAAAATTACGGCGCATCTCCTCTGCGGTCGCAGGCGTACTGTGTTTCGCGAACACTGGAGTGCGACGGAAATCCCGGCGGACGGGGTGGGGCTACAGTTGCCAACCGTCCCGTGCAGTAAGGAATTTTCCGTACGTGACGATATAAAAAAATCCAGCATGCACCTTGTACGAGACAACAACGCACAGGATTTAATACTTTTCCGCTAATTCTTTAACTTATCCGTATTAATGTCAAGCCTATATATCGCTAATCAATAAACTCAAGTATGAATTTTGTCACTATCTGTTTGTCATGATCATGGTGCGGCACATCACATTACTTACACTACTGGCCATTAAAATTGCTACACCCTGAAGATGACGTGCTACAGACGCGAAATTTAACAGACAGGAAGAGCTTTTCAGAGCATTCACACAAGGTTGGCGCCGGTGGTGACACCTACAATGTGCTGACATGAAAAAAGTTTCCAACCGATTTCTCATACACAAGCGGCGTTGCCTGGTGAAACGTTGTTGTGATGCCTCGTGTATGGAGGAGAAATGCGTACCATCACGTTTCCGACTTTGATAAAGGTCGGATTGTAGCCTATCGCGATTGCGGTTTATCGTATCGCGACATTGCTGTTCGCGTTGGTCAAGATCCAATGACTGAATATGGAATCGGTGGGTTCTGGAGCGTAATACGGAACGGCGTGCTGGATCCCAACGGCCTCGTATCACTAGCAGTCGGGATGACAGGCATTTTATCCGCATGGCTGTAACGGATCGTGCAGCCACGTCTCGATCCCTGAGTCAACAGATGGGGACATTTGCAAGACAACAACCATCTGCACGAACAGTTCGACGACGTTTACAGCAGCATGGACTATCAGCTCGGAGACCATGGCTGCTGTTACCCTTGACGCTGCATCACAGACAGGAGCGCCTGCGATGGTATACTCAACGACGAACCTGGGTGCACGAATGGCAAAATGTCATTTTTTCGGATGAATCCAGATTCTGTTTACAGCATCATGATGTTCGCATCCGTGTTTGTCGACATTGTGGTTAACGCACGTTGGAAGCGTGTATTCGTCATCGTCATACTGGCGTACCGCCCGTCGTGACGGTATGGGGTGCCATTGGTTACACGTCTCGGTCACCTCATGTTCGCATTGACGGCACTTTGAACAGTGGACGTTACATTTCAGATGTGTTACGACCCGTGGCTCTATCCTTCATTCGATCCCTGCGAAATCCTACATTTCAGCAGGATAATGTACGACCGTATGTTGCAGGTCCTGTACGGGCCTTTCTGGATACAGAAAATGTTCGACTGCTGCCCTGGCCAGCACATTCTCCAGATCTCTCACCAATTGACTACATCTGGTCAATGGTGGCCGAGTAACTGGCTCGTCACAATACGCCAGTAACTACTCGTGATGAAGTGTGGTATCGTGTTGAAGCTGCATGGGTAGCTGTACCAGTACACGCCATCCAAGCTGTGTTTGACTCAATGTCCAGGCGTATCAAGGCCGTTATTACGGCCAGAGGTGGTTGTTCTGTGTACTGATTCCTCAGGATTTATGCACCCAAATTGAGTGAAAATGTAATCACATGTCAGCTCTAGTATAATATATTTGTCCAATGAATACCCGTTTATCATCTGCATTTCTTCTTGGTGTAGCAATTTTAATGGCCAGTAGTGTCTTTATTATTAGACAATATATTGAAAAAGAGTTGAATCTGCCATCAAGACACAAAGGATTTAATGACATTAGCTACTAGGGTAGTCTATGTAGTTGTGGTGATCCCTGTGTCTGGATGGCGCAGGGGGGGGGGGGGGGGGCGGGGCGCATCTGCGTAGTTAGCAGGAGACCTGGGTTCAGGTCCCAGATCAGCACAAATTCTATACTTTCCACGTTGATTTAAATCTTCCCACAAGCAGGTAATGTCATTGATTCCTTTGTGTCTTGATTCATAACGGTTGCGGGATAAAAATAACGTCTGTTCTTTCGGACATGTCTGGAAGTACAAACACCACATTTGAATTGGCCTTATTTAACCCGTAGCCTAATTCAGTTCTCAGAGAAACTTAAGTAATACAGTTTATTTATTAGCAAACGACTCCATTCAGTTTGAGAAGTCGCAACAAGGATAATAATGCTTTACTTAAACGAGTAATCCAACTGTAGCGCCAAGTGAATGGCAGTTAAGCGTAGACGATAAATACAATCATAAACGGTTGACGCTCGACGTTAGCTTTTTGTAGTACGAATACAATTGACGTTGAAGTAATAGTGTCTAATTCTCCCTAGTAAAATGTTGCTCGGGTTGGAAGCTTCTGTTGATGTCTTTTCCGTGTTTGTGAACTAAAATTTAATTTTTTATTCTTTAATTTTTCAGCCTCCCATATGCAAAACACAATGTATTTTGTGGAGGTACGTACCGCCTATGCAACTAAATGAAGGCAGTTAGTTTGTTGCTGTACGCGTTTTACTTTATTTATTTGGGAAGCATTATTAGGGGCCTGAATAAAAAAAATTGCACACAGCAAATTACACATATCACCCACAAGCACCCCCCCCCCCCCTCCCACAGACACACACATACCCACACCCACCCACCCATACACACACACACACACACACACACACACACACACACACACACACACATACACGACCTTATATTTAAAAAAATAAGAATAATAATACATTTGCACATGGCAAATTACACACACACATATTTATTTAAAAAAACCAGCAGAATACACACTCACGCGCGCGTTCACACACACACACACACACACACACACACACACACACACACTCACACACACAAACACAACCATTGAAAAGCATCAAACACAACAGAAACAAAAGACTGACAAACCCATAACAACAGTTGGTAACACTACACACCGAAAACACACTTATGTTGATCACCAAATGGACGTGAAAGTGAAACATGTGATGTGACAAGTGTGTATGAAACAACGCCAGAAATCGACCAGCTGGAGTATGAAGAACAATTACATCTCCAGGAACAAATACATGTGTTAACAGCGCGCTGGAATTCGTAAGTAACACCGAACTATACATTCACAATGCGAAACTTGTGCTACAAAAGTTGCTTCTGACATAAAAAGCAAGAGAAAAATACGAGGAAATGTAATATATCAGCATGTTATATCTGTCACATATTACGTTTATTATATGTATAAAAAGAAACATGTATTTCAGGCTACTGATGAAGCTTCCCAAATAAATGAAGCGAAACGCGTATGGCAACAAACTGCCTTCATTTAGTTACATAGACGGTACATACCTCGTGGAGGTAAATTTAGGGAAAGACGGAAAACAGATAAAAAGGACTACCATGTACTTCTTTTTTATTAGTCCAAACATTGTTCGACACCCGTGTGGTATTTTCTATAGGTCAAATTTATTTCTGAAAAATACATTTCAAGTGAAAATGGATTTTTGTAGCTCGGCTTTTCTGTGCCCTTTTCTTTATCGTTTTGACAGCATGTCATATTTTCTATCTTGTTGTGCGTCTCCGGTAGATATCTCTTTCTGCGTAAAACGAGATTTGAGCAAACACTTGTGTCTCCATTGAATGAGTATGGAGAGGTGTTTGGTCAAATCTCGTTTCGTGTAAAATACATACGAAGAAAAACAAAGGTGAGAATGAAATATACAGCAAAATAAAAAAATAACAAGAGAAAGAGTTATCCACTAGAGATGCACAGCAGGACGGAAAATATAAGACGTTGTCAAAACGACAAAATAGAGCACATAAATGCCAACCTGTAAAAATCCGTTTTCACTAGCAAGTAATTTTCAGGAATAATGAACCGTGTTAGATGGTCCGAGATTTCCATTGGGATCGACAGACTGATTTGTCTTCAGAGACTGTCTTTGATGGTATGGATGAGACTTTCGAGGGGAGCCAGAGAGTATAGCGCCTGCGGGCTCCGTGCGTGCGAGCGTAAAGCCGCCGGCACACGGACCGTGCATCCGAACGTTGAGCGTGCCGAGTTTCTGACGTCATAGCGTGGAAGTCTTTCCGAACGTGCAGAGCACTATCTAGCCAGGTGGTCGTCAAAGTGCGGCCCGCGGGCCACATGCGGCCCACATCATGTTTTCGTGCGGCCCGCGACGCTCCTCGGCTTCGCACAGGTAGCATTAGTTACCTACTTGTCTGGCATAGCGGTGTTTTGTTTACCTAAACTGCGTAGAACTGTAATTAATGTTGGGGAAGTAATTAGCTAACTGAAAACCATCCACCAGTTTTATTTAATGCGCCACTTGCCGGTGTTCCGCAGCGCTAAAGGCGTGAGCGGCCTGCTAGCCAACAATGTGAGCAGTGCATCAAACACGCCGAGTGCCCAAGGCCGCTTGTTTCCCGGCAGCGGGCTTGTCCCGCAGCCGCCTTATTGTTAGCGTTGTCGTGTCAGTCCTGAAATAAGTTTCGGTGTGCCTGAGGGTTGGTCTCGTATTGAATGTAGGTGTTCATATTTGGTGATATAATTATTAGTGGAATAAATAATGTCTGATGTACCTTCAAGAACAGTGACTAAGAGGAAAATATGTGAAGAGAAAAGAAGTTTCCAATAAATATGGGAAGAAGAGTTTTGCTTGAATGGCAAATTTAAGATGAGCTATTTTTTTCTTTCTTTCATTTTAATTCGAATTAAAAGCTACTGTAAATGAATTGTGCTTACTTGTGTAGTGGCGAAATAAATTGTATCTCTTCAGTCCCGCAATCGTATCCCGGCATATTAAGTGGACACAAAGAAGGTACTGCTACATCCTTAATATGCCGGGATACGATTGCGGGACTGAAGAGATACAATTTATTTCGCCACTACACAAGTAAGCACAATTCATTTACAGTAGCTTTTCATTCGAATTAAAATGAAAGAAAGAAAGAAAAAAAAATAGCTCATCTAAAATCTACCATTCGTCGTCAACAAAACTTTATGTTAGCAGCAGTTGGGCAAAGTGAGGCTGCCACAATAACATCATACGAAGTATGTAATATTGTGGCAAAAAATACGAAAGCTTTCACTGATGCTGAATTAGTGAAGCAATGTATGATGATTGCTTCTGAAACTTTGTTTCAAGATTTCTCCAACAGTAAACAAATATCAGCTGAAAGAAATAAGCTCTCACTTTCAGAATCTACCTGTCGACGTCGTATAGAAGATATTTCAAAATATGTGTTTGAGGCAATAATTAATAAAGTCAAACTATGCAAATACTTAAGTCTTGCACGTGGTTCTAGTGCAGATTTAGCTTTGATGGCTGTTTTCACTATTTGTGCATTACTGCACAAATGATGGGGTAATAGAGGGATATTTTTTAGCGATTGCAACCATGAAAGGTCACACAAACGGATGTGATTTTGTGGATGCAACTAAAGAATTTGTAAAAAAATGACTTGTCTATGAGCAAATTAATATCAGTGTGTACACATGGTTGTCCGTCATTGACGGTGTCAAAAATGGTTTGATAGCACTGATTAAGAAGGAATGGAATTTGCCAGATTTACTCTCCATTCACTGCTTACTGCATCAAGAAAGTTCGGCATGTCAGATTTCAGATACCAAATTGAAGAATGTTATGCAAACGGTTATAAGTGTTATAAATTTCATTCGTGCCCATGAACTTAATCACCGAAAATTTAAAGAACTTCTGCAGGAATTGCAACCTTATTACAGAGATGTTCTCCTGCATACTGCTGTCAGATGGCTAAGCAAAGGAAAAGTGCTGGAACGGTTTGTCAGTTTGAAATCTGAAATTATTTTATTCTTACAACAAAGTGGCAAAAATTATCCTGAACTTGATGATGATGAATGGTGGATACCTACAGCTTTTTTGACCGATATTACAAAAAAATTCAACACATTTAACTTGGAATTACAAGGACCAAACAAGATAATTGGGCAAATGACTAACAAAATTTTTGCATTTGAAGCCAAACTGCAATTATATATAAATGAACTCGAAGTAGAAGATCTGCCTAATTTTCAAACTGTTGCTACGCTCCGATCAGGCTTCACTATCGCCCAAACTATTTACCAAAACATGAAAGAATATTTGGAAGCCTATTTGGAACAAATAAAAAACAGATTTGCAAGTGTTACATATGTTCGAAGCTGTTTCATTCTCGTAGAGGACATCCTGGACATGATGATCTCAAATTATTTTGCCAATTTGTATTTCCTGAAACTAATTTGCTAAATGAAATAATCGAACTTCAGCATGACACGCAGCTTAAAGTTCTGTTTATAGAACATCGTGAAACACAACAGTACACTGGATTTTGGAAATGTGTGCCTAACAATTATAAAAATTTACGAGACTGTGCACAGTTCATTTTAACACTATTTCCTTCAACTCACCTTTATGAAACTTCATTTTCAAAAATGAAGTACCTGAAAAATAAATGTCGTAATCAGTTGTCCAGTCATTTATAAGACGCAATGAGGATTGCATGCAGACCAAACGACGCAGATATAGACGACATAGTCAAAAAAGTTCAACATCACAAGTCACATTAATGGAAAATTATATATTTGTATTTACGTTTGTTTTGCAATTATAATGAATAAAAACCAGATTAAATAAGAGACCTGTAGCTTTCTAATATAGCCTGTTGCATGTGCAGTGCATCTGTTCTTTTTTTAAATTTCCTATTTATTTCTACTTTTTTTCGAAAATCTGAGAGTAATGCAATTATAATAAAGTTTTTGTTGCATTTGAATAATGTAATATAATATTTTGGTAATACATCTATCTCATCTTGCATGAAAGATTTTTAAAATAAATTTCAGTAACAAGATACATTGATCCCAGATTTGTTTTTGTTTGTGGCTCAAAATTAGTAACGATTACCTTCTTTCCTTTCACCCTTCTTATGCTCCTGCCTAGCTACATGAATATTGTGAGATTATACAAGTGATGTGAATTTTATTTTCACAGAGATAATTAAACTGGAATGAATTAGTCAGATGCACTGTATGCTTTTTTCCAGTTTACTGAAATCTGATCAGCAGCATTTTATGCAATTTTCAACACTCGTAAACATGGTGACAGTCATTATGTGAAAGTCTGTGAATGGCACATGTCATCATTGACTCATGCTACCACTACGATTATTCCAGTCGGTCTCAGCACTCGACTCCTGTGAAGACTGACTAAAAATGTAATTGTTGACAACGTGACACAACTACTCGTATGTCTCCTACGAATATATCTCTCATAATCTAACAGTTATCAAACCGGCGGATGGGGATTTAAAAATCTTTTTCCCTGTATTGCAGAATTTCAGTGCCATAAACATGGCTTATTGCTGTCAGCAACTGCACAGCAATGTTATTTGGCGAAGGAGTTACATATATCCAACAGTTACGAGTAGTTTGTTTCTGAAAGTGCTATTTCATTTTAACAGGTGCTAATGTTTACAGTTTCTGAAGAACGATAAATGATATACATCAAAATCCAGTAAAGAATAAATCGTTTGCAGCTGTCGGCTGTACCTGTCTCATTCGTCAAATGAAAAATATACTGGAAGAATTGTAAGCACGAGCGCGTAAAGTTGTTCTATGACCTTTACAGGTGCCACTTGATACAGGGGCAGATAGATTTGTCGTTGCAGTGGGAGGGGACGTAATAATGGAAATGTTTTCTTGTGTGTTTCTCAATGCTGACAACAAATGGGTGCGTGTGCCTCGTGCAAATTATCTGCTATTGTATCAATCTTAAATGAAAGTGCGTTGGATTCGTGAATACGCATTATAGAGACGGTCATATGCGGTACATATTTGTTAAAATAAATAATTAGTCATTATCTCTTAAAATGTATATTTGTATGTATGTATGTGTGTGTGTGTGTGTGTGTGTGTGTGTGTGTGTGTGTGTGTTTTATCCTCCACTTCTCCTCCTAAACCCTCAGATCGATTTCAGCCACACTGAGACACATATTATTTTCAATCTGTAAAGAAATATTGTGGGGTAAGCAAAGTCAACATCTTATTGGGGCGGGGGATGGTAATGTGGAGGGAGAAGGGGAGGAGGACATGGTCACAGGCAGGGGGAGTGGAAAATGGACAGATAAAGGGATGAGGAGATGGCGAGTGAGGGGAAAGTCGAGATGGACGACAGAGAGTGAGAGAAGGAAGAGACAGAATAAAATAAGATTGGAATAAATACATATCTAGCCAATGCCAGGTACCTCATCTAGTATTAAATAAAATTAAGGCTGTTGTAGTTCAGTCAAGCGAGTTGAAGAAAAATGACTTCCAAAACGTGTAGAGAACAGTTGTGATCGTGTCTCATGTTACATAATACATTTAAGTGTAAGTCCATTTGCTGTTATTAACCGTCTGTTCACAAAGACAATGCAGCAACATTTCGTGGGGCAATTACAGTGTTACAATTTACGGGTCATTGAGGGTGGCAACAATCTGAAACAAAGAACATTCTACACGTAGTGGTCCGAATGGTATCGACCTTAACGACAAGTGCTAGAAAGTCAGTGGTAAACTTCTGGCTTCTTTACTATAGCTAGTCTATTGGAGGTTCATAAAACACCATTTACGTTGTTTGCCAGTTAATAAAAAGACCTGGGAATCTGCGGCCCGAGGTGCCACACCATATTGTTAGTTTTGGCCCTTGAGCAAAAAAGTTTGACGACCACTGATCTAGCCTGTCAGATATTCTGAGCGTGCGTCAGAGCGTTGACCAATGAGATGGCACATCATCAACTACGTCACAAGCACGCCATCTCCGTTCAGCACAAAGTTGTGAGGCGCCATATTGGCATTCATTTCAAGCCTATACGTATATATGCCGTTTCTGAGCACCAGAAGACTGAGAATCACTGGAAAACCCGTCGTTAACTGTGTAATCCGTTGTAATAAAATAAAGAAACATCATATTCGTGGCAAAAGAAGTATTGTAATTTGCGTATTATGAGAGTATGCTATTTGAAGGGAGCAATACACTGAGGATGCACCCAAAACGCATTGTTCGTGGTACAATTTGTTATAATTAAATGGCTCAAATGGCTCTGAGCACTATGGAACTTAACTTCTGAGGTCATCACTCCCCTAGAACTTAGAACTATTTAAACCTAACTAACCTAAGGACATCACACACATCCATGCCCGAGGCAGGATTCGAACCTGCGACTGTAGCGGTCACGCGGTTCAAGACTGTAGCGCCTACAACCGCTCGGCCACTTCGGCCGGCTGTTATAATTAAATTTCAGTTAGTAACATAGCTACGATTAAAAGTCTCAGCAAGTGGTAAGATCCTAGGAATGACAACTACACTCCTGGAAATTGAAATAAGAACACCGTGAATTCATTGTCCCAGGAAGGGGAAACTTTATTGACACATTCCTGGGGTCAGATACATCACATGATCACACTGACAGAACCACAGGCACATAGACACAGGCAACAGAGCATGCACAATGTCGGCACTAGTACAGTGTATATCCACCTTTCGCAGCAATGCAGGCTGCTATTCTCCCATGGAGACGATCGTAGAGATGCTGGATGTAGTCCTGTGGAACGGCTTGCCATGCCATTTCCACCTGGCGCCTCAGTTGGACCAGCGTTTGTGCTGGACGTGCAGACCGCGTGAGACGACGCTTCATCCAGTCCCAAACATGCTCAATGGGGGACAGATCCGGAGATCTTGCTGGCCAGGGTAGTTGACTTACACCTTCTAGAGCACGTTGGGTGGCACGGGATACATGCGGACGTGCATTGTCCTGTTGGAACAGCAAGTTCCCTTGCCGGTCTAGGAATGGTAGAACGATAGGTTCGATGACGGTTTGGATGTACCGTGCACTATTCAGTGTCCCCTCGACGATCACCAGTGGTGTACGGCCAGTGTAGGAGATCGCTCCCCACACCATGATGCCGGGTGTTGGCCCTGTGTGCCTCGGTCGTATGCAGTCCTGATTGTGGCGCTCACCTGCACGGCGCCAAACACGCATACGACCATCATTGGCACCAAGGCAGAAGCGACTCTCATCGCTGAAGACGACACGTCTCCATTCGTCCCTCCATTCACGCCTGTCGCGACACCACTGGAGGCGGGCTGCACGATGTTGGGGCGTGAGCGGAGGACGGCCTAACGGTGTGCGGGACCGTAGCCTAGCTTCATGGAGACGGTTGCGAATGGCCCTCGCCGATACCCCAGGAGCAACAGTGTCCCTAATTTGCAGGGAAGTGGCGGTGCGGTCCCCTACGGCACTGCGTAGGATCCTACGGTCTTGGCGTGCATCCGTGCGTCGCTGCGGTCCGGTCCCAGGTAGACGGGCACGTGCACCTTCCGCCGACCACTGGCGACAACATCGATGCACTGTGGAGACCTCACGCCCCACGTGTTGAGCAATTCGGCGGTACGTCCACCCGGCCTCCCGCATGCCCACTATACGCCCTCGCTCAAAGTCCGTCAACTGCACATACGGTTCACGTCCACGCTGTCGCGGCATGCTACCAGTGTTAAAGACTGCGATGGAGCTCTGTACGCCACGGCAAACTGGCTGACACTGACGGCGGCGGTGCACAAATGCTGCGCAGCTAGCGCCATTCGACGGCCAACACCGCGGTTCCAGGTGTGTCCGCTGCGCTGTGCGTGTGATCATTGCTTGTACAGCCCTCTCGCAGTGTCCGGAGCAAGTATGGTGGGTCTGACACACCGGTGTCAATGTGTTCTTTTTTCCATTTCCAGGAGTGTAACTGTATGATGTTGGTTTAGCGTGGCGCCCGGGTTCGATTCCCTGCTGAGTCGGAGATTTCATCCGCTCAGGGACTGGGTGTTGTGTTATCCTAATCATTTTGCCGGCACAGTAGCTGAGCGTGTTCGGTCAGAGAGCTGCTTGGCCTCTGTAATAAAAAAAACTGAGTGGAAGGATCAACAAACGAACTTGAACGGATGTCATGTGACTTCCGCAACGACCAAACACAACGACCAACAACGAAAAAAAAATAATGCAAAAAAAGCGTGGTTCGTAGCGTTAGTGATTTGTGACATTTTTATGTTTGAGCGGTGGTTCGCGGCTCGCCAGTACATAAATTTTTTTTCCTAACATTTGTGTTTTTATTAGGTTCTGTTACTTTATTTTAGTTTAATATAAGTATGTACTATAATTTTTGATGTCATGTAAATATAAGTTCACCTTTCTTTGGGTGTTCGATTGGCTTGATCTACAGGACATCTTGCGCTACTTGTGTAAAGCTACTTTGCTCCTTTTCCTTTTACGCTTCGTAATTCACGTGTTGCAAAGATTCTACTACTGGGTAGGAACAGTGATCAAGTAAGACTGACCTTGGGGTTTTACTAAAATGTGGGAATGATGAAATAATGTTCATCTTATGTGAAGAAGTATTGCAAATTTGTATCGCACTGTTTGTAATGGAACTTTTATAAGCCTGTGTCCTTATTGATTGGACATGTTACTTTCCATTTCGTGGACAAAGGAGGAAATGTGCGTTTTAAAAGAGCTAACGTGGGAATTTTACGCGCGCCCGTTTAGTAAACAGTGTGATTTACGAACTAGAAACTTCCCGCAACTGCCGCCAGAGTGCGTTGCGATCGCGTGTACCACGTTGGGGCCCACGTACCGTATGCACAAGTCGCACCGTTTCTGAGCGTTCAGCAACACGATGAACTTTGCACGCTCAACGTTGACGTTCGACAGCACGGTTCATGTGCCGACGGCTTAACGGCTGGCGAGTGGACGTGCTTTGGTGAAGCTGCTGGGAGCAGAGGAGCGTGCGTGTCGGAAGGCAGGCACATGCACAGACTTTCACGAGTTCGGAGGAAGAAGACGGCACGCCGTGGCAGCCATCTTGTGTAGAATGATGAACTGTGTTGTGAAGCTGATTTTGTAAGAGGGGGAGAAATATGGACAGCGCCGATAACGAACCAGTTGATTTGGTTTGGTGGAAACCAGGCACGAACTGTAATATGTTGTATTGGCCGAGTGGGACCTGTTGTTCTGGTAGTCAGGCCTGAGAAGTGCGGTGCGAGTAGTACAAAAGCACGGCCGGTCCAAGGGGTGGGTAGATGTTAAATAATTTTAAGTGAGATTAGTCTGGACATGGTACTTTGATAAAAGGTTGTCTTTTCTGTTATTGTAACATCTCACTGTGTACAGTTATATAGTACACTGGAATTTTGCTTGTATGAGGATTGTGTGTATTGACACTGTGTATTAATTACCGGAAATAGTGGAGAGCTCTCAAGTTAATATGTTGGTAACTATTCTTGACCACGTGAGAACTTAAGCTGATCACTTTCTGCAGGAGCTCTGGTTATATGTTATCAAGTGCCCTCGTAAATGCTTTTTATAGAATGATTTAACTTGTGGAAATTTAATGGCAAGTGTCCTCTGGAATTGCTAGTTTATAGGTTATTGTAAAAGAACTGTCTTCATTAAAGCAGGTGACGTGCTACAAATTTGGGGAATAACTCACAGTTATGTGACCCGATTCTTAATAATCAAAAGCGGTTAAGTGCCCTCTGCACACTGAGTTGTGTTTGCTTCTGATAGTGTGTGAGCTTTCTTTTTTTAAATTCAGCTTAAAAGATTTAAATGCAGCTTTGTTCAGTGGAGGTTGTTTTAGAATATTATTTAAATTTTTTTTGGTCCCTCTCTCTGCATAAGCTCTTGTATGAATGTTTGGAAACCAAACAAAAGGATTTCAGTATGAGATGAAACAATTAACTAATGATTGTTAGATTTTAAATAAAGGAAGAGACTAACTCTTCCCTTTAATAAAATAAATGAAAAGGTAGAGCATGATGTTGACTGTTCAGCCATTGTATAAAAAAGTTTGTTGAGCTCCTGTAAATTAATAAACTTTTGTAATAAGGAGTGTTAGATTTTTATTGTACAACAAGTCTGTTCCACATCATCTCTAAATCTGTCTCCTCCTATCACTGGTAACAGAGTATGGTGGTGGGTGCATTTGCTGAACAGTAAAAACAAAAGAAAGTGATACCGTTTCAAACTTGGCTGTTACTCTGCAACCGTATAGTAGGATTATACCAGCCAAACAGTAGCAAATAGCTGTTAGGTATATTGACCTAGGTTTCGACACCTACTGAAGGTGTCAACATCAGAATGAAATTTTCATAAATCGTAAAAATACATTACTAAAAAGCAGTGATAAGAATTTAGAGCAGCTATGTTCAAGTCAGAAGTGAAGTAAAACGTTACAGCATTTGCTACACGTAACTAGCTAGGAACAATATCTGACCATTTCATTCTGATGAAGACATTCTTTGTAGGTGTCGAAACCTAGGTCAATGGACCTAACAGATATTTGCAACCGGTTGGCTGTATAAACCTACCTCGAAAGAACAGTGTATAATTTATTTTAAGGTTGTATTTAATTTTTTTGTGATTAGGAACTGTAATGTAGTTCAGTTTCAGGAGGCGACATGGTGTACAGGGAGATTCATGGAGTTAGCGAATTAAAAAAGGAAAGCCTAATGTTCGAGACGAGAATTCGCAGGGAGGAACGGGAAGGAAATGTGACGAGCTAGCGTGGCGGTTCCGTGCCGTAGCTGAGTGGCCGATAAACATCACGCTAGAACAGGTAGGCGAGGTAAGTGTGGCTGTCTCTTCTGTTGTTGCTGCTTTGCACAAGCTCGGCAGTATGTTGGCCTTCTTTAGATCTTGTACGACTTCCCGTAGACAGATTAAACGCTTGCACATGAAGTTTGCTCATTGAGGGCATCAACTTAAGGATTTACAAACAGTTGAGTTTAAGTCCAAGCAAAAGTTGGAAGAGCAAAGGCTGATGAGTGTGTTTGTTGGTTATCATGCCGACGTTGCGAAAGTTTTGTAAGGGAGTCGTGAAGTTGAGGAAACCAGTTCAGGTGTACGAAAGGAAGCCGAGACCGAACCGTTGACCCATTTCGCCTCAGATCAGTTTGCAAAATTACTGATCCCATTGCTACCGGTGTTGCAGAAGATAGGGACTTCGGCGGTAGATCCATTTCCGCAATTGAAAGATAGATTGTGGTCTCTTGTAGAAGTAATGGAATTAAGAGACGTACAGAATCTGAGGGACGCTGATGTTATAAGAATTTGTCTCCCTGAGCAGAGCCATATTGCGATATAGGATGCGCGAGATTATATAGCAGCAGGGGTCTGTTAAACAATTGCAAGAAATTATCTGCAGTGAGTATGTTCTGAGAAGACTGATGTATGAACTCATTCTGACTCCCTATTCACGATTTCAGGGCGTCACTGAGACTTTGTCTAGTTATGTGCATGATATTAGTATGTGATCGAAGGCATTGTGTATGAATGTGGCGGGAACGGAGGTAGTACAAAATATTTCGGAAGAATTCAAACCGGGGACAGGTTGAGAGCCGTTTTTTTCTGATGAACCTAGAACGTTGTTGGAAATGGTAAGACTTGGAAGCCAAGTTGAACGTGTCAGGCGGGCAGATCAGCATCGGGTGCCGAGAGCGGACAAGTATAGAGAACCAGGGAGGCAGAGGAAAAACGAGGTGGCAAGGGGGAGTGGCGCATGTTTCAGGTGTCGCAAAGAAGGGCATATGGCGCATGATTGTCCTCAGAAGGTAAAGAGAGACAGATCGGAATTATGACTAGAGCGACGGGCTAAGTCCAACAGGAGGAAAGTGCCGTTTAAAAAGTGTAATAGGATAAGAATTATTAGAAACAGTGGTTTGCCTTTTATATATATGTTAGTGTATATGAAGAACCAGTGTGTGCCTTGCTGGATTCGGGAAGTTCGGTTTCCATAGTGTGGGATCTATGGTAGAAGGCTAATCTTGGGGTGTCTAATCTTCCGAAGTTACCCAAAAGTAGTATGAAACTCGAGGCTGCAAAAGGGTCAGCACTGAGGATAATTGCAGAAATTGTTGCAAAAATTAGTATTCAGGCCTGTTCGTGGAAAATGAAGAAAGTTGTGGCTGAAAAACTATCCAGTGATCTGATATTAGGATACGACTTTGTCCCAAAGGTGGAATTCAGCTGTGATTGGACGGCAAGGCAATTTTTATTTAGGTTCTGGTCAGGGATTGTGCGCCCGTTCTGTAAGTATCAGCTGGGGAAGAGTATTAATGAGATACAAATAGGTCAGGGTTCGATTCTGGAGCAGGTTGATGTAGGGGAACTACTGCCCCAAGAAAAGGATGAATTTGGTAAGATCCCGGAGAAATATGAAGATAGATTAGGTATCGTATATCAAATGGTTCAAATGGCCCTGAGCACTATGGGACTTAACATCTGTGGTCATCTGTCCTCTAGAACTTAGAACTACTTAAACCTAACTAATCTTAGGACATCACACACATCCATGCCCGAGGCAGGATTCGAACCTGCGGCCGTAGCGGTCACGCGGTTCCAGACTGAAGCGCCTAGAACCGCACGGCCACACCGGCCGGCTATCGTATATCACTGACCATGAACCAGTGAAGCAGATGTCGTACAGTTTGTCTCCTCCTAAAATGCAGGAAGTAAAGAATATTATCCGTAAATTACTACAACAAGGAGTTAGTTGGCCATCTAATTTGCCTTATTTGTCACCTTTATTTCTGGTTCCTAAATCCGGGGAGGGGGATTTCGACCAGTAGTGGACTATACACAGTTATATAAGAAAGAGATTTTGCAATTAGCCCCGTTACCAAACCTACACACATATTTGGCCTGGTTAAAAGGAGCTTAAATAGAAGATGACGATCGATAAATAAACCCATAGCAACCGGAATACCAACATGCGAAACAAAAGCGCTACGAACTTATGTACCAACCTAATATAATTGCTTCAGTACTTGTGAATGTGGCGGGAAATTAAAGAAATGACAAGCGATGTCCTCCAATAAGAGGGCTGAATTACCTGCAAAAGATCTCGTCGATCACACTGCAATAGAATGAAAAGCCTGAGAGCAGAAATATTTTGAAGGCCTATTCATGTCTCATCTGTCTTTGTAGTTTTAAAAAGGTGACACAGAAATGCATGTGACGTTACAGAAACAATACAAAGCTTACTCAAAAATAAGAAACAATTGCTTGAAAGTAGTAATAGATGCATATTTGGGAGAAGAGCAAGGTGGGTTTGGGAAAGAACGTAGGTACAGCTATTATATTTTTAGCGTCAAGAGAATTTTAGAAAAACCATGAAAAATCTAAAACACTTGTTACTTCCACTGACTTCGAAAAAGCCTTTACAGGGTTGTTAGAAATAGACTATGGACAATAGTGGACACCCCATGCGTGTTATGCGGCTAATGAGAGGCATACACGAAGACACCAGAGCATCTATAAATACAGAGCTTCAAAAACATGTAAGGTAACAACAAATCAGGGTGTCATAGAGAAGTGTAGCATGTCACCGACTCTTTTTAACACCTCTACTGAAGAACTGGAAGAAGGAAGTCCATGAAAGTTTACAGCTGAATAGGAGGTACCATCTAAATGCTATGTGTGTGCAGACGATGTATTCGTTTACAAAATACAGAAGCAAACTTACAACACTCTGTATGTAAGTTACATGAGATGGGAGAAAACATTACAATCTAAAAATATCCGCGGGTAACAGAAAAATTATGGGCTGGTACGGAAAATTCCCAGTTCAAACTAAGACTGTTATCGGAAACAAGGTACGTGAGCGACCCTTCACTTTTAGTGACTTAAGTCTGGACATAGAAAAGAAAACCAACAAATTTCAAAATTTGTTTGGAATTATAAACAAAACTTTAAAAAATAAAATAACAGAACCACAAAATTGGAACTGTTCAAAACAGTGGCAATACCTGTGCTACTTTATGGCAGCGAATCCTGGACTGAGAGAAAAAGAGATAAAAATAACATACAGTCAACAGAGATTTTTAATAGCTGTTAAAGGTTGCTCAGGGAGAGAACACATAAAAATGATAACATTCGGGCAGAATTGGAAATTTATAATTTAAATTAGAAGATAGAGACACACAGAAAAGAATGGAGACAACAACTCAAGCGGATGGATGAAGACAGTGTTCCATTCGTTATAAACAAGTACAAGCGCTCAGGAGTAACAAATGTATGACGGACGAGAAAAAGATGGAGTTAATTATATGAAGTTGGAACAGACATATTGCCTAAGCCTGAAGTGCACAAAAAGAAGGTCTATCGACGACTACAACTGTACCGCTAATGAATATTTATCCTTTTCATTATGAATGTGCACCATGTAACACTTTGTGTGTTGTGAATAAGTAACATTTTTGATACAAATTGACCTCTCTTTAACATCGCAATCATGACACACGAAGTGTATAAATTACGACACGCCGCTTCAGTGTAGCTTGCTCATTTACAGGTAGGTGGAATTCCTTTGGACACACGACAATACTACAGAGGCTATTAAGGAAGTCACTTCCCGACATTTATGGCTGTGAAGGTGTTTCAGGCAGCGGGATGTCGTCTTTTCCCCTTTTGTTCTGGCAATTAAAAATTAAAATGAGGAGTGCCGTCACAGCTAAATTAGTTGTTTCGCTTATTTCTAAGATGCGGGATAAACAGCACGCTTTCCTTTGTGATGAAGTCTCTCTGTTGTGCCCGCTAACGAAGCAAATGGAACACAGACGGAAAGAACGGCCGCTGTATAAATGTCTCTCTGTTTTCCTCTTCCCTGTTTTGACTGCTACAACGGATTTCGATATAAGAGACGCTGTTGTGTCAGACTTGGTAGATGTACATCATCTGTGAATCACATATAATTGTGGTACGTTTATGATTGCCTACTAGTCAGGTAACACGAAATGCCAAGCTCAGATACGTTCGCTCTAAAATCTCTTACGATCTTAGAACAGGGGAGTTCTAGAAAATGTTGTATAACCTTGAAATAGGAAGGCTTTCGGCCAAAGCAAAAATGAATACTTGTATTGATCGGAAAATGAATATTTATTTATCCAGTGAAATTCACCCACACGTAAAGAACGATACGGTTTCAAGCACCAGTGTAAATGAGAACGTTCCAGAGAAATTTTTCAGTAAAATGGCACAGACAAGTAAAAAGTTGTTAATAAGGATAAATCCCATCTCTCTTGACGAAACGAGTCCTAAAAAAAAACCTACTCTTAAACTTTTATAGCCGGCCGCGGTGGTCTAGCGGTTCTAGGCGCTCAGTCCGGAGCCGCGTGAATGCTACGGTTGCAGGTTCGAATACTGCCTCGGGCATGGATGTGTGTGATGTCCTTAGGTTAGTTAGGTTTACGTAGTTCTAAGTTCTAGGGGACTGATGACCATAGATGTTAAGTCCCATAGTGCTCAGAGCCATTTGAACTATTTCTTAAACTTTTATTTTGTGTAATCGGTGATTTCCAATATGAAATTAAAACCAGATTTGGATTTTCAATTGCGAAAAGAAGCAATGTGAAACAGTGATCGCGTCATTAGTATGAGCACCAAATATTTCTAGATTTCGTTTTGCTTGACAACATTCGATATTAAGTTTGACTCATCTGTATTAGCGTCATTTGTGTCAACTCCTTCATTTATTGTTCCAATATTTTCTCTCAGCAAAATGTCGCTGTATCTTCTGACATCTTCTCGAATAGATTTTCGAATAGTTTTGTTTAGTTCAGAATATTCTACTACGTTTCGATGTTTATATATTGCCCTAAGGCCCTAATTTATGCATTGGCCTGTTGTTTGCTCGTGATTTAATGATTGTTTCACATCACTTTCATTTGCCATAGAATGAATTTTCTTTGCATTGATAATATCCCAAAGATGTTCGGGCTCACATGCGGTCCCTCTTCGACAATGTCTTGGCTCAAACTCGTCTAGGGGTTGAACCGTGCGTGTCGCATTACACGCCCTAAATTAGACACTTGTGACCCTTTCGTTAAATTGTCTGGCTGATGGCAAGTTTGCAAAATACGAAGTTAACATAACATATAATAATAGTAATAATAACATCGGGATTTAAATATCTTATCCAAAATTCTTGAAAAAGTAATGTATTGTAGAGTAGCTTCTGGTAAACCTTTCGGGATGTAAGGTCGTGGTCCATGAAACTCTTCAGCTCCTAACGTTTCGTCCAGAGCTGCGCTGGACATCTTCAGAGGGGTGTTTATCCTCCTCCTCTGGACGAAACGTTAGGGGCTGAAGAGTTTCATGGACCACGACCTTACATCCCGGAAGGTTTACCAGAAGATATGTCATCCGGTCGTGAAAGCCTTCATACTATGATTGTAGAGTAGCTTCACACCTTTGTAAAAATAAAGTTTTAACAAATGTCAGTTTGGTTTCCAGAAGAGTTTTTCAACGGAAAATGCTATATATACTTTCACTAATGAAATATTAAATGCTCTGAGTAATTGGAAGTCACCCGTTGGGATTTTTTGTGATCTATCAAAGGCTTTTGATTGTGTAAATCATGGAATCTTCTAGATAAGCTCAAGTACTGTGGTATGAATGGGACAGTGCTCAAATGGTTTAAATCATACCTAACTGGAAGAGTGCAGAAAGTTGAAATAAACATTTCACATAATATGCAAAAAACTGGTGATTTCTCAAACTGGGGAACAATCAAGAATGGAGTGCCGCAAGGTTCGGTCTTGGGTCCTCTGCTGTTCTTAATATATATTAATGACTTGCCATTCTATATTAACGAAGATGCAAAGCTGGTACTTTTTGCCGATGATACAAGTATAGCTATCACACCTGACAGACAAGAATTAACTGGTGAAATTGTAAATGATGTTTTTCAGAAAATCATTAAGCGGTTCTCTGCACATGGGCTCTCATTAAACTTTGACAAAACACAGTATATACAGTTCCACACAGTAAATGGAATAACCCCATTAATAAATATAGACTTCGATCAGAAATCGGTAGCTAAGGTAGAATATTCAAAATTTCTAGGTGTATGCATTGATGAGGGGTTGAACTGGAAAAAACACACTGAGGATCTGCTGAAACGTTTGAGTTCAGCTACTTATGCTATTAGGGTCATTGCAAATTTTGGCTATATACATCTGAGTAAATTAGCTTACCATGCCTATTTTCATTCTCTGCTTTCGTATGGCATCATATTCTGGGGTAACTCATCATTGAGTAAAAGAGTGTCCATTGCACAAAAGCGTGTAATCAGAATAATTGCTCGAGCTCATCCAAGATCATCCTGCATACACTTATTTAAAGAGCTAGAAATCTTCACTGTAGACTCACAATATATATATTCACTTATGAAATTTGTTATTAACAATCCGAACGAATTCAAAAGTAATAGCAGTGTACATGGCTACAGCCCTTGGAGAAAGGATGATCTTCACTACTCAAGGTTAAATCTAACTTTGGCTCAGAAGGGGGTAAATTATGCTGCCACAAAAGTCTTTGGTCACTTACGTAATAGCATCAAAAGTCTGACAGATAGCCATATAGCATTTAAAAGGAAATTAAAAGAATTTCTTAATGACAATGCCTTCTACTCATTAGATGAATTTTTGGATATAGTAAGTGGGTAATTTCACAATCCCCCAAAAATGAAAAAAAAATTAGTGTCGTGTAATATTTTGTCTAATGTAATATCTTGTATGGACACCTTTTATTAACCTAACACGTTCTACATCATTACGAAGTATCATATTCATGATCTATGGAACAAGTACTAATCTAACCTAATCTAACCCATAGATGATGTAGGCCACATAGTTGCGATTTAGTTAGAATAATGTTTAAACAGAAAGGAAACTAACAGCGAAAGTGGTCGTACTCAGAGTTACTGTTACACTTGAGCGCATATCCATTTGACACAGTTCGGTCATTCACAATCTCATCGTGAATTACAAGTTCGATACTCCACCTCGTTAACTATGCGAAAAGTTAGAGCTCACACCAGGCGCGCGGCCGCTCACCGCTCAGAGACTAAGTCCTGCGATACCATACAACACGAAATTTTCTAAATCGTTTCACTTCCTAGCTGCCTAAAGATTGACTTTACGCTTTCGCGTCTCAGTCCGGACTGTACCCTTTGGTATCTCTCTTTGGTGTCTAGACCAGAACTGCCCTCTGCCCGTCTTCGACCGCGTTTCCCGCGCGCCGAACATCTTCGTTCAAATGACTAGCGCAGTTCCCTTTCCTGAGCCCGTCCATCTGATTGGCTACAGCTTATTCTACATTACTTCACAGTTTAACATATTTAAATAATGAAAGCTTGACCACTTTTACGTTCTAAATAAAGTAACAATAATATCCAGTGTTAAATTCTTTTACATAAACCCAATGCAATTTCCTTCTTAACTTTGAATGTCACGACCAGTAGCTTTGCACCAATGTGCTTTCTGGTAAATTAATAACGAACAAAAGTAACTATTATGCACTAAACTTTACAACAAATATTCTATTACCTAATGAATCAGTAAGGTGTCATGCCGTCATCGTCCAGTGTGTTTTGTGTGGAGAAGATGATGATCTGATGCTTAATTGAAAATACTGTTAATTTAAATTTACTATATCTCTTAAACAAATAAAGTAACAGAGTTGATATTTACGACGTCTGTTATTTTAATGATGCGCTTCTATATGAAATGTCGATCGTTAAGATCGACCAAAGCGTTCAGACTTCTGCATTCAGGTCTTTGTTACAAAACTTGTTATTTTCACTTTATCAGTAAATCCTAAACTATTATAAATATGATCAATATTCAAGTTTTAATGGGGTCACCATGAACATTTGTGGAGAATGGCAGATTAACATTACTGTGGCTTCATTCCATGCATCACTACAGATTTAAATAGTTTCCATACATGTTTCCTTTTATAGCCGATCTTAGGTCCGCCATATTTAACACTGCTACGTCCCCGCGGCCACAGACGCTTTCTACTGGGTTTCCCTATGACGTAGGTTCTCGTCTGTCTCACTCGCACACTACCGCGCTTAGGCGTCAATAGACAATAGACGCCTATGAGTTGCCCCATCCCGTGGTGAATCTGCGCCCTTTGTGGCACATTGTCCTGGACGACAGGGTTCGTTTCACAATTCCTGTAAGCTGAATCTTTCGGCCATATACACTCCTGGAAATTGAAATAAGAACACCGTGAATTCATTGTCCCAGGAAGGGGAAACTTTATTGACACATTCCTGGGGTCAGATACATCACATGATCACACTGACAGAACCACAGGCAGATAGACACAGGCAACAGAGCATGCACAATGTCGGCATTAGTACAGTGTATATCCACATTTCGCAGCAATGCAGGCTGCTATTCTCCCATGGAGACGATCGTAGAGATGCTGGATGTAGTCCTGTGGAACGGCTTGCCATGCCATTTCCACCTGGCGCCTCAGTTGGACCAGCGTTCGTGCTGGACGTGCAGACCGCGTGAGACGACGCTTCATCCAGTCCCAAACATGCTCAATGGGGGACAGATCCGGAGATCTTGCTGGCCAGGGTAGTTGACTTACACCTTCTAAAGCACATTGGGTGGCACGGGATACATGCGGACGTGCATTGTCCTGTTGGAACAGCAAGTTCCCTTGCCGGTCTAGGAATGGTAGAACGATGGGTTCGATGACGGTTTGGATGTACCGTGCACTATTCAGTGTCCCCTCGACGATCACCAGTGGTGTACGGCCAGTGTAGGAGATCGCTCCCCACACCATGATGCCCGGTGTTGGCCCTGTGTGCCTCGGTCGTATGCAGTCCTGATTGTGGCGCTCACCTGCACGGCGCCAAACACGCATACGACCATCATTGGCACCAAGGCAGAAGCGACTCTCATCGCTGAAGACGACACGTCTCCATTCGTCCCTCCATTCACGCCTGTCGCGACACCACTGGAGGCGGGCTGCACGATGTTGGGGCGTGAGCGGAAGACGGCCTAACGGTGTGCGGGACCGTAGCCCAGCTTCATGGAGACGGTTGCGAATGGTCCTCGCCGATACCCCAGGAGCAACAGTGTCCCTAATTTGCTGGGAAGTGGCGGTGCGGTCCCCTACGGCACTGCGTAGGATCCTACGGTCTTGGCGTGCATCCGTGCGTCGCTGCGGTCCGGTCCCAGGTCGACGGGCACGTGCACCTTCCGCCGACCACTGGCGACAACATCGATGTACTGTGGAGACCTCACGCCCCACGTGTTGAGCAATGCGGCGGTACGTCCACCCGGCCTCCCGCATGCCCACTATACGCCCTCGCTCAAAGTCGGTCAGCTGCACATACGGTTCACGTCCACGCTGTCGCGGCATGCTACCAGTGTTAAAGACTGCGATGGAGCTCCGTATGCCACGGCAAACTGGCTGACACTGACGGCGGCGGTGCACAAATGCTGCGCAGCTAGCGCCATTCGACGGTCAACACCGCGGTTCCTGGTGTGTCCGCTGTGCCGTGCGTGTGATCATTGCTTGTACAGCCCTCTCGCAGTGTCCGGAGCAAGTATGGTGGGTCTGACACACCGGTGTCAATGTGTTCTTTTTTCCATTTCCAGGAGTGTATTTAAATTAGAGCGCAATGCTCGTTAATCCACAGTATCCTAAGATCCTGAAACAGAAGGTGAGTTGAACAAAAGTTTAAAGGAAAGTGGTAGTAATGAAGATTTTTCATTCTACTCCATATCTATTCAGTGCGTATACGAGGCGAATTAGAAAAGTAAGGGTAATTCGGCCGGTAAGGAAATTTGTTGAAGGTTTTACTTCCATACCAACCTCCTCTACGCAGTCGTCGTTTCGCACTTTTCGTCACGTTGCATTAACTTCTTTAAACCCTCTTTATATAAGTTCTCCACGTAGGAACTGAACCAGATGCCTACTGCTGTCTAGAGATCCTCGTTATGTTCAAACCCTTGTCCGCGATGCCATTGTTTCAGGTCGTTGGGTCTTAGGTCAATCATCATCTCCGTCTTGTCGATAGCGGTACAAAAAGACTCGTCTGCTTGACATTCTTCGCTTTTTGTGTTGGTCAATAAGCATTATGAGTGCCCATCTTGCACATGGTTTGCAGTATTCGAGCTTTTAGGTGACAATCGTGTAAAGAGTGGTGCGTCCAGCATAAGGAACTTCATCATAGAGAGCACCAATCGTCAAACGTCTATCAGATTGCAGGTTCTGGTCTCCTTGCTGCATGATTTCATCTATCTCAATAGTGGACTGTCATTCCATTCTCATCACACATATCTGAAAGGCACTTTTAAAGTGTCAACATCATTGGCTATCATTACTGTAAACCGATAAACTGGGCCCATCTCCTTTTGAATCTGAACGGCTGTAGATCCTTTTCCACACAAAAATCTAATTACTGCTCACACTTCAAGCAATAGTGTTTAAAGATATTTTATTCGGTAAAACGGCAACTTATAGCATTTATGTTATGTAACAGGTACCTAAGATTACGTAAGATTGTGCAATAATGCAGAAAGCCAGAATGTCGTGGAAACTACAGTGCGGCACCTTGCTGACGTGACCTGGCGTCACAATGTCACTCACATCAGAAGTTTCTGTTGGCTGATCAAGGCTCCAGTATATACAGAAACACACAATTTCGCTGGCTGCGATTGGCTGAAAAGAGAGATGCGGAAGTTCTCTTGTTTCGACAGGCGCGAAGATCGAGAAGAGAACGGGGAATTTGGTAGCGGAGGCACTGGTGGATGGTCGTATACGTTGTGGCTCTCATCAATAGTTGAGAATTAGCAAGTAAAATTTTTTCTATGACTACATAGTCAGAGGACGTTCTATAGAGCGGTCGCTTATTTGTGATGGGAGTTGTTAAAAGTGTGCTCACCCACAATTGCCGATCTGTATGGATAACAAATATTTTATGCAATGTATTAAGTATAGATTGAACTTGCGGTGGCCCGATGTAATGTAAAGCGTTTTCGTGGACTTACTTGTTGAAGAATGCTGGTTCTGCTTTCTTGCAGCGCCGATGTCTTCTGCTAGCACTGGACGCTTCTCCGACGATTTCACTTCTAGGAAGTGGAAATTTTCGCCCTCTCGCTCTCTCTCTTCTTATTTAAAAAATACACTACTCTTGGAATATCATTCAATGCACCAGAACATATTTATTTACACTTTGTACAGAAAAACAACTAAACTTTATGACGTAAGCCCACACATTACCGGGCAACGAGAATCAGTTAATTACACATTTTTGCTCACAATTAATACATAAGCTTTTATCGTGGCTGACTATCCACGTCCAGTCCACGTACTCTCAACAGCAGTTCAACGTCTAATAAACAGTCACTATCTCGAGTCACTCCATTTGTTTTCCGACAATACAAAGCTACATTACTCTTTGCAGCCGGCCACGGAGCTTCCAGGCCGTATTTAATTATTCTTGGCAGGTCGCGCTGAACACTTGTCAGCGCCGACGAATTATCTCCCTTCCAGTCTCGCCTGCACAAACAATAAGTGGGTGCAGTATCCCATGCTCATCCTTACGCCCTGCTTTAAAATAACGCGCGTTCGAAACGACTGGAACACAAGTGTCTCCAGACTTTCGTAAAATTCTGGGGGCACTACATATCTCTCCCGTTACCTCGAACACTCGTTATCTTGCACACAACATATATTTTAATAATTTTTTCCTTAACATTTATCTTGTTACTTTGTACTACATAGAAGCATTAGGTACAAAAACTCTCTTCCATCTCCTGTATTTCATTAAGCTGTTGGTAATATCTTTCATAGACATAGTATGATAAACTAATAGTACAAGTATTAGCTATTTCCAATACATTTATCTGCTCTTGCTTCCAGGATTGGATCAAAATAAATCCCTCCCCTTAGCCAGTTTCAAAGTTCTGACGTTATTCTTTTTTTTTTTTTTTTTTTTTTTAAGAAGCTGTTGAAATGATAACCACCGGTTTTCCGGGTCTGAAAAAAATTAGTTGTACTTGGGGTTTTGTCTTTTTCCTATCTCCTCTCGCTGGACTCGTCTTTTCTGTTTAAAAAATTTTTGAATTCAAATTTACCAGGAGAAACTTTCCACTACAATATCAGGTCACTATACCACCCTTTCCCTTTGGGTTCCAGTCTACGTAAGGGTTGATACTATGAAAACAAATTCTTCCTCATCCTTGGGTAGGTACGCCCCTTCCATTTATACTAAACTATGGTACAGGTCAATCCCCTTTTTGTGCCCCTGCCCGCACAGTATAGGTCAGCCTCCTCTGGGTCTGCCTACCTGCCTCTCTATCATTTCATCTATTTCGGATGCGCCCTCCCTATCTTCTCTAACAATGAGTCATAGTCTTGCCTCTTTCGTACTCCTCTGCACAGTGTTTTATTTAAAATTTCCTGGTAAAATTTCTATCTACCTCTCTTTTCCTCCTCCTGAGTCATTCAGCCTACCTGCTTAAATTCTTCGCTTGTTCATTGCTTACAGTTCAACGTCCATGATTGTAACTTTACTTCTTTTCTTCGGGCTATTCGGTCTGCACAATCCTATTATTCATCAGAAACTTGTTTGACTCGATACCTCCGGCTTACTATCTGTACTACTATAGCTATGAACACAGATGGATATACACTTCGTCCCCCCTTGTTCCTTTAGCTTAAGCTTACTATACCATTTCACTTGAGATGTGCAACAGTCATTACTTAGCACCTGTGCTCGAGCCCTTCCTGACCACTACCTCCCCCCTTATCTGCGACGGTTGTTACATCTCCCTGTGTATTACTTGTCTGCGTCTTTGTATTTAATTGTTTGAGTGTGGAAGTGTGATCGTGCATCCTGATCTTCGGCTCACTGAGGTTGTTAGTTGAATATTTTTAGAAATCATTGAAAAGAGAAGGACTTCAGTGATAGAAGTATATGAATGTGGACAGAGGGAGAGATAGATTGGTACTCTTAAGAGAAGTAAGAAAGGAAATAAAAGAATTGATCGCTAAAATCGAAGAAAGAAAGAAGACAGCCCCAAAGACATGAAACCCTTCCCACCCCCCTTCCCCAGGATCACCACTTCGCCGGTACTTAAGTGAGAAGCCAGAGGAGGTATGATGTTCGGCGTCTCCTGCAGAACGGACACTCTCACCGTCACCTTTGACGTCCCCAAAGAAAAGATCTTAGCAACTCCTATGGAACGGCAAATGATGAAGAACCAGTCACACTTGTTTGTGAGGGTTGTATGAAGGGCGTGGTGTGTAGGTCGTGTCGGTCTGTGCCTATGCTACCTATGCTATCCACCCCTTTCAAAATTAGATATAAACCGTCCCCAATCACATCACACCTTACAGAAAACATAAAACATTGTATAAAAATAGAAATTATATACACTATAATCAAATAGTTATTCAGTTAGTCATTTCACTCTGTATTTCATAAACATGTTCAGTTTATGTCATCTAGGTATCATTCTTCCTAAACAGTACCATCATATTACATCTCCTTTTAGAATGTTACCCTGTTAGTTTGATCTCATGCTTAGAGATTACTGTTTATTGTGACTCCTTAAATTAGTCATAATCGTGTAGTCATAATTGGTCTCTTTTAATACTAATATGATAGGATAGCTTAAGGATTATAAATAGATTTCAGGGTAGTCGAAGATTTGAAGGGAGTTCGGTGTAGGAAAACTAATGTGGAAGTAACACCGAACCCAACTCGGGAACCAGCGGACGTCACTCCGCCCGTTGACACAGAATGTCAACGTCCCTGGGGGTTTTGTACATATCGTTTTATATCCTTAACATTATTGGTTAAACCGTTTTGAGAAATGGGTGGTGTGTATTCCCCGACTGGTTTGAATTTAGGAAACTGTCTCGACACGCCTGGATTTGATCCCCATTGCAAATCAGTTATCATTTAATATAATATTTTGAGAAACTGTGCCTTTCTCTAGTTTCTCCTGCATAAGCTTGAATTCTTTCCTCAACATTTCTAAGTCTTTCTTGGAGTTAACTAAATCGGAAGTTACTATAGGCGAAGAGATTACAACACTTAGTTTCTCTTCAACCTTTCGTCCTATTAATTCTTCTACTTGTTCTTCTAAGCCATTCAAATTTATAAGATCTGCAGTCATTAACTTTTCTTTGAAGTTCTGTTCTACGGTTTCCACCCATGATTTGACCCCTGAAATTTGCGCCTGTACTAGGGGGCATTGGTTTTAGCGTAGTTAATTCTCGTTTGACCACATCAAATGTAACATTAAATCCATTTTTCAGAGAGTCGTATTTTTCGTTAAATTGTGTTTCCAAATTACTACATTTACAGTCTACATCATACTCTAATTTTTGAACTAACCCTTTTAGTTTAGCTTCATTTCTTTGTTCTAAATCCTTAAATAAAATATTTGTCTGTTCACTTAGGGAATCGGACAATTCTTTTTTTCAATTCTTTTTTCCACTCTTGCATCTGATTACTTAGGATAGTAACTTGAGCCTCTAGTTTTGTGTTTTGCAAATCTAACTTAAGAGTTTAATTCTGTCTTCAGTTCGTCCTGTTTTGTGTTCTGTGATTCAAACCGCGCTTTGATAAACCTCATTAATTCGTCAAAATCCGGCCCTGTTTTTCAATTCGCATAGCCCCAACAGACTCTGCGGTTTGATGTTCTTTTTCCATTGTGTTTTGTTTTGCCTTTAATCTAGTTATCATTAAAAGTACACTCGCTTATTTCCACAACCCACCACACTTCACAAACAATCAAAGATCAGCAGTAGCTCACCCAGCGTCGGTGGAAGGCGGTGTCAGCACCGGTGTACGGCGGCGTCAACGTCGATGGACGGCGGCGTCGGCGTAGGTGGACGACGGCGTCGGCTTTTGTGGACGGCTGCGTCGGTGTTGGTGTACGGTGGCGTCGGCGTTGGTGATCGGCGGCGTCAGCGTTTGTAGACGGCGGCGTCGGCGATTTGAGACCAACTGCAGCGTTGTGCGATTTTCTTGATTCCCTTAATCATTTCACCATTTATCAACACGATATTTCTGGATAAGTATCGTGGAACCGCTCTTCAGCCTCGCTGTTATAGGTTGCTGTGGCAACTCCCAACTCTTTTTTTTTCTTATAACTTCTTTAATATTTCCTATTCTTTCTCAGGTCCTTTACAGTCGCCACGTTCTTGCGGTGGCCCGGTGTAATGTAAAGCGTTTTCGTGGACTTACTTGTTGAAGAATGCTGGTTCTGCTTTCTTGCAGCGCCGATGTCTTCTGCTAGCACCGGAGCTTCTCCGAAGATTTCACTGCTAGGATGGGGAAATTTTCGCTCTCTCGCTCTCTCTCTTCTTATTTAAAAAATACGCTACTCTTGGAATATCATTCAATGCGCCAGAACATATTTATTGCCACTTTGTACAGAAAAACAACTAAACTTTATGACGTAAGCCCACACATTACCGGGCACCGAGAATCAGTTAATGACACATTTTTGAACACAATTTATACATAAGCTTTTATCGTGGCTGACTATCCACGTCCAGTCCACGTACTCTCAACAGCAGTTCAACGTCTAATAAACAGTCACTATCTCGAGTCACTCCATTTGTTTTTCAACAATACAAAGCTACATTACTCTTTGCAGCCGGCCACGGAGCTTCCGGGCCGTATTTAATTATCCTTGGCAGGTCGCGCTGAACACTTGTCAGCGCCGACGAATCATCGCCCTTCCAGTTTCGCCTGCACAGACAATAAATGGGTGCAGTATCCCATGCTCATCCTTACGCCCTGCTTTAAAATAACGCGTGTTCGAAACGGCTGGAACACAAGTGTCTCCAGACTTTCGTGAAATTCTGGGGGCCCTACAAACTGTGCTGTGATTAAAAGCACAAGAATGAAAAACTGACATACCTTGAAAACGTTAACCACAATCCAAGTAGTTAAGGATTTCTTGAATTACAACATCACATGTGTCCCATATGTATGAGCCCACAACCTAGTAGATCCACTACAGTGAAAGTGACATAACTGAAGACGCAAGGTTAATGGCTTTCAGAAGAACCACGAGGTGTGACAGCTTTTCACATCTCAAGACATCTTGTGTTTTACAAGAGGAGGCCAGAGCACATCCTGAGAACGCAAGGGTAGTGTTGTGCATAGCATGCAATGTGAGGACGAACATGGATGGATTTAGGCTGTAACAGTGAATAATTGAACTGAGCAGTCAATATACATCAGCAGCAATACATAGAACAGAGTCAAGGATCAGATGTGCAGTGACTATTTGTACTAGCTGTAAAGAGCACTGTGCGGGATAGATAACAGTTATTTATTTAATCGTATGGTGATTTTATGCAATATACAGTTGATATAAGACAAGTGATTTTATTCAATATGCATATGATATAAGACAAGATGAAACCTTAAAGTCCGTGTTTTTCAACCAATTAATTAAGCTGGTTGTGAGAGTGAACAAGTCGTCGAGAATTCCAGGGTATGAATCAAGTGGACAACTAGGTGTTCAATAGTCTGCTTTTCTTGATTACATTCACACATTGGTGAACTGATCCAACCCCATTTGTACCTGAAGTTGTTACAACAACATGTCCAGTCCTTAACCTGTTGAGGCGACACCAGAGGTCTCTCGGTAGGTCAGAACCTTTTGGCTTCTTCGTGGGATCAAGGTGATGGGCTTTTGTTTCCAATGTTTTTGTTGACCATTCATGCTTCTATTTACATCAAAACTATCCGCGATGAGTTGTCCTGCAGTAACACTTCCTGGTCTTCTTGATCGCAATCGTTGCTGTGGCAGATGACAGAATTCCTGGTGCAGTGGTAGAGAGGGTGATGCAGATATTTTCTTGGCCTCCCTCAGTAGAGCTTGTGGAGGGCTGTGACTCAATACAGGTAATTAGTGGCATGGGGTTGATTTGATGGAACCGGTAATTCAGGGCATTGTGTCATTCAGTTTTGTGTCTACTTTCTTCACATGTACACTTTACAACCAGACAGGTGCACAGTACTCGGCAGCAGAGTACACAAGACTGATGCCAGTTAAATGCAGACAGTCAGCAGTGGTTCCCCAGATGGTACCACTGAACTTATGTTGTATGTTTTTCCCTGCAGCGACTTTATGAGAAAGTTTGGTGATGTGCTCTCTGTATCTCAGGGTTCCATCTAGAGTGATTCCGAGTTTTTTTGGGAAAGGATTGTACCTCAATGTTTGTCCATTGAGCAGAACTCTTAGTTTGTAGTTCACAGCACGATTCGCTAGATGGAAACAAGAGACTTCAGTTTTTGATGTGCTTGGGATCAATCTCCAGGTCTTAAAGAAAGTTGACATCATCTCCAGATCCTCCGTAAGAATTCGTTCACCTTCTTCGAAATTACTGCTCTATGCTACCAGTGCGATGTCATCAGCATAGATTAATTTAGTTGATGTTGTGGCTGGTAAATCATTAATGTATAAAATGTGATGGGACTAAAACAGATTCCTGTTGTAGTCCATTACTTAGTTTCCGTTTGTGGCTTTTGGAGCTGTCTAGAAATACTTCAAATTGCCTTTCACTAAGCATGCTGGCTATTAGATCCACAATTTCTCGACTTGGTACAACATGTAGTAACTTGTAGATCAGTCCCTGTCGCCAGACAGTCATACGCGGTTTCAGGTCGATGAAGACAGCTGTTGATTTCAGATGGCCTTGAAAATCTGCTTCAATATGGGTAGTTAGGGCAAGAACTTGATCGGTGAAGCTGCTTCCTTGTCTGAGGTCAGCTTGTTCAGGAGGGGTAGCAGCCTCGACGAACGGTCCTATTCTGGTTAGGAGGATTCGTTCCAAAAGTTTGAATGTATAACTGAGCAGTGCTATAGGGCTGATAGCTATCAGGGCTGTCTTCAGGCTTGCCAGGTTTGAGAGTGGCTGTAATTTTCGACAGTTTGAATTATCTGGGAAGTTAGTTCTCTTTGAGTATGTAAGTGAAGAGCGAAGTGAGCCAGCGTATGCAGTGTGGGCCTGTCTTCTTAATAAATTCATTATAGATGTTGTCGGGGCCAGCAGCCTTACCGACTTTCAGTTGCTTGACAGCACTTTCTACTTCCGCTGTGGAAAAGGGCCTGGAAAGCGGCTCGTTTCTTGGGGCACCGCGCTTGAGGATAGGGAGGTTACATTTTACTGCTCTGGTATGATTCTTGTCTCTCTTTGCCCTTGTGAGGTCTGTGATCCGGTTGGCGATGAGGTCGGGACTCAGTTTAGGATACGGCTTTTTGAGGTGTTGCTTGCCAGTTAGCTCATTCAAGACTCTCCATGCTTTCCTACATGACTTGCTAAAGTTCATTTCTTTGAGTGTTGCTTCCCATTTCTCTCGTCTGTTCTTGTTTAAAAAGTGGAGTAGCTGTGAGCCCACTGTTTGATTTCTAGAACTTCTTGATATAAAGCCTCACTTTCTTGGTTCCAGCTAGGCACATATTCCTTTCTGTAATCCCTAGGAAGATTTGACTTAGCAGCTTTGATAACTAATCTACGGAATTCATCGCAGTTTTTTGTTGTTGTCTGCAAGTTCTTCGCAGCTATGTTGGAGTCAAGGTCTTTTGAGAAACCGTCCCAGTTAGCTCGTTGAAAATTCCATCTGGGTAGGGGCATTGAGTTTACAAGGGGAATTTTTAAACTAATTTATGTCATAACAGGACGGTGTTGGCAGTTTGGGAAGTTAGACAGAACAGTACGAGTGGCGTTAAGTGGTTGATCTAGCTGATATTTAGACACAAATACCAAGTCTGGGTTGTAATACTTATTCCAGCGTGCAGAGTGGAATGTTCCCTTGTCTTTCACATTAAAGACCAAGTGCATGCTGGTAGTTTCTGCCCATTGAGCTAGTGACTCTCCATTGACATCCACGGTGCCGTACAGCCAGTCCGTGTGATGGCTGTTAAAGTCTCCAGTGTATATGCAAGGGTGATCGAAAGCCGGCAGAACTGTGGAGGCTTGTACAGGTTGAAAATTTTTAAGTTGTTTATCTGGATTACTGTTGTGTAGGTGTGGTTAACTTCCATAGAATCAATTACATGCACTCCGTTTAGGCTTGACTTCACATAAGTGGCTATTCCATATTGTGTATGGTGGATAGCTTCGACCAGTGTATGTCCTCTACGCTGAAGATCATTCTCATCTTTGGTATGTGTTTCTTGAATGTTGACAACATTAATGTTAAGTTCATGCAGTTGTTTCTGTAGACACATTTGGCAGAGCTTATGCCTTCAATATTAAGCCGCATAATACTAACTAGACGGTCGGAGTGGCCGAGCGGTTCTAGGCGCTACAGTCTGGAACCGCACGACCGCTACGGTCGCAGGTTTGAATCCTACTTCGGGCACTGATGTGTGTGATGTCCTTAGGTTAGTTAGGTTTAAGTAGCTGTAAGTTCTAGGGGACTGATGACCTCCGAAGTTAAGTCCCATAGTGCTCAGTGCCATTTGAACCATTTATTGAAATACTAACTAGTTGTTTTTCGTCTCTAGTTGGATGATCCTAAAAAGGATGGTTATTGGTTATGTTTCCGGACATATTGTATATCATATATGACACTGTTGCTCGTTTAGCACCACCCAGAGGTCACGTGTAGATGTAGATAACAGTGAACTGCAGAGAAAAAAGTGTGGTAGTAACTGCTGCTAAAATTTACACATTTCGTGACAATGAGTGGCAGTTTATGTTGTCGTAATGGCTGGTAAGTATGTGTAATGCAAAGGACAGTGAAGTGGGATAGGTAAGAGTCTGACATAAAGAGCGGAAGACTACAAGACGTCGCTGACCGTCGTGGCTAAGGCCGATGCGGTTGGTGGCAAGAGCAGTACGTGGCCATCGCGGCTGCTTGTGCGGGCGACAACAACGTAGTGCACTCAGCGCCCATTCAGACGACAGGAGGGCAGCAGCGGAGGACATCCACCTCATCAGCCGCACACGCAGTCCTCAGGCAGAGCAGAATGCACTGCAGCTTTACTGTAGATAAGTTCATACAGCAAGTAGTAATTAACTTTATTTTACATTTTAACTATAAGAAATTAGTAATATCTTAAACGTGTGTGACAAAGAAGAAGTTGTGTTTCTAAAGAACAGGGAGGTTCGTCACCCATCTCTAGAGAGAGAGAGAGAGAGAGAGAGAGAGAGAGAGAGAGAGAGAGGACGCCACTGATGTGTGAGAGTCACCTGAGGAGGTGTCCGATTTACACATTTGATATATTTTAATTTGGAGACCATGTGTCTGACATGGTGGACCAGATGAAACTCACCGCACTGTGTCGGCATACACTGTGCCTGTTGACAGTGGTGGTGAATCATGAAGTGAAAAGAGTGCAGTAAATGCTATTGATAGGGACGATAAGGGGCTGAGACACCTAAGAGAACCCCAGAAACCTTCAAAAGCAATAAAAAAATTCCATCACAGGGAATAAACAAGCAGTCAAAAATGCTATTACAGAGAATAAACAAACAAGTAAAGAAGAAGTAAAATTAACAAATATTAAAATTGACAAGCAGAAAAACGAGATTCCCTTTGAAATCTCAACAGTATTTAAGAGGCTCGAAGAAACGTAAAATTTACTATCTAATATTTTCACAGAAGGAGTGTGTAAGAGTAGAGTGCAGATTCAAGAGGCCACCGAGTGAGATCACAGGTATTCACTTCGTCCGCTAAAAGAACTTATTTTTGAGGAAATAGTGCCAATTTAAATTTTCTTGGTTTCGTATACTTGCTGTAGTGTACGTTCTTGTCACACAACAGAATATTACCGTTCCAGCAGAGCTTGTTCTTGAAAAAACTTCGTGTCACCTGAAGTCCCGATAATCGCGACTTAACCCGAAATTTTGCGTGACATAAACACAAAAAATTCTAAACAGCCGACCAGTTGCAATGGATAAAGAATTCTTTACCTAGGTTTCAACAAATTTAAATTTGTCTTCTTCAGAAGGTGGCAATTTTACATTAGTATGGACTGATGTATCATCGCCGTTTTTACAAATGTCAGCATAGATCCATTTGCCAAATTAAAATATAGCCCTAGAAATAGGGTTTGTCACGTAAATATAAATTAGTACATGGATGTTGCAGAGCTCAGTCGGTTGTGAGCTCTGCAACATCCATGTACTAATTTATATTTACGTGACAAACCCTATTTCTAGGGCTATATTTTAATTTGGCAAATGGATCTATGCTGACATTTGTAAAAACGGCGATGGTACATCAGTCCATACTAATCTAAAATTGCCACCTTCTGAAGAAGACAAATTTAAATTTGTTGAAACCTAGGTAAAGAATTCTTTATCCATTGCAACTGGTCGGCTGTTTATAATTTTATTACGTGGAACCGTTGCTATTGTGCAGCTATGTTTAAAATACAAAAAATTCTATTCAGGTTTTCTTGATAGTGCAAAATTCGTTAAAAAAGGCAGCTGCTAGTTTCATCAGTGTCTATTGTTGCAATAAAAATGCAATTAAACGTTTCTAAATCGTATTTAACTAACACATTTCGCATTGTTTACTAGTTAGATAGACGCTCTCTAGGCCTAAATTTTCCGAGTTATAAACGTTTAAACACCTGACAAAACACGGTTGATAACGTAAATTCTCTAAAGGCGAAGTAATTACTAATTCATTATTCTGTCATTGTATCTCTAAATCAGTACAAAAACAACAACAACCGCACATAAGACCTTTGTGTCGTTTTTTGTTTACATACAGGCAATCTCGAGTCCTTGACATTCTTTAAACTTAATTAGTCTTTCGAAACTGACAATGAGTGAGAAATGCGAGAGCTGTTGTAGGGTAGTGAGTAGAGCGATTTGTTGCCAATATTGTAGGAAATATTTTCATTGGGGGGGGGGGGGGGATGCAGGTGTGAGAATAAGAGGCTCTCTCCTGGAACTGCAGAGTATGCAGTAGGAACATTTTGATCGGGAAACAGGAAAGTAAAATCAGTGCTCTTCACGCACAGTTGGAGGAAGTAAGGAAGGAACTGACAAGGATGAAGGGAGATATGTGAGAGGAGTGTGGTTCTGAACTGGCAGCTGGTACGAGAATAGGAAGGAAGAGAGCGCGATCTGAAAATTTTATGATCAACACCAAAAACAGGTATCTACCACTGCCGGAGTTAAGTGGAGAAGAGCTTCAGGTAGAACTAGGAGCAGGAAATGTGCAGCACACTTCAACCGAGGCCAAGAGGCCTAGGAATGTACAAAGTGTTAGGAAAAAGAAAATGCTGCTTCTGGGTAGTAGCCATGGGCGAGATGAAGGACCTCAGTTACAGGAAAGATTAGGGACAGCGTACCAGGCCACCAGTATCTTCAACCCAAATGCAGGGCTAAGTCATATGCCAGAGGACTTAGGGTCTTTATGTGAGGACTTTACAAAAGAGCACCATGTAGAGATAGTGGGTGGGTGGGAAACAGTTTGGAGAGGGATGGGAATATGACATAGGTGGTGACCTGGACAAGATAGCTTCACTGACTCATGGCACCAATGTACACTTTGTTGAGCAGTTTCGGCGTCGTGATCGACCACACCTTGATGGAACTGTGAGGCGAATCAATATCAGGTTGCTCATGTTTCTCTTGTGCCCATCGGGACTATCAACAGGTGGCGTTTCACTAGGCATGGCCCGCACCTAAACAGGACTGGGAAGGGAAGATTGGTACAGCTGATTCATGAAAATATAGGGGGTAGTTCTTGGGCTACACATAGTGAGATACCTGTTGTCATGGGTAGGAAAAATAAGTCTGTTTTAGAATAAATCCAGACAACAGGTTCCCCTGTCTAAAGAGTATCTCCAACAGTTTAAAAAGTATTGAAACAATCACATTACAGATTTAACACTCCAAATATCACACATACCAGATGTCACAAAGGTAAAGAAACCATTGGACATGTAGTGTTATCATTATATGAAAGGGCAAACGCTTACCGCAGAATTGCTTCAAGGGGTGGAGGATCATGCACTTACGTCAGAAAAGGATCGCAGTTCATATCGAGAAATGACCTCAGTATAGTAAGTATAGATCTCCCAGTGGTGGTGTGGACACTTTTTTCAATAAATAAACAGAAGTTCTAGATAAAGTTTCAAGTACAAAGGTCAACATATTCTGTGTGGGGACATTAACACAATATCATAAATGAATCCAGCTGCATCCTCATAAATATCCTTCAAAGTTTTGGCATGTCCCTATTGGTCAATAGTGCAAAAAGCAAAGTAGTCTGAGATGTTATAAAAAAGGAAACGGGGAGATGCAAACAAATGCAGAATAACATACTGCTAAGGGAGTGGGATAGTGTAATAAATGATCCACAACACATAGCAAACTATGGAAACGAGCATTTTTCGAGTATTGCATGGAAGTTACAGAAAAAACTCTCTCCCAAAAATATAACACCTGTAAATAATGTTGCACTAAATACAATGATGTTATTTCCAATCACAGAGAATGAGCTCAATAAAACTGTTCAAAAACTAAAAAAACTGAGAAAACAAGAGAACTCCTTGCAGAGAAGGCAAGTGCAACTCTCAGGGAAGTTTACGATTGGTCAACAAACAATAAAGTGCCATTGAATGTAAAGAAAACTAATGCTGCGAATTTTAGTTTGAAGAGGGAAAATGACTGTTAAATTAAATGTAGATGGTACCTCTATAGACCATGTAACAAATCAACATTTCTAGGAATGAATACTATTTCTCAGTTGAAGTGGTGTGAACACGCAAAGATACTTGCAAACAGAGTATTATCAGCATGTTATGCCCTTAGAACCCTATCATCAGTGTGTAACATGCAGTGTTTTTTAAGTACATATTATTCATATGTACACTCAATTCTTTTTGGGGGAACAAATGCACAAAAATATGAACACAATTTTCAAATTCCAGAAAAGAGCCATAAGAAAAAAATAGTAGTTGGGCTCATTATAAAGATCTGTTCAAAACACTGGGGATTTTAACTGTTTGGTGTGAATAGTTTTACCAATCAGTTGTACACAAAAAAATAACATTGGTAATTACTGCACAAACAGCTCTGTCCATGACCATGCAACAAGAGATAGACTCAATTTACATTTACCAAGAAAAAATAAACATAAAACTCAAAACAGCGTTTTCTACCAAGGAATAAAGCTATACAATAAATTACCAAAAGAGATTAAAGAAACTGCAAAAATACACTTATTTAAAAAGACAGCTAAAAAGTACTGGTTTTGCAGTACATATTAACATTGAAGGATTATTAGATAAAACAGAGTAGGGGTTTGGTAAAAAAAATGTTATACAAATAAATAATAATAATAATGATTATGAAACATCCAACATTCCACATAACACCTTCATACTATGTTATTTTGCTCCTTTTTTCCCTTTCTAGAAAAACTTACCCTCAAGCTATGCATAGCACAATACTAACACCTCTTCCTCTTTCTGAGCTCAACATCTCACTCTTTATAGAGGGTTGCTGACCCAGTTTTCCAGGATAGCAAATGGGAAGTTGCGATACAGAAAATGGCCCAGAGATCACCAGCATGTGTGTGTTTGTCTGTATAGTTAGTGAAGTGTCATGAAACAATTTGTGTATAGTATGTGCAGTAACTGATAGTGAGATATGAGTGAACAGTGTGGCATTACATTATTTAATAAGTTATTTGTAAAAAAGCATTGTGTACCAGGAGTAAATGTAATGATTGTCTCTAACTACAAGTCTGTAAATGTTTGTGTATACGAATTAGCTTATTTTAAATTAGTCTAAACTTGTAAATACTTCGACAAAGAGATCTACGGTTGAATAAAGCTACTACTACTACATTTGAAGAGGGTGGGCCTACATTGGGTTTTTTAAACTCTAATGTGGTGTCATTAGTGAAGGAAAGTCCGTCAGAAATCGTAGTTTGTCTTGAAAATAATGTAATAAAGAAATAACTGAAGCAAATACACTTCAAGTAACTGTTGTCGAAGTACTGTTAATTCAGTTGAGATTAATGGCGTTCAGATGACTAAAAAGTAGACACAAACTTGTTACTCTTGTTACCTCTTACATAAATAGCAGTTTCTTCTGAGTTAAAAATGGTTTGCAAGGCTCAAATTGATATAAAAGTTCACAGAGATCTACCTAAAATCAAATGTTATGAGAACGCAAGCCAAGTTTCTTTCGATTCAGGAGAGTTTTATGGTTAAATAGAAGTTGAAGTACAGGGTGATTTTTTCGACAGTGTAAAAACTCTAGGGATTGATGGTGAGAGGGTACGGTACAAAAAAGGTATAATGAACTTATGTCCGGAAATACATAGTTTCCATGCTAGAGACCATTTATTCAGTCATACTTTGTTACAGGGACTGCTGTCTAATACGCGCTGTACCATGCAGCCTCAGTGTGCATAGTTTCCTCCTAGAGGGTGGTACTGTTCCTCATACGTCATGCCCTAAAGCCCTTTTCTGCCATAGTATCTGGTAATGTTGTGTCCGATTCACTTCTCTTGCTGACTCACCTTGTAGTGGATGCAATACAGTGTTGTACACAACGATTCCGTATTCGAATCGAGGGCCGACATAGTGTTTACTTACCGAAAGGCAAATGGCAAGGGGCGGCAGCCAGCAAGGTTGTATCAGGAGACCTATTACCTGCGACAACAACCACAGCATACAATGTTTGCAGCAGTGTTTCGCCGTTTGTCTGAGAAGGGGACGTTTCAGGAAGCAGGAAAGAATGAAGGACGTACCCGAAATGTTCGGACACTAGACTTGAAAGAAAATGAGATTAACATTGTGGAAAGCGACCGCCATGTTAGCACCAGGTAGCTGGCCCACCAGTGCAGGGTGAGCCAGACGAATGTGCGAAACATTCTCCATTACAATTCTTACTACCCTTATTAATTACAGCGTGTACAGGGCTTACTAGCGACAGAATTTTCACATTGGGAGCAGTTTTGTCACAGGTTTCTTCACCGGCCAACCACGATTCCGGGATTTGTGTCATCCATCCTATTCACAGACGAGGCCACCTTTACGCGCAGTGGTATTTTCAATTTTCATAACAGTCATCTGTGGGATAGTACACAGAGCCCCTATGGTATGGTGACAGCGAACCATCACCATCAATGCAGCAGGAATGTATGGGCTGGGATAATCAGCAATCGTATTGTAGGACCAGTCTTCCTTCCCGGCCGCCTAACAGGCCGGAATTATTGGCGTTTCTTGGGGGTGACTTTGCCTCCCCTGCTGGAAGAAGTTCCATTGATGATTTGAAGGATTATGTGGCGGCTACACAGTGGTGCTCTCACTTCGCCGTTAACGTCCAAATGCATCTCAGTCATGCCTTCCCTGGTCGATGGATCGGACGAAGGGGGCCAGTTACATGGCCTGCTCGTTCATTGGATCTCAACTCGCGCGATTTCAAGTTATAGGGCCATCTCAAAAGTATAGTGTATGCGGAGTCCATTCCAGTTGCGGAGACACTGTAGCAGCGTAATCATGCTGCCTTTGACACTGTTCGGATGCAGCATGGCCGATGTGAACGTGTGAGATAGAACATGCATTGAGGTACATGGAAACCACTTTCAATATATAATGTAACTGGCTCATGGAACAGCGCGTATTAGACATCAGTCTCTGTAACAAAGTGTGATTGAATAAATGGTCTCTATCATGGAAATCACGCGTTTCCGGACAGAAGTTAATTAGACTTTTTTTGTTCTGTATTCTCTCATCAATCAACACCTAGAGTCTGTACACGGTGGAAAAAAAGGTCACCCTGTAGATTTGATATTCAAGTTGCTATGCAGGAAATATTGAAAATTGGAGCGTTATACACATATGGAACAACGCACAGCTATCGGAAATGTACCCGACGACAGCGCAATATTACACGTGTCACATCACGTGGGAAAATAGACCGATATAGAATGAGATTTTCACTCTGCAGCGGAGTGTGCGCTGATATGAAACTTCCTGGCAGATTAAAACTGTGTGCCGGACCGAGACTCGAACTCGGGACCTTTGCCTTTCGCGGGCAAGTGCTTTACCAACTGAGCTACCCAAGCACGACTCACGCCCCGTCCTCACAACTTTACTTCTGCCAGTACCTCGTCTCCTACCTTCCAAACTTAACAGAAGCTCTCCTGCAGGAGCTCTCCTGCAATACCACATTTACCCATCGACACTGGGCAACCGACTTTCGATTAAAATGTCTCCGCTGTACAGGAATATACGTAATGGATGTACGAGTACAGATTGTAGACACATGGTTGACGACATATGGAAGTTTGGATCTGGCTGTGAGGCTTTCTCGGATAGCATAACAGTAAGGCGATCGCTCGTGATAAGCGAGAAATCCGGGTTCGAGTCCCAGACCGCCACAAATTTTCATTGTCGTCATTCCATTATACAACTGAATTTTGACCATATTCGTAACGGCAAATAGATCTCATGTACTCAAGCTAAACTCTTGTTTCTACCAAAGAGAAAAACAAAAATGGCACAAAATAATAAAATTGATTAACACACATGAAAACCAAAGTTAACCATGCATGTGGAAGGAACTTATACTTAATACATTCAAGCAAGAGGGCTGAATTAACGAAATCTGCTGAACAGACAGAATGGAGGAGTAACGTCTCCTATGATAGCGTGGCGATCGTTTTGGCAGTCCAAGGTTCAGTCCATGCAACGATAAATTGCTGAGCACTGGTTCTTTAGAAAATGATTTGAGAGAAGGGAGAATGATAGGTGAGACAATAAAGAAAGGACAAGCGAGAAACAAAAGGTAAGTAAACTTTATAACGATCTGATACTTGTTGACGAGAGTATGGACTCATAAGGAAATGGGCTTATTAGAACGTATAACATATACATTTTGAAACAGATATTATAGTGGTCGACCTTACAATCTTTCTGTAAATCTATCAACTACACTCTTTTAACTACTGCTTTATCAGGAGTGAAGAATAATTGTTTGAAAAACTCAATTATGGAGTCAAAGACATGGGGGATTACAGTAAAAGGAGAAATTTTTCTTAACTATCTCTAACGAGATGGATGCAAAACATTTAGAAGTTGTGGGAATCATGAACATGAAACAGATTGCAAAACAAAATGATATATAATAGGTGCAGAGATGTGTAAAGCTAATGTCACATGTTTGTATGGGATGCATCACAGAAACATACAAAATAAATTTGATATTGACAACAACACAAGTACAAATGCGTTATTACATTTCGCAGACGTAACGTACTAAAGTTTGATTGAGCACACAAAAAAATAAGAACGATAAGCATGATGATTAAAAGTTATATAAGTCAAAAGAACAGGCAAGTGTGCATCAATACTTGCATTAATAAGTCAAGCAAGGTAAGTTCTGACAGGAAACCAGCTGGAACAGATAGTGTAGATTATTAAGGTACAAGAAAAGTGAGAGAAGATGAAATACTGTAGGCAAACGACAACGGGCCATAGATCATTAAGGCACATAAAGGAGAGGAAAGTAAGACAAGATCTAATTTTATAGGTAACCGGTAATGGCCACAGATTATTAAGGTTGAGAATGCAACTGATAATGGGTCAAATTTGTGTTAGTACCTTGCTGAGAAGGTGAAGTTATTACACCATTAGAAATAGGCAAAAAGTGAGCTGGTTAGAAATGGTGTAAGAATGTAATATTGAGCTTTTCAAGGCAGGTATACCGAAAGATATGAGGAGATATACTAATAATTACGAGTCAGTGTAATAATAATAAGAATTTAAAGAGTGAGGATATGACAACAAGAAGAAGAGGCAAGTACCTAATAAAACCTATCTGGCATTACATGAAAGTTGATTGTCACTTTCGTAGTGTGAAACGAGACGAGAGAAATATACACACTGAGCAAGTACTGAAATATCTATTAAAACAATAAAAAGAGCGTTTGCAAGCAGTGATAAATGGGTAGGCACTGTGAATAATGCTGGTAATGAAAAACGGATCTTTCTGGACCCTAAAGAGGATGAACGCATTCAAAAGGAATGCACATGCAAATAACAAAAAGGGTAATGCATCGCATGCATTGTGTTTCAGCGAGTGTGATAAAAGAAACCGTAGAACTATATACGAACACGTAATTGTAAACTAGCAATGGGAACACACTTGATGTGGGACAGATGGAAGCAAGGTGAGCTATTCGGTTAGTGGGTCAGGGGCACAGCGACCCTGTGCTATTTGGGTTCACAGCAGGCGTCCCAACACAGCCTCCACGCAGCCGAACTCGCCAGGTGAGACAAACAAAAAATATATGGGTCAGTAGAGCTCTTGGCTTCCAGATGAAAGACAGAGAAGATACTAAATGTCAATGACAAACAAATACAACGATGTATAATGTTGCTGTTAACAATAGGAATGGTGTCTCAGTTTGAGTATTTAATGAATGTGTGTTTCTCTTGCAGATTTAGGATAAAATTACTTGTTTCTAACAAATGTCAATGTGCTCTGTTACATGTAACTACCTAATTGATGTACACGATAGGAGGGAGAGTAGAAGACGAAGGAAACATGCCTTACTACAACAAGACAATGATCGAGGGAAAAAATCTCCAGAGCAAGAATCATGACTGGAAGTAACCAACAGCAGAGGTGTAAAGACTAGGATATGCAGAAAGATACATACAATGTTAAAATATGTTACATTAAAATCAATAAGTATTTAGGGATGGCAAATTGTCCAGTATTTATAAACGCCTTTAGTGGAGAGAGGAATGTGCTGACTAATGGATATTCGTTATTATGCAGAGAATTTACCAATAAATAATTCAAATAGTAGAACAAAAATCACTAAAAATGTATCACACTTTTTGAGGAAAACACTCCCAGAAATTAAAGTAATAAAAATAAGAATAATCTAAGGAGTACATTAACACCACGAGTAACAAAATTAAGTCAGATCAGAATTTAGAGGAAGACAAATAAGCAAGAGACTTTGTCCCTCGATTCTTAGACTTAAACTTATCATTGGAGTTGAGAATTTCCCATTTTGGAAAACAAGGGGGAAAAGTATGACATTTATGTTATGTAACAAGTATCTAAAACTTCATAAGATTGTGAAATACCACGCAAAGCCTGCTGTGTGCATAAAGGGACAACAATATGGCGTGGGAATGATGTAGAAGTCATAGTGTGGTACCTTGCTAATTTGGCCTTCTGTCACAGCGTCATTCTCATCAGAAACTTTTTATTGGCTGAGTAAGTTCCAGAATTAGTCACGAAGTTTCCCCCGGCTGCTGGAGGTTATTCCTTAGGTTATTTGGAACAAAAAATGTAGATTCAATAATGTGACCAGATCCATACTTAAGGAGCTCAACAGAGTTCCGAAACATGCCACTGTGTATGGAGTGCTACACTTGTGTTCACAGGACATACGATCAGTCTTAGGTAGACAAGTGCAGCGAGTGGTACGTTTGCATAACAACCACGTTGTTGATACAACTGATACACCAGAGATGGTGTACATTTTGGGTTTCTGTGATGGTAATGCGAAAGCTGCTGTTGCCGAATATCACCGTCGGTATCCTAATCGTAGGATTCCGAGTGCCAAAACATTTAGTGGAATGTATCGAACATTGCTAGAAACTGGTACTCTTTCCAGTACTCGCGTTCACTCCGAAAGGCATCGCGACGTTCAAGAAGAAGAAACCATTCTCAATTCAGTAGAGCGTAGTCCTCGTTAAAAGTACAAGACGCCTAACTACCCGACTGAACGTTTCACAATCTAAGGTATGTAGGATTCTTCATGAGAATGGACTGTATACTTTTCATGTGCACAAAGTTCACCATTTAGTGCCACATGATTGTGCCAACGGTTTGCACTTTTGTAACTGATTAAATGGAAATCGTCAGCTCTATCGCTTCATAATATTCAGTGTTGAGGCAACCTTTACAAGAGATGGCATCAACAACATGGATAACATGCATGTCTAGGCAGAAGAAAATCCCCATGCCACGGTAATGTCTCAGTTGCAACACAGATTTAGTGTCAACGTCTGGTGTGGCGTTGTGTTTGACCAGCTACCGGGGCCGTCTATTTTCCCGGGATATTTACATGGTCAGATGTACGGTAACTTTTTACGAGAAGACTTACCGCAGCTTCTTGAAGATGTTCCTCTAGAAACAAGACGCCATATGTACGTTCAACATGACGGGGCACCTGCACGCTTCGACCATGTGGTAACAGTTTATCTTAATCAGCAATTCCCACATCGATGGATAGGTCGCGGGGCCGTATCAACTGGCCTGCCAGATCCCCAGATCTAACGCTCCTAGATTACTGCATCTGGGGGTGAATGAAAGACATCGTGTACGAAGTTAAGGTGGAAACACGAGAAGATTGATACAACGCTTTTTCGATGCCGCAACGTTAATAAGGAACGTGAATTTGAAATTACGGAATGCTTCCCGCCCGTTTCACTCCCTTGTGAATCTTTGCCTTCAAATGAAGGGAGGAAATTTCGAACACTTGCTTTAAATCCACTCTGAATGCTACAAAATGGTTTAAATTAATTATTATGTGCATTTTTGATAGTCAAATCGTACAATGAAAGTTTTTTCTGCCATTTTCCTGAGTTTTTCAATTAATGTAGCTCCTTAATTATGGATCTGACCCCATTACTTTATTTACATTCTTTGTTCCAAATAACCTAAGGAATACCCTCCAGAAACTGGGGGAAAACCTCGTGACTCACCCCGTATAGTAACACAAAATTTCCGTGGCTGGGACTGACTGAACCTAGCGATGCGGAAGCTCTCTAGTTTCAACAGGCACGAAGGTTTAGAGGGTAGCAGTGAGTCTGCTAAGGAGGGGGGGAGGGGGGGGGGGGAGGGAGACGGGTAGCAGTGGTCGGTCGCAGAAGTGGTGGTTCTCGTCAGTTGTCGAGAAGGGGATGTAAAATATTGTTTATCATTTCATAGTCATGGGTCGGACTACAGGGCGGTCGCATACTTGTATGTGCATTGGAAGTTACTGAAGTGTAATCTGCCCACAGCTGCAGATTTGTATGGATACAAATACGAGGGTTGGAACTTAAATAGTGGCAACGATTTATTCATAACCGATACAAAAGAGTTACATGTTTACACCTGTTACTGTCCTTCAAAGTAGTCACCAGCTTTGTGTAGAACCCTTTGCCAGCGATGTAGAAGGCGTAGTATACCGTTAGCAGAGACTGTTCTGTTGATGGTGCGAATGGAGCGGCCTACTGCCTGTTGAATTTCTGGAACAGTTCTCAAGTGAATGTCACGAATTGGTTCCTTCATCTTCGGAATCAAGTCACAAGGACTTAAGTCGTATTACTGTTCGTTTCTGGAGTCTCACTTGCAACCAACTTTGCGAAAGAAGCGGCGACACTTTCTGCGCAACCCACCCATCATTTTGCACGACAATGCGCGGGCGCATGCAGCGCAAGCTGTGGCTGCTCTGTTCGGTCGATGGGACTGGGAAGTACTGTACCACCCACCATAATCCCCTACTTAAGTCCTTGTGACTTTGATTTGATTCCGAAGATGAAGGAACCACTTGGTGGCATTCGCTTCAGAACTGTACCATAGATTCGACAGGCAGTAGACGGCTCCATCCGCACCATCAACCTCTGCTAATGGTATACTACGCCTTGCACATCGCTGGCACCGGGTTCTACACAACACTGGTGACTACTTTGAAGGACAGTAAGAGGTAAAAACATGTAACTCTTTTGTATCGGTTGTGAATAAATAGCTGCCACTATTTAAGCTCCAACCCTCGTATTTTGTGCAACATATTAAGTGTAGAGTGAAGTGTGATGTGCTAATAGCCAAAATATCTTGTGCAACAAATCAAGTGTAGAGTGAACTGTGATTTGATCAAAACCACAGCAATCAATAAGTAGCATCCACTTGCAAGACGTCATGGTCTCCTGACCTTCATTGCTTACATATTCCCCCCCTCACAGTCATATTCCGCACATCAAGACGCTTCATTCGAACCCAAACTCGATAAGATAAAAGTCAATGTTGTATGAATTCATGTAAACGATATGCAAATAACTAGTAAATAGCAAATACGCACCGAGATTGAAATACTCGAGGCTTGCGTACACACACACATTCCAGACACGACAGTCACAGGAGCTTTTAGTTCGGGAGAGTCAGACCACACGCCGGGAGGCCGGTCCCTTCAGAGGACAAGTCAACCTATCTACGTCGGACGGCGTCCGCCTGTAGAGCAGACAGCGTTTACCCGAGTGAAAGGGGGAACGACCCCATATTCAGCTTAAAAGCAAATTCTGCTACTTTGTGTGGGAGCGCCCAGCCTACGCATTCTTTACAAACATAGCACGCAGTTTCAGAGGTTTTCACAGGGAGACAGCAAACGCTAAATGCCGATGCTACAGATTTCCAGATTGGTCGCCTTAAACGAAACGTCATTCTCCCGTTTTAGAAGAGCAATGCTGATTGGCAGACGATATTCCTGACGCCTTGAGCTGAGGGAGTAATGGAAGAGACCGAAAGATATACCCCTTCACGTCTGGCATGGAGAGGGGCCGTTCCATTGTCGCTCTTGGAGCGAGAACACGTAACGAGAGCGTGTGCGCTCGTACGTGTACTCAAAGAGCGAGGAACAAGTCTCTCCTCACAAGGGAACCTCCCCATCGCACCCCCCTCAGATATACTTATAAGTTGGCACAGTGGATAGGCCTTGAAAAACTGAACACAGATCAATCGAGAAAACAGGAAGAAGTTGTGTGGAACTATGAAAAAAATAAGCACAATATACAAACTGTGTAGTCCATGCGCGAGATAGGCAACATCAAGGATAGTGTGATCTCAGGAACGCCGTGGTCCCATGGTTAGCGTGAGCAGCTGCGGAACAGAAGTCTTCCCTTGAGCGAAGATTTACTTTACTTATTTTCGCAAAGTTATGATATGGCCGTTCGTTCATTGACGTCTCTGTTCACTGTAACAAGTTAAGTGTCTGTGTTTTGCGGCCGCACCGCAAAACTGTGCGATTAGTAGACGAAAGGACGTGCCTCTCCAATGGGAACCAAAAACATTTGATCGCAATAGGTCAACCGATTCTTCCACAGGAAAACACGTCTGATATATTCTATACGACAATGGTGACGGCATGTGCGTCACATGACAGGAATATGTTGTCGACCCACTTAACTTCTACACTTGGCGAATGGGTAAAAAGGTTCTTCTACCTTGCCCGATTTAGGTTTTCTTGTGGATGTGATAATCACTCCCAAAAAAGTGTGTTTCGATGTTTGTTTCGGTGTAGCGTCCCCATACTACGGCGCAGTTACCTTGCATCGAGCGGACGGACGGACAGATAATAATTGTCTGAAAATAAAAAATTAAACTTTTCACTCGAGGGAAGACTTGAACCAAGGACCTCTCGTTCCGCAGCTGCTCACGCTAACCACTTTTTCTTTTTTCTTTTTAAATCTCATTTTGTTCGTTTTAGTTCGTTGAATCTGATCGGAGCGGATGTCCTAAGACACCCTTTTAAGTTCGTCGTTGATCAATTAACTCAGTTTTTTTTATTACAGAGGGCAGCTAACCCTCTGACCGAACACGCTGAGCTACCGTGCTGGCGGACCATGGGACCACGGCGCTCCTGAGCTCATATCATCCTTGATGTAGCCTGTCTTGCGCATGGACTACTCAGTTTGTACAAGGTGTTTCAAAAATGACCGGTATATTTGAAACGGCAATAAAAACTAAACGAGCAGCGATAGAAATACACCGTTTGTTGCAAAATGCTTGGGACAACAGTACATTTTCAGGCAGACAAACTTTCGAAATTACAGTAGTTACAATTTTCAACAACAGATGGCGCTGCGGTCTGGGAAACTCTATAGTACGATATTTTCCATATATCCACCATGCGTAGCAATAATATGGCGTAGTCTCTGAATGAAATTACCCGAAACCTTTGACAACGTGTCTGGCGGAATGGCTTCACATGCAGATGAGATGTACTGCTTCAGCTGTTTAATTGTTTCTGGATTCTGGCGGTACACCTGGTGTTTCAAGTGTCCCCACAGAAAGAAGTCACAGGGGTTCATGTCTGGCGAATAGGGAGGCCAATCCACGCCGCCTCCTGTATGTTTCGGATAGCCCAAAGCAATCACACGATCATCGAAATATTCATTCAGGAAATTAAAGACGTCGGCCGTGCGATGTGGCCGGGCACCATCTTGCATAAACCACGAGGTGTTCGCAGTGTCGTCTAAGGCAGTTTGTACCGCCACAAATTCACGAAGAATGTCCAGATAACGTGATGCAGTTATCGTTTCGGATCTGAAAAATGGGCCAATGATTTCTTTGGAAGAAATGGCGGCCCAGACCAGTACTTTTTGAGGATGCAGGGACGATGGGACTGCAACATGGGGCTTTTCGGTTCCCCATATGCGCCAGTTCTGTTTATTGACGAAGCCGTCCAGGTAAAAATAAGCTTCGTCAGTAAACCAAATGCTGCCCACATGCATATCGCCGTCATCAATCCTGTGCACTATATCGTTAGCGAATGTCTCTCGTGCAGCAATGGTAGCGGCGCTGAGGGGTTACCGCGTTTGAATTTTGTATGGATAGAGGTGTAAACACTGGCGCATGAGACGATATGTGGACGTTGGCGTCATTTGGACCGCAGCTGCAACACGGCGAACGGAAACCCGAGGCCGCTGTTAGATCACCTGCTGCACTAGCTGCGCGTTGCCCTCTGTGGTTGCCGTACGCGGTCGCCCTACCTTTCCAGCACGTTCATCCGTCACGTTCCCAGTCCGTTGAAATTTTTCAAACAGATCCTTTATTGTATCGCTTTTCGGTCCTTTGGTTACATTAAACCTCCGTTGAAAACTTCGTCTTGTTGCAACAACACTGTGTTCTAGGCGGTGGAATTCCAACACCAGAAAAATCCTCTGTTCTAAGGAATAAACCATGTTGTCCACAGCACACTTGCACGTTGTGAACAGCACACGCTTACAGCAGAAAGACGACGTACAGAATGGCGCACCCACAGACTGCGTTGTCTTCTATATCTTTCACATCACTTGCAGCGCCATCTGTTGTTGAAAATTGTAACTACTGTAATTTCGAAAGTTTGTCTGCCTGAAAATGTACTGTTGTCCCAAGCATATTGCAACAAACGGTGTATTTCTATCGCTGCTCGTTTAGTTTTTATTGCCGTTTCAAATATACCGGTCATTTTTGAAACACCCTGTATATTGTGCTTATGTTTTTCATAGTTCCACACAACTTCTTCCTGTTTTCTCGATTGATCTGTGTTCAGTTTTTCAAGGCCTATCCACTGTACCAACGTATAACTAAATCTGAGGGGGGTACGATGGGGAGGTTACCTTGTCAGTACTTCACTGGGAGAGCACCTCTGTCGAGAGTAAATCGGAGTGCGACCTTATATTGAATCCTTGCGATTAAGCGTTGTTCACTGTGTTGGACGCCACACTTATTGTGCGGTATGAATGGACAGAGTTATAGTTAAACACCTGCGAGCGAATTTTTGAGTGACATCGCGGTGGACTGATTATCTGACTGGTGTACCACGCCAATAGTTAGACTAGGGGCGAATAGGAGTCCTTGATATCAACAAGGCGTAGAGAGAGTTTGATTGGCGAAGGTCAATCCAGATAGAATGAGAGTTATCTTATTTGTCAGCAGCGAGCGGCGCAGACAGCAGTCATCTCAGCTTACGGTACTGTGCGCTACAGCTCTTGCGACCCCCTTATTTCCTCCACAACAGTACACTTCACTGCATTTCACACGCGGCAGCCTTGATCAAACCTAGCAACATTCTAATGGATAATTATTTAAGTTGAGTTGGTGCGGCTCTCAGACATGCTGCCAAGTCAATAACAATCTTAAACTTTGTATAGAAATTTCATTAGCGAATCCTATCCTTAAGAGGTAAATTCACATTCCGAAAAGAACCCAGAAATAACTTGTTCAGTTCATAACTAAAAGTGCCATTGTGATTTCTCAGAATTTTTGCAAAAATAAATAATAATTTCGTTAGATTCATGTTTTTTCTTACACTAACTAGCACTACTCCAGTACCCAAGTATCCCACTACTTATGTAGAAATTTCGTGAATTTTGTGTCATTTTTTTACAGCAGATGACTCCAGAAGATATTTATTGCTGAAAGTTTTTCAGGCATTTTTCTTTGGAACGTTAGGAGCGTCTGTCTGACTTCTGTAGTAGTGTAACGCTCGTGACTACTTTGAAGGACAGTAAGAGGTAAATTCATGTAAGTTTGTATCGCTTGTGAATAAATAGTTGCCACTATTTAAGTTCCAACACTCGTATTTTGTGCAACATATTAAGTGTAGAGTGAACTGTGATGTCATCAAAACCACAGCAATCAATAAGTAGCGTCCACTGAAAAAGTTAGATTGTGTGTTCTTAACCGCGAGCCAACTAGTTAAGGGTTTCCTCCTGTTGTCAACATTACAGCACCTCATCCGCCACATCTGTACAAGCCCATTACCGAGCGCATCCACTAGCGAAAGGAACATCTTTGAAGACGCAAGTTAGCCGCTTTCAGAAAAAACTGCAAGATGTGTCGGATTTGGACATCTCCAACGACCACCTCGCACGTACAGTTGCTCTGTTACAACCAGTTGCCGGCCATTGTGGCCGAGCGGTTCTAGGCGCTTCAGTCCGGAACCGCGCTGCTGCTATGGTCGCAGGTTCGAATCCTGCCTCGGGCATGGATGTGTGTGATGTCCTTAGGTTAGTGAGGTTTAAGTAGTTTCTAAGTCTAGGGGAGTGATGACCTCAGTTGTTAAGTCCCAAAGTGCTTAGAGCTATTTGAACCATTTGTTACAACCAGAGGCTGGGGCAGCTCTTTTCAACACATGGAAAGTATTGGTAACTGAATCAAAACAATGACTTCTGTGGCTACCATCTGCTGTGGCAATATGATCGCCCTGCCTCCAAAACAGCAGCTACGAGGGCATTTCGAAAAGTAAAGATACAATGGCTCGCAGGCCTCAAATAGAACATTTATTTAGAAAACGTCACTTACATCTTATTAACTGGATTATTTGTTATTTTTCGATCCCCGTTATCCAAACATTTGTTAAGTCGGTGCACAAGCTTTTGTATCCCACAGTCATAGAAGGTTGCCGACTTCATCTTTGATCTCCTCATTGTCGTGGAATGATTTTCCACCAAGATGTAACTTCAGATAACGGAAGACATGGAAGTCGGTGGGCGCAAGGCCCGGCCTGTGTGGCGGATGATCCAATATGTCCCATTTGAATTGTTTGAGTAGTGCTTTGGTTACGAGCGCTGTGTGAGGCAGAGTGTTATCATGAAGCAAGCGGGCTCCACTTGTCAGCTTTCCCCTGCGTTTGTTTTGAATTCCCCTTCGAAGAGATTTCAAAGTCTGGCAATATGCAGCAGCATTAATTGTCGTTCCGGGAGGCATAAATTCCAACAGAAGAATGCCTTGTCTGTCCCAAAAAACAGAAGCCATGATTTTTTCGCTGAAATCGACGTTTTGCATTTCTTGGCTTTTGGTGAATTCGAATGGCGCCATTGCATTGATTGTTGCTTGGATTCAGGTGTATGGTGATAAACCCACGTCTCGTCATCTGTCACAATGAGATCAAGGAACTCATCACCTGCTTCAGCATAGTGTGTGAGGAAGTCGAGTGCAAAGCCCATCGTTTTCTTTTTGTGTTCTTCCGTTAACAGTTTTGGAACCCAGCGCGCACACAATTTCCTGTACCCTAACTTGACAGTCACAGCGTCATAAAGAGTTGTCATTGACACGTCTGGTATAATCTGATGCAATTCTTTCAATGTGAGAAGTCTATTCGCACGAATTGCTTCCTCCGTTCTCTGAAGAAGGACATCAAAGATCACAGATGGGCGACCTGTTCTTTGTTCGTCATGAACTTCGGTCCTACCTTCAGAGAAATGACGACACCATTTCGTTACATTTTGTCGATTCATAATGTTCCCATAAACAGAAACAATTTCTTTGTGAATATCCGCTGGTCGCTGACCTTTTGCATGAAGAAAACGTATGATGGATTGCACTTCGCATTTTGCGGGATTCTGAATCGGCGCAGCCATTTTAAACACGACCTACTCCAACCAGAAGCAACGTTCAACTGCCGAACGACCGCGATGTTCAAGGTTCAAGGTTAACACCAGTGGTGCCAACTTGCTCGCCAAAACTCTTCTGTTCCTCTGGCGTACGGTGTATCTTTACTTTCAGAAATACCCTTGTATTTCTAATAAGTGCCTCATGAAAGCATGCTGAGTTCTACTCTGTCGCATCCACATGCCAGATGTATTTAAAAGAATATAAACTGATCATGTCTCCCCTTCTTGCCATGAAAAAGTAAAGAATTTTAGGCAGTGAATGATTTTAGGCAATTTGCGCTATCTTATCAAAAGTATCTGGACACTGATATGTAATGGGAGGCAGACACGTGAGTACAAAAGGAGGAGAGAAGTACTGTCAGTAGACAAGCACGAACAGAAGAATGGGTCGATCAGGAGCGCTCCGTGACCTCGAACGTGGATGTCATTGGATGCTACCTGAGTAGCAATATACATTCAGGGAAATTTCAACCCTTCTAAAGCTGCCCATGTCGACCGACGGCTGTTGCTGATGTGATGAAGTGCAAACACGAGGGAATAACGACAGCTAAACCAAGAGCAGGCGGACCTCAAGTACTGAAGCACAGGGACCATCGAGCATTGAGGAGAATGGGGTGCAAAGGTCGAGCAGCTTCTCATAAGCCACACACTCGTGTAGTCAGTAGTAAGTGATGCTTGAGGAAGAGTAAAGAGTGGTCAGTTTACGTCTGGAAACAAGTGATTTGAAGTGATGAATTACGTTATACCGTGTGTCAATCTGCTGGAAGGGTTTGAGTTTGGCGAGTACCACGAGAAGGTTACCTGCCATGATGTGTAGAGTCAACAGTGAAGTACGAAGGAGTTACAGTATGGGGATGGTCTTCATGGCTAAGGTGTGGTCACCTTATTGTGCTTAAGCAAAGACGAAATGCAGAAGGATATGAACACATTTTAGAGCTCATTTGATGAGTGGGGCAACCATAGCTATAGAAGTCTATTTGAATAATGCGCAACCGTAACCGCTACAGTAAGAATATTTATTTATACGATGGCTATCCACAAAGTACATTACGTTTTGGAATTAAAAATAAATAAAGTATTGGAATTTTTTTTTATTATATACAGATGAAAGCCAAACTTAAATACTACTTTTCTACATAGTTGCCATTTAAATTAAGGCACTTATCGTAGCGATGGACGAGCTTGGGAATTCCTTCGTCGTAAAATTCGGCTGCCTGCGGCTTCAACCACGTGGCGACTGTCTTTTGGGACAGAAAAGGTATGATTTTTGTGGATTTCCTGGAAAGAGGCACTACAATAAACTCTCAAAGGTATTGCCAAACTCTGCACAACCTCAGAAGAGCAATACAAAACAAGCGCAGGGGAAAGTTGGGCTCAAAGATCTTGCTGATTCACGACAACGCTCGGACCCACACGGCTAATCCCACTCGTGAAGTTCTCGAATATTTTAAGTGGGAGTTGTTTCCTCATCCGCCGTACAGTCCCGACCTGGCACCGAGTGACTTCCACTTTTTCACAGCAATGAAGAAGTGGTTGGCTATGCAGCGTTTTGATGACGAGGCACAGCTTCAAGAAGAGGTAACCACGTGATTGAAGGCGCAGGCGGCCGAATTTTACGACGAAGGGATTTCCAAGCTCGTCCACCGCTACGATAAGTGCCTTAATTTAAATGGCAACTATGTAGAAAAGTAGAATTTAAGTGTGGCTTTCATCTGTATATAATAAAAACATTTTCCAATACTTTATTTATTTTTAATTCCAAAACGTAATGTACTTTGCGGATAGCCCTCGTATCTTATTCGTTCACAACTAGTTTCTCGGCTATCAAGTCTCATCGTCGGGCCCCAAACAACTGACCTTTTTTATTTTAGAAGTGGACGCTGTCCCTCAATAAAACGTAAATGTCGCCTATCCTCATGCTAATTATAGTGTAAGAACGCAATCGTCAACTTGACAGTGGACTACATGGAACATAGGTGGCGGTGAGAGGAGCAAACTGGCGCACAGCGTCACCACCACTTCTGTTACGTCTCGCATATAGCCCACTGTCAAATTCTTGACGATTGCGTTTTTATGCAATGATCAACATGAGGATAGGAGACATCTGTGTTTTATTGAGAGACGGATTCCAAGACTGTAATAAAAAAGGTCAATTATTTGGCACCCAAGGATCTGTTCGAACAGTGTCCTTCCTAGGTTTCTTCGCCAGAGTAGATCTGATATCACGATCAGAATATCCATTTTTTCTGAATACCGTCGTCAGATGATTAATCTCGGAGTCGAGATGATCCTTGTCCGAAGTAGTCCTTCCTCTGTGTACCAAGGTATTCAGCATAGATCTCTTCTGAGCTGGGAGATGAAAACTACGCGCGTTTAGATATAAATTTTGTATGTGTCGGTTTTCTGTATACAGAATGTCCGAGACGTCCATCTGATTTTCGCTCCTCCAGCACATCTAAGAAGGGTAACTTCCCATCCTTCTCCACCTCCACTGTAAATCTTATGTTCTGATGTATACCATTCAATGATCAACAAACTGCTGCAGTGCCTCACTGCCACGTGGCCAGATTAAAAATGTATCGTCAGCATACCTGATGAAGCAGGATGGACGTAAGGGAACACTGTTCAACGCTCGCTCTTCGAAATCCTCCATGGAAAAGTTAGCTATGGCTGGCGACAGTGGCGAATCCACGGCTGTTCCGTCAGTCATTTCATAATATTTTCCACCATACAAAAAAATAGGTGGTCGTCAAAGTGTGTCGAAATAACTTCAGTATTTCAGGAGAGAAATGAGCAGCCAACAGTTTTAACGTATCTTCCACCGGTACTTTTGTAAACAAAGAGACTACATCTAGGCTGATCATGATGTCATTCTGACCTATCCTCATCTGCTTTATGATGTCAACATACAGGGGAACAAGACCATGTGTATAAACATAGAAGGATAAAAATCAGGCAAGATTTTATGAAGGCAAAAATTAAATGGGTTGGTATAGGCAAATAAAGTAACGGAATTACCCTGAAACAGTCACAGACGCGAGGTGAAGTGCAACACTCCATCGGATGCACCTGGAAAGCAAATGAGTAAACAACCTAAAAAGATGATCACATTGAAACTAGACTGCAAAGGAAAACCATGTTTCCCGCTCTAGTAGGGAAGGTACGTCAACAGAAGGCGTTAGTACCAGTAAAGCTTTGCTAATCTAGGCGTAAGACTAAAAAGCACCTACAGGCGAAAAGTAAGGTATAATTACGTAGCACTTTAAGTGACAAAGTATGATAGTACGTAGCATAAAAATTCAAAAAAGTATAGAAATTAATAGAAAGTAAAGAATAAGAAACGCTGTGAAAACAAATGTTGCCGTAAAAACAATAAAGGACCCGAAAAGGTTAAAACAACTATTTGCGTGGAAGTAATCAGAGCAGTAAAATCGTAACGATTCATTATGCAAAATAAGGAAAAAACTGGAAGCAAATTAATTATACAGATTTTAAAACCGGTATCGTGACGTTTTAAAAAGCGTGAGTCTTAGATTCACCCATTTCTAAACTTTTGGGATTCTTTATTGTTTTTATGCCATCCGTTTGTAACCTTTTGGGATCCTTAATTGTTTTTATGACACCCATTTGCCAGCTTTGGGGACCCTTTATTGTTTTTATGGCACACGTTTGTAACCATTTGGGTTCCTTTATTGGTTTTATGTCAACAATTTGTAACATTTTGGGATGCTTTATATCGTTTTTATGCCATCCATTTGTTACCTTTGAGATCGCTATTGTTTTTGTGGCAACATTTGATTTTGGTTCAAATGGCTCTGAGTACTATGGGACTTAACTTCTGAGGTCATCAGTCCCCTAGAACCTAGAACTACTTAAACCTAACTAACCTAAGTACATCACACACATCCATGCCCGAGGCACAACATTTTATTTTTCGGTATTTCTTATTGTTTATGTTCTTCTAATTTCTAAACATTTTGAATATTTAACCTATGCGCTATCATACTTTATCTGTTAGGCTGCTACCTAATTACTTTTACTTTTAGGGTGTAGTTACTTTTTACAGTCTGACGCCTAGAGTAGTTAAATTATGCCGACAATAGAGCCTTCTTATATAATTGCATCTTTGGTTTTCTTTTAGAAAAATCTGAGGAAGCCTTAACCAGGCGAAACGCGTTCTTCGTATTAAAAATTAATTTTGCAACCGAGACTTTCTCTTTGAATAATTATGAAAACCGGTTGCTGCACCAATCAGCCTATCATGTAGTGGAATAAACTTTTCATTGAAAGCATAGTAATCCAGTAGAGCCCAAGTCATCATAAAGGCGAAGGATGGACACAGCTCATATTAATGACCACTAATAGGTGTCCAGATATTTTCGATCTGATAGAGTATAATTTTAATTTATCGTGACTAACGAAAATTTGTGCCAGACAGAGATCGTGCGAGAACCTCTGGTTGCAGTCTTCGGAAATCGTAGATGAAAACACGAGTGACAGTGAAGATTTAAGTGAGCTCTAGCGGCGTGCGTAGATGGTGTTACGGTTGAGACGCCTATTCACGAAAAGCAGGAGATCTGGGTTCGTGTCCCGGTCTGACATAAACGTTCATTGTATCACGACATATACACTTCAATGCACGTTCAGAATTTCTAATCAGTTTCACCGATGTCATCTGTTGTCGTCGCATATTCACTAAAATCCTCTCCATCGATCCATTCATTTCATTCCACTGAATCCCAATTCAGGTGATTGTTATTCATTTTAATTTAATGGTGGAAAGCGAATAAACTGTGTTCCACAAATATTTTTAGAAATACAAGTAATAACCACGAAAATTAATAATATAACCACCTATAAATTTGGTAAAAATACTTCTTCTTCTTTCAGGAGCGGCAGTTCGTCTGTTGCGGTTACAGAGAAAGTCATTACAACTTTTCCTTTCATTTTAGAGCTTTTCTACTATTAGCTATATGACAAATATACTTCTTGTCCTCTGTAAACGCCTGAGAGACAAATTTCTATCTTTTCTTTGCTTATGTCTTCTGTGTTAAAAATACTCCGTTCTTCCGGTAGAGTGTCATTTTTAGATATAAAGAGACTAGAGTAGCCTTACACAGATCTCATAATACGTATTTTTGGGGTCTGTTTCTCACTAAGGAATTTTACATTCCTCAATCGTATCAGTGAACCGTATAGCTAAACTGGCGCAGTCATCGCTTTATAAAATTTAAATCATGTGACTTCCCCATTTTCTTAGATAATGTTCTTCGGAGTATTCTTGGTACTTACTCAGGTCGTACCATGAAAGTGACGTAACTTATGTTACAGACAAGGTATTGCAAGTGAGATACTTGTTCAGTAGGACAATAATCAGTCCTTTATTCTGACTAAATATATCCCTCGTAGTCTTGGTGTTCTGTGCACAGATATATCCTCTATGTAAATATTAAAAGTATAGAACGGAAGTTGTAGCCCTGACTAACTTCCAGGTTGGCGTCAAATTCTTAAGACAATATTTTTATCCCTTGGTATAGACTGTTTATGGGTTCTACAAGAGACTTCTTATGAGTTCTACAAATGTTTAACCGTAATATCTTACACGTGGGATCTTCTGCCTCTATCAAAAGCTTTTTGCTAATAAATGATTGCAAGGTATACTTCGCCTTTCCACCATCACGGTCTAAGAAAATTCATCTTCTATGCAACTAAATATTAATTTCAAGATAATCGCTATATTCTGGAGACAGGAATTCTCTCAACACACTGATGTAAAATTAACAAATTTAGAGGGCGGAGTAAGTACCTAAGCAACAGGTCTGATACGTGTCAATGAGTATTTACTTATATTACGTGCTCTGTTCACTAAAATTGAACTGTTGATGATTTCGCTTCCATTTTAACTCGTAATAAACCCCAGAATGTTTTTAAGCTATGAGGATACAACGTGTATTGTGGAATAACGCTTACGCTGAAATAAATTGTACAATACAAAAAACATCTTTCCGTGCGGCTGTCAACAGACAATATGCAGAGAAAAATATACGGAGATCTTGAAACAGTCTGTTTTATTTACAGGAACTTCCGTTACGCTCTGCCACGAGCGTTTGAGGGAAAGTGCGAGGCGGGACAATTGATGCATAACTCGTTCGGAAGACAAACAGTTGTTACAGAAGTTAAATGAAAGCTCGGGTAAGCTAGAGTAAAGAAAGGAGTAAGACAAGATTAAGTTGTGCCCGGTGATATTTAGTTGCAGAATATGAGTAACAGGCCTCTTTGAAGGAACTACAACAGAGTACGAGAATGAGAAAGTAGGAGTCCTCCGTCATCAGAACGTGGCCTCAGACAGCCATTCTGGAGTTTTGAAGTGTATGTCAGCTAACATTGAGGTGAGACTTCGTCGTATAGCAAGTAATCTAAGGTTAATAATATTTTTTTAAAGACGCACCACGAAGTAATTATTCGAGTGGGTCGGATAGCAGTAGATGTAGATGTAATGTACGTATACAGATAAATACACTATTGGCCATTAAAATTGATACACCAAGAAGAAATGCAGATTATAAACAGGTATTCATTGGACAAATATATTATACCAGAACTGACATGTGATTACATTTTCACGCAATTTGGTTGCATAGATCCTGAGATATCAGTACCCACAACAACCACCTCTACCCGTAATAACGGCCTTGATACGCCTGGGCATTGAGCCAAACAGAGCTTGGATGGCGTGTACAGGTACAGCTGCCCATGCAGCTTCAACACGATACCACAGTTCATCAAGAGTAGTGAGTGGCGTATTGTGACGTGCCAGTTGCTCGGCCACCATTGACCGGACGTTTTCAATTGGTGAGAGATCTGGAGAATGTGCTGGCCAGGGCAGCAGTCGAACATTTTCTGTATCCAGAAAGGCCCATACAGGACCTACAACATGCGGTCGTGCATTATCCTGCTGAAATGTAGGGTTTCGGAGGGATCGAATGAAGGGTAGAGCCACGGGTCGTAACACATCTGAAATGTAACGTCCACTGTTCAAAGTGCCGTCAATGCGAACAAGAGGTGACCGAGACATGTAGCCAATGCACCCCATACCATCACGCCGGGTGATACGCCAGTATGGCGACGACGCATACACGCTTCCAATGTGCGTCCACCGCGATGTCGCCAAATACGGATGCGACCATCATGATGCTGTAGACAGAACGTGGATTCATCCGAAAAAATGACGTTTTGCCATTCGTGCACCCAGGTTCGTCGTTGAGTACACCATCGCAGGCGCTCCTGTCTGTGATGCAACGTCAAGGGTAACCGCAGCCATGGTCTCCGAGCTGATAGTCCATGCTGCTGCAAACGTCGTCGAACTGTTCGTGCAGATGGTTGTTATCTTGCAATTGTCCCCATCTGTTGACTCAGGGATCGAGATTTGGCTGCACGATCTGCTACAGCCATGCAGATAAGATGCCTGTCATCTCGACTGCTAGTGATACGAGGACGTTGGGATCCAGCACGGCGTTCCGTATTACCCTCCTGAACCCATCGATTCCATTTTGTGCTAACAATCACTGGATCTCGACCAACGCGTGCATCAATGTCGCGAAACGATAAACCGCAATCGCGATAGGCTACAATCCGACCTTTACAAAGTCGGAAACGAGATGGTACGCTTTTCTCCTCCTTACACGAGGCATCACAACAACGTTTCACCAGGCAACGCCGGTCAACTGCTGTTTGTGTATGAGAAATCGGTTGGAAACTTTCCTCATGTCAGCACGTTGTAGGTGTCGCCACCGGCACCAACCTTGTGTGAATGCTCTCAGAAGCTAATCATTTGCATATCACAGCACCTTATTCCTGTCGGTTAAATTTCACGTCTATAGCACGTCATCTTCGTGGTGAAGCAATTTTAATGGCCTGTAGTGTAAATAAATGATTACAATTTCATAAAAATTGGATGATTTATTTAAAGGGAAGAGTAACACAAACTGAGCAAGTCAACAACGTGTTGGTCCACTTCTGTCTCTTACGCAAACAGTTATTCGGCTTGGCACTGCTTGATAAACGGTGTGCCAAATTCTCTCCAACTGACTAGTGAAACTGTCAGAGTCCAGAGATAGTTGGAAGGCCCTGCCCTTGATGCTCCAAACGTTCAGAATTGGAGAGGGTTCCGGCGACCTTGCTGGCCAACGTAGGGTTTGGCAAGCACGCAGGCAAGCGGCAGAAACTTCCGCCGTGTGCGGGCGGGCATTATCTGGCTGAAGCGTAAGCCCAAGATGGCTTGCCATCAAGGACAACACTGGGGCGTATAATATGGTCGACGTGCCACTGGGGTCGTGGATGACAATCAAAAGAGGTCGTGCTGTGAAAAGAAATGACACCCCTGACCATAACTACTGATTGTCGGGCCATATGGGGGACGACAGACAGGTTGGTGTCCCAACACAGCTCGGGGCGTCTCCAGAAACGTCTTCACTGGTCATCGGGATTCAGTTCGATGCGGGACTCGTGACTGAAAACCAACATTACATCTACGTATTTCCATCCAGTACGAATAATTCTTTCATGACGTGCCGCTCTTTTTGTCTTAGATTGTATGTCTGTTCCTGAAGAAGTTGTTCCGTTGTTGTCTGGAGCATATAGCCTCAGCAACTTCCTTGGTTGACCCACTACCTCATTTTGCAAGTTACGTTTCTAACGACTTAAAAAAAAAAATGCTTCAGATGGTTCTAAGCACTATGGGACTTAACATCTCAGGTCATCGGTCCCCTAGACTTAGATCTACTTAAACCTAACTAACCTAAGGACATCACACACATCCATGCCCGAGGCAGGATTCGAACCTGTGACCTTAGCAGCAGCGCGGTTCCGGACTGAAACGCCTAGAACCGCTCGGTCACTGCGGCCAGCTTAACGAAATAGAACCCACTGATGACAGCACAAAAGTGCTGAAACATGAATGGGTGAAACAAAAGATAAAAGGTGTCTTGCATAAGGCGGAACTTCTCATCCCATTTTCTAATGCAGGGCGCGTCAAAAAAATGTATACACACTTTGAACTGTCATAGACAATTTATTTCCCGTTCTGCAAGGTTAAATATCTGTGAGAAAGTAATGTTACGTTTCTTCAACAGGTGGCAGCAGTGGCAAGGAAGTAACTGCTACATGGCGGACGTGAGTTTGAGCTTTGAATCGCGGAAGCAGATAATTAAGTGGTACTGGAAGTTTGAGAATGTAGCTACGGTTCGAAGACAGTGGAGAAGTGAGTATGGTACAGAACCACCTTCAAGGTTAACAATTACACGTCTACTAGACAAATTCGAAATTCATGGAACAGTGTGTGATGTGCATAAAGGTCGATCAGGGCGACCTCGTACTGGTACAAGCGATGATTCCACAACTGCCGTCTTGGAACTGTTCGCCTCAAAAATCTTCAAGGCAAGCGCCACGTGAGAGTAATGTAAGTGCTAGTAGCGTGCTACGCATTCTGAAGAAAGGCAAGTTTCGTGTGTACATTCCAAGGCTGGTGCAAAAGCTAAGTGATGACGATCCAGATCGAAGGTTAGAATTTTGCGAATGGGTTCAGGAGATGGTGAGACGTGAACCGGGATTTACGGGTAGCATAATTTGGTCGGATGAAGCCCAGTTCAAACTCAATGGAACTGTCAATAGGCACAATTGTGTGTACTGGGCAGAAGATAATCCTCACATTACAGTTGAAAAGGCTGTGAATTTGCCTGGTGTAAATGTGTGGTGTGGTTTGTCTGCAAGCGGATTCATTGGGCCTTTCCGCTTTGAAGGTACTGTTACTGGAGAAACGTACCTAACAATGCTTGCTGACTCCATATTCCCTGCCATTCGTGCATTATACGGTAATGATGAGTTTTATTTCCAACAAGATGGGGCCCCGCCGCACTATTATAGGGACGTGCGAGCATACCTGGATCACAATGTACCAGGCCAGTGGGTAGGACGCAGGGGACCAATCGAATTTCCTGCACGCTCTCCAGACCTCACGCCACTGGATTTCTTCTTATGGGGCACAGTAAAAGATGAGGTGTACAAACGTAAACCACGTAACCTGGACACACTTTGGAATGAGATTCAGCCGGTGTGCACAGAAATCTCAGTGGACACTTTGGTACGATGTACGGAATCAGTGGTGACTCGTTCTCAGAGATGTATTGATGCTGAAGGCCACCAGTTTGAACATTAATCACATTTGCAAAGTACTTTTATTTTTGCAATTGGACTTCAAGCTTTCCATTTCCAGAAATTTAACATCTTTGAATGGGAAATAAATTTTCTATGAAGCTTCAAAGTGTGTATACATTTTTTTGTCGCACCCTGTATAATGGATAGAAAGGTTTGTAACAAATCCATCCAATACTGAAATTAATTTTTTCTGCTTGTTTATCAGGAAAAAGGTATCTGTGGTGCAGGAACAAATATCCCACGAAACGATGGCAAACTTCATCTTCAGTTTCACGTGCAGAACTATTTATTTGATAATAGCCCAATGCGTCATGTTTTGTTTCATCTTATTCAGTAAGTGGTCTCAAGAATTCACAAGATACTTAAATATTTGCTTTTTACCGAAATACATAACAGGGTATGTTTAACAGTATTTTCAAACAAGCGGGTGTAGGATAATGAAGACGAAAGCACACTTTTTGTAGCAATTCTCCAGTAGCGACCCAGCGACGTGAGCTGAGCCAAGCCAGGTAATGGATATTGGTGCAGGAAGCAGGAACTGTATCAACAGAAATGTATCCAATATTTGCTGTCGTCCACAAAATATTTACTTGCATTGACAAGACCTGGTGACGCTAAAAAGAACGGAAACTAACATAATAGTGCAACAAGAAAAGCTGCAAGAGAAGCAATGGGCAAAAAAAGAGATAACAGCAAAATCGGAGGTTTCCGAATATGAGCCGAAGAGATTTAAATGACAGTCAGATTATAAGCAGAAAGCTTATAAAATCTGTTTCTAATATAAATCAAATTGAAAATGTCCTGCAATTTTTATCACAAGAAGTATGACAGAAACAGAACTTATAAGCCTTCTATTCTTTTTATGATTGTCATTTAAACGACTTCACCTCATATTTGGAGATCTCTGTTTCTCCCAATTATCTTCATTTTACCAGCTTCTACCGAAGAATGAAACGAATAGATGAGGTGCATGTACACTTGACAGCAAAAAAAGTGGGTCACTGCCGAATACAACCAACATAACGTAGCTGTGTTGCAGGTCCTCTAAACACCAAAACCCCGTGGGGTACAGTCGTTTGACTGCACACAATGGGTACCGCAAGAGACTACTAAGAGACCAAAGGTCTTTATGGCAGTCAGTCTAAGTGTCAACTAATATCGTCATACAAAACATATTAGAAAACACGTTGTTAGCGATGAGACACCCAATAACACTCATAAACTAGCCTTAATTACAACAAGTGACATTCCAAAAGTTCTGAGAAAACGGATTATTTTACATATATCGTACAGTAATCCTTAGTCAAAATTAAATACTTGAGACAATATATGGAGTTACAAAGCCGTACGGCAACTGGAAAAAAGTTTTTCGCTCTCTAAAAGTTTTTCCATCCACGTGCTGAAGGTCGCTCAACGGCGAGTGGCTCTGGAACCTGGATATTGGACGAACCAGTAGCAAAACGCGATTAACGACAACAAGCACTCTAAGGAAATATCAACATTAACAGCGAATCACCAGTAATATCATTGTTCTCGTAACACATCAACAGCTACATGTACACAAATTTGAACTTTAAATGACATGACCAACGTCGTCGTTCTGGACCTGGATTCAAACCCAGCACCTATAGCCATTGCTAACGAAGCTAAGCTTTGTTTGTGCCTTATTGAGACCCGATCACTAGGCATAAAGAGATCTGAGGTATAGACGTTTGCAACAGTATCAGTTATCAATTCAGATCCTGAAAATAAATGACGAAAATGTTTGTACTGAACTGGGAATCCTGTCATAACAGTTACCGTCCTGGGAACTACCCCCAGCGACGTTTAATATGATGTCATTCACAAGGAACAAGGTATGCTCATGTTTAAAATTGAAATGCCATCATATAAAGCTTGTGACAGGGATGCGAACCCAGCACCTAATCGGATTGTTAACGAAGTACAGTCATATTCAAAAATATCCGAACGACCTGGGTTGCATTTCGCCTGATTCCCATGCAACCCACATAACGCAACTGTCTAGCAGGTCCTCTAATCGCTCCTTGATACAGTCGTTTGACTATTGATAATGGTTCCAACAAGTCACCACTAGAAAACGCTGCTCTGTATCGCAATAACTCAGGATGTAAAGTAAAACCACGATACTAAAAATATCTGGGAACACCTCATCACAGATAAGACTGTCCTTAAGGCTCGTAAGCTCGCATTTATTGCAGCAACTGACATACCTGAAATGTTAGCACTCTCATTATTACGTCAGATAGGTAATGCACGTAGTAAGTTCGTCGTATTCATGATTTCTTCTTCAAAGTAATATACCATACTTGTTATTTAACACGAAATGTCATTAACAATTTACGTTATTCACGAGCAGCTAGTTGAGAATATGTATGAACTTCAAATGACATGACGAACCGACTCGTTCTGCATATGGATTCAGACCCAGGTCATGCAAACTAAGATTTAGTGACTGACGGAAATTAACAGGTATTCCTGACTAAGCATAAAGAGAGTGATATACCTCGATTTTAGACAGTATCAGTTAACAAATATCAACTTTAAATTACATAACGTAACATTTTTAACGGACGCGAATTCCTACCCAGCATCTATTGTCCCTGTTAACGAACTACGAGAGATTTTAAATGCTGCTTCTTCACAAGTAACTTACGTGAAATGCAGTGAGGTAAAGCTTTGCGTTGGACAGGGAATCGAACCCAGAACATAATCGGATTGTTATCGAAGCACAATCAACTTTGACATATCGGATTTTCTCGGCAGTAGCTAGATGTATTAAATGAAATGACGAGACGAAACATTAATTTTTCCTTCGCAGGACTCCAACCCGGCACGTATCGCTGTTATATTCTAGAGAAAAGGAACGTTAAGTATGGGTCTGTTACACCAGCAGCGACATGTGAGGAAGTTTGAACTAGAAATAATATGACGAAGTGTTCAGTGCTGACTGAGAAACGAACCCCAAACATATCGTTGTTGACTACAAACAAAGGGACGACACTTACCGAATTTTTTTCCACCGCAGCTCGGAATAACATCCTTGAACTAACAGTGATCTCGCAAATAGTTCTGTGTCTCACTGGGAGTAAAAAACGTCAGATATCGTTAGTGTTGACAAGGAATGAAAATGCATTAAAAATAAAAATTATTATCCACCAGCAGATAGGTGTTCTCATGCTAGAGCTTGATAACACATAGTGAAAAGTTTAGTGCTGGGCCAGGATTCCAACCCATTCATTTGCGCAATATGTGGAGATGTTGAGGAATCTGCAGTTTTGAACAAACAACAAGTTGTAGTCGACCTGTATTGTCACGAAGGGATCAAATTCCGCGTTAAGGGCGTTCTGAGTTGCATTCCCGGTTCAGAACCAATTTTATCGACATACAGAAGCTCAAATAAAAGATGGAATAAGTGTCCTGTGGCCATACACAGGATTTGTTTCGTCACTAGAAATAAATACCTAGTATAAGAAAGGTTACTGGTGATAGAGTTTCTACATGTCGCCACTGCTTACTTTATTGTGGTTCCACCTAACGTCTGCTTGGTAGAGAAGGAATATCATGTTTAATGTGATTTTCAGACCACAATGCCATTATTCCTTCTTCACTTGGCGTAGCCAGAAGTGAATAGAATCTGTGTCTCCCTATCAAAACAACATCGGCAGAAGTTGGAATCGAACCGAGACCAACGTCATATGAAACTATCATCAGTTCAACAGACTACCAAACCCTATTCTCTACGACTCATTTCTCTATCATAACACCGTTTCGGCACACAAGATGAGAATTATGACACACAGGCTCCCTGTAGAGGTTTGCAGGATGTTCAGTACATTCATTTACTTGGTTGACCGAATCACCATGAAGTAGCTGCCTTGGCTACCCAATGCATACATTCGACTCTATTTTGTAATCACCGAAATAAAATAACGTAACTGCCACCTACACAGAACTGCCAACAGTGTAGTATGCAGAAATTTAAATAGGAAGTGTTCCTTTCCATTTGAGCTACTCTATTGCGCTATCTGTTTGTTGAAACCATCGTGCAGTGCAAAAGAAATGCTGTAACTGTCTGTCTCTCAGAAGTCTAGATCCGGCCATATGCATTATCTCACAGCACTGTTGAATGCGTAAGTTCTGGAGGAACTGTTGTTCACTTCTAGAGGTGCTGTAGCTACGTCACAGCTAGTAGCGTAACGGCAAGCGTTGCGTGTTCTATTACATTCGCTACTACATTTTTTTAAAACGCAATTTGCTGTCTGCTGAAGTTAACAATTTAATGGAACTTTGAACATAATTCTCTTCACTTCTCAACCCAAAATAGTCGCATGTGGAAAAAAGGCTAACTTCTGCGTCATTTTGTTCTTTTCAGGTTTAATAGACGGCCAGGCAGCAGATGCGTCTCGTAGCTTGTGTATTATGTATGGGGAGAGTGCATCGTGCCAAAATAGCCAGAAAAGTATTTTCTACATTAGCTGTCGTCTGGTAGTGGCATTTTATTCTTCTTCAAACCTTGTTTGACAGCTTTAACTCAGAACAAGTTTTCTACATGCATGTAATCAATAAACTGTATGTGCATTGTCAGACTGTTATAGATAACATCAGAGAATTCGCGTATATCGTTGATGATTAATTTCTCTCTCATGTTTAGTATTGTTTTAACAACACTAAAAGAAACCTTACGAAAACTGTGCACTGTATTGTAAGAAATGAAATAAAACTACCCACGATAACCCTTACGACGAAAGTCTATTTTAACAAAACTGAGTATCTGTACACAAGCGTGCCTCGATCTGCACGAATTAGTAAGACACTATTCACTTAGATTTCGATTGGATCTGTGTTTAAATGGTATGCTGTGTCATACTCAACAGGTATGCAAATGTGGCATTTCATAAATAAAGTTACGTATTCCTAGAAACCCAAAATTTGCTTGTCAGCAGCGGAAAGAGGCGTTACCTGTTGTGCAGCATTGTAAGTTTTTCACCATTGCACTTTGAGCTGAAAGTATTTTCTTACGATTTGCTTATCGATGTTTGAGCTGAGTGCTTGCAGCTCTTACACAGAAGGGATAAAAACGTTACATTCAGCGAGGCTGGAACCGCGAACCATAACAGTCGCGTTTCCACAGGTCAGCACGTCAACACAGAGCTCGCTGATAGATATGGTTTTGCGCCGTCCTCTTACGAGGCCAGTAGTGGCTAGAACTCGTAAACTGCTATTTATAGGACGAGATTAGTTGCGATTGCCACGTTCAATGACTTTACTGGGCTGAAAACCGTAAATTTACAATCTTCTGTTACACCTCAAGCGATAACAACTCAGGTTATTCACTGGAAATGACACGAGAAATCAAGTGAACTTTGAGGCTTAATTCCGTGCACACCAGGAAGTAACTCATCGATCACAGAGTTGCCAAACATACCTTGCCAAATCTCAGTTACATTACCAGCAGGAAGAAGACGAATCGATGTGATCCTACAGCGGGCTGGGAAGTGACCATAGCTGGCGCCTCAAAGACGCGGCTGCTACGGCCTGGAATACGTAATGCGTCTGATTCGCATTTCTGTAACTAGGTTTAGGGACTGGAGCTTAGATGCTAATAATACTCAGAACTGACTGCTACTAAGCATCATAAATCAGTAACTGTCATAGTTGTTTTTATATTTCTTTCGTAACTGTACTCATTCACGGACGTTTTCGTGCCTCGCCGATAGTCGAGAACAACAAACAAATAAAAATAAAGAGAGAATGTGTGTGTGTGTGTGTGTGTGTGTGTGTGTGTGTGTGTGTGAGAGAGAGAGAGAGAGAGAGAGAGAGAGAGAGAGAGAGAGAGAGAGAGACAGAGTGAGAGAGGGTAAAAAACTGTTGTAAAGAAATTGAATACTGGTATGTAAAGAAATCTTTCATTAAAATGACTCCTTCCACACCATTACGAAATTTCGTATTCATGATCTATGGAACAAGTATTAATCTAATCTAATCTAATCATATCATATTGCTGACTATCCATGAAGAGTCATGAAGTACCGAAATTTTCGCCTATATCAGTAACCAAATCTAAACTTGAAAATAAATGACGACAGTTTTTGTAATAAACCGGGACTCCTATCAAGACCCTTTCAGCCCTGTTAACTAACCATGAAAGAAGTGTGATATACCTCAATTCAGAAGTAACGAAGTGTGTATGCATTTAAAGATGAAGCGTATGATGTGAAGTTCTGCGACGGAGATACGAACCCAAGACGTAATCGGATTGTTAACTAAATAAAATCAAATGTTATGTATCGGTTTTTCTTGCCAGCTGCTAGGTGTTTAATTAAAATAAGCACACAAATTTTTGTGCCTGAGCGACAATCGAACCGCACTCCTATCGTTCTTCTTTATTGTCCACGAATATTGCTTAAGTATGAGTTGCTTACTAACCAACAGTAAGATGTGTGCGTGCTTGTCCAGAAATTGTTGGCAACATGAACAGACATTAAAAATGCACATTAATTTTCATTAGCAGGCCGGTGTGCACGTGGTAGGGCTTGAAATGAAATTATGAATATTTTTGTACTGGATCAGGATTCGGACCCACATATTTACCTTCAGAGGAGACCTAGAGAAGACTGCAGTCTTGGGAAAAGGAATGAAATGATTGAACTATACTGTTCCGAGAGATTCAGATCCCCGAAAGAGGAGATACGAATTCGAATCACAGTCCAGCACCAAATCTTTCAACGTCTCTAGTTCAATCAAGTACAAGTAAAATAAGAGCCCTGTTCCTTTAGACGGCTATCAGTTCATCAAATAAAATAAAATTTTCTAATGTAAGTAAGTTAACTGGTGACAGTATTTCTGTTTACCCTGACCTCCACCTGCGTAAACGGCTCTGCCCAGTTTGGAATGAAGGAACGTGATGTTTAATGCGGATTCTGGATTATAACAGTTTTCTCTTGAGGCTACCAGAGGTAAAGTAAATCTGTTTGTGCCTCTTGAAAGTAAATGCCTGAACCCACGCATTGCGCTTGTGATAGTTCGTTCCACCAGACCATTGCGGCCACATTTCCCAGCCCCAGGAGTGTGCTGTAATGGATGATGTGCTTAGCTAACTAAACTAGCCACGGTGGAAAAAAACGCGAGTCTATTAAATTGCTAAGTAGAAGCAAGCTTCTGACGTGGAGATTATGCTATTCGCATGTCAGCAGTACTCTTCTAGGCGTCATAGCCTCGATTTGAAGCCATTTTGAAATTTTCACTAATTCAGGAAATTTCTTAGTTCGAGAAAATACACTGTGAAGTGTGAAGTTACCGGATTATTCGATTATCACCGTCATTATTACTATCATTTACTTCATACCGCTGCTGGAACACATGTGCTTGAAGATCATTTAAGTCCTTTTGGTCATTATAGAAGTAGTTGCCCAAGAACAAGTTCTATCCCGGACTACGGAATCCTTTTCATGCTAATATCAAACATCAGCAATTACTCGTAGATCACATTAAAACTAAAGTAATTGATGAAGACGTTACTTGATAACGAAAACGCGCTGCCTTTTTTCGTTTACTTGCGCCTAGAAATGGCTGCCGAATACTGCCAAACCAAAATCCAAGGGATCTTACTGCATTCCAATATATGTCGCTGTCGGTTCTTCCATATGATGTGGTCGACGTGACCTGTTTCAAGTTGTGTATGACACAGAATGTTTTAGAAAATCAATTGTTTTCATTTGCAATAAACAGGAAGATTTTCATTCTAAGTATCCAAGTCCAAAATTTTCGCAATATTAGTTCACATTTAATATTCGCTTCCATAATGTAAGGAAAGTATTTCACAGTTGCAAAACCCGCATCCCACTCATTGACCTTACACTTAGTCGCTGGCAATAAATTCTAGCTCAAAGTGACGCCAGTTTAAGTAACCTAATGTAGCGAAGACTGTTTGCCAGTGCTCTTTCTCACCGGAAAATATGCAATTCACTCATTGGGCCCAATAAGTACACTGTAACAATAATTTCTGTGTGTATACAATGCATACGGATTGTAGAATTTAGTGGTGCTCTCTCTTCCACTTCTGTGTACAATATGTCTGACCTAAACGGGCCCTTTATCATTACAGGCCCTGGGCGGTGCAGCATCATATTGACAACAGTAATGTGCTTATACTGACAACCTCATTGTTCGTTTTACCCGATTTTGTAATCATTTAAGTAAAACAACATGACCTTCGAGTGGGAGACATTTCTTCCCCCTTTTCCTCCCTTGAAATTTGTCAGTAAGCTTTTTGCCCTCGAACCAGCGAAATGCGGCAGAGTACGGCTGGTAAACGATTTACAAACCACGAAGAAGAATAAAATGCCACTACAGATAGCACAATAGAGTAGCTCAAATGGAAAGGAACACTTCCTATTTAAATTTCTGCATACTACACTGTTGGCAGTTCTGCGTAGGTGGCAGTTACGTTATTTTATTTCGGTGATTACAAAATAGAGTCGAATGTATGCACTGGGTAGCCAAGGCAGCTAGTTCATGGCGATTCGGTCAACCAAGTAAATGAATGTATTGAACATCCTGCAAACCACTACAGGGAGCCTGTGTGTCAGAATTCTCATCCTGTGTGCCGCAACGGTGTTATGATAGAGAAATGAGTCGTAGAGAATAGGGTTTGGTAGTCTGTGGGACTGATGATAGTTTCATATGATGTTGGTCTCGGTTCGATTCCAGCTTCTGCCGATGTTTTTTTGATAGGGAGAGGCAGATTCTCTTCTCTTCTGGCTACGCCAAGTGAAGAAGGTATAATGGCATTGTGGTCTGAAAATCACATTAAACATGATATTCCTTCTTTACCAAGTAGACGTTAGGTGGAACCACAATAAAGTAAGCAGTGGCGACATGTAGAAACTCTATCACCAGTAACCTTTCTTATACTAGGTATTTATTTCTAGTGACGAAACAAACCCTGTGTATGGCCACAGGACACTTATTCCATCTTTTATTTGAGCTTCTGTATGTCGAGAAAATTGGTTCTGAACCGGGAATGCAACTCAGGCCGCCCTTAACGCGGAATTTGATCCCTTCGTGACAATACAGCTCGACTACAACTTGTTGTTTGTTCAAAACTGCAGATTCCTCAACATCTCCACATATTGCGCATGAATGGGTTGGAATCCTGGCCCAGCACTAAATTTTTCACTATGTGTTATCAAGCTCTAGCATGAGAACACCTATCTGCCGGTGGATAATAATTTTTATTTTTAATGCATTTTCATTCCTTGTCAGCACTAACGATATCTGACGTTTATTACTCCCAGTGAGACACAAAACTATTTGCGAGATCACTGTAAGTTCAAGGATGTTATTCCGAGCTGCTGGTGGAGAAAAATTCGGTAAGTGTCGTCCCTTTGTTTGTAGTCAACAACGATATGTTTGGGGTTCGATTCTCAGTCAGCACTGAACACTTCGTCATATTATTTCTAGTTCAAACATCCTCACATGTCGCTGCTGGAGTAACAGACCCATACTTAACGTTCCTTTTCTCTAGAATATAACAGCGATACGTGTCGGGTTGGAGTTCTGGGAAGGAAAAATTAATGTTTCGTCTCGTCATTTCATTTAATACATCTAGCTACTGCCGAGAAAATCCGATGTGTCAAAGTTGATTGTGCTTCGATAACAATCCGATTATGTTCTGGGTTCGATTCCCTGTCCAACGCAAAGCTTTGCCTCACTGCATTTCAAGTAAGTTACTTGTGAAGTAGCAATATTTAACACCTCTCGTAGTTCGTTACCAGGGACAATAGATGCTGGGTAGGAATTCACGTCCGTTAAAAATGTTACTTTATGTAATTTAAAGATGATATTTGTTAACTGATACTGTCCAAACATGAGGTATATCACTCTCTTTATGCCTAGTCAGGAATGACTGTTAATCTCCGTCAGCCACAAAATCTTAGCCTGCATGATTGCAGGCTAACATTTCAGGTATGTCATTTACTGCAATAGATGTGAACTTACAAGCCTTAAGGACAGTCTTATCTGTGATGAGGTGTTCCCTGATATTTGTAGTATCGTGGTATTACTTTAGATCTTGAGTTATTGCGATACAGAGCAGTGTTTTCTAGTGGTGATTTGTTGGAACCATTTTCAATAGTCAAACGACTGTACCAAGGAGCGATTAGAGGACCTGCTAGACAGCTGCGTTATGTAGGTCGCATGGGAATCAGGTGAAATGCAATCAGGTCGTTCAGATACTTTTGAGCACGACTGTACATAAAATCAGAAGTTAAATATCAAATGTTTTCACCAATAGCGAAATGCTGGAACCTTAATTGACGATAGAATTGTTTTTGCCTGACTGGGATTCGTACCCAGCATCTAGCACCGTCGTTTTCTAGCCAGGAACAGACGACGATAAATAGCCATTGTTGGTTCACCAGTAGCGAGATGGGCGCATGTTTAGCTAGACATCAGGCGACGAAAAGTTCTGTGTTGAATGGAATTGAAACCCCGCACACGTGGTCATGAAGAAACTTTAACTACCAAATTCTTTTCCAATAATAGCTAGGAACAGCATGTTTGTACTTTCAATGATGTGATGGAAAATACTCTGCTGGCTAGAAGTTGAATCCACAACATGTCGTCGTTGGTCATCACAACGAACACAACGTCAAACCCATATCCGTTTTCACCAGTAGGATGGAGAGGAAAAAAATGGTTCAAAATGGCTCTGAGCACTATGGGACTTAACATCTGTGGTCATCAGTCCCCTAGAACATAGAACTACTTAAACCTAACTAACCTAAGGACATCACACACATCCATGCCCGAGGCAGGATTCGAACCTGCGACCGTTGCAGTCCCGCGGTTCCGGACTGAGCGCCTAGAACCGCTAGACCACCGCGGCCGGCGATGGAGAGGAAGGTTTGAACTTGAAAAGATGTAAGGAAACGTTTGATCTTGTAATGTTGTGATAAAAAGCTCATCATGTGGCTGTGAGTTGAAACGAACACGTTACAGCTGACAAAACACGAAGAGACGTTGAAAATGCAACTATTTTTCACCAGTAGTTCGGAGTGCACATGCTAGGGCTTGAAATGAAATAATGAATATATTGTGCTGATCAGGATTCGAAACCAGATACGTGCCTTTCGAGGACGCCTAGTAGAGTTTGCAATCTTCGGAAACACAGTGAAATCGAATTCTAATCCCAGTCCAGCACCACAATTTTCAACGTCTCAGTTTCAAATAAAGTAAGAGCCTTGTGAACTTACATGGCCATTGGTTCATTAAATGAAATACGTTTTCTAGTTTACGACGGCATGCTGGTGACAGAGTCTCTGCCTTACGGGGTTTCACCATCTGTCACAGCTCAAACGAATGCCCAGTCGGCAGCGAAGGGATGTAATCTTTACTGCGGATATTGAACTACGGAGCTTACTGGCGTTCTGCACTTGGCGTTTCTAGGGGCGAAGGAGAGCTACTTGTGCGTGTTAAAAATCTACGCCTGACGTGAGATGTGAACCTACACATTTTACACATCAATACAAGATTAATCCACCAGACCACAGAACTCCCTGCCAAGCACATAATTATGAATTGCAGAGTATTCATTTAGATGTAGATGCAGATGTCAAGGGACGCGTAACAGGAAGGAGGGCGGGATCTGGGAATGGATAGAAGTGCAGAAGTACAAAATATAAGCGTGAAATGCTTGAAAATTATGGCTTACTTAGATGTGTGCCACAGTTCGTTTTATCTTAGGACCGAGATATAAGGAAGGACTGTTCTCAGTACGAAGAATGGGTTATAGGGAAGGGGAGATCAAAGAAGAAGAGATATTAACAACGAGTAAACATAAATGTTCAAATGTGTGTGAAATCTTATGGGACTTAACTGCTAAGGTCATCAGTCCCTAATCTTACACACTATTTAACCTAAATTATCCTAAGGACAAACATACACATCCAAGCCCGAGGGAGGTCTCGAACCTCCGCCGGGACCAGCCTCACAGTCCATGACTGCAGCGCCTCAGACCGCTCGGCTAATCCCGCGTGGCGAATAAACATAATATGAAATCGTTGGCGTATTGTGTGGAGGATGGAGGGTGTATTCATGGATGGAGGGGAAGAGAGAGACGTATTTGAAATAACAAAAATTACTGTGATCGAGTCCATCTACACTGATTAGTTTGTAAGTATGTAGACAGGGTTTAAATGAAAACAAAAACTTAATGAACTGTATATTCGAAAGAAACCCACTTGAATTAAAAGGGCAACTCAAAGGAAAGCTAACCCATATTGTATCTTTACTGTTGCCACGCGATCTTCCACTAGCTCCCATTGAGGAAAAAATGACGAAAAAGAAGACGTAACAAAACATTTTAAGAACTCTAATATTTTATCCAGAATCCTTCATTATTTTGTACTTCTGTCACGCGTCTTGGCATAGAATGTATAAGCCGTCGGACGTAACAGCCTGAAGAAGCAACTTCCTCCCAGGCTTCCAGGATGCAGTCCCAAAGAGCGTCCGCAGTAGTTGGTTGGTTTCGTGGCCTGTTCTCTGTTAATGTTCTGGCGACCTCAGCCCACATGTTTTCCATGGGGTTCATATCAGCCGCCCGTGGCGGCCAGTCCATGTTCTGGCGACCTCAGCCCACATGTTTTCCATGGAGTTCATATCAGCCGCCCGTGGCGGCCAGTCCATGACGTTGACGCCAATTGTGGAGAGCCGCTACTGAACAAATGCAGACTTGTGAATGGGAGAATGGTCCTCTTCCAATGTGACGTCCCCTTCTGCGTACAGCATTCGCACTGACGAAAGCATAACATTTTCCAATATGTGGGCATACTGCGCACTGTCCAGAGTTCCTTCTATCCTGTGAAGAATTCCCGCCCTCTCGCAGAATTCCAACCCCAGCAGGTAACAGATAGCCGGCCACTTCTTCTCGTCGTGGTTACATATTCGCATCGATGGCGAGTCCCTTGCGGCCTGTAAACGATTCGTGGACCGTCGTTATTTATGGAAAACACCTTCTCATCAGTGAAAATGACGTTGTGAAACGTCCCGTTTTTGAAAAATTTATACATAACTGTGCTTTAACTGACGCACAATATTTTTTATTTTAGCGCAACGCAATCTGACTTTCAAAAACCCTACAACCCTGACTAACATTAAACTATACGTTTCACAAATCACTTACCTCACAAAAATCTTCGCTACTCAAGCTACTGCAATACAGCGAGCGCCACTACTGCCAGCTAAATAAAAGATTCAAACTACGGAAGGCACTAACTACTGATAGGGATAGTTAGCAAATGAAAGATATTAATAGAGAACAAACAATGTATTTACCTTAATAGTCATAATATATATAGCAGTTCATGACAAATTACAAAACTCCGCCATCTCTCTCCCCACATCCACCACTGCTGGCGGCTCACCTCCAACTGCGCAACGCTACGCGCTGTTCACATCCAGCTGCCGCTGCCCAACACTACAATGGCAGACAACAATGCAAACTAGCCACAGACTGCACACAGCACAGCCAGTCATTTTTCATACAGAGGTGGCGTTACCAATAAAAAAACCTAAACAGCCTAAACAGCCCATGCTCCCCACAAAAAATTTTACAAATTGTTTTGGGCAGTGGCCAATAATGATTTGATAAAAATTTTCATAATTACAATAACAAAGATATCAAATGCACACACTTATTAATACAATGTTGGTCAAAAGCTAAAATTTTCTCACAGTCCATAAAGACAGTCCTGATCATTCATCACAGTGAAACTGCCGTTTCTTTTCTCAAAGTCTGAGCAGTAAAAGACAATGCATACAGAAGTAGTGGATTTCCATACAGGCTTGAAGAATTAGTGTTGTCCTTCCAACGGAAAGACAGTGCTGACTCTTGACATGCTGACAGGTAATGGGCCACAACAGAGCAAACCCACAGCAGAGTCATTCGACGTTTTGAAGAATATTGGTAGGTCATCACAGAGCAGACCCACTGTAGTCCTGGTAGAGATTACGATATTGGTGGGCCACCAGAGGCGCAGACCCACTGCAGTCCTTGTAGAAATAATGGTATTTGTGGGCCATCAAAGATGCAGACTCACTGTAGTCCTTGTATAAATAATGGTATTGGTGGGTCATCAAAGATGCAGACCCACTGTAGTCCTTGTAGAGATGGCCAGCAGCCATCTGTTGTGATCTGTTGCCACTGTGCAGGTGCACAATCACCATCGAAGAGTCTTGCGGATAATATAGCAAGTCCATAACCACCACTTGTGCATTCACAAAGTTTTTGGAATTGTCCTTAGAACCAGCAATGCTGTTATCCAGTCCCTTGCTGAATTACCAACACACGTGCAAACACTATCAGTCCCTACTTCTCACATATTGTCCATATACTATGACCAACAGAAATGTGTGCAGTGAAATGTAAGTTACAAGTTACTTAATCTGATGAACTGGTGTCAATTACAATATTATAACATAAGAATACAATTACAAGATACAAAAACATAATTAAAGAACATAGCAATATAGATAACAATTGTAGTAACACAGGCTTTACAAAAGAATAGAAATAAACATATACATCAGTGTTACAGGAATTATGACATAAGTACATACATAAAAGATCAGAATAACTTTCGAAATATCAATTTCACACATGAGCATTAAAACAAAACAGAACAAGTAATGTCTAAACATCTTTACAAAGTAAATGACATAGTATTAGAAAAATTCTACAACATAAATCTTATTAGCTAAACACTTAAAGACAGGAAAAAGACAAATACACAATGGTACATACACACATAGCAAAATAATACAAAAGGAAAGGACAGGGTTTGTTTTACTGCAGTATTTTGCATGGAGATCTCCCTTGGTTCATCATTATTCCCAAAAGTCCTATCTGTACCTGATTTCTGTACTTTTTTTTCGTATAACTTCTCAATGCATTTTTTTCCTATTGTCCATAGACAGTTTCTTATGTAGTCTACCCCCTCTTAAGCTAACTTAAATCTACTGAGCTCAGATGCTAAACTAAGGGACGAGGCAATGCAGCAGCACAAAACAATTAACACACACAGCAATGATCAAAAATACAAATGGCGAAGCAAGCAGCATAAATTACAACTAATATAAGGCAATGAGCAGCAAACAAGAAAAATAAATCAGTAGTAAACTGGCTTAGCAGAGTAACACAAATTAAAATTCAGTAGCACTATGCCTGGCAAACAGCAGAAGCAAATGATATAACTAGTACCTAAACATAACAAAGCTCAAACAGAAAAATTTTTACACTAAAGCCAACAATGCAGATAAGGGAAATGTCTATTCACATCTTAATGTCTATGTAATTAAAGTTGTGCACCACCAGAAGTTATTCTACCAAAAAAGTTACCAAGTACTTGAAAAGAAAATTACGAATGCAGTTCCTGTGAAGGTAAATGTCTTTTTGTGCTCCCTCATTTTTTTTGAAAAAATTATTATTTACTCGATCTGTAGACGGAAAATATTTATATTAGTACATCTATAAAATTTTATTTTAACCAATACTGCAGTGCAGCTAGAAACTAGATATTAAACAAAATGAGTAAATAAATACATAAAGGCAAACCATATGGCATTTCTCTCAATTAGCAAGACAATAGCCATGAAATGTTTCTCCGTTTCATTAGGCATTCTAGTAAATATCATAAATTAAGAGGTCCACAGTGTAATCATGTTTTCAAGTTTGAGGGTGTCGTATTTACGATGCTTTCTACAAAGGAATGTCGATAGCGAGGATAATGGCCTCCCCTTTTTTTTTTTTTTTTTCACCTGTGCCTCTGGAAGGCACACGCTAATGGCTATTTTCAAGGCGACTGTCGCCCAGCTGGGTGCCCATGACGCATTACGTGCAGGTGGTCACTTAACTTTCTTACCTAAATATTTAAGACACCAGTTTCCGCTACAGTGACAGTCTCATATGAAAATTTCACAGGTCGAGAATTTGGGTTACAAATCTGTAGAAACAAAATCCTATTGATATAACAGTGTCCAAAAAATTTTTGTCGGCATTGTGATACATTCATGCATTTACATACATTTCATAACTCTTAAAGTACGATCTTGGTTTCCAACATCCTTTTTCGCAAGTCAGAGTCCCTAACCACTATTCATTACTCCTTACCTTATTACACATATACATATTCGTCGTCGTAAAAATAACATCAAAACACCTCAGTCAACTCTCAAAATCGTTGTAGCTTCCTCCAATAATTTCAAAACCTAAAAAAATTCTCTGCTCATGTCAAAAGTGTCATCTGCCTCAAACGCACTTTAAAAATCATGATCCCATACCAAATACACCATTCAAAGCTCTCATAGTATCACAATGGTTCTGAAAAAATATGAACAGTTCACAAAGTACAAACAACATACAATTTTGTAAGTGTGAAGTTATCCAACGGTGTAATTACGTAAACGTCTGTCACTGATGTAGTAAAATAAATGTTTGTTTCTTTCAGGTAAATAATCAGATAGATGTGTAATTCTGTGTTAGAGAAATATGGTACCGATGTGTAAAGTTGTATAACCAAATACCATATTAGCTAGGGCTCCTTGCGCTTGCCAAACACATGGTACACAAAGTAGGCGTGTACCCCCCTGAGGATTAATGTAATTATACCCTCAGGTGTTACAGATTACAGCAATGGAATGAAATATATCACGGAAAACCCTTGTATCATTGTACTTCAAATATCTTTAAAAATAAATGATATAAGTACAAAAGTAATCACTCAAATACGTGTCCTGTAGCGCTAAATGTGCGTCTTGCTGTAAGATAATCTCTGTGGAAGTGTCGTAGTTATCGTCCTCCGAAAGCTAAGTTCTGCAGAAGCCAATGTACTTACCTCATGATAAACAAAAGTGAAATGCTTTGCATATAGATATCTTAGTTATTACGCTTATTACCGTGATGAAGAAAGTACTGTGCTGCAACGTATTGTTGTGCTACAGAAAAGGCTGTCTCCTTGTAGCTATACCACAAAAGTTACTACTAAAACATGTTTTACTTTCCAGAAGAATTCAGAAAAATTGTGCAGATATAAAACAGATACACCGCAAAAGCAACAATGTAAATTGTGTCACACACTAGTAGCGTTGTGATATAGTCGTGTAGCTGTCAAATAAAATAACCACTGTGTCATCTGGTATCTCTCAGAAAGCACTTTGAATCCATAATGTATTTTCAAGTAAACCAAAATGTTGTATTAAAATCTCATTAGCAGTACTGGTAAATGTTTTAAGTATGTGAGCCTTATAGTCGTTACGTAATCGTGCAACTAACAAGCAAGAATGTACAAATACAACACTGTGTAGTCTGTTCACTATAACAATGCATTCGTAATTTCTGTTTAAAAATGTTCCCTAGGTTCTAGACTGGATATTTAACTTCATACATTGTTGTATGTTAACAGATTCTAAGTCTGACAAAGCATACTAGTAATGTAAAGTGAAAAGTTATATGGCAAAGACAAAGTTAAAAAACTGATTATCTTTCAATAAACGGTTTTGCATGTGAAATGTGGTGTAAACCTTTACTCTTCCTAGTGCACAGAGTTTCAACTTCAAAGCAATTATCATGTTGTATACATCGGTAAAGAATGCTAAAATTTTTCTCAAGGCTAGCGTCTTATGTTATTTTTCTCGGAGCCAGCGGGCACACGCGGCTGCCTGCCGTGCGAGTCATTGTCTGTCTCTTTGTTGACGCGCGCCGTTATTGGGATTTGGAGACCTAACTTTTACAAATTCGCCTTGCCGAGAGGGCCCAGCTCTGTTAGAATCCCGCCAGTTCTGATGAAATTCACGTCTGTCGTTATGATTATATCGTCTGTCGTCATGCCGGTAGTTCCTGTAGTTTCTTGTCTGTCGGTCATGTGGTGGAGAATTTCTCCCGGAATCGTAACTGCGCGCTGTACTGTTGCGTCTGAAGTTATTCTGTCTCCCTTGATAATAATTGTTTTTGTTCCCATATTGTCTGTTTCTATGGTAATCTCTGTCATCTTCATTACTACGGAAATGCGATCTTTCTCTGTAACTATAATTACTCTGCCAGTGGTTGTCATATGGGTGGTGTCTGTTTTGGTCTCGATTTGCGTTGTGAGAATAGCCTTGTCTCGTCCAGTTGTTATTTCTTTCATCGTGGAATTGCGACGGATATGACCTGTAATTGTTGTGTTCCTGTTTCCGCTTTCCTCGATTGTCAGTGTCAATTTCTAATTCTTGTAAGAGTCCCTGAAAAGCTTCAATGTCGTCTTTGCAACGTCCTGCCAAAATAATATGTCGTAGATGTTCAGGCAATTTGAGTAAGCAAATGCGGATGAGTTCTGAGGGGCTGCATGGGTTTGAAAGATACTGATTCTTATGCAACATGTCTTCAAAATATGTCACAAGACTGGAAAATTCAGATTGTTCGAAATGTTTCATCATTATGATGCCATGTTTTACTCGGTCTTGTGTAGCTTGAGACGAATATGCTGAGAGGAAGGCATGATAAAAATCTCCTTCACTGTGACAATCGTGAATGACCGATCGCATTCTTACAGCTGGTTCATTCTCCAAGTAGCCACACATAAATTCTAACCTGTGCTCCAATGACCAGTTGGGAGGAAAACAATGAGAGAATTGATGGAGCCATGCTTGTGGATGAATGCCGTTGCCAGAATTCTTAAATGTTTTGAATTTACGTGTAGTAATGAACAGCTTATAGTCAAAATCATCATGTCGGCGAGTCGCATATCGGTCATTGTTAGGTCGTGTCGGCCGTTCCATCTCAAAATTCGGTGCACATTGCCAATTTCTTTCATAACTTCCGAAATGCCCTGTGTTATTATTTTGCGGCTTTTCCGTATTTCTAAGTCCCTCTTCCCGTGTTGGAGCACGAGTGTCCTCTGAAATACGTAATTCTTGTATTAACTGCGTCAACTGATCTTGTACTTCCCGGATTTCTCTTTTGTACTGTGTATTGATTTGATTTTGATTTTGTTTGAATTTTCTAATTTGTTCATACTCTTCTGTGTCATTAAAGACTACCGGTTTTGTGTCATTCAGATTATCATCTACCTTTGTAGATAAGTTAGTGACCCGATCCGAAAGTTCGGCTACTTTCTCCGATAGTGAACACATTTCCTCAGTGTGTTTTTCTGAACCAAGTTTCAGAGTGTCCATTTGTGTTGAAATCGAATCTACTGTGTCCTTCAAGATTTCCTGAGTTTTTGCAAGTTGCGTAACCGAATCGGTAGATGCAACTGAGTCAATTTTAGCCCACAAGGTCTCATGATTTTCATGAACAATGGTTTGCAGTTCTTTTATGGCTGCTTTGTGATTCTGTAATGCATTTTCATGCCGCGAAAAAATAGGTTGAAAATGCTCACAAATTTGTGTTTTTACGTCATTACAGACTTTTTGACATTTCGATTCAATGTTATGTAACTCAGTAGTTAAGTCTTCACGTGTTTGTTCAAGAGTTTGTTCCAATGAGTCTAACTTTTTAAGATTTTGTTCCACTGTGTCTAACTTTTTGAGATTTTGTTCCACTGTGTCTAACTTTTGAAGATTTTGTTCCATTGTGTCTAACTTTTGCTGTGTTTGTCTCTGGTGTTGTTCCATTGTGTCTAACTTTTCAAGCTTTTGTCCCATTTGTTGCATTAATTGTAATAACAATGCACTAGTGCCTGAAACATGTTCCTCAGTGCTTTTCGGCAGTGAATTTGCACCGGCAACAATCACATTTTGACAAGCGGAAAATGTGTCTTGACTCATTTGAAAAAACGGTGAGGACGCAAAACCTGAATCTACAGTATTTGCAAAATTGTGTCCTGTCATTTCGGATTCCTGAGGCGAGCTGTTGCCGAGCGATCGATCGATAATGCTTCCCTGTTCACTACCTGTTTCACTGTCTACGCCATTGTTTGCACCCCTCTCCATTTCCCTATGCACAGTTACCAAATTACTACTTTGAAAGTCTGTTAATTCATTACACAGTGGTGCTGGCAAGCTACGCTCGTCGTCACTATTATTTCTCAGTTTACGTTTTTCACATGCCATTATTGTCACAATATTTCACACGATAACACAGAAAAGCACAATTTGAAGAGCAAAAATAAGAGAACACATTAACATAGCACTGAAAATAATATCTAGTTAATTGCAAGCGCAGCAGCGAAATACTTGGTGCAAATCTACATGCATGCCACAACTGTTTTACTGTACAACAATGAAAAACTACAACTACAAAGGAGATTCTCTCTACAATTACGCGCTAGCAATAAAAAATAGCTACGCTAATTACACAAACTACAAGAAAAAAATCAGAAGATTCCAGTGAGGTATCCTCGGCTAAGGGTCGACATATGAAACGTCCCCTTTTTGAAAAATTTATACATAACTGTGCTTTAACTGACACACAATATTTTTTATTTTAGCGCAACGCAATCTGACTTTCAAAAACCCTACAAATGAATGGCCCTGACTAACATTAAACTATACGTTTCACAAATCACTTACCTCACAAAAATCTTTGCTACTCAAGCTACTGCAATATAGCGAGCGCCACTACTGCCAGCTAAATAAAAGATTCAAACTACGGAAGGCACTAACTACTGATAGGGATAGTTAGCAAATGAAAGATATTAATAGAGAACAAACAATGTATTTATCTTAATAGTCATAATATATATAGCAGTTCATGACAAATTACAAAACTCCGCCATCTGTCTCCCCACATCCACCACTGCTGGCAGCTCACCTCCAACTGCGCAACGCTACGCGCTGTTCACATCCAGCTGCCGCTGCCCAACACTACAATGGCAGACAACAATGCAAACTAGTCACAGACTGCACACAGCACAGCCAGTCATTTTTTATACAGAGGTGGCGTTACCAATAAAAAAACCTAAACAGCCTACTTACAGTTGTCCCACGACGCCCTCAGATGGCTCCACAAATGCTAGCCGGTGTAAAACGATGTCTTCGCTGAGCTCTTGTTTCACGGCGGATCGTCGTGCATGCAGTCCAGCGTCCCTCAGCCTTCGGCGAATCGTGTCACTAGAGCTGGGGAAGTTGGTCTCCCGCCACAACTGCTTCGCGTTCAGAAAGGGATTTTCTCTGCTCCTAGACACTAGGTTCCTGTCTTCGTGCTGTGAGGTCACTCTCTTCCTGCCTGAGCCAGGAGCCCTGTTGGTGGTGCCTCTTTCAAGGCAGATCCTCCACCATCTCGTTGCAGTGGTATGTGGTACGCCATACCGTCTGCTAGCTTCTCTGATGGAACATCCTCCTTCCTCAATGAGAGCGACGACTCTACCTTGGCCGGCCGGAGTGGCCGAGCGGTTCTAGGCACTTCAGTCTGGAATCGCGCGACCGCTACGGTCGCAGGTTCGAATTCTGCCTCAGGCATGGATGTGTGTGATGTCTTTAGGTTAGTTAGGTTTAAGTAGTTCTAAGTTATAGGAGACTGATGACCTCAGATATTATGTCCCATAGTGCTCAGAGCCATTTGAACCATTTTTTGACTCTACCTCGAATAGACCTCTGCCAGTGAGTCATTACGGCAGACAGCCTCATGTGTATTTCTGGTTGCCAGTCTTATACTGATTCCAGGAGAGGAGGTAAACATATTTGCGTCAAACGGAGCGACAGAGGCAGAGGCATGCGGTGTAGCCGTGCTGGCTCGTCCCGGGCTGTTGGCCCACCAACGCCACCGCCACCGCCTCGGCCAGCCTGGCTGGCCCGTAGCTCGCGAGCCGCGGCTGGTACAGACCCGGGCCGCGGCTAGTACAGACCCGGGCCGCATGGCCACGATCACCCCTTGAAGGATCAAAAGTTACACCTAACCTACCCAAGTCTGTAGTACAAATTAACGCAGCTACAGCTATTACGCTGTAACATGTGCAGGTACACCTACAGTTGACGATTTATTCAAATATTTGACGAACAATACTTTCAGAAATACATTCATTTTAAACATAGCTACCACAAAATATTTCACCTAGCTAACAATAGCATGACGCAGGAAACTATACTTTCCTGTAAGCGCTGTGCATTAGATGTAGCCTTAAGAAAACCTGTATTCAACCACGACAACTAAGCGGAATGTAAAAGTAAACAGGTTTGGCGGCAGCTTCTCCAAATAATAGTATATACTTAGTATATAATACACGTTTAGTGCACTTATAATATGTACTCAGTGTCTCTGAAACAATACGTGCTGCACAACGGAAATTACTTTCTGCTGAGGCACTTCATTTACATCTCAATGATACACGACTACTAGAGAACATTGCTCTTTACGGCAGTCGATCCACTTGTAAATTAACATCATGATATCGCAGATATGGTTGGTTCAAATGGCTCTGAGCACTATGGGACTCGACTGCTGTGGTCATAAGTCCCCTAGAACTTAGAACTACTTAAACCTAACTAACCTAAGGACAGCACACAACACCCAGCCATCACGAGGCAGAGAAAATCCCTGACCCCGCCGGGAATCGAACCCGGGAACCCGGGCGTGGGAAGCGAGAACGCTACCGCACGACCACGAGATGCGGGCATATCGCAGATATTAGGCAACACGTTACTAGGGACGAGTAAGGTCTTAAGGTTTGGAACTAAACATGCTACTCCTAGCTACTACTGAATATGAAGTTGATTATTAACGTGTCTTCATAACCATGTATGCGGCATTCGACTCTCAGTCAGCATAGACGTTTTCGTCACCTTATTTCTAGTTAAACGTGTGAACATCTCGCTGATGGTGGACCAACATTGGACATTTCTCGTCTGTTCCTGGTTAGACAACGACGGCGGTAGGCGCCGGGTTCGAATCCCGGTCAGGCAATACATCTTCAGTCGTCATTTAAGGTTTGGTGACAAACTGTGATATCTACATTCTGATTTTACGTACTTATTCAACAATCCGATTAGGTGCTGGGTTCGCATCCTTGTCCCCAGCATTACATAATGGCATTTCAATTCTAAACATGTGCATCCTTTATTACTTGACAATGCAACACTATACAACGTCTTTCGAGGTTACTTACCAAGGAGGTAATTGTCATGTTAGGGTTTCTGCTTTCGTACAAACATTATCGTCATTTACGTTCAAGTTGAGAATTGATAACTGATACTGGTACAAAGGTCAATATTTGACGTCTCTTTCTGCCTAGTGATCGAGTCTCGATAAGGCACAAAGCTTTGCTTGGTTAACAATGGCTTTACGTTCTGGGTTTGCATCCGGATCCAGAGCGAAAACCTTGGTCACGTCATTTAAAGTACAGCTTCGTATACAAGTAACTGTTGATGAGTAATGTGAACAATGATATTACTTGTGATTCACTGTTAATGTTGGGATTTCCGTAGAGTGGTTGCCGCCGTTAATCACGTTTTCTTTTAACTGCTTAGTATTACATAAAGTTGATGCAAAACCACTCCCCATTGAACGTTGAACGACGTTCAGCATGTGTTGGGTAAACCTTTTAGACAGCAAAGAACTTGTTTCCAATTGCCATACAACTTTATAAATCCATATACTGTCTCAAATATTTAATTGTGCCTAAGGGTTACTGAACGATTTATGTGACAAAACTAGTTGTCCCATAACATTTGAAATGTCACTTACTGTAATTAAGTTTAGTTTACAAAAGTAAAGGCCTGTCTGATCTCTTCTGTACTATCGTGGTGTTACTTTACATCTGGACGGACTGTTATAAAGACTGATGCTCTCTAGTAGTCTCTCGCAGTACCCCTTGTGTATCTTGCAATGATTGTACTGTGGAGGGTTGCGACTATGTGCAACACAGATATGCTATGTTGGTTGCATACATTCAGGTGCAGCCTACACGTTGGAAATCAGGGGTGACCCACTTTTTTTGCTGTCGAGTGTACATCAGACATTTTCACATACACTATTGGCCATTAAATTTGCTACACCACGAAGATGACGTGTTACAGACGCGAAATTTAGCAGACAGAAAGAAGATGCTGTGATGTGCAAATGATTAGCTTTTCAGAGCATTCACACAAGGTTGGCGCCGGTGGCGACACCTACAACGTGCTGATATGAGGAATGTTTCCAACCGATTACTCATACACAAACAGCAGTTGACCGGCGTTGCCTGGTGAAACGTTGTTGTGATGCCTCGTGTAAGGAGGAGAAATGCGTACCATCACGTTTCCGACTTTGATAAAGGTCGGATTGTAGCCTATGGCGATTGCGGTTTATCGTATCGCGACATTGCTGCTCGTGTTGTTCGAGATCCAATGACTGTTAGCAGAATATGGAATCGGTGGGTGCAAGAGGGTAATACGGAACGCCGTGCTGTATCCCAACGGCCTCATATCACTAGCAGTCAAGATGACAGGCATCTTATCCACATGGCTGTAATGGATCGTGCAGCCACGTCTCGATCCCTGATTCAACACATGGGGACGTTTGTAAGACAACAACCATCTGCATGAACAGTTCGACGTTTGCAGCAGCATGGACTATCAGCTCGGAGACCATGGCTGCGGTTACCCTTGACGCTGCATCACAGGCAGCAGTACCTGCGATGGTGTACTCAACGACGAATCTGGGTGCACGAATGGCAAAACGTCATTTTTTCGGATGATTCCAGGTTCTCTTTACAGCATCATGATGGTCGCATCCGTGTTTGGCGACATCGCGGTGAACGCACATTGGAAGCATGTATTCGTCATCGCCATACTGGCGTATCACCTGGCGTGATGGTATGGGGTGCCATTGGTTACTCGGTTCCGCCACCTCTTGTTCTCATTGACTGCAGTCTGAATAGCGGACGTTACATTTCAGATGTGTTACGACCCGTGGCTCCACCCTTCATTCGATCCCTGCGAAACCCTACATTTCAGCAGGATAGTGCACGACCGCGTGTTGCAGGTCCTGTACGGGCCTTTCTGGATACAGAAAATGTTCGACTGCTGCCCTTGCAAGAACATTCTCCAGATCTCTCACAAATTAAAAACGTCTGGTCAATGGAGGACGAGCAACTGGCTCGTCACAATACGCCAGTCACTACTCTTGATGAACTGTGGTATCGTGTTGAAACCGCATGGGCAGCTGTAGCTGTACACGCCATCCAAGCTCTGTTTGACTCAATGCCCAGGCGCATCAAGGCCGTTATTACGGTCCGAGGTGGTTGTTCTGGGTACTGATTTATCAGGATCTATGCACCCAAATTACGTGAAAATGTAATCACATGTCAGTTCTAGTATAGTATATTTGTCCAATGAATACCTATTTATTATCTGCATTTCTTTTTGGTGTAGCTATTTTAATGGCCAGTAGTGTAAAATGAGGAAACCCTCGATCCAGATAGTAAAAGGCGCGGTGAAAAGAAATCTAATGTTGCTGTTGTGGTCTTCAGTCTGAAGACTAATTTGATGCCATTGTGAGTGAATATGCTGACCAAAGAGGTAAACTAGTCTTTTCTCTTATTTTCATTTCCTAACCTAATTCATCCAGGATATTCTCACTTAATTCGACTAACCTTCATTGCCCGAGGTGCACTTTCATTTACGTTCTTTATTTCGTATTTTCAAGACACTATGCATTTCGTTTAGCAGATCTTCCTTGTCTTATACTGTCTCTGACAGAATTACATCATCGGGAAACCTTAAAAATGTTATTTCTTCTCCCTTAACTTAAATTACCTTTCCAAATTTCACTCTCGTATTTTCCTTTAGCTCTTGATCGATGTACAGATCGGATAACATGTGCATAGGCAACTACCAATCTTATTCCATTTCAGGTCCTTCTACCCTTATAACTGAGTCTAAGAGTGTATGAAAACGCTGTAATTATTCCTCGTGCTTCACATGTTATGCGATTTTAATCATTAAAAAACGAATGACCTACTTGTGTATCTTAATAGGTAGTTCTCGAATTTGCGAAACAGGGAGGTGAAGCCCACTCAGAACAAATCGTATTAACGTACGTTGGATTGGTATACCTGCCAGCCTGAATTCTACAAGTTCATTTAGGGAAGCGCTGGTACTGTTTCCAAACTCCACCTCAAAAAATACGATACCTAAACAGATGTAACACGATCACACAAAGAGCAAAGTTCGTGTGTCATAGTGCTCAAACTGGCACATTCCACACACTGCCACGCTACGCTGTCTGACAGCGTCGAGGAGGAGGGGGAAAACTGCGAACACGCCGTATTTGAACTGATGGGCAGTCGCACTGCATACGACTTGATTTTGCATTTTACAATTCTCAACAACATAGTTCGAAAATAAAACTAATTTTCAGTGATATTTAATTATTTTTGGCGTCCTGAAGGCATCATATATAGTTTTTGGTACAAACTGTAGCATACAAACAGAGGCAGACAATTTTACAGATTTTCTCACTGAGGTTACCACGTAATTATCACTTGTTTAGTTTCATAACCGAAAAAACTTCTTTCACATAGATACGTTGATGGAAATATTGGAGTGCTTTTGCAGCCTTATTACGGAGATAAGTCTACCTCAGGAAAGCAACGTAGTCGTCCTAGACGGTTTTAACGTTAAAAATGTTTGTATTTAAAACGGAATTAACTTGCAGATCAATCAGGTACGCCTGCACATGCACAGGGGCGCTTTCAACTGAAACACAAACAGCTTGGAAAATATCTTGACAAGAGATTTAAGACTGACAGCATCCTCAAAACGCTTAGGAAACTGTCGTTGTAATTCTTTCAAGGCCACCATAAATTCTTCAAACCTCGCGTTCTTTTTTTAATGCCAGTGAGCTTAGAGAACTGGACTGTCTTTGTCACAATGTGTTCCTTTTGCAATGCGATTTTCTTTTTAAATGCATTCCCATCAAGTGAGGAAGCAGTTGCCTTGCAATGTCTTATTGTGGGCAGTGTGCAATCAAGCCTGTTTAAAACGCGAGGTCTGCTATGTATTCCGGATGTTCTAATTTTCATTCCTGCACTCCTTGCTCGGTCGTAAATTCAACAGTAGCAAGTTTTAAATCGAAAAATCGTTCCAAGCATGCCTCTTGACTTAACCAACATACTTTGCAGTAATGCATGGCGTCTCCATACTCTTCGTTTAGTTCCATTGAAAACTGTTGCAGCTGACAATGGAATAATGGGTGCGACTTGAGAAATTTTACTATTCGTACCACCAATTTCTTCACCCTGTCCATCTCTGGAACATGTACAGAACAACGAATCCCGTATGTCGATCATTGTAATTTTTTACTATTTTGTCATTTCATAGCAAATCTGCAGTACCTGTTGCTAAGAGTTCTCATTTCTCTTTTCTGTTATTCCCATTCATTTCAAATGATTGTGACAGTTGTGACGATGATCAATAGACTGCCTTTCGTCGTGCAACAGCCACTGGGCGTCTGAACGTCCTCCATGCCACGAAGAAATAGCGAAGAGAGTTGTCCCGATCGAAAAAAGCCAGACAGCTATGCTAAATGAAATGTCGCATTTTTCCGGGTATTTCCGAGAAGCGCCGAGCAAAGCCGAGGACGAACCGGGCCTCGACCGCACGCTACCCGCACATCCTGCACACGTGAAGTTTGGCATGCCGGTGGCCAATACTGGGTTAACTGATGACTGCGACGGACACAAGAACGTTCGGGCACAATGCTCAAAAAATACATTTACCATATCATAGGGAACATTGGTGCCCGTAAGACGGGATTCACTATAGAAAAGGAGGAGGGAGGAAGAGAGAGAGAGAGAGAGAGAGAGAGAGAGAGATAACCGAAAAGTGAATATACGAAGGGTACTGCTGTTAGCAAAGGCACTCCCCTCTGTCTTCTGCTACCATAGCCCATCAACGACGGATTTCGCCGCATTGTCTCAACAGATACTTTCTCATACGTTCCACATTCGTTTCTGCGGTTATTTCATGGGGCTTTACTTGTCTGTTAGTGCGTCTGTTAGGACGTCTGCCCCGGATTGTCCGTTGTGAGAGGTAATGCCTGACATTTGGTACTCACGGAGCACTCTTCACGCTGTGGGTCTGATACTGAATTCCCTAACGATTTCCGAAATGGAATGTCCCATGCTTCTAGTTCCAGCTACCACTCTGCATTCAAAATCTGTTAATTCCCGTCGAGAGGCCATAACCACGTCGGAAATCTTTTCACATGAGTCACCTGAGTACAAATGAAATCTCCGCCAGTGCACTGTCATTTTATACCTAGTGTACGCGATACTATCGCCATCGGTATATGCGCATATCGCTATCCCATGACTGTTGTTACAGTATTTCCCGCTACGGTCGCACGTTCGAATCCTGCCTCGGGCAAGGATGTGTGTGATGTCCTTAGGTTAGTTAGTTTTAAGTAGTTATAAGTTCTAGGGGACTGATGTCCTCAGCAGTTAAGTCCCATAGTGCTCAGAGCCATTTGAGCAATTTGAACAGTATTTCCTCGTAGGGGGCAAACCGCGCCAAGAGAATACTACCGAAATCTCCTGACGAGATTACCAGAAATTATCAATACGAAAAGGCAAGCTGTACTGTACAACGGGGGTGTTTTTGCTCCCCGACACTGTCCCATATTATTCTGCATAGAACACATGCTGCTTATTTGGCCTATCAAATGTTGTCCCATTCACATATCCTGTCATGGCAACCAGTGACTTCTTCCTCTTTCCTTGGATGAATATACCATTTTGTGGCAGGCATTTCCAAAATGAAGACGGGGTGAATTTCTAGGTGCGCTGAAAATACAGACATCTACAATCAAGGCTATCGAAGGTCAACCACCACTGGGAAAAATATGTCGCACTGAAAGATGCATACACCGTCCGTCCAAAAAAGTTCCGAGACTGATTTTGTTCCTGGTGTATAAGCACCGTAAAGGCACTATTCAGTGGCAGCTTGAACCAACACCTGTAAACATCAGATGTGCATTCGGCCAGTCACTTGTAAGCAGACAGAGTTTCGTAGTGGACGTCCGACCATAGTGTGTCAATGTTGAGTCACAAATCGCGGTGGAGAAACATCTATAAACCAAGTGCCCGAGACATTCTCCAGAATGTTTTGAAGTACAGAAAAGTTTGTGCAAAGAGCGTCCCGCACACCTTCACTCTCGAACAAAAGCAACATTATGTGGGCGCCAGTCACGACTTGATCGAAATCCAAGACGTGGACATTTATTTCTGGAACATCTCATCACGGGTGACGATACTTGCTGTTATCAGCACGAACCTTCCACAAAACTACAAAGTGCAGAAATGCATATAAAGGGAACGCTTTGACGACATAACCGACAATCAAGTCAATGGCGCGGTTGTTGAACAACTTCACAGAGAGGGACTTTTCTGACAATTTCACACGATTGTATGGACGTTCTGTGAGTTGCGCTCAAGTGGGGACAGATTTTTTTGGACAGATGAAGTATTAAAAGCACCAAATTTAACTTTTTTTGTCAACCCAATTTCGAAACTTTTAGGACTGATAGGACATATGGAGAAGGATTAACATCATCACTTTCATGGTCGTAGCATAAGTTTTTGTATGTAACAATTAAAAATTTATAACTATGAGTAAGTCCGAAAACATTTAGGATGTCGTGGTTCTAAAAACAAATAAAATTTGTTTATTTTTGAGAGCTACTTTCTAATCTCTTGCGAGATGATTTCCGTATCGTTCGATTCGCTCTAATAGTTCGTTAATTATCAACATTTAAAGATGTTGTGTGCACCGAAACATATATTCGACTAGAGATCATTCTCGAGCTACGATTTTTTACTATTTTAAAGCGTCATTAACACTTCAACAATGCGAAGATCAGCTTGAAATGTATTTGGCGAAGGAGCCCCATTTGAGACAACAATTTATAGTTCGTACAGTGAATTCAAAAGAGATCGGTTTCTTCCTACTGACGCTCAAGAACTGCTGCTACAGGTGTAAATACTGCCGCTGTTCGAGAAATGATTGAATGTTATCTATGGACACATTAAGAATTTATTCGGGCGACATTAGGCATTGTTTATGAGTCAAACCAAAACGCTTTACATTAACAGTTGGAGGTGGGAAAACTTTGTTGTCGGTGAGTTCCACATAAACAGGCTCCCGATCAAAAACAACAACGCATTGATTGGTGCAGAAAAACTCTGAAAAAAACCAAGGCAGCACTTCAGATTTGAACATTGTTGCTAATAATGAATCATGGCTTCATTATTATGGTCCTGAAAAGAAATGTCAGTGAGATGAAGGGGTCTTTTGAACAGAACCTTGACCTACAAAAGTACGACGTATTATCTCTAGTAATAAGATAGTCGCTAGTTTTTTTCTAGAATGACCATTATTTTCTATAGCATTAGAAGATAGATGTATTGTCACTGTCGGAGGGTGCACAAATGTCTATTTACTGCAAATTTTTGAAAAAGATCGCGAAAACAAGAATTTTTTCCAGTACGACAACGTATCATCGTCTACAGCCAAACTATCCGAATGCCCTAAATGTCAGCACCATCCAGCCCTTACCTAACACCTTTTGATTTCTTTTTGTTTACAAAAATTAAAGCTAAAATGTTATGAATCACTTTATCGTCGTCGGATGAAGAGGTGGAACACTACAAAAATTTATTTCTGAAGTGCGTCACGGAGAGTGGCATAATTGTCTTAAGCACTGGTTTGATCGAATGCACAAACGTATCGGTGCTATAAGAGGATACGCTGAATAATAATAAAATCAGTTAAATTTATTTAAAGCTTTTCCTCGTTTGATTTTCTAAAAATTTCACTGTCGGCCTTGTACGCTCCGTACTATGTAGGATGAATCAGCTGCCACTACCATGTCGTTACATGCAACCCGAAATGTTATAGCTGGCCTGCATAAACCACACGTGAGGTTTTCATATTCTCTCACACCCTACGCGCAAACTGTTAGTCCTGTAGAAAAAATGAACAGGACCTTTTTGTAGGAAATTTAATGTAGTTAAATTTTTTACTGGGATAATTTTGCGCTAGAGGTAGCAATTTTCGAATTATTCAAGAAAAACGTACAGAAGTGACCTTGATATGCAATCCACTCCCACACTCAGTCACCTGTTAGGATCTCCAGTGTGTTGTTCTTGGCACTCCCTCCTATCACTCTACGCATATTTACGACTGCATGAATTATTTCCCACATTCGAATTTTTTTGGTCTTCATTGACTGGCATTATTACGCCACCAGCTTAGTCGAGCACTTACAGATTGTAAAATTAACGTTTGTGTAAATTTTACCTAACATTTTTGTGAATTTAAGCAGCATAAAATAAACAATGGATATCGTTGTTTTCGTCAGGCCTTCTCGCTACGACATTACTGTGCTTGTAAGGCTTCAGTTTGGATCGAATTGTCAAGGTAATCAGTTTTAGCGTGACGTTTACTGAAGTCGTTTTTCTTTCCGTGCCCTTATGGGCACGTTCAAATTAATAATGTTAACGAAGTAGCCGACTATGCAGGTGGAGTCACAGGCCAGTCAATGCAGACTAAAATAGGTCGCATTCGGGAGGACGACGGTTCAATCCCGCGTCCGGCCATCCTGATTTAGGTTTTCCGTGATTTCCCTAAATCGCTCCAGGCAAATGCCGGGATGGTTCCTTTCAAAGGGCACGGCCGACTTCCTTCCCCGTCCTTCCCTAATCCGATGAGACCGATGACCTCGCTGTCTGGTCTCCTTCCCTGAAACAACCAACCTAAAATAGGTCGAAGATTGTGAATAGTTCGTGTAGCCCGAAATTTTTGTACAGTGGTAGGAGGGAGTGCCATGAGAGATGAGTGTGGGGCGAGTATGGGGTAGAGGTGCGTTTCAAGGTCAGTTTTCTACGTTTTTCTGGAATAACTCGAAAACGGTGGCCTCCAGCGATAACGTATACCAGTACGAAATTTAACTACGTAAGCGTAGATTTCCGCGCTCATTTTCACAGTCAACAAAATTTCTTTTGGTCTGTGACCGCATTGTCAGTGGGTAAAACTTCCGACGTTTCGGCTACTATTGCAAGTGGCCCTTCGTATGGTGGAGAAACGTTTTGTTCTTATATACTGGTGGAAGAGGCTGTTACTGAACACTCATAGGCTATTCAGGATGAGAAAGAGGAGTGTTAGAGGCCCTTTCCCGTGTCCCATTCCCCTATTTCTACCAGTGGCAAGCAATAAAGAAAATAAAAATCAAGAATGTCTATTTCTGCCAATGAAAAGTAACAACTAAAACACCAACAAAGGACGCCTAACACGCCACCACCTTATACTCAACTGCCTATCAGAGTTCAACAAGAACCTCTTCAGCCAGTATATAACAACAAAACTTATTTCATTCAGGAGTTTGTGGAAGAAACACCCTGAGGAAGGTCTCTTGCAGTAGTGGCCGAAACGTCGGAAGTTTTACTCATTGACAATATGGTCATAGACCCAGAAGAATTTTGTTGACTATGGAAGTTTGACTACGAGAGTTGGGACTTTAATAGTGGCAACTGTTTATTTACAGCTCGTACAGAATAGACACGTGTTTCAAAGTTTTACTAAGCTTCAAATTAGTCACAAGCATTGTGTATAACCCGTTGCTAGCCATGTGGAAGTCGTAGGATACTCTTAGCAGCGCCGCTTGTATTGACAGTTCGAGCGGCGCGGTCTATTGCCCGCGGAATTTGCAGCAGTTCTGAAGCGAATGCCGCGAAGTGTTTCTTTCAGTTTAGAAATCGAGTTGAACTCACGAGGGCTTAAGTCAGGGGAGCCCCATCAGTCAAACAAATCAGTAACAGCTTGCACTGTACATGCTTGAGCATTGTCCTGCAAAATGATGGCCAGGTCCTGCAGAAAGTGTCATCACTTCTAAGCTGGTCTAGGCTGTGTTCCAATAATGAACAGCCTTCACTTCCTGCAGGTCCTGACCATCATTTTGCAGGACAATGCTCAAGCACGTACAGTGCAAGCTGTTCCTGATTTGTTTGACTGATGGGGCTGCTAATTGCTCTAACACCTACGGCACTCCCCTGACTTAAGTCCCCGTGCGTTCAACACGATTTCTAAGCTGATGGAAACACTTCATGGCATTCGCTTCAGAACTGCTACAAATTCGTCGGGCAATAGACCGCACCGCTCGAACTGTCAACACAACTGGCTCTGCTAAGAGCATCCTACGACTTCTACATCGCTGGAAACGGGTTATACACAATGCTGGTGACTACTCTGAAGGTCAGTAAAACTGACCTATTTTGTACGAGCTGTAAATAAATAGTTGCCACTATTAAAGTTCCAACCCTCGTATATTATACTTCCTCCAGAAAGGTCCTGTTCATTTCTTTTGTATGAGTAATAGCTGGCACACAGTGAGCGAGATGAGAATCTCAAGTGTGGTTTGTGCCGGTCATTGCAAGTTGCGTAAAACGACAGCGGTAGGGGCAGCAGAATCACCCGTGTAGTGAAAACGTTCTAAACACCGCGTGTTTTCGGTGTTTTTAGAGGAGTACACGTGGGGGGCAGTTGGGTCCCGGACTGCCTGTGAAACTGATGGAGCTGCCACACTGGTCGACGTCACTTGCTTCCCCTGCCGGCTCCGGTCCGCTCCCCAAAAGACACTCCTCTCGCTCGGCTCGGCAGGGTCCGTTACGGCCTAGCCCTGCCGAGCGGTCCATTTTCATCAGACGCGCCGTCGCCCCGAGCCCAGCAGGCACCAGGAAGCGGCGTACTTTCTTCTCCCAGCCCTCTCGCGACCCGGCGCCGTGTAGCGATGTTTATTTCAGATAAGTGGTTCAGAGGCGCCGTGCCACGTCCTGGCCGCCTGAATGCCCGCGGCGCCGCAAGATGGATGGCCGGCGTGTCTTCCGCGCAGAGCTCCGCAGAAACCTGTCCCCGTCGCAAGAGGTAACGTCACTCGCTATCTTCTTCAACGGAGAACACCACTGCCCGCTCCTCAGACGTAAATGCCGTGTTCCGTTGATGTTCACTCTCTGCCATTCCCTAGCCAGAAGTTCGCACTGATCTACGCTATCTGGGCATATTGCACTTCATTTATGACCTACACTGAGCTTGGGTAGACGACAATGTCTTTCGTGCATCTATCTAACTTTTCAGACCTCCCAAAGATCCATTAAACTCGACCTTAATAGACTCTCGTCATGGTACAACCTGTTCAAAAATGGCTCTGAGCACTATGGGACTTAACTTCTGAGGTCATCAGTCCCCTAGAACTTAGAACTACTTAAACCTAACTAACCTAAAGACATCACACACACCCATGACCGAGGCAGGATTCGAACCTGCGACCGTAGCGGTCGCGCGGTTCCAGACTGTAGCGCCTAGAACCGCTGGCGGTACAACCTGTAGTTTCTAAGAAATAACCCCACCAGAAGTCAGGAATCAACATGGGATCAGCCAACTGCCGATGCCGTGTTCCCTACCTTCAGCTTACCGTAAACAACCATTTTAATCTTCTTTCTTCTCCAGTTCATGTGTTAGGCATTCTTCACCTTTCCCACTTTACAATTGTCTCCAGCAGCTGCTGGGTGGTCATCGATCTCTTCTTTTCATAGGCATGCAATCAAATGCTATATTGGGAAGTCTGGTACTTTCCATTCTTTGTATATGATCGGTCAAATTCTGATGATTATTTAATACTTTACTAGTTGACCAATCCTGCGTTGACCAGGTAATCATTCTGCCAATTTTCTATTACAAACGGCACATGCAATCACTGTCTGCAAAACGTGTTGCGAATAAAGTTAGTGGCAAAGAAGTAGAAAAATATGAATGTCATGTCTGGTAATGCGCGCCGCGGAATTTGAATCCCCGCCAGACGTCATGGACGTCGAAGACCCCTAGAGGTCTCTGCACCATCGCGCCGTAAGCTGTGGCGGCGCGCGCGTCGTGGCCCACATTTAGTGTGAGGGCGCCACAGTGGAAAATGTGGTTCCAGCGGCCAACAGCGGCGCCCCGATAGAGTATTTAAGCGCCTGCCTCTCGCTCAGCTAGGCAGAGGACGCCCCATCCTCCTGAAGGAGGGTGCCCTCCTCTTCAACCAGAGATACAAGGTCGATCCCTCCCGTTCCCCTCCTCAATTCCTCTGCTGCCAGAGGTGTCTGCGCTACAACGCACACACAACAGCTCAGTGCCGCGAGGCCCCCACCTGCCAACACTGTAAACAAGCGCACTTCCTCCGGCAGTGCCCTAACCTTCAGTCCCCTCCCTCCTGTAATACCTGCAATCTCCCACATCCCACCTACTCCCAAAAGTGTAAAGCCCAACCCCCTCCGACCACTCCTGAACTCACCGTCCCTGTGCACCCTCTGGACGCCCCCACCCCTCCTGGCAATTCCCTTCGCCCCCCCCCCCCCCGCCAACCACCGCTGAGGACATCATCAGGTTCCTCACCATTGTTCTACAGAATGTCCATCCTTTCCAGCGCCCTCACACCCTCCAGCAGATATCCCTTGCCACCCGTTCTATCTTCCACCTTAAAATGTATGCCACCTACTCCCACAACCAGGCCTATTTCACCTTCTCCCATCTCGACACCCTCATCTAAAACCCTGTCATGGCGCGACAGCACCGTATCCTGTTCAACAACATCCGTTCCCTTCCCGCCAACAAGAACCTCTTCATGCACACCCTCGCCACCCACCGCGTGGATGCCTTCATCCTCAATGAAACCTTTCTTCAGCCCCACCACACTGTTCACACCTCGCCCTACCTCCTTCACCACTCCGACATTCCCTTCCCGACAGCGCGTGGCGGAGTTGCCATCGGTCACCACCGCCAGATCCCAGTTCGGCTCCAACCTCTCCTTCCCAACCCCACAGAACACCTGATCCTTAGTCTCTTCTTCCCTGGCCATACCATCACCTGCGCTATCATCTATGTCCGCCCTAACCCCCCTATTCCTTTTGACTTCCTCTCCCACATTGACTGTACCTTCTCCTCCTACGTGATTGCCGCTGACTTCAACATCCATAGTCGTTCCGCCACCCAGTTATGGCGGTGGCATCGGTTCCTCTCCTCCTTTCAAGGCGACCTCGTCCCCATTCCCCAGCACACCCGCTCCGAATCCAACTCCACTCCTGATGTCGTCCTCTCCTCCCCTAACCTCCTTGGCCGAATAACGGTGGATGTCCTGGACTCCATTGGTAGTGACCATCTCCCTGTCTTCCTCACTGTTTCAGACAGTCGTCGCCCCCGCCCCGACCCCTGTCATGACCCTCCCCTGAAGTACATCCATGATCATTCCCATGCTGACTGGAATGCCTAACGGGATACCCTCTCCACCCAGGTCGATGGCCACCCCTTCACCTACCACCACCCTGATGATATTACCCATGCCGCCTCCTTTCTCCAGCAGACCTTGTCTGAGGCCGTGGAGGCCCACATCCCTTCTGTCGCCATCCACCCCCACCGTCCTACCTTACCCCCACAGGCTGTCCTCCTCCTCCGTGAATCCTGCCATCTCTACCGCGCATTCCCCCGCACGCGTGACCCAGACACACAATGATGCCACCGGCAACTCCAGAGACACATCCGTACCTTGCTTGAGGCTATGAAACGCCGGGACTGGCGACAGACATGCACCCGTTTAAACGCTACGCTTCCTATCAACTTGTCCAAGTACTGGTCTGCCTTCCACCACCTTACCGGATCTAAACCCTCCCCCTACTATCCTCTCCTTCATGACAACCAACCCTTCCCTGACAACGCTAGTACGGCCAATCACTTTGCCTCCTACCTATCCGATGTCTTTACCATCCCTGACGATCCCCAGTTCGATTACTCCCTCTTCCCAGATGTCCGCGATCGAACTGATACCTCTGTCCCTCCCCTCGCACCTGGTTTCCATTACTTGGACAACATTGCACACACAGAACTCAATTCCCCAATCACTACACAAGATCTCATCACTACACTCCGCACGAAATGCAACACCGCTCCTGGTCACGATCATGTCACTATCGCCACCTTCGTGAAGCTCCTGCCTCTTTCCTCTCCACCCTGTCCACCGGCTACTACCCCGACCTGTGGAAAACCTCCTGTATCCTGATGTTTCTTAAACCCTGTAAACCGCCATCTGCTGTCTCCTCCTACTGTACCATCAGCCTTACTTCCGTCTTCAGCAAGGTTCGCCTCCTTCCCATTACCCAGTGTGGCTTTCGCCCGTCCTTCTCATCTGCTGACCTTCTCCTTCACCTCACTCATCTCCTCTCCAAACAGCGTAATTCCCGTCGTTCTGCTATCTTCCTCTCCCTTGGCCTTGAAAGAGCCTATGACCGCATGTGGCATTCCGGTCTCCTCTTCAAATTCCAAACCTTCTCCCTTCCTATTAACTATGTCTGCCTGATCGGCTCCTTTCTTTCCCAACGTCCTTACTACATCACCATCCACAACAAGGATTACTACACCATTTTCCCCTCCGCCGGTGTGCCCCAGGGTTCCGTCCTCTCCCCTCTTCTGTACCTCTTGTATACGGCAGACATGCCGCCGCCTTCACCCCCCCCCCCCCATCCACCTTCTCCAGTACGCCAATGACACCGCCTTCCTTGCCCTTGCCCCCACCCTGCAGCGCTCCCAACATCTTCTCCAATCCCATCTTGACCAGTTCACCACTTGGTGCAACCAGTGGTTGCTTAAGGTCAATCGTTTCAAAACCAAGGCGATCTTTGTAGGCAAAACCACCCCTTCCTTCCGTCTCCTCGATTTCTACATCACCATCTATGGCCATCCTATCGCCCTCACCCCCACCCTTAAGTACCTTGGTGTCACCCTTGACCGTCGCCTCTCCTGGACCCCCCACCTCCGGATGATCCAAGCCAAGGCATGCTCCTGACTCTGTCTTCTCAAGCTCCTTTCTGGCCGTACTTGGGGTCTGGACCCCTCCACCATCCTCCATACCTATAAATCCGTCATTCGCCCTATCCTTTGCTACACCCACCCTGCCTGGATCTCCGCTCCCCATACCTTTTACAAATCCCTTCTGATCCTAGAACACCATGCTCTTCGCCTTGCCTACCGCATCTGTCTCCCTGCCCCCACGCGGATCCTATATGACCTAATTCCCTTCCCCCACGTCCACCTTTTCCTCAAATGGATACGGATCCTCTACACCTCCCGTAAACTCTATCCTCCTCACCCACTGGTCTCTACCATCCTATCCCTCCCCCATCCGCTGCCATGCCTGTACTTCCATGTCCCACCTGCTCTCCATCTCTCCACTCTCCATACCCTCTCCCAAGATGGCTTCCGCCAGCTCCCCCTCCCTGATGATGCCCTCCTCCCCTCCATCTACCCCTCCTACCAACTTTCATCCTCCCTCCCTCTTCCTGTGTTTGTTCCTTTGGGCACCCTCTCTCCCTTCTCTCCCCCTTCCCTCCCTCCTCCCTTTCTCCCCACTCCTCCCCTGGGCTTTCCCTACCTCCATCCCTCCACTCCTCCTCCCATCTCCTCTGCCATTGGCATCTTTGCCCTCCCCTCTCCCTCCCCCTTACCCTTCTGCCCCTCTTGGCAGGTCCCCGGACTTGCACATGTTACGTGGACATTCGCACGCCGGAGATCATCGCCATCCGTTTCTCGTGTGTGCCGTCATGTTTTGTGTTTAGTGTTCACCATCACGCTCCATCGTTCACATGTGCCATCAAAATGATCAGTGCTTGTGCGTCGTGTCAACAGTTTGTAATGTGGATTATCGTCGAGTGTGAACGGCTCCATGTTTTGTATTCTACGTCTACTGTTTTTTTGCCCACCATTATGTCAATTACGAGTATTCTTTCTGTTTTTCTCATTGTCTACTCTAAGGCTGAAAAGTGGTGTAGAATGCTGCTGCCAGCCTACCTGTTGTTTGTACAGGTATCAAAATTACACTAAAGGAAAAAAAAAGCTCAGCTAGGCGGATCCTCTGTGACCTGATTCCTTTGCCCCATCTGCTCTGATTCCTTGAACATATCCGCATACTCTACACCTCCCGCCGCCTTGATCCCCCTCAACCCCTGGTTGCTCCTCTCCTCTCCCATCCCCGCCCCCTGCCACGTCTTCACTGTTGTGTCCCCCCTACCCTCCATCTCTACACCTTTCATCTCCTTTCCCAAGGTGGCTTCCATCAACTCCCCCTCCCGGATGATGCCGTCTCTCCCTCCATGTATCCCTCCTATCAACTCTGATCCTCACCCACCCTTCTTCCCTCCGTCCTTTCCCTGGGCTCCCTCTTCCCCCTTCCATTCTGTGTTTCTCCCCACCTAACCTCTCCCTACCTCCCTTCTCCCCCCGAGTCCTTTTGTCTTCCCGTCCTCTGCCGTCCCCACTCCCTGCTGCGTCTGCCCAGCACCCCCCACCCCTCTTATGGGTCCTCATCCTCCACTGGCTCCTTCCCCCCTCCCCCCTTCGCTCTTCCTCACCTTCCCCCCTTTTTTATTTTCCCATCATCTGACCAGTTTCCTTCCTTCCCCCCCCCCCCCCCCCCCCGAACCCGCTCTCAGCTTTGGTATGTCATATTTTAGTGCAGTGTTCCCGTGACTGTTCAGTGTTGTTTCATCTTTTCCTGTGTTGCGAACAGTAACCATGCTGTCGCTGGGTGTGAATTTTATGTCTTTTGCGAACAGAAACCAGACTGTCGCTGTGTTTTTAATTGTCTGTCTATTATTTTACCTATCTGCTTCGTATGTATTTTATTAGCATCATCATCCCTTTGTTCTCTGTTTTAAGTTCCACGATTTTTTTTCGCCACGTTACCCTTTGTCTCCGATTTTGTCGTCTGTTTTTTTATTAAATACTATCTTCTCCTTTTTTAAAACGAAGTCTGTAGGCTGAAGAGCGGCATACTAAGCTGCTGCCAGCCCGCTCCCTTCGGGGGGGAATCGAAATTAAATAAAGAAAAAAAAAGCCCAGCTAGCAAGTCTAATCGTTGCATGAGTCTTGACTCATCGCCTCGACAACAGACAGCGTGTTTACCGTTATTTGTTTTCATTACTAGTGGACGTCTTGGATTCGTCTGGTTGTCTCTGTCACTCCGTTGCTTCTTGCGTGCTGTCGTCGAAAGGTCTCTCTCCATCGCCCGTCGTTGTTTCGTGTCCATCCTTTCCGTTCGTTTGTTAGTTCGCGGACCGCTCTCCGTTTGGTCCCGCCGCGCTTTCTTGGCCACCCCGCGACCGTTCCGGTCGCGGTCACAACAGGCTACAACATCGTGCATAATGTTGCAGTTTTCATGCGTCTCATTGTTTATTACATCATTTATCCTGAACTATGGTAAGTAGGCAGTTCTTACTCCCATAGCGATTGTTGCATAAAAATTGAAACGTCATGCACTCTGCTTCCGTGTTTCACGCATCTTCTTTGTTTATTTCATCATTTATCCTGAAATGTGGCAGATAGACGGTTGTCACTTCCACAGCGATTGTTGCCTGGTAGTAAGGGATGTGTGTACCAATCTTAGTTGAAATTGGTCCACTGGTTTGGGAGGGGATGTGGAACATACACGCATATGTAAATCCATTTTTATAATATGTACAGACTATACACTTATTTTATATTTAGTTATTTCCTAATACTTTCATTTCCCATTTTCTTACGTCTTTTAGCATTCCTTGAGAATCTCATTTGTGCTGATTGTATTTTATCAGTTGTTTTTGAATCGGGATCTTGGCTTCGCTGCCATAAAGCAAAGAGGGTAAAGCCATTATAAAGTTTCATTTTCATTTCCTTCTTAGCTTTATTTTTAGATGTTCTTAGAATGGTTCCACATATAACTTGATATTTCTAAACCTTTTGCTTAATGTCCTTGCTGTTATATAAGTACATGGTGGGGTGCTAATCTAACTTGGTACACGTACAAGCCATCGACAGATATGTAAACGATTAGAGTTGCAGTTCTTTATCATAGGTAGAAAAACCAACAGAGTGCAGTAGTGTCCTTCGTGTTCAGTGCCGTTAGCAGGCCTGGTAGGGTACGTAAGGGGAGTGAACAGTGCCACAGGTTCAGTGATCACTGCGAAGAGATCATGGGTACACGTTATGAGTCAGCGTTTTCCGCCCTTGACAAAGTTTTGAAGGGGCCTCATTGTGGGTCTCCACAGGAGTGCCTGGTCGAATCGTACAATGTCCACATTTCTGGGGCATTCGGATGTGTCAGAGGCCTCCATAAGGGAGGATCACCATATTGTGCACCAAGCACATGGTAACCCCTTCTCATCTGCGCCTGCCACCCGACAATAAGTAATGGTCTTCCTGCAACTGCAGCATATGAGGGCATTCCTGGTGCTATACGAAAAATAACTGATGAAAAAATTTGTATAAAAGCATCTATTCGGAAGCTAAGTACAAAAGTAGATAGATAAGATAAGGGAACGGTTCGACGCACAGACGGAAAACTTCTCACAGGATTTTTCAATGCGGATTTAACATAAGGACACACATATCAATGAAAAGCTAGATTCAGAATTACCACTTGTTATACTACAGTCTGTTACTGAGGTTTTATCTCAGAGAGGTAAAAACAAAATTAAATCAAATCAAAACTACTTTTCTTGAGTCGTGTGATGGTGTCACATCTCAGCTTAGTAGTATGCAGCAGGAGCTGTCCACTGCCGAATAAATAGAACATGATATGCCGCCCTCTGTTACTAGACATTAAATGACAGAATGTGTAGACATGAAATATATCATGCTGGTCTCTCACCTAACTGTATATCGCATGGTGTGGAGGTAAATTGTTTTTTATCATCTGAGGCGCTGCAGTCCGGAACCGCGCTGCTGCTACGGTCCCAGGTTCGAATCCTGCCTCGGGCATGGATGTCTGGGGTGTCTTTAGGTTAGTTAGGTTTAAGTAATTCTAAGTCTAGGGGACTGATGAACTCAGATGTTAAGTCCCATAGTGCTTAGAGCCATTTGAACCATTTTTTAATGGATGTGTGTGATGTCCTTAGGTCAGTTAGGTTTAAGTAGTTCTAAGTTCTAGGGGACTAATGACCTCAGAAGTTAAGTCCCACAGGGCTTAGAGCCATTTGAATCATTTTTTATCATCTGTTTTAACAGTAGAAAGTCTATTGAAAACCAACAGTTCCAGGTGTTCACACCCAATAAGAAAAATATTCATTCTGTTGTGTCTATAAAATCTTTTAAGAAAGTATTACCTAGACAGGCCAACAAAAAATACGTCACTACAGATTTTATCCGAGGGAAGCCAGCCTTCGAACTACTGGAATGGCTGAAAACTGCCAAACGTGCAAACGATTGGAAAAGCATTCATACAGGAAAGCTTCCACAAGAAGTTGTTTAACGCGGACATATTCCACAGTAAGCAAGGCAGTCTTCAAAAATGTTTCGTAAAAGTATTTAAATGAAATCCGATATCGGGATGAACATATTTCGCACAGAGACGTGTTACGAATATTACAAGTGAAGTTGCCTTTGGAGATAAAAGGTAGTCCATGTTACTGAGACAAATTTAGGATACTTCAGGTTCATACTGGATTCTATTGCTTTAATACATGAAGATTCTAAAGTGTATAATACCAGTATTAATAATGGTGGCATAAGTGAGTCTATTCTGGTGCTCACACAATTCTTCAATCACGGCAGAAAAAAAGACTTGTCATGTTCCCTTTGTGACTCAGCTGGGGGCACTTCTACTGCAAAGTGTTCAGCCTGTCGACTGGGGTACGCTGGATTCTAATAAAAGAAGAAGAGGCAACGACAGGTACCACTCTGGGTGTCATAGTAACGGAATAGGGCAATAGCAACGCAACAATGATAATAGTCAGTTAGATAAAAATAAATGGTACTCACCAGCGATGTTGTCCATTACAGAACCATGCTGGTGACACAAGAGCAAAATCCAACAGTGAACATTATTGAGGTGACAGAAAAATTCTGTCGAACTATTTCCAGTTAAACAAACTAGGTCCAGCTTCATTATGCTCTCGTGTGACGATTGTGGGCTGGAGTGGGGGGAAGAGAATATAATTCAATGAATCTTTCGAATTATAATGAAGACACGGACGTTAATATGAGTTAGGCGCCCACCACTATACACGTCATGATCAATGGAAAGGTATAGGTCAGGCCATTGTTAATGCTATTGTGGGAAAATTATGACTACAGTTGTTATTGATATTGGTGCCACTGTTAATACGAAGATAGCGAATTTATTTAGTAAGATAAGTGAGGTTACGAGGATACCTTCCTAGCCAGTAGAAAACTATAAGATTATTGGAGTGGTTGGTGTCAGGTCACGGATTGTCAAGGTCTGACACAGGTTGAGGTGGTTATAGGAATTGGAGCCATAGCCTGCCCTTTCCTAGTTGAAAGGGAATACTAGTCGAATGGATCTTTGAAGTGGAATTTCTGAGTGAGAGGGAACCTATAATAAACTTGCCCTTGTGCAAGTACAATCTGAATATTGATGGTGAAAATATTGGTGTAGATTTGATGAAAACGGAAGCTGAACGTGGTAAATATTGCCAAGGCACGGGAGTTCATTAA